>NC_137267.1:30066222-31266222 GCF_053477335.1 Acartia tonsa
AAGTGATGAGTCACTAATGTGTGCAGTTTAATAGTATAAAAGCTCTCATAGCTTAGTAGACCTCACAACCCCTGCGGGAAAGCTCTTATGTATTACTGAACCATCTCTTTAGTTTAGTTTATCTCTTTTAAAGTAATGAATGATACTTTTGCTAAAATTAATCTACACACCTGTCTACCCTCAATTATAGGAGCTACAAAATGACAATAATTATTATTTCATTGTTCTTTCCCTGTTAGACTGTTCCCCTGAGATGGGTTTTTGAGAAAGGATGCCGCGTTTTTTCGGCATTTTTTTGGACATTGATATCATTTCCTAGTTCAGTTGCTTGTATGTACAATTTTTGTTTTGGCAATTTAAACACATTCTTCTGTGGATTATACAATACACCCCCCCCCCTCCCTCGTCTTTATTAAAAAAATATTAATTCTTTTATAAAAGTAACAGGAACTCGCTAACCGCTGAACCGATATGGGGAGGTGGGTGGGGGGGGGGGGGGTTACCACAACCGTTCCAGGAGAAATCCTTACAAGAAAAACTAAACTTTAAAATGAGGTTACTAAACACCAATCGCTTCCTCCCCCCCCAACAAAAAAATACTCTCAAATTCTTTTTAAATGGATGGAGGGGGGGGGGGGGGGGGCGACTTTATCTCCCCACCATCTAAGTATTAAGAAGTTTTGTTTTGTTGAGGTTTTGTTGATTAAAAGGTTTTTGAGAGCACTGGATGGCTGGGACAAGAAAAGTTAGAGAAATAAGAGGATAATTTTTTTGGGTACAAAAGAGTTAATCTTTAAAATATTTTTTTTCATAAATCCTATCCCCGTAGTCTTGAAAAAAATATGATGTAACATAACTGTTTTGTTTCTTATCGAGTTCAGCTAATTCATTCTTTCTCTCTCACTCTCTTTCTCTCTTTGCCTTTTTCTTTATCTCTCCCTAACTATCTCTCTTCTCTCTCTTCTCTCTCTCTCTGTTAATTAATATTTGCAATTTAATAATTTAAAATTCTCATCTCGAATATTTTGGCATTTGATCTGAAGCAAGTTTAACCTTTTCTTACCGCCAGTCAGTCACTCCAGCAGGGGATTCATTCTTAATTAAAAAACAAGGACGATTACGTTCAATAAAAGCAGTCAAGGAAAACTCATAATTATTACGAAGGAAAGATATTTCTTTTAATAAAATCATAATGAAAGGTAAGAAAAGATCTCTTGAATAGCTGGATTAAATAAATCGTTTTTTTCTTATACTAAAACTTTGCAGGGAGGAAGGGGACATTGGGAGTTTTGATTGCCGGTTTAGTAAGTTGAGTGTCCAAACATTTCAACCACTAATTGTAATCTACAGATGGGTAATTTTGGGAATCATCGTTGTGGATGTTCATCAATTTATAGTCTATTGTCTTATCCCTTTAGAACCCTGTACATTTGCCATGGTTGTTTAAGTCAAGGGACAATTTTCCAGTCTTAGTTCTACTTTTCAGAGAAGATTTATATGATAAATAATATATATTTCTTTAATTCAAAAAGGCTTCTTGTTTATACTTCTTAAATTTTATAAAAATCTGGTATCAAAAATGCACGAATAGATCAGTTTATATGTAGAATAATCATTTCAAGTATAAAAGGGTATAAGATTTTGATAAAATAGCTGAATATTTTTGTTGTTTCAATCATGAAAATGATACAATTTTGGGAAAAGAGTTTTATAAAAAAAAAGCGCTGAGAAATAGTTAAGGAAATGGGTAAAGAGCCGAAATTAAACAAAAATTGCATAATTTACTAATCTTTATATACTTTATTTGTGGATGATTTCGCATGCAAAATAGTCGTGCAATAGACATTTTTTACGCACAAAGAGATCTAAAACTATACATGCAAAAAAATACGCAAACTTAGCGCCTTTAAAGTATAGTTTTTAAACGTTTTAAAAATTGAATTATTATTAAAGCAAACCAAAGTCACTATCAGATACCTAAAAATAATTATTTACTAGTTGGTTCGCCCCTAGAAAAGAGGAGAAAAAAATACATTACCACATATATAAAGCCGCTATAAAAAGCCCTATCGACTTTAAAATGCCTTTATTATATAGGACATGAGCTAGAAATGTTTAATCAAAAGGCTGAAAAATTACAAATATAACCTCTTGTTTAAAAAAAAGCTTTCTTCGAAATTTACATTTATTTAAGATTATTTTAAGAACTGAATCCCTAAAGGGTTGGGCCTTCAGAGTTCCATAAAGGGTGATAAATACAAAATTTCTCAACTAATGAGCTAAAATCATAGAGAAATTTATGCAAGAGTTGTAACAATTAGACAGCAAATATTTATACAAAAGATTGCTTTATCTAAAATAAGGACTATAAATAAGGTGATCCATAGATTACTAATGTTTATTAATCTAAAAAATTAAGGTAAATAAAAACTAAATAATTAATTCTACTCTTTCAAAACAATCTCAATGGTTGGGGAAATTAGAAGGTAGGGTAAAGCTGTAAAAGAATAAAAGTAACATGATATTTTTCAGAGAGGGAGAGGACAATTACACTTAATTTAATCTACAAATCATTCTTTTCTAATATTTTACAGATACGAAAGGAAAACTTAGGGCATAACAATATTAGGAATGTTATTTTAACGCCCATTGCTCATCCAAACATCCCAGCATTTTTTTTTTGCATAATTACATTAAAATAAATGCCTTTTCAGATCTTTAAATTGTGAATAAACCCATGCCAGGGATAAGGCAAATGTAGAAGATAAATGTAAATGAGGGATAGAGTTGTAGGTAAATTTTAACAGCCATTTTTCTCTTTCTCACTGGAATATACTATTGTATAACATAAAATAATTTAGGAACATTTTAATTTACAATTTAGCAAAATTTAAGTTTGAAAATTCAATGTAAGTAAATATCAATACAAAATACTTTAATACTTATTTCTCTCATCTTATTATAACCAGCTTTTCTCGGATATAAAATTGTACAATAATAAGATTAAACCAGTTTTGTTAGCTCCGAGATTCCGAAGGCACGGGCTAAGAAAACTGGTTTTAATAATATGATTGTACATTTTTCTATTCCTAGAAAACTGGATATAATACGATACGTGATTTTTCAGTATATCTTAGAACCGGTTTAAATTGAGCCGATAATAATTGGTTTCTAAGCCATACTGGAAAAAAAATTCTTTCATTTAAGACTTTACTACTAACCCTCTTCTCCATTTAAAAATGCATTTAATAAAACTCAAAATCCTGAAATTAAAATTTCATCGTAACACACCCAGCCATGTTTAATCACTGGCTGTGACGAAATTTCATACAAGAACAAATAAATTAAGAACTTTCAATGTTTCACGACATATTTTGAAATTTAGAAAATAAACTAGAGTAAGCCTGAAAATCTAACAGCTTCTTTACTTCTTTTTTTAGTGGGGTTTCTGTCTTTTGTTCTTAAGGGCTGTTCTAATTATATTAGTAAATAGGTACATTTCTTGCTAGTTATGTCATATTTCAAAGAATAACTTTTAATCAAAAAACAGAAATAACACCAAGCCTAATGCCAAACTGATTGTTTAAAGATCAGCAGAGTTTAAAACAGCATCTGAGTTGAAAATTATCCATGATGCAAAAATTATTTAACCCCCCACCCCTCATCCATTACTCTCCCATTTTAATTCACTCTTACCCCCTTTTCTTTCTTGGGGTATCCCAAAATCTGTGGCAAGCAAATATTAAATTCATTGCATTTTTTTGGCATGAAATTTTTTGATTATCTGAAATCGGTAATAACATAAAATTAATTTTTTCATTAAAATAGATGAAAATATTCCTTAGAAGTTTGATTATTAAAAAACTCACCTTAATCATCTTAAAATCTTTCATAATATAAATGTACAATGTATGTTTATAATTTTTTTTCATAAAAATGATCATTCCTAAAGAGTTAGCTCTGAAAGGAGTTGTTGTGGTAGTTGTAGTTGTCTCAGTTGTTCTTACAGTAAACAACCTCAATCTAAACAATACCATTTAGTTATAATTTTAATAATTTCAAAATTATTGTTAAATATTGCGTACAGCTGAAAAAAAACATTATGTAAAATTCAGAGTACCACATAGAAAGCACAGTAATAAAATACATGTGTTACATGTAATAATTGATCTTGAATAAGGTTGTATTAGTTGTTTATAAATAGACAACTATATTTCAAACAACATTTTTTGTGGACTTTTTTTAATAATTATGCAGATATACCTTTAAATGACTGGATTTAAAAAAAAACATCAATTAAGAAGAAAAAAAATTAACTATACCTATTTATTGTTTTTTTTTATCATATGATGAAAGATTATTTTACCTTTCTGTGGTAGTTGTAGTGGTAGTTTCAGTTGTAGTTGTAGTGGTTGTAGTTGTTGTAGTGGTTGTAGTTGTTGTAGTTGTAGTGGTTGTAGTTGTTGTGGTTGTAGTGGTTGTTGTAGTAGTGGTTGTTGTTGTAGTAGTTGTCTTTCTTGGATTATCATGCACCTCCTAAATTAACATCAAAATAAGGTTTCTGAACTATGATGTGCTTTTGAAAGACCTTTTTTTGCCCCATTAGAAAGGCTCTATCTAGAGCACTAACCCATTGGTGTCATTCTAACCTTTACTTAACCTAACCTAAACTTAAATTTAATGATAGAAAGAAAATATATTAGTTTTAGATTAGCTTTGCTACTAATGCAGAAACAGGCATGAAAGCGCATGAAATAAAAGAAAATCTGCTTTTACATTCAAATTTAATTGAATGAACTCCACGTTTTGGATTTTTTTTGTAAATAATTATCTTTAATTGGCTGCATTAAAAAACACACACACTCAAGCACATTTACATAAACACAAAAATTTAATTTGACTGCAAAACATTTGAAATTTCCGGGTAATTTGCCTATTTTGTGTCAAAAAGTAAGTGATACAAAATAAATTTTTTTATAAAAGCTGGTCAAAAATATGCTAAGAACATGCTTGATTGAAAGATTGTCTACAAATTCCAGATATCTTAAGGGATATGAAAATGGTCTATAAATTGTTTTTTATCTCCAATATGTAGATTAAAGTTTTTGGTTGAAGAGTTTGGACACTTTAAGATTGAACCAATTTAAAAAAAATACCCAAAGTTTTTAGGTCAACGTATAAAAGCCTAGGATTGTAAATATTTGGGTACCTAGGTAATTTATCGACCCAATTAATTTTCTTGATAATTTGTAACCCATCCATTTGCATTTGAGGGTGGTTCTCAAAATTTAAGCTTAACAACTTAACATAAAGTTAGACTATGTATGTGAATGGATAATTGCTCAAAATACCAATTACTTTTTAGGCCTTTAATAATTTTTTTCTTCTTTCCCAGTATTATTTTTTTACAGAATATTTTATGTGAAATATCGTTTCTGTTATAAACGCCAAGGACGTTAATGTCTAAAACAAAATTAAAAGAAAATTTACGCAATTACTAAAGAAAGCAAATACCCCCCCCCCCCCCTCCCCAAATAAAAAAGCTTGTACGTCCATGCCTATATGATATAAAGATTGTCCCCCTCCCCCCAAAAAAAATAAAAATAAAAGAAAAAAATACAATTTTTACCCCCCCCCCCCTCCCACCCCAAATAAAAAAAACTTGGACGTCCTTGACCATCTGTAACACTTGTAAAGATATTTGAATTAAGAGTGGATAAAGCTAAGATTTTAAGAACACATTATCATTTAATAGAATCCCATATGTTTTTACCAAATTATCATAGTTGAAAATGAACCATTATATAATCGCAAAACAATAAGTCGTGTAATTTTTCTCTCCCTTAATATTGAAATAAATGGAACCAATTCAGTTATTTTATTCTTCAGACAACCATATGTTAGTTTTAATTACAAAGTAAGGCTGCGCCATTATCCTAAAGTGTCTCTATCTAATCTTAAAAGTTTTAGGCTAAAGAATCATAAGACAGTAAATCAATCTTACCCTTAAATTCTACATCCAAACAATTGTGGGGCCATTTCCCTCCAAGTGCATTGTCGAGCACAGAAACCCAGTCCCCCCCCCCACCTTATTTTGAAATATATTTAAAATTTGGGTTTGGGTCAGGTTAGTTTATGTTAAATTGGGTGCTGGGTAGCCCCACAGAGTTTAAGCACCGCAGAAATAGGCACATTGATGGAAACCAACATTAATGTGATCTTAAACTTTAATTTACTGATATATAAATTTAACATTGAATGATAAAGCAAAATTGGTATAATAAACCATACAACAATCATATAAACTTACATTCCCAAGAAAAATAAATAAATAATTATCCATAAAATTTTGTCTTTCTTCAACTTTATTGCTTAATAAAAGAATTTTTGTAAATTGCAAATTATTATGGGAACTTCATTCAAAGAGACAAGTTTTTTTTATTTTGAAAAATAATAATAGTAGCTAGTCTAGGACCAATTTAAATTCAAGGAATACAATATTCATAAGAGCGCACCTTACCAATTTTTAAAAAATGAGAAATTTTAGCAAAGCAATTGAATAATGATTGATGACTGTTCCTTAAAAGTCGGTAAAACTTATATCATTGCGTAAATAACTCCAGAAAGCTAAAGGGATCTGACAATGGCCGATAAATCGATATACATCCCCATTTATGACAAACAAAATTATCCCTTCTTTCGATTAAAATTGGTGGTTGAAACGTTTCAACACTCAACTTATTAAACAAACAAATTAAAAAAATCTCTAAAGTAATTAAGCCAACCAATTAGAAAACGTTATTGTAAAACTTTGGGGACTAATGTTATAAACAGCCCATTCTCACATAAACGACCCCTTAAATAGTGGATGTAAATATTCTTTCATTCTCCCCGAGGTAGTCATTTTTTCCCCGGTATCATTTTTTTCCCTGAGCATGGGAAAAAACGTGAGAAAAAATATGTTTAAGTATAAAGAAATGTTCTATCGGTTTCAAACCTTTTCCATTCGATAGATCTTCCCGATTTTGGAAAAACTGTCCGACCGATCTTTGAAATTCAATCTGTGAAAAAAGATATTCCAGTTTGAAGTTTTTGTTTTGAAAATATTATTTTACATGTAATAACGCTATCTTGGATTTTTACAAAACTTTTAAAAAATTAAATTTTTACAATGAAAAAAAATCTTTGAACTTAAATTGACCAATAATTCAAAGATTTTTTCTATTTAATTTGGAAGATTTTTTGTTTGTTTTAAATTTTAAAGTTTACCTCGGGGAAAAAATTAAAATTAAAAACCAAAATTAAACCACATTTTAGCATAAATGTTTAAATGAGAATGATATTCCTATCCAGTTTTTTGTTTAGGAATGAGTAGGAATACCCCATTGTCCCCCAGCTCTCTTTGAAATCACTGACTCTGTAATCAAATCAAAATAACTTACATGAATATGGATATGATCTTCATCAATGATGGTATTTGTAAAACCTTCTTCGTCCTATTTGAAAAAAATATTCATGAACAAAAAATTTAAGAAAAATCTAAGGTATTCTAAAATTAGGTTAAGTACGTCAATTTTTAATTGATAGAAAATGTGCTTGACATAATAATTCAACCATAAACTTCAAAATTAAGAATTAATGTTTTCAGAATTTGTCAATGAACATTCCTGTTGGGGATCTTCGCTCTGTTCCTCTGTGATCTCGTCTATGACAGGTGAGAGGGTGGGCAGGAAGAAGGGCAGGTTGGTGTTGGTTGTAGTTGTGGTGGTCTGACTGGTTGTGGACGTTGATGTACTTGTTGTCGCTTCCCTGAAATTAAGGTTATAAGATTAGATTCATAATAACTAAATAACTGTATCTGTTTTTTCTAGGTTATAATTAAAGTAAACATTTCTATAAATATAAGAATTTAAATCAATAATCCTTGATTAAAATGAAGCCTTTAGAAGCTAGAGTCGCCGCCAACAGTTTATAAAAAAAATTAAAATACTTGAATCACTTGGATGATAGGGAAAAGCAGTGTCCCATTTTGTACAGTACATATTATGTACATTTAGTTTCCTCTCTCGAGTTTTTCAAATATTATTAATATAATTAATTTACAAAAAAAAGATTTTTAAAACCAATTGAACTTTTATTATCAATATCTTATTAGTTATTCACCCTTGTACTTTTTAAACGTGTGTACATTCTCGTACTACTTGGTATCTGTCTGCTGGTGTAATTGCCCTTGTTTATTTGTAATCCAATGAGACAATTAGCCCATCAATTTTCATAATTACCTTTATAACAAAATAAAACCTTGATATGCAGGAATTAGAGGGATGTCACATTGGTAATCATCCTTATATAAAAATAACAGGATATCTGTATGTCTGTCTGTAACATTTTTCTATAAATGAAGGTTCAAAAGGTCCATGAAAGGTTTATAACTATTTTAGGAGAGGAAGTACCCCTAGAGCTCTCTAAAAGCTACTATTGTAGATAGCAGCTTTCCTACAATTTCCTTGTGTTTGTCTGTCAGCCTTTATTGGTTTCTTTGCTTTCTTCTCATATTTATAGTCTTATTAGATTTTGTTTTGTTTTATTTATTTAGTTAAAAGTAAAATGTACAGATTTATTATATTTTCCAATTCTCAACTTTGTATAATTATAAATCATCTTGACTTTTATGAAATGAAAGAAAGTTTTCCGCAGATAGAAAAGGGAAAAATTATAGCATTTATTCCTGTTTTTAAAGTCCTCAGAGGTAATTTATTGAACTTAGAGTAATACTGGAAATATTTTTTATCAAAGATATCTAATCCTTTAAAACTAGACATTTTTTACTTGAATTAGATTTTTGTGAACAATTTTATGTTTTGTTTACAAATATAATAAAACCGTTGTGTTTATTTGTAGAAAAAAAGAGTTATTTCTTATTTGAAGTTTTATTATTGTCTTTTATGATAGTTTGAGGAATTTATCAATGATATGAGATTAAAATAAAGTAACACCCATCAGTCAACAATCTCTTAATTTCTTAATTGCAGAACCTTTATCTAACGGTTCTATAAAAATAATAAAGATCGAAAACATTCATATATACATTAATTGTCTCTCCTTTGACATAACAATAGCAGAAAGAAATATTTGAAGCCAACGAATGAGTTTTAGGGGACAAAATATTTTACAGTCCAATGAGCTCTGGAATTAGTTTGTTTCTAAAGTTGTAAAGCTGCTACGATACTGAAATACAATTTACCTTGTTGGTACGGTGGGTATGTCCGCCTCCGTCGTTATCTCTCTGGTAGTTGTCTGCACCGTGGGTATGAACGGTACCGCTGGCGCAGTGGGGATCAGCTCCAGCAGGTTCCTGGTGCTGCTGGACGGTAAGGCCTCGGTTGTCGTGGTGGTCAGAGACAACAGTTCATCCTGAAAACGGCACATGAGAGTTTGGGACATAATACGTAACTTAGATAGTAACAACGTAATGGTACCCATCAAGAAAAAATTTCAGCTCCTTAATTGATTTGAATTTGAAATTAAATACATTTTTAAGGACAGAAACCAAGAAAAAAAGTCTTTAAAAAAGAGACATAGGATGTAAAATAAAAGCAATAAAATTTAACTTAGGTGGAAAATACGACTTATTTTTCAGGCTTTAAAAAACGGGTAGTGGGTGTTCTATATGCGAAATAAGATTTACATCTGACATATTTGGATAGAAAAGGAGGATAAAAAATGGAGAAAAATACATTTTCTTTCATTGACCCATCCTTGTGTCCCTTATATTCAAACTTATACATTGATATTATACATTTATCCAAATAAAAACCTAAAAAAAAATTTACATAAAATCAAATTGACTCATTCCTTCAAATAAACTAACTACAAAACAATATATAAAATACAACCATTCAACAACATTAATTTTCCCAATTTATAACATAACATTCAATCTACATATTACTTTACTTTTATAGTATTTACTGAAGTATAAATTTGTTTGTTTTTTTAACATGTAGTTTTTAATGTATTTTTTAAATTACTTTCAAACATTACTTTATTCACCTACTTGCCTTAGATTAAATGTTTTTATTAAGTTGGTTTTTGAACAAATCTTTATACTTTTAATCTGTTATAAATTACAGATTTGCTTAAAAACCAACTATTAAATGTTTTTTTTTGTTACTTTTTACCTCATTTTTAGGTACTGACTGAGTCACCAAAAACCCTTGAACATTTGTCAAAGGTTTTGGCGTCCGTACTGCATTGGCAAATGGCGGGAAAGGACCGTCATCGTTGTCTGAAAACCGGTTTTCCTCGTCCTCCAAAGTTATGCTGGGTGGCCTGTTATCCCCAATTTTCAGGCCGTTCCCTCCGCCAGCGGGACGCCGTACCAAAATACCGCCGCCAGTGGGACCCACAACGCCCACCCCCCTATCTGCCAGTTCTGATATCGGTTTGCGAACAATTTTCACCGCCTTATTAATACCGTTGATATCCCCGTTATTTTCAGTGACGTCATCCAAGATGGCTCCGTCTGCAGTTGGGCCAGTTAGTTCGGGAACTCCATGTTCTCCGACGTCAGGGGACTCTGTCTCGTGTACGGCCTGTTGTACGTGAGCATGTAGTGTGAGATGGGGATTGTGATTGAAGCCATGCTCGCCCAACTAGAACACAAATGCAAAAAGCCAGATAAGAAGAGGGTTAGTAAGCATTAATATATTGTTGTGGGGATTTATTCTTTAGGGAAAGGCGTTGTTTCCAACTATTGATTGCTTACTTAGAAACCATGGATTTCCACTTCCTTTTTGTAAACATATAAAAATCCCAATTTTCTCCTTTTTCAAATAATTTTATCTTTTTTTAACCTTAGAAGTAAGCAATCCATTTAAAAATAGTAAAAATAAAAACACACAGGAATTGGTGAAGGAAACGTTTTCAAAAAAAGGGAAAAATATGAAAATAATTAATTAAAAAACTGCATATGACACGCATAAACAGCTCAAATAAAAGTGAAATAATATCCTTAAAAAAACATACTATCATTATAATAAATTATAAATAATAAAAAAAATAATAAAAAATGAGTCTATAGAGAAAGTCCAAGTCTTGTATTTGAGATGTTTATTTACAGTCCCGTCAGAATTGCGAATTTTTTTTTGGTTAGTCAAAATTCATGCAACAAAGAAAGTGTTCTAAAAAATTTAAAAATATTGAAAAACATGCAGGAAATATCTTCTTAACTGTTGTGAAAGAAATTTGAAAAATAGTGCATAAACTTTATTTTTTAATTAGGACCATTACAATTTTCTTTGATTTGTGGCATAAATTAAATAAAACTAGGGATCTTAAGAGAAAAACAACAAGTTTATATACACATCCAATCATGATAATCAAAATAACCCATAGAAAATTATTAGTGGTAATGTTTAGACACTGCTAGTATGTACCACCCAATCAAAATTTTATAAAAATCTCAACAATTTTAAGTCATAGTATGAGAGCGTTTTTGAAATTTTAAAAACTTTGAGTACCAGTATAATTTACATTCTAATGACACCATTCTCCCTGCTTTAAATATTTGTTTCCTTCAGGATTCATATCCTTTCCAATTTTTTCCTAATATAACCTTTTATCAAAAAAAAGCAAATTTTTGTTTCTAAACAGTTATAATTTTAAAACAGATTAAATTAATATTGCTATTAAACATGCTTATACAAATTTTGAAATTAAAAGATTTTCTAAATCTATTTTAAAACATTCATTTCATAACAAGAATGATTAATCCAAAAGGATAAAAAGGGAAAAAATTCTCAAAAGTGTTTTGTTGATGTATTATGATAGTTCAAAGAATATTTTTTTGATAAGAATCCATTGATTGAATTGTTAACAATACTCCTGACTTAACCCTGCCCCCGCCCCCTTGAAAAAAAGTATACTATGCTAAAATTGACATTACAAGGATGTATGATTCAATTTCCCAATAAAAGTAGTATCACCATTGCCCCCCCCCCCCCCCCAATGCCTCCCACATTCTCGGAAATAATTTTATTTCTTAAGTTCAAATATGCTCTTCTACTAAGCTAAGCTCCTCTATAATTCTTGACTTGATATATATATATTTTATTCAAGTTTCGTTGTGTTCTGTCATTCCTTTCTCTTCTATTATTCTAGCCCCCTTACTCTTTCTTTTTCTTTTTCAACCACTGAACATTTAATCTACAACTCACTTCGTCCGTTGGCCTATCCTTATTTTTTTGTGCTTTCTAATTATGAATGTTGTCATCCTGCTTACTTGGTTAATGAAAATTATAATTACAAAAGTAAAATTTCTTACCTAAATATTTTTGAGAAGGATGATTTTACAAGTTCTAAGTTTATATGTTGGAGGGGTGATTTATTGGGCCCTTTCAAGTTGAATGAATAATTCTAATATAGCAAGCTAAAGCAATGTCGCCCTGGGGAAAATGTTCAATGCTAAAAGGAACAAGCACAAAAATGTTGAGAGAGTGACAAGTATATATTCTTTGCATATTAGAACATTTGTAATAACATAGCTACTCTACAATTCATCTGCATTGTATTTTTTGCCTCATATTTATTATGTGTGTCGGTCAGTCTTTTCGGTGGTTTCCCTCAAATGCAGGGGCTAGAAACACCCCCTATTCTAAATAAATCAAAATTAGAGGTCCAAGTGTTCATTAAAAATTATCCTTGTTCTACTTTACTTTTTTACTCTTTGTCAAATTATCCGTCAGTTTGGAAGTCTATATACCAATTAACTACGGATATTAAATGATAAAACAATGGACGTTAAAATGATGCACATTATTGATTTATTATACACAATAAATATAATCTGTTTATTCGCTTGATAAGTATATGGCCATCCTTGTTTAAGGATCTAAACTATTATTTAAAGTTAATAATTCGACTATTCTATTTTAATAAGAAAAAATATTATGCTTGTGCAATGATAGAGAAAGTAATAGAAGCAATAAAAGCAGAATAAGGTATTATACAGTAAAAAATGAAGTATTACTTTTACTTTAAATACAATATTATTAAATAACAAAAAGAAGAAAAAGTCTTAGTAAAATATTTTCCCGTATCGCTTCGAAACCGATTAATAACCGGTGGATTAGAATCTGTTTTCAGCCATACTGAAAAAATATGTCTAGCATCATATTAAATCCAGTTATCTACGAATATAAAAATGTACAATCATAAGATTAAAATCAGTTTTCTTAGCCCGTGCCTTCGGCATCTTCGACTAAAAAATTTAATCTTATAATTGTACATTTCATCCGCGGAAAGCTGTTTATAACACAATGCGAGAAATAACTAATATGGCATTTTTCTCTCTTTATAAAACGAACATATTAAGAAAAAATGAAAGCATGCTTCATGCACTAATTTAAATCATGTCTTTTAAATACGTTTTAATTTTAATAAGTCTTTGATTTTGTTTTTAATAATTTTAGCGTTAATGTTTTGTACATTCTATTAATTTAGATGTCTAAATTTAAGTGAATAAAATATATGAAACTTTAACGCTTTAAAAAAAGATAATTTTTAGCTTTCTAGTATTTTCATAGAAGCATTGCAGCTATATTATGCTAAAACATATGATGTTTTTGCTTTTGTTCTCGTTATTATTATTCTTTTTTAGGGGGGAGGGCTGATATTCTATTAATGCATAATTCTTTTGTCTTATTTTAAATACTAGAAGGCTAAAAAAATATTTAAAAAAAGAAAAGTTATCAGTAACAAAATTTCGAAACTTAAAAGACCAAAAGAATACTTCTTTGAAGAAAAAAAAACAGTAGACAAGTATCATAAATATTAAAACGAAAAAAAAAACATTAAAGAATTCTGAAATATAGCAAGCTTTTATTTTATTTTTATTTTAATATTTCTAAGCTCTGTTGTAATTGTTTTTTCTTCAGTTTTTGTTACTTTAACTTTCAATAATTTTTTTTAGGTTTCAAAAAATAATTATGCTAGCCTACCGTTGAAATTTGTATATCTGGCTGAATGTTGGGCAAAACGGGGGGCGGGAAAATATCTTCATATTCCGTATTAACAACCGCCGCTCCCGGCGCCGTTACTTCGTAATCCTCCGCCGACAAATTATCGTCGTCATTTTCGGCGAGTTCAGCAGGCCCGGATGGACCGCTGGGTGCAGTCGGCCTTAGCCGGCGGCGACCAGTAAATCTTATGCCGGTTATGTCGTCAGCTTCTGTTGCGCTGTTCACCGGTTTCCGCCGTTCGGAAAAGTCAGAGCCGGATGGTATGCGGTTAAGCTTGCGCCGGCCACCGGAAACGCTAGACGACCGACGGTCTTCTTCTGTAAACTGCGGCTGCTCGCTGTCAATATCTTCTTCCTCAAAGCCGCTGTCATCTTCATCGCTAACGTCCGCGCCGTTGGGCCTTTGGCGGCGACGTTTTCCGGTCACGACAATCCGGCCTCCGTTAGCTGCTCCGCGTAGCGCGGTGACCGGAGTGCGGATTGTGGTGAGGCCGCCGCGAGGTGCGGTGACACTTGGAGCGCTGGGGGAGTTGTCGCTTCCTCGTTGAGATGTAAACCTAAACAAAAAAAATAAAATTAATTAAATAATCGACTATTGTAAACTTAATGTTTGACTTAAACCAATGCTAATTATCCTATAAAGTAAAAAGGTTATTGACAGCTCATTAAATTTTTAAGAAAATTACCTTATTATCTGAGAAAGTTTGATAATGTAACGTAAATAAAATCAATAAATTTATAAAAAAAAAACAATTTGGTGATTTATTTATGCTTCTTATATAATTTTTACTTTTTTTATATGTATTTCAACAAAGTAAGGAATTTGGTAATAAATAACTTCTTTTTGGAAGGTATTGTCAATAAAATACGGAAGACACAATTTTAATTAGAAAATTTATTCTACTTTTGTAGAATTTATGTTTAAGTCTTCAAACTTGTTGCTTTAAAGGTAGAAAAGTAACGGACAGACGGACTTACATAATTACTTTAAATATAAGGTAGCTACGTGTTTTTTGGGCAATCATGTTCTTGATGTACTATAAAGATTTTACAAAGGAAATATATTAATAAAAATCTCAAAGCGAAAAAACTGTGACATAATTTCCCCTTTGTGTTTTTTATGACATAATCTTTCCTTTTTAGCATTCTCATAAAGATAATTATCACACTGTAAGAAGTATATAGTTTACATTTTTTGGTAGGAGGTGGGGGGGGGGGGGTAATAACTAACATTTTAGTGTATAGAATTTGAAATTTAAGCAATTTGAACGAAGGGGGTACATTTTTACCAAACACACCCCTTAAGTAAATAGAAAGGATTACAATATACTTATTATATTATTTACTGTCTTTACAATCGAAATTGCTGCGCTACTTATGGAAATATTTTTTTGTTGCTTAGCAAAGATTTTTGTCTTTTATGTATAGTACATTACCATTAAAAAGATGTATGATATAATAAAACAATAAAAAAGATAAAAAAATATTACATATTTAGAAAGATGCTATCATAGATGTAATTCATTTTTTGATACTATTTTATAAGACGTTTTTGCAAAACCGCTAAAAATTAAAAGTTATAGAATATTTAGGTTGGAGGCTCGCGGGGTTGCGACGGATGTTGGGTAGAATGGCCTTGAGATCTTAATGGAGGGAGAGGACATTGGACTGTAAATTATAATGATCTCCAAACTTAATTACACGTTCTCTCATTCGTTGTCTTTAAAAATAGATTTTTTTTTGTTTAAACTAGTAGTTTTCCCCCTGTTATCTCAATCTACAGAAGAGACATTTTGTTTATTTTTATTTTGGGTGTACATAAATTTATCATCTAATGTCTTATCCCTTGGTATCCCCGAGAAAACAGTATATCATAATTTCTTAGGCCTTTGAAATTTGATTTTGGCTAGATTTTAAAAAGATTTTCTACTCAATTACAACAACGCTAGTGCGCCGTTGGTGTTTACGATGTCTTGGTCTGTGGGTTGCAGGCCAGTGAGCGTGTAATAGGTATTACTACTCCTGTAAACTTGCAGCTAAATACCACGAGTAATTGTTTAATTTTAGCTTTAGTTCTATCTGTACTTTTTATGTTGATTTATTGTCCAATAAAAATGTTAATTTTAATAATATTTTAGGGAGAGGATATTTTATCTATAAACAAAATTTGGATTCAGCTTTCCTACCAGTCCCCCCCCCCCTCTCGCACTCTCCAATTTAAGAAGTAGCGCAGCAATTACAAGCATAAACTTATTTTGATGAAGAAACAGTCATAATAAAACAAAGCATTTTATTGTAAACTAGGGGCTGCGCCCCCGGCATTCAGAAGCTCTGTATTTGAGGGGGAATGAAAGGATCAGAAAGTTAGCCTCAACCCATCCAAAGACTTAAATAAAAAATATGAGGAAGCCGAAGGAACAAACAGCCAAAAATTAAATACTTATGAAGTAGCTTTGCAGCAACAAAATGCTTTTAAACTAACGGATGCTTTGTAATAATATGTCATCAAATATTAAACTACAAAAAAAGGTTTTTTCGCATGACCATTATACAAGGCACGAATAAAATGGATTGGTGATTTGATTAAATTTTTATTTGTAAATTTACTCTATACGGGTAAGGCTGCTATTTATGACACTTAGACGTCATGCCCAACAACAAAGGATAACTAAGGGGAGCAATATCTCCTTTCTGTCTAAACATCCGTAAATTAAATAGAGTAACAGACAACCAATTCGTTGATTGCACGACCTTTGTCTGAAAGCACTAATTGTGCATGGTAATGAGTTGCACCTGTTAAAGGGCCAATGCATTTCTTACTCTAAATACATATCAGTTTAAAAAGCATTAATACAATTTGGCTAAAAATACTTTTTCTTAAATGCTAAATCTTTTAACTCCTTGATCTGTCATAATGAAGAAACGAGATTTCATGATTTTTATTAAACAACTTTTTTACACACACACACACGAGGTTTGGAAATATGCAAAAGAAGATGAATGTATGTATATGATCATTAAGATCTAGTAGACGGCAATATAATTCTAAAGGAAGATAACATTGTTTTTTTCCTATGACATTTTCTAATTTCTTTGTGTAAATGATAGAGTACACAAATGGATGACAAATCTCCATATGTGTGTTTAAATTATTTTTACTCAACGAATTTACAAATTACAACGTTAATTTGGATTAAAAATGCTTAAAGAAACGATAGTCTTAATTTTAAGGAAGCTTCGCTAATAATAAACAATCAAATCCTTGTTTTTATCTTAAATTTATCATTTCATGTTTTCATTTTATCTTATAATTTTTACTTTTTAGTTTTCGTGTTACAAAACTGCAAAATAAAGTGCGATAATGCAAAAATTAAAAGTTAATGCAAATTTTATGTTTCATATTTTTAATATTAGATAATTTTTTCAATATCTGTATGTCTGTCTGTCTGTTTTTAACTGTATAATAATATATCCAGTAATCTCTTGTAAATGGCTGCATTAATTATTCTTTAATTATTCAATTAGTTTTAGTCCAGACCATGTTATATGCTTTTTGGTGGGGGCTATGAGAGATATGGTCCCTACGTAGCAGCTAGCTCTAATGAAATATTTCATTGTTGCTGCAATGCTTGTGAACATAAATCTTTGTTGAGATGAAACTCAAAGAAAAACAATTTTTTCTTCAATATTTATTAATGATTGCAGCCAGGGATATAAAGGGATAAACAATGGCCGATACATTGATATAAATCCAAAGTGATAATACACAAAATTATTCCTTCTTTAGATAAAAAATTAGCGGTTGAAACGCTTGGACACTTACCTTAATGAACTAACCAATCGAAATTCAAAATAAATTTCCCCAAAATTGTTGACCCAATGATTAAGAAAACGTTATTGTAAGGCTTTGGGGACTAGTGTAATAAAGAGCCCAATGTCCCCTTCATCCTTAGATTGCAGCATGCTATTGTACAACAAGAAGTATATTGTATAATACCTGGATCTGACCCTGGACCTGGGTCCTGTTGGCAGCTCAGTCTGCGCCTCGGAATCCGCGTCCTGGGGCAGATCTGTAGATTCTTCATCGCGGAACAGAATTCGCAAGCGTTGCCGGTTCAAGCCTCGTGTACCTGATCCTAGAAAGATTAATCATATTTTATCAATATAAAAGCATGTTGAATAGATAGATAGAAAATGAGATATCAAGTTTAAGATACACTTGAAAGTATAAATAGAAGAGTGATTGAAAGAATATGAATAATGCCTAAACGAAATAATATGATAGATCAATATTTGTAGATAGATTTATTGATAGATTAATGAATGTATTAAGTATTACATCTTTGAAAACTCTAAATCCTCATGACTTTGATTTAAAGTGTTTGTTAAATTTTGGGTTGTGATTGGCACACCCCACTGTTAAATACATGTGCACGCCACTGAATGGATAAATAAAATGCTACAGATATATGGAAAGTTAGATGATATCAAATTAGAAATAGGTAGATGATGTTTTTAACTGCAAGAGGGGGAGGGGACAATAGACTGTAAATTATATTCCACTCATTTTTTTTTTAAATTGCTCTGTCATGTTATTAGTTAAAGCTTAAGAAGGTTAGGTTGAATCGTGATTAAAGTAACAGTTTCTAAACTTTTCAACAAACAATTTAAATCTATATAACGGAAAATTTTATTTTAATGATAAATATTGTAAATATTGTGTATATTAATTTCTCTTCCATTGTCATATCCCTCATGTTTCTGGATGAAAAAAATTGTACCTGAAGGTCCAGTGGCACTGGTGTCAGCTGGGCCGCCTCCCCGAATACGCTTCCGTGCTCTCAGCTGGGTCAAACTGGGCGCCGACTCGGCGGTAATCTCGTCATCGTCAGACGGCGATGAAAACTCTGGGCGGCGGGTGAGCGCAAAATCAAATGGCGCCGACGACGCCTCGTCAAGGTTGGTTGTGCGCACAGTTTGGCTAGCCTGAATATATTACCTTAGATATTTATATTTTTACAAAATGATAGAGAAGAGAGGAAGAAAATTTTTTTTTCTCAATAAATGAAGGAAAGAGATAAATGTATATAGAAAGAAAGAGATAAATTGGGAGGGAGTATTTAAATAAATATGTTTTTAAACAAAAAGAAAGAAAGAGAGATTGACAGGAAAGAAAAGAAAGATAAAAGGATAGTGAAAAAGAGAAAATAAAGAAGAAAACACTTGAGTACGATAAAAATATAGAATGCGAGAGAGAGAGAAAGAGAGAAAGCGGGAAAGATTTAAAGATGCATCGATTGAAAAAAAAATCCAAATAATTTAGAGAAATATATTGATACTAAAAACTTACAAATTGTTGTTCATCCCTCTGTATGACTGGGGTCTGTTGAAAAATAGGTTCTATCTGGGGAAGTGCGGGTGGCTGCTCCTGATCATACAAAACTATAGACTCAGAAACAGGTACCTAATATCTACTATCTATCACAATTTGGTGACATGAGATATTTAAAATTGTAAAATTTTGGACTTGCAGACGGACATACAGACAGACAACCTTTATAGATAACATTGTTTTTGAGATACTTAGCACCATGCAGTGACTAAAAAGCATTATTTTTAAAATTAGTGAAAAAAGTAAGAACAAAATGCTTTTTTGAAAAACGACACATTAAAAGTCAAATTGTCCTATTTCCAGATTAAAACAGTTTCTTATAAGAATTGAAAGTATTTAGAAGGCCGGGTTAAATCTATTTGTAGATTTTATTTCAGATAATATAAAAAGCCTCCTTAAATGCGATATTGAAAGGACTGCCTCTTCTTATTTAGATATCCTCCCTAAAGGATTACAATCTCATTTACTAAGTATATTTGCGATTACTTTTATTTAATGAAATCTTCTAATTTTTAATATGTACAAAACGGCCTGCTGTATTGCATCAAGATCCATGACAGATCTATATAGGAAATAAACGTCTATAATCGAGCTCGAATTCTCCAAGTAAAGTATGTTAAAAACTCATAGTGCTCCAATATTCCCTATTAAATTCTCATTGACCAGAACAATAAGACCCATTATTCTTCTTTTAGCATCATTAATTCAGTTTTTTTATTCATGTTGCTATTTGAATAACATTGAAGTATTTGATTTCTATTCATAACACAGAAAATTTAAATTTATAATATAGTAAATCTAAGAAAACTTAGTTTTAATATAAGTTGATTCGTGCGACACTCCCGTAATGTGGTCTGATATTAAACTAAACATTTTAACCCTTTCAGGACGAAAAATTGAAATGAAAAATATTAGGTGTATATTTTTTTAAAAATGTTAAAAAAATTAAGCAAAACGTTAAATCGTGTATTGTTACATTAAATATAGATAAAACAAAAAATTACTGAATAAATCAGTTAAACAGATATTATAAAATAAGACGTTAAAGTCGTAATCTTTATGTGCAACTTAATATTTTTAAAAAAAAGAGAGAGAGAACGGGTCGATAGAGAGAGAGAGAATGAGGGGATAGAGAAAAAAGAAAAAACAGGGGGATAGAGAGAGAGGTTGAGAGAAAGAGAGAGAAAGAAAGAGAGAGAACGAGAGAGAATTAGGGGATAGAGAGAGAGAGAGAGAACGGGGGGATAGAGAGAGAAAGAAAGAGAGAGAACGAGAGAGAATTAGGGGATAGAGAGTGAGAGAGAGAGAGAGAGAGAGAGAGAGAGAGAGAGATAGAGAGAGAGAGAGAGAGAGAGAGAGAGAGAGTGAGAGAGAACGGGGGGATAGAGAGAGAGAAAGGGGGGGGGGAAGTACATATTGAATTTTTGTATAAAATAAAATTTGAGTAAATATATCATTAAATAGCTTAAATACAAGATATTTTATTTGGACATACTAACGTGATAGAGCAGCTATGTAAAGCAATGGAAAAAAAATAAAGATTTTGACTTTGACTTCATTGAAGGACATAACAGTTTCAAAAATTTTATTGTCGAGTTTGAATTCAATAGGACAATTCTAATATGCCTAAATTAACAATCAGAATTATCTGTTAGGGATATTCGGATGGACAGACCAACCCCCACTGTAGAAAAGTTTTGCTTTTAACAAGAAATAGATCATTAACATTATACAATCCCTTTTCAAACTGACCAATAAATGAGGTCCATACTGGCAAGCTATGTTGGGAATATTTACACAATTTTTCGGCCATTGATTAGTAAATGAGAAAATCACATTTTCCCCTAATCCTAGCCAACAGACGAATGGACAGACATTTTGAATTAGAAATGAGATTCGCTACTAAATAACAGCGGAAAATGAATTTTGCAAATGTTCCATTATAATCTTGATAAAAAATGTAATCCAAAACAAATATTTTAGCTATAGGCGGACAGAAGTGCATTGCTTTCCAAAAAATTAAACCTTCTATATTAAATAGCAGAAGGGAAAATAAACATTTCTCCTACAGTAATTTTATTTATTTCAGAGCACTTAAGACAGAAAGTAAAACTTTTTAAATATAAATTTATTGACTTCGCTACTAATATTTAACAGATAAATAAGGATAACAAAATCCATAACTATAGAAGCTCTTGAATTAAAAAAAAGGCAAAGCAAATGAAAGCAAAAAGGATGCACAAAAGACAGACATACTGAGTAATGATACTTAGTGGTATTTGAATCTTTACACAAAAAATATCTTCGATAAAAGCTGGGAAAATTATTTAAGAGCATTACCGATAGACCGAAAGACAATATTATTCTTAGAGTATATATGCATTGGTCAGCAAACATAAAATAAGCCTTCTGTCTTAACCCTGAAAGATCGGGCCCTCTACAAATTCTTAATACATCGGATTTTATACCTTAATATTTGCATCAGCCTTCTACCTTTCCAGTACGGATATTTAATATTCTCAAGAACATTACAGACCAGTGAACAACGTGAGCTGTAGGCTAGTATTATTTACTAAGTATATTTGCGATAACTTTTATTTAATAGATTCTTCCAATTTTTAACATTTACAAAACGGCCTGCATTATTGCTTCAAGATCCATGTCAGATCTATATCACGGTTGGACCCTCAGATGTCAAAACTTTATTTTAGTGTTTGGCCAAAATGACTTTGCAATTGTATCTGTAAGTACGTCTAATAACACCCTTTGCTTTTTTTAAAATCCTAGAAAATTTTTTTTGCAAGAAAATTGCATAAATTCGCAACCTTTTTTAGAACCACTACATAACTCGAGTTTTAAAACTTTTTATATAAAATCCTTTTTACAAAAAATATCAATAATTACTTAAAATTAAACCTGAAAGAAAAAAAATCTCATTACACGTGTTAATTTGCATGTTTTAGGTCTTTTTTTGAGGAAAGTATAACTTCCACATTTTTGACAATAATTATATTTTTTTAACATTTCAAAGTAAAATATAATAAAACTTAAACGATTTTTCTTGAATTATCAGTTGAAAATTTCATCAAACATGCAATTTAAGTGATGAAAATTTAATAAAATCATTTTTTGGATGTTTAGAATTACCAATTTTCTACATTTAAAACAAAATGTTAACAAAATTTAAAAACATTTTAACATATAACTTCAAAAATCAATAACATTTTATAAAAAGATGTTTCAAAAAATAAATCATTAAAAGGTATTAAAATGAATTTGAAATTACTTAAAATTAAAACGAGAACATCTTTTTACACTGTATTCTGTGTGATAGAGTTTAAATGACATGATTATTGAATGAAATATTTCCTAAACTCATTAAGCCTTTTTGTGACTATATTAAAAATAATTTATTTTGTTTTGTATTGTTTTTTTATTCAAATATTTGACAAAATTTTCCCTACGTCAATAAAATAAAGTCAGTTTTTTACTGTTTCCAGGTTTTTCTTTATAATTATAACAATTAAATATAATATAAATCTTCATTATCTTTTATTTGAATTATCATACACATTAAAATGTAAAGTATAAGCTAGAATAGCACTTTTTTCAACGAATATTTTAATGACATTATATCAAAATAATTCCTCTTAAATATCACACAACATATGATTGGGAAGTATAGCCATTTCTTGGAGGTATAATATTTACAAAAATACCATTAATTCTGTTTTTATCAGAAGTTAAAAAAATTGAACAATTCTAAAACAATGGTTGGCTGTCTAGATATTGAGTACACTAAGACTACGGCTCTGTTCTATTGAAATAACGTTGCGAAAAGAGGGGTTCTGAAAGTAATCTACCTAATTATTTTTAAAGAACCAACAAGTACTGTCAGTATCTTTTTTCTTGTAATCTAGCAGACAATCAAATCATAACACAATTTTCATGATAAAATATTCAGGTTTCTACTTCACATTTTAAAAAATATACTGATCAATAAAATGTTCAAAATTTTACTTTGTACTAATTGAAAAAATATGTTGTAATTCTTATTTTAGAGTTACATTTTTATCCCTGACAAAATCATAGACGACTTTTAAAGGCATCTTATCTAAACTTTTTGAAGAAAAACTTAAAAACGTTAATTAAGTATTAAAACTATTTTCTTCGATTTTTCTGAAGTTATTATCGCATTCTATGGGTTTTTTATTATCATTTACTTATATCGAAAGTGCCAAACATTGTACCCTAACTTATTCATTTAATAAAAAACCAAGCGTGATATAGGAAATAAATGTCTATATATGAGCTCAAGTCTTCCAAGAAATAAATGTGTAAAACTCATAGTGCTCCAATAATCCATAATAAACTCTCATTGCCCAGAACAATACGACCCAATATTTTACTTTATTAAGAATAAATTCATCTTTTTTATTTCATGTTGCTATTTACATTATGCTGAAGTATTTAATTACTATTCTTAAAACAGAAAATTTAAATTCATAATATAGTAAATTTACGAAAACTTAGTTTTAAAATAAATTGATTCTAGCGCCACTTTTAATGTGTTCAGATTTACAAACAAAAATTAAAAACATTTTAACCCTTTCGTGACGGTTATATAAAAAAATATATATTGGAAAATAAATTCCATAATTCATATTGCATTTTTGAAAGAATGAAAAAAACATTATTATAAATACGTATCTGAAGATCAAACAAAGAAAAATGGAAGAAAAAGCAAGTGTGAGAGAGAGGTTTTAAAAAAAAGAAAACGCTAAGGCAGAATGTTATTACGTTCATAGTATCAAAGGCTTTTATTATAGAATAAATAACTAAAATCAGCCGGACAGAAATTCTAACATAAGTAGTTGAACTTGAAGTAATCTTTATATGCAAGTTAATATATTTATATTTATTTTCTAATATTTCCCCTGTGAATATACAGTGACCCCCCCCCCCCCAAAAAAAAAGGGCATAGGAAATGTCAGGGAAATTTTATCAAAATCCATATTATTTAAATTCTGAATAAAAAAATGCATACCTAGCGGATGCGTACCTAGCATCCAGGGGCTCTGTAATTAAAGGGGCAGAAACAGGCTAGAAAAAATAGCTTAAAACCATTTAAAAATGAAATAGCCTAATGCCCTCATGGGACCTATTTGAAGCTTACCTAAAATTGAGAACCCAATCGCTTTAGTAGTTATCGAGATTTTAACCTTCAGACAAAAAAACTTTATATATTATTAGCGTTTGCCCCTTTATTATCTACGGACTAGAGAAAAAGCTTAAACCCATCCCAAGACTTAAATCTAAAAATTAAATAGCCTAAAACCATCACGGGACCGATGTTAAGTTCATATAAAATAGAGAACCCAATCAGTTAAGTAGATTAGATATTAAGAATGAGACATTGAAATCAAATTGACAATATATTTACAAATAAAAATATTTTTATTAGTTATTTAATGTTGTATGTTGTAAATCATACAAAACTTGAATAGGAGATAAGATAATAAAGTCTTCCCTGGAAATACTAAAAGCTATACTGACAGACCGACGGCATATAAAGGAAAAAAATACATTTTTAATTTAAAATTAAAGCCGTCTATCTTTGATAGCAGATGAAGAATTATGTTTTACCCTCAGACGGACATTTCTAATTATAGAGGTGCTTCGCGTAAAAAATATATTTAATAATAATTAAGCAAGTGAGGTTTAGGGTGCTTTCCCATATCGAGTACATATCAAGCATTGAAAATACACTTCCAAGAAAATAGATATAAACCTTCCCGGGACCTGTAAAAGAGAACCCGATCGGTTCAGCGGTTAGCGAGATCCTTCGCTACAAACAGACATACATCGTTCTACTTTGTATTATAGATAAATTGTAAATTAGAAGGGATAGGTTTTTCCCATAAGCCTAATTCTTGCAAGGGGTTCTAAACCACCGAGGTTTACACTTTATGTGCCTCTACTCTTGATTAATTATAAGAATTTCTAAGAAATTTTAAAGCTTAACAAGGATGACATTATTTATAAGTTTTTAGTAAAGCTAAAAAACATGGAAAGGTTTACAATAGATTTATACAATATCTTTGATAGTAGATGCATATCAAAGCTTTCCAACAGACGGACGGACAAAGTAAGTTATATACTGGATGTTCATCAGTATGGAGATGTTTTTTTAATTCCAGCCATTTATCTTTAATAACTGAAGAGAAATTCACGTTTACTCCTTTACGGTTTCTTACTGACAGACAGACATTTCAATTAGAGTACAAAGAAACATATGATAACATCCATAAACTTTGTGAAGTTAATAAAAATCTAATAAGATAGACAATGTGGTTAAAACATTAGATTTCAATAGAAATATATACAGTAAACTTTAAACATACATCTCTAAAACCATAAAATCTAATTATTAAAACTTTAGCATAATGGACGGACGGACTGACAAAGATAATTGAATATATGATGCTTTTTAGTCAGCGAAATCCTCACAGACAAATGTGCTTTCTATTTTTATTTTAAAGTAAACCATGATTCTGATTGTGTACCAGACAGACATATAAAGTTCATGTAAGATTTTCTGCTAAAATATTTTTTAGTAGAGAAGCTACTCTATAATTTGAAATGTCCTTCTGTTTTTTTCTAATAACTCGGACCCTAAGGCGGCCTAAGGCCGCTTTCGTCACTAGTATATCTATACACGCCAATGTTTATAAGTACAATTAGAAAATTGACAAAAAAAATTCTATTTTGATATCTATAGTTTTTCTATGTCCCTGTGGTTGAAATTGGTCGACAGCAAACTGTTGTTGTTGTTGGAATGGTGTTGGATCAACATCCTCCAGGGTTATACGCGGCGGTGGGAAGGGGATGGAGGGCCGTGATAGAATGCTCCGAGTGTCCTAAAACATTAAAAGTTTTAAATAAGTCTTAGATAAGTAACTATCTTTTTTTATAGATGTAAAGGACAGATAATATAAATTTTTACAGGCATTGATAAACTCTAAAATATTTACTGACCCTGATTATAGAATAGATGTGCTTCTAACAAACCAAATTATATTTCTATGCGAAAATCCTTGGCAAATGTTGAGACGCATTTTATATTCCTATCATTCTTTTTTAATGGTACCAATTACTAAGCTCATACTTGAGTATGATAATATATTTAGCATTTTCAAAATCTTTAAATTAAAAAGAAAATTAATTACCTCTGGAATGCCTCTTACATCAGTTGCTTCACTTAGTCTAATATAATAAAAATTAGTCAGATATGTTTAAAAAAATCACTATTCAAAATTAGAATTAGTAATTTTTATATTCATGCTATTAGTATTTTTGTTTGTTAAATTTTGGTTACATAGATAACCTTTTAAAACAAATTAAAAAAGATAAAAAGGAGACGTCTCCTGAAAAAAAAAAAACTATTTGGCCGTTTTTCTATTTTTTTACACAAAACGGTACAAAACGCTGCAATAAATTCATTATATTTACAATTTTTTTGAAAATATTTGCCCCTAAATGAGCAAATTTTGAGCAATTATTCGTTGTAGAAATTCACAGGAATTGATCATAGGCAAATTATACGACCAACAGACGAACAATTTAAAGATTATAGAGTAGCTGCGCTTATGTGTATGTTGGACTAACCGAAATGGCTGAAAATTAGTAACTGCCGGCACCGTGGGAACACTGTTAGAATTTCCTGACCTAAGATTAGTTGTTTTTTAGTCACATGCACTGTACAAAAATGCAAAAAAAAATTCAAAGACATAAAATTGTAGCTAAAATAAGATATATATTTTTGCATTTTTTTAACAGTGAATTTTATTTTCTGTTATATTTTTCTAATTTCTAAAAAATTAAGATATAAATTATTTTTTTAAAATCAGAACACAGAAAATAATATTTCTAACTATTTATTCATGAAGCTCTTTATAGTCCCTATAAAAAATGACGTCAAGCAATACAAATGACAAGTGATAGACCAATACACAGACTAAATTACCAATGGCAGGCCAGTATACTAATTGACCAATTGTAGGCCAGTATGACGTCTTTTTTATAGGCACTATAAAAAAGCTTCTTTATACTTTTTTAGCATGCTTGTTTAAATTTCTAAATACAGTTACATTGTTTATTAAATTAATTTTCAATGAGGTGTTATATATTAGTTGTAAATAAGACTTTTACATGGGCGTACTCTATCTTGGCTGGTCCAAATAGATTTTTAATAGAATATCTACCTACCCTTTACAAATTATATATCTTTGCAAAAACAAACATTCCTATGTTTTAGAAGGTAGCTGTGGATTTTTAAAGCTGAGAAATAACTAGATCAATATCTAATAAAATAGTTTATCCGTATAATAAAGAAACAGTATCTCATTCTCCGTGTACGTGTCTGTACCGAAGGATCTCGCTTACCGCTGAACCGATATGGTTTTCCTTTACAATATAGCTTCTAAATCTAGTAGGTTCTAGGAATGTTTATAATTATTTTGAGGGAGGTTATCGCTATCAAGAGAAATCGCCATTAGAAAAAATTACCCCATCGATTTTTTTTACTTTTTTTAAAACTTAAATAAAAGTTTGGTTTTCGATTTCAACCCTCCCCCCTTAAGTGCCCCTAGAGGCCTCTAAGGGCGCATCCGAAAGTATTCCCATAAAGTATTAAAAATGTTTCCATTCTAACTTCTTCTAGCTGAACTATTTAAAACATATATCTAGTAAAACATCTCAAGTCTCTCTATGTATATTAAGAATCTATTTTTCTCGACATAGCACCGTTAAATGAGTATGCATTAAAAACAATAGCACACACATATTATCTATTGCAAACTCATAAATTTTAAAACCTAAAAAGGCCATTTGGACGATGATTTTCAATAGTTTAAAATATATGTGTGCTTATGTTGAAATACTTCTATCTATCTAAGGGATCTAAAGGATAAGACAATGGCCGATAAATTGATGTACGTCTCCAATGATGATAGACATAATTACACCTTCTGTAAAATTAGTGGTTGAAACGTGTTAATACTCAACTTAATAAATCAACCAATTAAAAGTCCTCAAAGTTGTTAAGTCTACGAATATCTAAATGTTACTAAAAAACTTTGGGGACTAGTGTAATAAACAGCCCATTGTCCCCTCTCTCTCTGCATCTATCTACATATCAAAAGCTTGGAAGTTCTATTGCGGCAGGAGAAAGGGGACATTGGACTGGTAATTAGACTGGTACCCAAAGTTGTACAATAACGTTATCTTATTCCTTGGCTAAAATATGTTTCAATCAATATTTTATATTTTAAAATACTTTTGTCTTCAAAATCGTGATTATTTTCTAAAATACATAATTTATAAAAACAAAGAATCTAAAGTAGCGAACAATAACAAGAACTAGGAATTTAAATTCTTTGATATAAGCCGTTCTTAAATTATGTTCTGAAAAAAAATTTAGAATGTGGAAGAAGTTAGAATACAATTCAATAAATTATATTAGTCACCAAAGTTTTATAAACATTTTATCTCATTAGTTGGCTTTTAAACGTTGGGGACTCTCATAAAGTCTTGATTTGTTAATATCCGACAATATTTTTAATCTAAAAAAGGAGAAATTTTCCTTATTATAAATGAGGAAGTTCAAAATATATCTAGCTGTAGTTATTATTTGTCATACCCCTTTAATCCCTGAGAATAAGTGTAGATGGGATATTTCTCAATATGTTCAAAATAATTTAAAACTGCACATAATACAAGATTAAAATAGCTGAAAACATTTCTCTATTTCTGAATAGCAGGAATTTAAAGGGATAAAATAATGGACAATTCATTTATATACATTATACATACCCAATAACGTTAAACAAAATTAATATTTCTGTAGATTACATTGATTACATTGTAGATTATTGATAGAAAAGTATGAACCATCCAATTGAAATTTGACAAATAAGAGAAAGTATTTTCAAGAAAACGTTGGTTACAAGTAAAAATTTAATGTCCAATAACCCCTCCCTTCAATGGATATAAGCCTCAATTTAATGTACGGCAATTTGAAAATTATTGGGCCCTAAATTGAACAAAATAATGCAAGACAAAGAAAAAAAAGATACCTGTAGATGTAAGGCGAGGTAGCTTACTTATGAAAAACACATAAACGAGTAATATCAATATTAAATCACCGTTAAAAACTTTTGAAATTAAATTTGGTTTATTTTAAGAATATGTTTTTTTGTACCCTCTACTAGTTGTTACGTGACGTTGACAACACCCCCTAAAAAGATTTTGAGGAGGTCATCCTTCTCCGTTTTTTATTCCCAGAAATACCACATTTACCTGACAAATATACATGGACACACATAACTTTTTTATTTTAGCCACTTGTTGTTACTCTAAAGTATTCTATGGTAAAACCATCTTTTAAGTCTAGAATTTGAGGCCTATTTTTGTTTTGTTTTGAAACACAGAACAATTTTAGGGTAATTAATAATCAAAAACCAAACAAGAACGAATTTATTAACCAATAAGAGGGCAAAACACAAAACAGGATATTGTAAAAAAAATATAATAATTCGTTGGTTCTTTAGATGGCTGAGCATTACTTAAAATAAAGTAAAAATATCTATCGTCAGTTTTCCAGTCCATAGCGATCACAGAACTCCACTCACCTCTACTTTGAAATTAATTGAAAATTAGAGGGCCGGGGGATGGGGGTGGGTTTGTTTTCTACATGAAGTCAGGTGAGGTCTTAAAAGACTATCTTCCTTATCATCAAGGGGGATGAGAGTTGTGTGCTCGTTAGGCATTTCGATTAAAATCTATCTTACTGAAATGTCAATATTATGTAATATTAATAATTCCTAAATTATACAATAAAAGTTCTTTATTATCTACAAAAAGCAGTTTGTTATTGGTGCACTACTAATTTTCTGAATGTTACTCCTGACTACTCGACTAATCGACCAAATTGAAAACTAAATGACATTGAAAAGACCTAATATTGATAATGGCTGAATTAATTTTTTGACTCTGGAATAAATAGGATAAAATATTTAAAATAAAAAAAAGGTTAAAAATGGCAAATGTTTGAAATATAATCTATAGTCATTTCTTTCACACCAGAAAAGAAATTTAACACATTACAATTGAGGGAAAGATTATTTTATTTTCCTGTCCTTTGACCTATTATAGGTCTTGTTTTGGAAGATCTACGGTTTAGTTTTTGTTTGTTTATGTTTTACTTTAGCTAAGTTTAGGTCAGGTTATATTGGGTAAAGGGTTTTAAGACCGCAGGTATAGGCACGCAGGGTTAGGCATAGATAAAAAAAAACTACCCATCACTCTACTTTACGAGTTACATAAAAGTAAATTTTACTATCTAACACTAATCCCTTAGAACATGGTAAAATTTCAAATATTTACATAAAATATTATTCGTGGTTAATTGTGTATCAAGGTTGATATATTTTATAACAAGGACAATTAAGTCATTAAGTACAGCAATCATAAAATAAATATATTTTGAGATAGATTTTTTCCCCAGTTAAACTAGAAATGATATTATGAAACATTACATGTTTTAGGCAAGTTTTAGGCTATTCCTACAAAAAAAACCTTTAATGTTTTCTACCTATTTTTCCATAACAAAAACTAAAAGTGGGATAAAATCCCTCCCGTAATTTGCGAAGCAGGTAGTATGATAAACCGAAATCAAAATATACTATTTATATGAAACATATTTAATTTTGAATAAATAAGTTTTAATGAATTGTGAATCATGATATCTTTAAATCAATCATGCCATGTATTACTTATTAACGGTGTATAACCAAGGGGAAGGCTATACATTCTAAAGAAAAATTTAGCTTATCTTATAGATAAATACTGTTGTTGTATCCGAAAGAAAATTATAATCGGTACAAAAGTTGAAGAAAATATATATGTCAAAATATTTATAGGATTACATATCTGCAAAAAAGTGAACCTATTAGGTGTACCTAATTTTCTTAAAATCCCATATATCTATGAAAGTTTAAAAAATAAGGAATTATATTCAGTGATTTTAATTAATAGAAAAACAGGGGGGGGGGGGGGAGTGGAGGATGGAGGCAATAAATACTAAACGTCTGATTCGAATAACCTAAAACTTTAGAAATTATATACTTTCTTTAAAACTCTACATATCCAGCTATCTTGCTTACAAATAGAGAAAATAAATTAAAAAAAAATTAATTTACATATATAAGTAACAGAATGTCTTTCTGTGCGTCTGAACAAATATGGTTCTCCTTCACAGTGAAGCTCATTATAGGTCCATATAATTTTTATAGTTATAGTACGTATTAGGGTTGGGCCGGATAGTTTTTTGGCCGGATACCGGATACCGAATACCGGATATCCGGTATCCGGCCGGATATCCGGCCAACGCCGGAAAACCGGCATGCTACCGGATATCCGGCCGGATAACCGGCCAAATTACTGGCGTCTCATTATATAAAACTGGCGGCTACGCCCTTAGAGGCCTCTAGGGGCACTTGAGGGGGGGGGGAGTTGAATTTGATAACCATTTTTTTGTATTTCAGATTTAAGAAAGAAAAAAAAATTTGGGGGGTGGAATTTTTTTAGGGGGAGCTGACGCCCCCATATTCCTTATCTTTATATTTAGTTGAAAAATTAAATAAAAATATTTCTTTGGAGTTTTTTTTCTAGGGGCGATTTCTCTTGGGAGAGTGGTGCTACCCTTCCCCAAAATAGTTTTAAACCTTCCCAGGGCCTGTGAGAAGCTACCTTATAAAGGAGAACCCGATTGGTTCAGCGGTTAGCGAGATCCTTCAGTACAGACAAACAGATAGACATCCTGTTACTTTATTATAAGGATTCAGGTTAAAACATAAAAATTATGTAACTATTAAATGATCTATCTTCTAAGCAATTAATCTAATAAACTATTTCTACCCTCAATCTGTAATATTAACCCCTGTTGGAGGATGGGCGGGGAGGTGGCATTGTATGCATGCCCACCCCCTGTGCATTTTCTGTGTATAAAAGGTCGAAGGCTATAACTAAGTGACTTTTGAAATATGGGTATGACACATAACTGAGAGTTGGAATTTTTTGAATACCTCCTTCCTGACGGGCACAGGATGCCAGCAAACCTGGCAAGGTAATTCAGGTAAAAAGTAAAAACATTTTTTTTACTTAAACAAAGCATTTCATGTTATCAAATACTTAAATATTCTATAGTCGTACATCCTCATATGAAATATAGGTGTTCAAGTCGATTTCAGGTTCCAGGTATAGTCCTGCAAGTCCTGAACCTCCAGGTCTCCAGAAATCTTTAAACGGTTCCTGTGACAGCAATTTTTGACTTGGAGACTTCAAATTTTAAACTTAGGCTTTATATATGTCTTCATGACATATTACAATTTCATAAAATCCGTTTCTGTTTACCTGCCGACCGCCAGTTTGCAGCTGGCAGCTGCCAAGTACTGCTGCCCCCGCCAAAATTTATTTTATGTATTGAGATTTCTAATATAAAATTTACATAAAGATAAACAAATTCAGAAAAAATTGTTCTTCTAGCTTAAATAATGAGAAAATTACAGCCATTTATAATTAAAAAAGCGAAAATTTTTGTTGTAAAATATAAAATATTATATCGCCGGATATCCGGCCGGTTAGTTTCAATATCCGGTATCCGGCCGGATATTGAAAATGGCCGGATATCCGGCCTCACCGGATATCCGGCCCAACCCTAGTACTTATACCCTTCAAGCATAAATCGTTCTAGAAAAAAACATCTTAAAATCTTTTTTGGCTTTAAAAGTTGAGATTCGACTTTACCCTTCCCTCAGATGCCCCTAGAGATCCCTAGAAGTGAAGTCGCTATTTATGATTATAAAAAGGCAAACAAACATATTCTTTAAATCTAAATTACTTAAGATTAATTGTAAAGAATACCGGTGCAACTAAATTCAAAGAAAAAGAGACAATTTTACAAAAGATTAAGCTAACTCATGTTCTATAATTGTCTAAACGCTTCTATCCAATTTTCACAAAAAAATCCATTTATAACACTGCTTGCTAATTTCATGATTTGCAAAATAGTTTTTTTTTTGTATAAAAAAGGTAATTAACATACTAAATATGTACAACAGTGTGTTACAAAAAGATTAATTTTTTTTTAAACAGGCATGCGGTTAGTATGTTTTAAAGGTTTATTTATCTATTAATACTATTTAATATTTTTTTAAAAGTTTAAATAAAAATATGTGTGTCAAAATTTTGAACTCCGCCTACCTAATGCTGCCGCCGGTCTGTGGGAAGCTGGTTGGTACGCCGCCGCCGAATGACGGTGAAGACTGAAAACTGCCGGGCCCGCTGGAGAATCCGGTCTGGAATCTGCTGGGGGGTACCTAGATTTGAAATATGTCAAAAGACATACAAACTTCATGGAACTTGAAAAATTTATCTTTGAAACTTACAATCTAAAACTATCAATCTTTGAAACTTACAATCTAAAAAAAATCCGAAGTAAAAAGGCGAAAATATACATACAAAAAAAGGCAAAAAATACAACCTACTTATTTGTCTAATACTGAGAGAAAGACTAAACTACATAACTTTTGTGTCACTTTTGAGGAAGACGATTCCTGTGACGTCATATACCTTTCGGAAAAGAAAAAGGGAAGGGTGCAAGAAAATCTCTTCAAAAGAGATGGGAGAAAAGGGAATTGTCTTCCTCAAAAGTGACACAAAAGTTATGTAGTTTTGTCTTTCTCAATACTTAATAGACGGGAAATTATTTTCCAATGCTTTGAAAGTTGTTGGTGAAAAAGTTTAAACACTGCTTATTTTTAATAACCAATCGAGAGTACCCAAAATTTTAAAGCCAAGGAATGCGTTTATAAAACATTGGGTACAGTACAACGCATTCCCAGTTAATTTACATCTTTGAAAGAAATATCATTGTACCTGACTCTGGAACCGGTTTTGCTGTTGTTGTTGTGTGATGAATGGCGGCGTGCCGGCCGGCTGCTGCTGGGGTGTGGCCGGTTGTTGAGGTACAAATGAGAACTGCTGCTCAGACGTCACAGCACCCTATAATAAAAGTAAATGTCAAGAAGTTTGGCTTTAATAAAGCTCTTAAACGACTTTTTGGTGTTTTTTTTCTTTCAAATCTTTGTGTTCCCTGCTATTTTAAGTTTTATGAACATTCTTTTATTCGTTGGCTTTGGATAATTTTGTCAAATCTTAATTAGGTGGTTTAAACTTGTTTCCAAACTTTTCACCAATAACTTTAGAATTCAAATAATCTACAAAAGGAGAAAATTTGTTCATAATCATTAGGAATGTACATCCATTATCGACCTTTGTCTTATCCCTTAAAATTCTGCTGTATATAGGTATTCCATTAATATTCAAAAATTCTTTGTTTCTCAATCCAATTTTTAGGTCTTGTCCATTTGAATGTGTTTTAAATTGTCTACCTCAATTATTATTCCATTATAAAACAACGGTGATCAGGGACAAGGGGAAATGTCATGGAATATAATTTTTGCGCTATTCTAATGCAAACTAAACGATATTTCTCCAATGAACTTTTAGGGAGGGGGGGGGGGTCTTTTTTAGAAGGGTGGAGATATCCTTCCCAAAAAATAGTTTAAAACCCTGCAATGATCCATAAGAAGATTCGTTTTAAAGGAGAACCATATCGGTTCAGCGGTTAGCGAGATCCATCGCTACAGACAAAAAAAAGCATATTGCTTAATATAATAGGATATGTATGGTTTTGCCAAGGTAATTATTTGATGATACATTTAGGAAATAGTGATATGATTAATTTATCTCCAAATTAGCTATCTCTGTATCCCTGACAGAGATGCATATTAAAAGATGTTGCCGTTGGAATGATTGCAAAGGAATATTAAGACGTTAATTTTCACAATTCTTAAAAATCTTATATTGCAAAATTGAATACTGATATTGAATTAATAAATAAACAGCTTATGTACTAGGACAACAAGGTACAATATTAAAAGCGATGCATCTCTATAATGAAATCCTAAAAATGAAAGTATGTCCTTTTACTGTATTTTGTATTGCAAATGTGTGTTCAATTTTGTTTAAACTTACAAATTAATGTTCTGACACGCTACAAGAATTATTCCTTCTGATTTTAGAGCTTCGCTTTAATGGTTGTTAATTTATAGACTGAGGTTTGAAAATAATAAAAATCGACGTCTAATTGCTGTTTTATTGTTTTATATTCTTGCAACCTAATTGTTAAGACCTTTTAAAAGTGACTTTCAAGATTCTGTCTTAATGATATAAGACAACTTTTGGCTAGGGCTCGGCAGTATAAGCCGTCAATTAAACTCCATTAGGATACTAAAATTATCATTTTACGAACAGGTATAACCATCCAGATGTCTTCGGTTTACAGGTTGCTAATGATCGGTTGCCGAGCCCTGCTTTTGACATTTTATTTCAGTAATGTATTGTGTAGTTTGGGCTTATAAATGTTACCCCCCCCCCTCCATTCAAAGCTTTAATAAATTTATGATTGCTAAAATTTTTAAAAAAAATTCTATATGTGATTTACATATCAACAAACAAATATTACTAGTTAAATAACCAAAAAAATAATAAAATTAATGTAAATGTCACAAATAAAAGTAAACCATAATTAATTAAAAGTACGTTAAGTGCAATAATGCATAATGACAATTTTCAAGTATTTCTTGTTCTTTATTTAATCAAAAAGACATTAAAACTAACCAAATATTGGAAATATGATGCTCGAAAAAATTTTAAAATATGAAATCAACGTAAGAAAAAACAACAAGCAAAGTAATGTCCTTGTGGAGTTAATCAACATACAAACTGTGCTTATAACACCGAGCACATACTTAAAACTTTGTTATGCTTTCGTAAGGTTACTTTAGGGGCTAGTCATGGCGCTTACTTTTTTTTAATAATGGGAGACACTGCTAAAGTCTTTAAAATTTGATTATTGAAAAAATGAGGTTATTTTTTGAATCCTTATTTCATTTCTTTTATGATGTTTTAATCAAGTTTTCAATGTAATTACAAGTAAGATTTTCCTACTTTTTCCAGTTTATTTAAAGGTTACAGATGACATTTAACAAATCAGGTGGACTTTTTTTTACTGCAAAAGAGCATTTAGAAAGCAGTTTTAACAACTTTAATTTAAGTTGATTATCTCCAAAAATGTGTTTTTAAAAGATATCAAGTATTCTAAAATATAATTTTCCTTTGTGAATTAAATAAAAAAAAACACCATTTAGGCTGTTTTAAGCAAATTTAAATTTTTTGATTTTTTTTCGACATAAGTCTCATTAAGAATAAAAAAGCTTTAAAAAGTATTTATTTTGAATTTCAAATTAAAACCATTTACATTTCTTTGAATAAAGCTTTGCTTGAGGAAATTACTTTGTCCTAAATATTCCCAGGTTATGTTAAAAGTTAACAAAAAAAAACAAATTCATTTTTAGGTTGGACGGAAAATGATGTCAAATTAGCCATCTATGGTAATAAATCTATTGGATTTCCCTTCTTGAAAAAAAGCTCACCTGTCCGGGAAACCTGGTGATTCTAAAGTCATTAGAAAATGCGGGAGCTGCGGCGGCTGCAGTGTTCTGCTGCTGTTGTCCTCTGAATGGCGGCTGGCCAAACTGCTGCTGAGAAACGAACTGTGGCGATTGGGGGCTCTGAAAATATACAAATTAGTATTAGAAAATTAATTGCAAAATTTGCTAACAATTGATTTTCAAAATTCATTTTTTGTGGCAAAATAATTTTTTCCAGTATTAATATCTGCTGGATTAGAACCGATTCTAAGCCATACTGAAAAATATTGTTTAGTATCGTATTACAGAAATTTTCCACGAATATTAAAATAAAAATCTGAAAAATAAGTTTCAGTTTTGTCCTAAGGCCTCTCGGGACGAACAAACCAGGTTTTAATCTTAGATTTATTTTAATTCTAATATCTGCAGGAAGCTGTCTTTAATACAATGCGAAAAATAGCTATTCTATGTGTACCTTATCTTTTACTGAGAAAAAGTTATTTCATTATAAGAAAATCAAAGTGTTTTTTCTACAATTAAATAAATTTTATTTTATCTTAAACAAATTAAATATTAAACAAAGAATCTTAAAAGAATTTGTTTTGAAATCTGATAAAATATATCTGTGAAATCTACATTTTAACTACTTAAAGATGATATATAACAAAGAGACGATGTTCCATCAAAATCACAAACATTTTAATTTAAAATGTATTCTTTCGAAAATATTACATTTAAAACTATATAGAATAATACAGATCATAGAAACTTAATTATTATTTTGGGTTAAAGGTCTATCTGTTATTCAATATAATATTCCATGAAATTAAAAAAATTCAGCATGTATATTCTTTATCTCAGTCTAGTTTTTGGTATACTAGATACAAAATCATTTTAATCCGAGATTCGAACTGGAACATTTCCATTATATTGATCTTAATTTCATAAGCCTCACTCTGGTCCGCATACATATATAGAAAAGATGTTTATCGCCATACAAATATTCATCAAAACAAAGAAACTAACCAAAATATGATCTAAACCAGGGAGGTAGTGGATTTTGGACTCTAAATTATACTTGTACCCGAAGTTTAACGACACGCCATCTCATTTATTGGCATAATAACTTCGAGTACCTTTATAAAATCTTGATTGGTTGGTTCAAAACTTATTTAATTACAACTTCAATAATTTTTGTTGTTGAAAGGCCTTATCACTTTAAATCCCTGGTATATAAATGACAATAGGCAAAAGCAACATATTCTGACAAGAAAAGTAATGCCCATTAGTAGCGCAACAATACTAAGCTATTCAAAATTGTCTAGGTTTTCTAACTCTGCATAGCAAAAAATACGCCTGTAGACAAGCCAAGACATTGTCGACTAGAAGTGTGTATCTGCTAACATAGCAGTATTAAGTAAGAATGTTTTATGACTAGGTTCGAACCACACACATTTCCGCGAAAACAAGTGTATGCGATTACAGCGTCGCTGGTTAATGTATTCTAATGTTTGTCACTGTCCGTGCAGGTATTTACATTGAAAAGTTATGTTATCGAACAAGAAAGAAAGAAATGGCCATATTTGTTCTAAGCGATTTTTGATTTCATCTAGCGTAGGCATTTTTCGTTTTGTAGCAAGGCTGCTTTGGAATTCTTACATGTCGGTCTGTGGTGCATATAAGATAATTGCGCGTGTTGCAAGATTCGAACTTCTTTGTGTTAATGTGAATTTCGAAGGCAAAATGTAAATCTTTTTATTGCATATAGCTAATATGTCATTCATGTCCACTATAAAGAAATGCGATTATGTCTTTTGTTTTTTGAATTTTTAAAGAAAAATATTTGTTTCTATTGGATGTACGCATCCTTGGTTTTGCCTATTAAAATCATAAATATACAAAGTAGGTTTTTTTGGCCGTTATTCTATATGCGTACGTGTATACTTTATACTGAAACTAGTTGCTTCGCATCTAGACTAGAGGGTTAGGTCAGGAAATAGCTCAAAACCACCCAAAGATATTTATTACTTGCCCTAAAAAGTACAACCCATTTAGGCAAGCAGTTTTCGAGATCTTTACCCTCATAAATTTTTTTAAAAAGTGCTGTATACAAAATAGCTTATTTCTAACAGATTAACATATATATAGACAGATAGATAAATATTAGTCAAGATGTAAAAATTTATATACATATATAGATTGAGGGATAGACGCATTCACATATTCTTAGATAGGTATAGGGTTGCATATTAACATTTAGATAAATAATATACATGTAGATGGATAGCTTTATGGATGGATGGATAGATAGATAAATAGATGGGTAGATAAATGGGTGGATGGATTGTAAAATACCTTTAGAGTCAAATATATCCTCATTATTTAAAGTAATAAGAAGATGTATGTTTGTCTGTTAAACACTTGAGCTATAGAGTTATCGATTCTAGGAAAGCTTTACATGTGTCCCAAAATTGTTTTAATATATTCTTTTTTAAATTTAAGGCTAGGAATGAATTTAAGCTATTTTATCGCCCTCCCTTCCGTGGTTTCAAAGAACGCAGCCGCCAGAAGATTATAAATAGATTAACATAGAGATAGGCAGATAGATGGATGGACGGATTCATAAACTCCAATATCCTACGTAGAACCAGTAAAAAATTGACAAATACGCTCGTTTCACAATGGGAGGTTTTTGGTAGGCTCAAATGTGTTGGCACAATTCTACCAAACTTTAAATATGGAATAAGTTATTACAACGAAAAGTGATATGTTCAAATCTCAGCTTAAAAAGTCCTTATAAAAAGACTTGTAAAATGGTTCCTACATCTGATACGTCAGACGCGTGACAACTATGCCAATTAGGAGTAAGATTCAGGGATTGTGGGGACATTGGACTGTATTTTATCTATAATGTCTAATCCCCTAAGATCCCTATTAAATACATGCACACAATATTGTCACGTGACTACATTGTAAAAACATACTCCTAACACATACACATAAAATCATGAGCAAAATATAAAACAAGGAAGTTAACTTTACATAAAAGCGAAGCTCTAAATGTATGTTTAAAAGGAAAGATATAGGTTTAAGTAATAAACAAAATCATAGGATACTCTTTGGGCGTTTGTGTTACGTTAATTATTGATTAAGGTATCATAAGATTTTGAAAGTGGTAGGTTATGTTTATACAATATTATCTCTCTATTTACTAAAGGGTGCTCCTTTACAGTATGTTCCACATTGGTCCCAGAAAGGTTTCATTTTCTTTTGGGAGAGAGCACCTCCACGCTTTTGAGAAAATCACCATAAAACCTAACCACCTCCTTCCACAACTTTAAGATATTTTTTTATTTTGATTTTCAACAAAATACAAGGTGGTGGGGTTACTATACACCCCCCCCCCCTCTTAAATGCTCCTTGGGCCTAAAGGGGCATTATTTTTTAGCGTGCTTATGCATGATCTAGAGTAGAGTTGCTATAAAAATACTTGACTATAGGGTTTGATTTATACTCAGAGACAGATAGTGTATATATGTGTAGTTAGGACAAGGATATATATTCATATATTCATATATCTTAATTCTTTTTCCAGTATCCAAATAATATCCGCTGGATTAGAACCGGTTTTCAGCAATACTGAAAAAAACATGTACAGCATGTTATTACAGACAAATTTCCATTACAATTAAAATTCTATGACCAGTTTTGTAAGCCACGAGCAGTCAAAGGAAGCTGTCTATAATACGATGCGATTTCTACACAAAGCGTAGTTTATACAATTACATTACTTATTCTAATGTAGCACTAGTAAAGTAGTTGCACTAATAAATAAAAAAGAGGTTAAAACTAGAAAAATAAAATTTCTGGATATCAATCCCTGTCCAATATACATGTACGTACAGTGCTTTATATTTAAAGGTTAACATTTGGACTTCCGTAAGCGCTAGCTAACCTATATATAAAAGTTATTTTTAGAAGTGCGACTACTCTACATTCTTGTACATTGATTTGTTGTTAAAAACATTTTTATTTACAAAAGTAGCAATTGAAGTTCATGGAGGTAAGTGACATTGGACTGTAAAATATAATGGTCTCCAAAGTTTTATAAACACGTTCTATGGTTCGTTGGCTAAAACACTTGGGTCCTTTTTGCTGAGTTTCGATTGATTAGTTCTACTTTTCGACCATTAATTTAAATGCACAAAAGTATACAATTATACAATTTGTTCTAAAAGCTATGCTACTATTGAACTAGACAGTCTTTGTTAACCTAATGTGAAAAATAAAGATATTTAATCTTAGCATGATTTCATGTTAATCATAAGTAAATGTCACTAAAACAGAATTAAGAAAAGCATTGTAAAATTAAAGATAATTGCTTGACCTTAAAGGGGGTAGCCTTTCCCCACCCCCTCCAACCCCAATGTTTTTTGTTTTGTTTCATAAGTCCTTAAAGTTCTATAATAACGTGTACTTATTCGTTTGGGCATTTATATCGAATTTTGATTGGTTGGTTCAATAAGTTGAGTGTTCAAACGTTTCGATCTACAGAACGGTAATTTTTGTGTATCATCAATTTATCGGTCATTATCTTATCTCTTTAGATCCTTGCATTTATGTAGTGTTTTAAATCAGATTGGGGGGGGGGGGGATAATTTAACTTCAGTTAATGTACCCCTGTCACCTTGCTACTTTAGTAGATTTGTTATGTATACTAACGCATTCCTAATTGTCTTTTTTATGCCTAGGCCACGATTATTATGGCACCAATTTCCTCTTGTTATTACTCATAAGAGCACATCTACTCTACCTATTCTGTCGTACAGTATTTTACACTAGAGTCTACGCCCCTAGAAGGCCTCTAGAGGCACCTAAGGTAGGTGGGTGGGGAGGGGGGGGGGGGGGGTGTAGACGTCCTTGGAAAATTTCCTTCAATAAATACTAAGGACGATGCCACTAACGATTAAATAAGAAAAAGATATAATTAAGATTTTAGTTTATATTACATGAAATGGAGCAATCACAACCTTCTTCATAAAAAGTATCGTTCTTGTTTAGACGAAACAAATTAGAGCGTAGCTATTCCAACACTAATCTCCTACCTGTGCTGATGGTCTGTTGAACGGACTTCTAAACTGTGATGGGTTGAAGAATGTGTTGATACCCTGATTAATTCCATTGATGAATGGCTGGAAAAACGTTCCTGAAACACAAAAAATAAATTAAATTAAAGCTCTTCAACTCATCTAATGTCCGTAGGTCAGTGTGTCTTCATGACTGACAAACTAAAGTTAAAAAAACTAAAAAAGGATTTAAATTAATGATAAAGTTTTAAAATCAATATTAGTTATTTATCGCATCGTATTATAATCAGCTTTCCGTGGATATAAAAATGTACCATTATAAGATTAAACTAGTTTTGTTAGCCTAGAAATGCCTGAGGCACGGTCTAACAAAACTGGTTTTAAAATTATGATTGTACATTTTTATATTTGTAGTGAATTGGATATTATATGATACAATACATGATTTTTTAGTATGGCTTTGAACTGGTTCTAATCCAGAGGATATTAATCGGTTTCGAAACCATACTGGAAAAAGATTTATTAAATTTAATTTATGAGATTAATTAAAAATAATTTCTAGGTTAATATACATAACATAATTATTTCATTAGCAAGGATAATCTTATTCATAACTAGCGTAGCCGATTTTCTTGCAAGAACAATAAAGTTTTATTCAGTAAGAATGGAGAAGAATTGTAAAAATATTTAATAAGAAAAGGTTTATAGACATTTTAGACCTATGATATAATTTATTACGAAATATGGCATCTGCGAAGTAGTTAATAAAATTTTAAGGAAATTACGGTATTAAAGTATTAAAATCTTCAATAAAGAAGCATTTTGGACGTATAGACATACAATAATTATAGAATAGATGCACTACTAAAAAACACAATTAATATCAATAATTAGAATTAAAGCCTAGCCGCATGAAACCACCATTATGGCCAGAGCAAATTTTTTACCCTAAAAAAATAGATTGACCTTTTTTAATTTTCACGCAACGGATCAATTTTTGGCGCTATAGATTATATGGATGGTTTAATTACTCGAATCTATCCTATCATAAAATAATAGATAATTATATATTATAAAACGTGGACGATTATGTTCAAAGACAGCATAGTTTTTAAATGGCCACAAAAAATGAATTAGTTGTTTTAAAGCAAGATTATTCCATTAAAGGTACTTCACGTTGACCGGGCCTTAATCTAGGATCTTAGGTGATAAGACAAGGAATGATAAATTAATGTACACCTTTTGTGGATTAAAACTATTGCTGTAAAAGTTTGGACAAAGCTTGAAAGCACAAAACTATAAATATTTAATAAAAGTCCCCAATGTTTTTGAAGCCAACAATTTAGAGAACGCGTTTATAAACATTTGATGACAAGTATAATATAAATGTACTACAGTCCAATGTTCACTAACATTAAACCAAAATCAATCATTGACCTTTCTTTAACCTATCCTTAAATAAGGATTTTTACATGCTACCAATCTTTTATGTTATGAGCGGAAGGATTATGATTATTGCTGCTCTATTTGTGGACATAATTTTCCTTGTTTTAAAACTAAACCTCGGCTAGATTATTCTGGTAATTAAAAGTAATGTAGACCCTAATTTAATGGCGTATAATTATTACTATTATCATGATTTTTAGTGTTTGTTTAATTAACAATTTAATGTGTTAATCAAATAAATTGCCTAAGCCCATAATATCAAATTTAAATATTTAATATGCGGCCCTTTTCCCATTCACCCTCATTTATTCTAATAGCGGTTGGGCCTTATTTCAAACCAACTTTAGACTATTTAGCAGCTAAGTTTTAGTAGTGAAGTTAAGAAAAGTAATTAATTTTGACTGGCTAAAAGGATGGTGGTTAAAAAGTTTATCTTCATGTGACATATCGATATAGAGAATTATATTTGATAATGATAATTACTAGCTGTGACTAATCATCCGCTAGTCAAGGTTAATTCAAATTTTGAATATGTTTTTAGAAACTTTTGTTTGGCAAAAAGCACAACATTGGAAACCAACATTTTTTTATGCTTGTGATCAGATGGAAAAAATTATCATTAAGTTTTTTTTTTTATAAAAAAACAGCACATATACTCTATAATTATTATTTCCATGCGTCTTAAAGTAACTTACTTAATTTTTTATTGGTAGATTTGTAAAAGTACCCCAAATAGCTATAGATAATGAGACGTCCAACAATTATGACATATTTAGTGATAGATTGACAAATATTATTGGATTCTAACTAGTTTTAAAATCATTTTATAATTTTAAAAAAATGTTGATACAACTATACAAATTATTACTAAGTAAAAATTGGCTGTTCACTTAATATAAAAAGTTTTAACAAGTAATATAAACAATACATTTCCTCTCTTATTTGCTGGCATAAAACATTGGGGATTTTTATTAAATTTTAATTTGATTGTCAAATTTGTATGCCTTTAGTATTTTTATCAATGTCTTTAATGTAAAGAAAGGGTTAATCTATTTATCGTAATTGTGGCACATCCTTGTGAATATTCAGTGACTAAATGACTTTATTTTGCTTATATGATTAAAATGGTCATTATTGTATCGCTACTTTTGGACATAATTGTCTTTGTTTATAAAAGTTTTTATTGCCACATGAGCACATCTTGAAAACATGATAGTTAACTTTTATAAAGTCGTGCACTGATTAAAAACCATACACACAGACTAGTATTCTACAATTAAATACAGAAGTAACTGGAAGTATGTGTGTGTGCTCTAATACGCTTTGCGGAAAAGGGTAATCTATCACAGAAACGAACACAAAACGCTGGTAGCTGTGATGATCTATAAAGAGTAATTATTTTTGTTTATAATCTGCTTAATCAGTTCTGTCACTCTACAAGTGACAATGTTCGTTTGTCCTACCATTTTATAGCTTTGCTTTTATGAATGTTCTCATCCTGCTTTCTATTATAGTTAACAAAATATGTCGGAAATGTGGCTACATAAATTGTTAAAAGATATCTAATCCAATGGCCTTCCAATGTTTTTTTTCTCGATTGCTTAACCCTTTCCAAGTTTGTTTTTTACCAATAATTGGCAACATTGGCAATTTATTTAGGCTCGAAGCAACAACAGTCGAGCCATTAGACGACAAATAGTAGGAGACTGAGCAGTCATAGATTTAAGCAAGATTAATAATTCTCAAGATTGTTAGTCTACATAATATTAAGGTTTTTTTTTAAAAAGCAAAAGGATTTAAAATGGCTGATCCAAATGAAATGTACTCTTCAAGAAAGCTTCAAGTAGTCTATAGCGTTGTATTTGGTCTATATTTTAGTCTTGTAATGAAACTGCTATTACTTATTTTCAATTTATTTAAAAATAAAGGGGAGGGGGGTCTCTGTGTTCAACTAGTCACTTTGAGTGAAACCGCCTAATATTCATTTTGGTAGTGAAGCTACTCTATAACTCGAAATGTCCGTCTGTATGTCCGTCTATATGAGACATATATACATAGAATGTCTATATGTACTTAAAAGTTCTGCTACGCTTAAAACAGACTGACGTACTTACAATTACAAACCCCTCATATATATATGTACATTAAAAGCTTCGCTAAAGATTACAGAATATTAGCTTCCAAAAACCCATTAACAAGTTTTTAAGACAATTTTAATTCTGAAAAGACTACTTCCTACCCATAGAATAATAGATAAAGACCGTGTAATTTTAAGCCACGTTTTTGCAAAGCCAACAAATAAAATTAATAAGAAAAAAACATTAATCATATTTAGTTTAAAAGTTTCAAATTATTGTCAGTAAGATATCACAAACTGCTGGTCCAATGAGGTTTTAATCATTTTTAAATCCCCACATAAAAGAGGTTTTTTTGGAGGGGAGAGGGGATCCAGAGGATATGGGCTTATCACTAAGTAAAGAGAATAGACAATTAGACATAATAATCAATGATTCAATATATTAAATTTAGAAATACCTCTTTAAAAAAAAATATAGACTTTTTTGCAGCATATTTGCAACACACATAAACACACACACTAAAACATTCAAAAACACAAAAAGCAATAATCCGCAGTTTTAAAACGGTAATTATGAAATCATGCAGAGAAATGGGGAAATAGATAGCAATAGATGGTTTGTTTTTGTAGCGCTGACACTTCTGGATTCTTGTTTGTAAGTAAGTTTAGGTAAACAAAACAAGCTCTTTTCACTCCACAGAGGGAGCATAGGCCGCTGGCAATTTGTCAGTGTTTCTGTAACATTGTGGCTTTTTTATGGATGTGGGATAGGGTTGTCAGCCCTAAGCCCTATGATTGCGGTTTAAAGCTTCCATTTGCCCATCAGACAACCAACCCTTTGATTGCACGACCTTTGTCTGAGAAGTCCTAACTGTGCATGGTAGTGAGTTGCGCCTGTTTTGGGCCAAGGCTATTTTTGTCGCGCACCTGACATAGCAGCAGTAGGAACCATTTTTAACGTCTTTAGTTATGACGCGGTGTCAGTCCGAGATTCGAACCTATCACCTTCCCGACGACGAGCGGATACGCTACGTGTTGAGCCACGGTCGCGGGTTTTAAGTTTACTTTGTAAGTAGGTACTTACATGTTATTTTTGCCTTTGAAAAAGTATTAGGGAAATAAATTTTAGCCCTAATTAATGGAGGGAGGGGACATTGGAATATAAATTATACTGGTCGCAAAAAGTATTTGTTTGCATTAATACTTTGGCAACTTTTATTAAATCTTGATTAATTGGATAAAACAAGCAGTTTCCAAACCAATAATTGGAATCTAGGAAAGGTAATTTTAGGAATGTACATAAATCTATCGTCCAATTTCTTATCCCATAAGATTCCTGGCACTTAACGAACTTATAAGTGGAGAATTATCAAATTATTTATTACACCAATATAAAACTTTTTGATGTAATTTAATTTTTGTAGGTTGGTATTGCTACGCTATTTTGGTCATAAATTGTCCTTTTAACCCAAACTAACAGTTGTTTTGCTGAAAAATACCATAATACAGCAAACTTTTGTATAAAGCGAAATATCAACGGCCTGAAAAATAATAGGCTTTTAAAGGAAAATTAAATTTATGACCTATCTATTAAATAGGTATGCCTGATTAGAAGGTCATTTACATTTCATAGATATCAACAACTCTATTCTGATTTTCAATACAGAATAATTGTTGTGCTATGGATCAGGGGCGTCCAAGCTTTTTATTTTGGGGGGGTTAAATTTTTTTAAGGGGGGGGTAATTTGGTTTTGGGGGGGGTAAAATGGCGCGCGAAGCGCGCCGCAAATTTTTTTTACCCCCCCCAAAATTTTTACCCCGGGGGTAAAATTTGCTTGGGGGGGGTAATTACCCCCCCTGAAATCTGTTGGCAGGGGTAAAATTTGTTTACCCCCCCCAAAATTTACCCCCGGGGTAAAATTTTTGGGGGGGGTAATTTAAATTTTATAAAAAATCTAGTATTAAAAATGCGCGCGAAGCGCGCAAAAATTTTTTTTGTTAAAGATTTTCTATTTTGGGGGGAGTATTTACCCCCCCAAAATGGTTTGGGGTGGGGTAAATACCCCCCCCAAAATCGTTGGGGGTGCCTACGGCACCCCCAAGGTAGGGGTAATTTTTTTTTGGGGGGGGTATTGTTCACAAAATTTTGGGGGTGCCTACGGCACCCCCAAAATCGTTTGGGGGTGCCAAATGGTCCATTACCCCCCCTCTTGGACGCCTATGCTATGGATAGCCCGTGTAGAATTTTAAGAACACCACAAATCTGATTTATAAATTTGCTCGGATTCGTGACAAAACGATTTGAGAAGATCTTTTTTGTGCCCATATTAAATATCATAATACTAAAAAAGATTGGCTGCTCCACTAGCTTCCAAACCCTTTGTCCTGATATTTACTAGTTGCAAAAGGCAGAATTTATACATAAGAGCTGAAGAAAAAATTCACATACAAACAATTGTCTTATAATGAACAATTGCATAGATTATTACAAGACCAGAATGTTTTTATTCAACAAACTGAAAAATGTAAAATGGATGGTTTTAAAAATAATATTTGTATGGTTTCACTAATTTTTTTCAGCATACCTTTTCGTCTACGTTGTTAACGTTATATAGATACATTTAATCTTTAACGTCTTTTTTGGTTATTTGATAAGCGTATTACCTACAGACCAACTGACCACAAACAATTGATAATAAAAGAGTAGATTTGGCTACATAAAAAATTTGCTGTTGGATAAAAATGCAACAACATCAACACAACAACATGTTGGGCGGTGATTCCAGAGAGAAAAATAGGGGGAATTGGTTGGTGACGTCAAAAAGGGGGACGCGGGGGCTTTTTACTGCCTATGACGGATTTTTAAAGAAAGAAGGATGGGTTGGGGGGGGGGGGGGGGATTGAAGGGCTTTTTAAAGCCAATGCTCTTTCTGATGACAACGCCCCTTGAAGAGTTTGGGTGTTGTTGTTCAAATTATAAAAACCTTTTCCTCCAAAAAACAACAAATAAAAATAATGAAATAAGGAATTCAAGAAAAACATCAATGATTTTTTTGTTTATTGTAAATTTGTAAATTTTATGTTTCTTTATTTATAAGACATAATTCGAAAAAAAAAGTTTTGTATAAACAACTTAAATGTGATTCATAAATTGTGATTATAATTATACAAGCAGCTTCAAAACCGGCATAAAAACTCCACCCTTCTTTACTGAGCTTTGTAAGGCGCTTTAAGAAGTTCACCGGTATTTTGGGCCATTTTTTTGATTGGACCATTTTTATGTAGGGGGGGGGGGGAGATATACCACACTTTTCTGGGATCTTGCCAGATCAAGTATCAACTGTGGGGAATACCAAAGGATGACTCCATGCAAAATTTAAGCCGGATCCGGCCAAAACCGGCCGGGATTTTTATAAAAAACCGGTTTTTTTCCGGTTTTTAGGGGGTATCTGTAAATCAAGCCCCCTCCTAGGTACGCCCCAATGATGATTTTTGCTTTAAGGTCTGATCTGAATTCCTCAACACTGGATATGACCCCTAGAGTTGAAAAAATGGTTAAAATCCGGCCTTTTGACCGGTTTCTGGCCATTTCCGGCCCAAAAAAAAAATTTTAAAAATAAAAATTTCATCTAAAATTAAAAAAAAAATGCTTTAAATTACATTTTTCATTAATAATTTTTCAAAAACCAAAAACCTTGGGTAATGAAGATAATTTTAGCAACTTAAAATGTGAAAAAAGGTTGAAAATTGACAAACTTGTGTCAATTTGAAAAATGTTGGTAAATCTTAAAAATTTGACGGATTTATACATACATTAGAATTTAGGTTGACTATGGTCTTTAAGACACGCCATATCCAATAAAATTGCAATGAGAAGGTCTAAATGTTTTTCTGAACCAAAACTCTACATATCCTGGCGGTTCCAGGGATATATCATTAAGGCCGTACGGCTGGCCAGAAAGCTTTTAACAGGTGGCCGACTAAAAGCCGGATTTGATAGTTATCAACCGTAAAAAGTAGCGATTTTCGTTTTTTTTGGCCAAAACTCATGCAGGGAGTTGTTTTTTGGGATTGACACACAAAAGCAAGTTTGTACAACTTTTTTGGGCAGACTTTTTTTTACATACGCATTATCTGCCACGAGTGAACCGTTTGGCCGATACGCGCCGCCAAAGGCACGATTTTTCAAAAAATCTTGGTTTTTTTGCCCCTTTAGGGGATGACGGAGCCGATTTAGCAACTTAGGACACTTCTTCATTAATGTTCAACTTTTTTAGGGGGACATTTCTTTACTTATGTATCATTCACCTCTGGCGGACCGTTTGGCCGTTATTCGTCGCCAAAATCGCAATTTTCGGCGATTTTGCCGTTCACGAGGTTTTAACGACCATTTTTGAGGGGAAGGAGTCATCCAATCAAGATAGCTCTGAAATACTTTTCATTTGCAAATTAAATTGGCTACATTTCATGTGAAGTAAATTTTTTTGTGCGTCCAACCGTTTTTGTTCCAGTTGAAATTTTAAAAAAAGAAAAACAATTACTAATTACACCAACCCCATGAAATGTATTTCCCCCCCACAAGAAACAAGTTTGGGTGAAATAATTTTTTAAGACGCAGGCTCCAAATTATTTTATTATTGATTATAACACTATAATTATGAATTATATTATCTTACCATATTTATGCATAATAATTATGATTATCTTATTATTATTATTCAGTTATAGTATTATAAGTATTAATTATCATATAATATAACCTATTACAAATCAATTAATAAATTATATTACATAACCTATTTTAAATCTATCAATAATAGCTCATATTAATTATCATTATCTTTTTATTACTTATTATTTATGATTTTATCATTATTAATCATATAAAATATCCTATTACTAATTGATCAATACTTATTCATATTGTTATAATTTTTTTTATAATGTAGTAACTATCACCATTTCTAAATTACTTTATTTGATTATCAATTGAACTACCTAAACTAATACATATATTATAGTAATTTTTATTACTTTTTAGTTTATAAATAATTGCTAGAGATGAATAATAAGTATTCAGATTTACAAAGTAATAATCATTAGAGATTAATCAGATAATTAAAAGATAAATTAAAAATTACCAAGTAGTAAATATCAGTGATTGAAATGTGCAATTAATTATCAAAATTATGATGTACTAACAATTAGTGTTTAATTAGTTTTAAAATTACAAGAAAAAAATAATTATAATTAAAAAGTAATAATTTTTAAATTTCAACTGGAACAAAAACGGTTGGACGCACAAAAAAATTTACTTCACATGAAATGTAGCCAATTTAATTTGCAAATGAAAAGTATTTCAGAGCTATCTTGATTGGATGACTCCTTCCCCTCAAAAATGGTCGTTAAAACCTCGTGAACGGCAAAATCGCCGAAAATTGCGAATTCGGCGACGAATAACGGCCAAACGGTCCGCCAGAGGTGAATGATACATAAGTAAAGAAATGTCCGCCTCAAAAAGTTGAACATTAATGAAGAAGTGTCCTAAGTTGCTAAATCGGCTCCGTCATCCCCTAAAGGGGCAAAAAAAACAAGATTTTTTGAAAAATCGTCAAAAATCGTGCCTTGGCGGCGCGTATTGGCCAAACGGTTCACCCGTGGCAGATAATGCGTATGTAAAAAAAAGTCTGCCCAAAAAAGTTGTACAAACTTGCTTTTGTGTGTCAATCCCAAAAAACAACTCCCTGCATGAGTTTTGGCCAAAAAAACGAAAATCGCTACTTTTTACGGTTGATAACTATCAAATCCGGCTTTTAGTCGGCCACCTGTTAAAAGCTTTCTGGCCAGCTGTACGGCCTTAATGATATATCCCTGGAACCGCCAGGGTATGTAGAATTTTGGTTCAGAAAAACATTTAGACCTTCTCATTGCAATTTTATTGGATATGGCGTGTCTTAAAGACCATAGTCAACCTAAATTCTAATGTATGTATAAATCCGTCAAATTTTTAAGATTTACCAACATTTTTCAAATTGACACAAGTTTGTCAATTTTCAACCTTTTTTCACATTTTAAGTTGCTAAAATTATCTTCATTACCCAAGGTTTTTGGTTTTTGAAAAATTATTAATGAAAAATGTAATTTAAAGCATTTTTTTTTTTAATTTTAGATGAAATTTTTATTTTTAAAATTTTTTTTTTGGGCCGGAAATGGCCAGAAACCGGTCAAAAGACCGGATTTTAACCATTTTTTCAACTCTAGGGGTCATATCCAGTGTTAAGGAATTCAGATCAGACCTTAAAGCAAAAATCATCATTGGGGCGTACCCAGGAGGGGGCTTGATTTACAGATACCCCCTAAAAACCGGAAAAAAACGGTTTTTTTTAAAAATCCCGGCCGGTTTTGGCCGGATCCGGCTTAAATTTTGCATGGAGTCATCCTTTGGTATTCCCCACAGTTGATACTTGATCTGGCAAGATCCCAGAAAAGTGTGGTATATCTAGGGGGGGGGGACCTTTGTCTTCTAGTATTACATTGATTAATTTTAATAGGTCATTGAATTTATGTTTTTTTTTCTGATAGCATAGGAAAATTTTAATGAAGTAATTTTGTTTTGTGTATTTTTTTTACTTTTTTTATATAAAGCTTAAAATTTTGAACATAATTATTCAGCCTGTCTTTCTGTCAGTTTGACTTTATGTCTGCCTGTCTGTCTTCATCTTAATTAATATGAAAAAACAAACTTTATTTGTTAAGAGGTACAAAAAAAAAGATTTTAATCCCATTAAAAAAAATAGTTAGGTTTTTGTCTGACGCTAAGATTTCAATAACTACAGAACTGATTGAGTTCTCCTTTTTAGAGAAGCTTCACATAGATTCCAGGATGGTTTTAAGATATTATTTTGGATGGTTTCAGGCCACATTTCATCCTCTTCTTAACTCTTTGAATACACGGCCCCTAGATGCTGGGGACGCAGCCGCTAGTCTTTATAATATATATCAAAATTATACTCATTTTTATAAGATTAATAAAATTCATGATATCCATCAAAACCAAGTATCACCCCAAAAAAAAAGATTTCATCAACTAGTCTTTCTTTTTCAAATTCTATTAAATGTTTTTTTTCTAAATGTATATCAAAGATCACGCTAAGGTCGCTATTTAAAAGCTTGTATCAAAAGGTATTTGTGTATTTACAGTAGCGAAGATACTCTTTAAGTAGTATATTTTGTTCTGTCTGTGTTGGTATACAGAGAAAGAGGAGACAATGGGCTGTAAATAACACAAGTCCCCAAAGTTTTACAATAATTAAACAAATTTTGGCTAAAAACCTTTGGAGACTTATAAAAGATTTTGATTGTTTGGTTTATAAAGTTGAGTGTAAAATTGCAATCTACAGAAGGGGTAATTTTTTGTATTAACATTGGGGATGTACAACAATTTTTCCACCATTGCATTGTATTATCCCTTTAGATCCATGGATATAATCCTCCTTGTCCTTTTTATAAATAGGTTTTGAATAAAAACAACATTATATTTGTTCTGAAGATGATCTTGATAACCTGCCAAGAAATAACCATTTTTTATAGAAGGTAATAAACAGAATTAAAAAATAGAAAGTAAATACAAAAAGAGGGTATAATTTGTTTCTCTGCGAGTAAAATGATTAAACCTTAGTTAGAACCAATGAGAATATATATTTTTTCTTTATCATATCACATGCGGCTACGCCCCTTGAGGCTTCTTGGAGGCACTTGAGATAAAGAGAACGGGGATGAGATGTTGACACTCTGTTTTAAATTTTTGTTTTAAACAGATAAAAATTGAGGTGTCTTTTTTTCTGTGGGCAATTTTACTTAGGAGGCAAACGTGTAAGCCCTCCATGGATCTATAAGAAGCTTTACTGTAAAGAAGAAACATATCGGTTCAGAGACAGACAAGTAGACATCCTGTTACTTTTATATAAAGATATCTTGCAAACGAATGCATATTATTCTTTATTCTATTTTTAAGTTTAATTTTTATTATGACATCGCCCAAAATTCTTGTTTTACCTTGGTCTTTTAAGTATCGTATATACAATGTTTATAAAACATGTTTTTTCAATAAAGAAAAAACTGATTCATATAGCACAGATGCTTTTTAAAAACAAATAGAAGGTTATTTTGTCAGAGATAAATTTGGGTAATTTCAGCCATATCTTTTATTAATTGACACATAGTCGAGAAAAATAATGATTTCTATAGTTTCATTTAAAAAATGGTATGTCTATTTCATATCTCAGTCATGATAAATAATCGACATAAACTATTGAAAAATATCATATTGATAGAAAGCTTTTCAGTTTTCACAGGGTATTCACACAAATACTAGGATAAAAGTTGTCAAATCAAACGTTTTTTTTGTTTGTTTTATATGAACATAAAAAATGGGTTGAAAAGCACTATTGTGCCTTAACTAGGACTGGCGCACTTAGGACTGGTTCTCTAGGAGTTAATGAAATTTGTAAACGTTAAAACTTTATTTTTAAACATGGTACTTTTGTTATGGCTTTGTATCCTTTTGTTTTGCAACGGTATCAAACCAGTTCTAAACCAAATTATATCATTAATTTAATTCCTTTTCAAGATGACCAAAATAAATTTGAACTAATAACTTTTCATTTAAGTATCTGGGGCCAACTGCCAAAAACTATAGAAAATATATAAAACACACCTAAAAGACCTTAATTAACATTGATTTTTTATTTATTTTCCATCTATTTCAAATAAACAAAAATGCATAAAAAATATATCCTAATGAACTAACCCAAATAAACACGCCCATATTTTTTTTCTTCTTTTAATTTTATCTTGTTCCATTCTTTTGACTTGAAAATGAATAAGCAAAAATATTTTTGCCAATAAAAATGGGGAAGGGGGAGGGGGTAAATTGGCTTAGTGTCCACACATATATGAAATAATTTATATTAGCAAAGTTTGAATTAAAGTAATACAAGTAATACATCCCATTGTGGAGAGATTTAACCCTGCAGGGCTCTACTTAACCTAAACTAACCTGAGGAACCCAAAAAAGTATATTGTGTTTCTATCAAAAGTTAAGAAAGAAAGTGTTAGCTATATTCTTCACAATAAATTATTTTGAGTTGTTTTTAATAACTTTTTAAAATTTTTTGAGAACACTTTAAATGTTAAGATAATTCTACTCATTAAGCTGTCGACTGTTTACCCTGCACAACTATTGTGCTGCTATTATATAAACACATAGCTTGCAAATATAGTAATGTAATTTTATGCTTTATTCAAAATTATCGGTGTGACTTTATATCTAAATGTGTCAGCAAAAGCCAAATGACATCTTGTCGACATGAACAATTAAAATTATATGCCAACACAATGAATCCACGTTTAACACTGTTAGCTAAGCCCACAAAAAGTTTCTTTTTGTTTTTCTTCATCATGTTTAAAGCCAAGATATTAAGTTTTTTTTTACAAACAAATATTCATTTTTTATATGGCGATAAAAAATAATTTAATTGAGAATTTAAATGATTTTAGGCGCGTGAACAGAATTCACCAGAATGGGTATTTAGAAAAGGAGGAAGGATAGGCCAATGGGTGGAAATGAAGAAGGGGAGAGAAAAAGAAAACCATATGGAAGTAAAAGAGGAGGGAGAGAAGGTAAAAGAAAAGGGATGGAAGGAAAAAAAGAGAAAGGAAAATAAAAAGAAAGGGAAAAAATTAGAGAAGAGGAGAAAACGATCAATTACAGAGTAACTTTGCAAGTAAAAAATTGAGTTTAATTAACAAATATAGTTAAATTAAACCAATCCTAATGTTGCCAATACTGGTGTTGTTATTGAACCTTGTTATCATTTGTTGGATAAATTGTAACATACCTTAAATATTTAATATAAATTAATTAGTGAAGTGCAAAGGTTTTTGCTAGGGGTATGGTCAGGCAATAAGCACTGCATAATCGATCTTAAATTACATAGGGGGCAAATGATATAAAAAGCCACAGTAGGGTCTCTCAAAATTTTATTTACAAGTATGTAAAACCAATAATTTGTTTATTAAATTAGACACTTGAAATCAAATTGTTTTTGAATTTTGTTAAAATAAGTTTTTTTTATGCTAACTTTTGTAACACTATGTTTTAAACCATGTCTAGACTCTAATATGACACTTTTAAAAGATAATCTTTTCAGCAATTCAATAGGATCACTTTTTATATTAATTCATTTTATTTAATTCTAGGGATAGAGGAGTAGGATAAAGATCAATTAATCGTCCCCGAAAATATCTTTAAAATTTGCCTTTTAGGACTTGAACTAGGAGGAAGAGAGGGATAAAAATTTATTTAGCAGCCAATGTTCTCTCCCTCTAACTTTTATTCTATTGGATAAATACGGAAAAAGACAAAGTCTATAAAATAGGTTTCAAAGTCTTTCTATCTTATTTATAGGACATTAAAGTATAATGGTTCTAAAGTATTGAAAATTAACTGTTATTTATACTGATACAACAAATCTAGACCTCTATATAAATACACGACTTTTTTAAACAGCCACGATCTACATAACTTCAATAAAACAAATTAAGTTTTATTGACTAAAAAGTATGTAATAATATTTTTTACTGAACAGGTTGTGTTAAAAAAATAGAACGAATATTAAAAATTAAAAGTGTTTTTGTATTTCCCTAAAATATAAATTTTAAACAATCATTCGATATTTTATGTTTGATTTTACATCATCTTAAGTAGACTTTTGCGGTATGATAGCTTGTTGTCTTTTTTTTCCCTTAACAATCTTGTATAAAAGTATCTAAAAGTGAAACATGTCTATGTGTAATAAAAATAAATAATAAATTTTATGAGATTTTGAATTCCTTAATGTTCATACAAAATAACATAAATAGATTTGAAAGATGTAAAAATTGTTAAAAGCGATGCATCTCTATAATCAAGTCCTAAAAAATGTAAATGTAAAAAAAGTGTCCTTAAACAGAATCAGTTATTTAAGCAGTTTTGCAACAAGGCTATACAATTTTGTTTAGACTTATACATTTATATTCTGCTTATTATGTTCTGACACCATACAAGTGTTAATGTTCGTTTGTCCTACCGTTTTATAGTTTGTTGTCATTCTTGTTCTCATTAATTTTTAAAGAAAATCTTATCCTTTACAATTGTGAAATATTAATGGATTTTCATAGTGAATGGTGGAAATTAATTAAATCTTAATCCATAGTTCCAACTTTAAAGTTTAGGAATACAGAAATAAAATGTCTTTACTGCACAACCTGGTAGTCTTAAACATGCATGGTAATGCGATGCGCCTGTTTTTAGCCCAATGCATTCTCTTTAAAGTATAAACACTTGATGTAAGCATGCTTGTTTATCGTTAAAGCTTGGCTGCTTTTTTATCTCACGTATTTCAGTCACAAGGGGTTAACTAGGGACAAAATTCCTTGCCATTTGAAGAAAGGTTCTCTGTAAAAATGTTACATGATGTTCAAAAGTAGCGCAGCAATTATTTTTTATACAGTAAGAATAAAAAATACTTAAGTTAAATTTTATTATAAATGACGTTGATTATTGTCATTGTCAATAAATCAATAAATATCAGTTAGCCAGTCCTGTTAGTTTTTTAATGTTAAAAATTGTCTCTATTGGAAGAAATGATGGCTCGAATGCATATAAATGTATGCTTATGCACGCATAAGTATGTATACTCTGCACACACTCTCACATAGGGTAAGGTAATATGGACAAAAAATTTATTTACATCCCTAATAATAATAAACAAAATTACCACTTCTATATGTTCCAATTATTGGTTGAAAGGTTTAATTACTACTACTTTAAAACAACCAATAATAGAAGGAGTTTGTAAAACTTTGGGTATCAACATAATTAACAGTCGAATGTACCCTGGATATTTGTAGAATAGATGTTCGGGGGTTCGATTCTCTACCTAACCGGTATCTAAAAATGCTGTGCGCGTGACATTTACAGTAAGAGTAGTGTAATACCTTAATGTAAACACATTTAGTTTTTCCTAACACAAGTCATTTAATCAAAGGGGTTATTTGTCTTAATGAAAACTAAAACTATTGAATAAAATAAACCTATAGTACTCATCTTTTAGAAATATTTTTTTTAAAAATACAGTATACCCCACAAACCTATGTACGGTTCGTGAACTAAACTTAAAGTATTTTTTTTTATCTCAACATTTGTACAGAATGTAAAACATTTTTGTGTCGGTATAAAATCTTTACATTAATTTTAAGCATTTTTTGTTATATAATCTTACAGTAAACGAAAAAGATTAGTTTTTTTTGTGCGATTCAATGAAGTAAGGAAATATCTCAAGTATAGAGTTGCTATGCTTTTTAATTTTTTTTTGGAATAGTGCGAAAAACATACTGTACAAATCTTATTTGTATTAAATGTAGACCAACATATAAACTTGATTTTTAAGCTACATATGTAAGTGTGTATGCATATTCTTTATCAGTTAGGAGGATCAATATACTTTGCCTTTCTTTCAAGTTATTAATGCACATGAAATTTATGTTTATTTTTCTTTCTTGTGACGCTATACCATTTGTTAATGGATGAATTCTTATCCGGGATGAGTCAGATTCAACAGCATTTTCCCATATTCCAACAAAACCAATAGGAATCAAAAACACCATATATATGTTTCTGAATCTCTGTTAAAAAATACTTTAAATTAATTTCCGATGTTTTTAACATTTCCAAATACAACAGTGCATTTTGAGCTCATAGTTTTTAAAAAGTGTATAAGGCTAAGGCAAACCTTGTCTTGAAAATCTTATAGTATTTGACCTAAAATTCCATCCACCTAGCATAGACTGTAGTCAATCTTAGTTTTTACATGTAAGAACAAATAATTTTGATTGTTTGATTGTTTAAGTAAAGGCAAACTATTTCAACGCCACAACTGATAACTAGACAAAATGAAATAAGGAAATAAGATTATCTTATTTTTTGTAATTGACTTCAGTTCTTAGGCGTTGACGGTTAAAGTTGTAAATACAGGGATATAGGAATAGACCACTGGATGGTAAATTAATCAAAATTTTGCCTATGGTAGCTGACAGTTTTAATGAAAACTAGGAAAAGAACGTTGGAAGAAAAATTCTTATCCCATTTTCCACTAACTATTTCTTACTTACACAAATTAAGTGATGGATAATTGTATCTTTCTATCCCCTATCCTTGTACCCCTGAGATTTATTTTGATGTAAGAACATGCATCATTTAGTTTTTTTTACGAGCATAAAATAAATAAAATAAAAATCATTCAAAAATGACAATAAGACAGAAAAACAGTGTGGACAAATTTAAATTCTTTGAACTTATTAGTCAAACCTTATTATATAAGAGCTGCATGTATATTGCAAATGTCACAATTTCTACCTGGTAGTTTTAAAATAGCATTACTTGGTACATATAAGTATACAAAAATTATTATACTTTTGTCACATGTAACTAATAAATTTGTTTTATTTTTAATCTAAATTATTTTTTAAAAATGGGGACGAGGTTATCATGGGATCGCCCCTCTCCCCCACCCCATCCCAAATAGAAATAACAAATTTCCCCCAACCCTCTGAAATCATCCCAAAAAACTGTATGTTTTTATGAATGTTGTTATACTTGTTTTATGATGAATAAAGGAAATATTAATGGTTTTCTTTAGGGACTAATATACATGTATATCTGCCTATAATTAGGGAGAGAGATATATTCTCTTAAGAACGTTTTATTATATTAAACAGGCAGAGGAAAGGAAAGAAAAACGACTTAATTACATCCACAAATAATTCTTCCTACCAAGCTTTCAAAGGCTTATTATGCTCTCTGAATTGACAAATTTTGGTTTTATCAATTTCAGGCCAACTTTTCCCCTCGAAAGATTACCAGCTTCCAATATAATATTTCCATAAGAAGAAGGTTGATTATGGTCCATTGTCCCATGCCTGATTCCTTGAATATGTGTGGTATAAAAAGTATGATTAAACGCCCCAATATTCCAACCAAAATCCGGTATTCTTAGTTGTCTGCTTTTTAGACATTAGCAAGAACATGTATGTTTATCAAAAACAGCATTAATTCGGAACTTAAACTTTAGCAATGTCAATGTCGATTCTAAAAGGAATCATGAAGCAAACTGGAAATTTAGAAAAGTTTTGGTCCGACATTTTCAAAAATATTAAAGATATTTTCATGTATCAAAATTTTCTTTTAATCTTTAAAAAGTTAAAAACAGTTTAAAAGTTCTAGCAATTTAATTTATGTTAGAAATGTCGTTGGGATATACACACCTAGCTAAAGGGAAGCTGTTCTTAATAGCCTATCTGGTTGTTTCATAAGAAAACCTCAGCAGTCGGCGCTATTCTTTTATTATGCTTAATTATACTATATTATTTCATACAACAAAAATGATAATTAAAGCTTAGGTTTATTTCTATGAGATTTACTAACTGAAAATTGTAAATTAAAACTTTATTAGTAGTTTTATAACTTTTAAACTAAACTTAAATATTACTTTTCTTATCAACTTAAAATAATAAAAAGCTACTGTGTTCTGCAGCATATTCTTAACTATTAAGCCTGAGCAAAATATTAGAAACATTTGTTTTAGATAGTAAGTGACTTCAATGAAAGAAAAAACAAACGTCGTTTTTTTGGTAGTTAAGCTGCTCTATAATTGACTGACAAGTTAGCGCATCAATCTAATTATGGGCAAGTATTCATTTAGAAAGTTTGCTATAACTTGGAATAAAGAATATAGCTAGTTTGTACCAACCAATCAAGGTTTAATAAATGTCGTAAAACTAATTAGGTATTCATAAAACATTGAGTATCAGCATCATTAACAGACCAATGTCCCCTTCCTCCCCGTTTAAACTATAAATTTCATATTTATTATTTTGACCCCCCAAGTAAATTTTTGTAAAATGTTTTTATGACCGATTTTCCATTCAGTTTAACGCAAGAAATTTTCATTCAAAAGTTTATAATAAAGGAATTTTTCAAACATTTATTATATTTTAGTAATAGAGTTTCATTCAATTAGAAGGATACATGTTCTACTAGTGGGTGTAAGACCTGAGGGAGTTAAAAGAATTAAAGAAAAGGATTTTAAGGGATAAGGCAATGGTCAATAAATTGTACTTCTCCTATTATGATACATAGATTACCCCTTCTGATCAGTATAATTTACAGTCTAATATACTGTCCCTCCCTGGAAATATATATTTTATTTTTAATCATTCTAGGTATCTCTGTCTTTTTTATAAATAAGAGTATAGATATATAATAAAGTTTATATGACCTTTGTAAATAGGCTAATGATTTGTTTACAAAAAAAAGTTTTAAAAAATGTTTAAAAACTTCAAATATGTCCATTTTCCCAGGGAGGAAGGGGATATTGGACTGTAAATATACTGCTACGAAAAGTTAAGACGTTTTCTCATTAGCTGGCCTAAAACTGCTGTGGTTTTTAAAGGATCTTAATTAGATTGGACAAACTTTAAGTTTTTAATTTACATTAAAAACAATAACCTACAGAATAATTAATTTTGTTTATCATAATTGGGAATGTATATGTAATTATTCTACATTGCATTGTCTTATACCTTCCGTGACATTTTCTTCTATAGGTGTCTAAACCCAATTTAGCATCAAAACTCTGTAGAGTATCGAGTAGTTTCGCTAACTTTAGCAAAATTTGGGTATGACATTTAACCTTTACATAAAATAAGACAGTTAAAAAGCGTCCTATGTACTTTTTCTATGTTAAAATCAATCCAAGGCCACCTAAATTTCGGAAACAGCGACTTTTATTCAAGAATTTCAATAATATGAAGAAATTTTTTTTTTCTGAAATTACTCAAAAATATTTATATTTACCAATTCATATTTTGTAAACTTTTAGCAATCGTTTGGAGACACAAATTTAAAACCTGGCCCTAGTTACAGACCAGCTACCCTACTAAAATATACAAAACATTTTGTTTAAAATTTCTGGATACCTTTCCTACTAAAAATATGCTAGGTTTGTAAATATGTAGACTAAAAGTTTAAAATTCTATTTTTAACCTTTTTAAACATATACAGTGTGTTTTTTATGAGAACTTTTTTGAAAGCAATTTTACCCCACTTAAAGTTATCAGAATTTATTGATTTATGGCTTATTTTCTTCGTTTTTTAATGCAATTAATAGAACATTAAAAAAATATTTTTAATTAAAAAGTACAGTAAAATCTAAAATTCAAAACTTAGGTGACAACATCAAAATGGTTTTAGCGCATTTTTCTTGTGCTCAAATCTTCTACCCTTTGCAAGAAAAAAATTGGATTTTTAGTAGTGTACTTTGGGGGGCCAGTACTTCCTCCCTGATTGAGATATGACCTGCAAACTTTTATTTATATTCTAGTACATGTCCCCAATAGTATCTGTAGCAATTTTTAGCTCTAGATCTCAACTTTGAAGCGTTTTACAGCCATTCTTGCAAAAGGTAGAAGATTTGAAAATAAGAAAAATGCGCTAAAACCATTTTTAGATGTTGACACCTCAGTTTTAAATTTTACATTTTACTTTACTTTTTAAACAAAAACTGTAATATTTTTTTAATGTTCTATTAATTGCATTAAAAAACGAAGAAAATAAGCCATTAATCATTAAATTCTGATAACTATAAGTGGGGTAAAATTGCTTTCAAAAAAGTTCTCATAAAAAAAACACACTGTAGATTATAGAATAAGTCAATATTGTAGGAGATTCTCGCATACCCTGATAAAATGTTTCATCCCCAACCCTTTTGACTTTACCCCTCAGCTTTACCTGATCATGGAGGAATAAATCAACCAATATCTGAGGACTATATGAGCCACCTAAAATTACGACAAAAAATGTTCTGTCGCAATGTCCACGCATTCTAAATCCATTTTAAGCATATGTATCTTTAAATGTTTTTTGTTCATTTGATCCTGTAAATGGTCCCAACAATTCAACTTATAATGAATGTAAAGTTGCATATTTTACACAGAAAAAAACCTTAAAACCCTTTTCTAACCAATTGGTTTTATCCCAGAAAAATATAGTTAGCGAGATCTTAATGGACGGACAAAGTGTTCTACTTTGAATTTAACACATTTAAAAAAATAATTGCTCTCATGGACCAATCTCAAAAAATAAGATATTACTTTACAAAATGTATACAATTTAAAAATACTGTATTTGTCAACAACTTACCTATATGATAAAGAAAAAGATAAAAAAAAAGGAGGAGAAAATATAATTTTTTCAGGTGCCCTCTCCCTGGTTTTCTGTTAACAATTAAAATGAAAAACAAAAGTGAGAATATTACCGAGTTTTTTTCTTCAGAAAATTTGAAGAAAAAAAATATGTTTTTGTCTTACAGGCCTCTTGCGAGGGACATGGACTGATAACATGAAAACATTCGATATTTAAATTAGTTATAACGATCTTATTGATGAAAAAAAGTATAATATTATACAATGCAAAAGAAAACAATGTACAGCTTCATAAATATATATATGTGATCATATAAAAGCAATTATAATATTCTTGACAAATTAATTCAGAGAAATATTTTAATAAATTAAATATTTCCATTGTATAGTTCATTTTTAAAAGCAGGTTGGGTTTCTAGATTTTCAAAATCCGTTAATAAAAAGTTACAATTGATATAAATTCCAGTAAGGATAAAAAAAGAAGTTATGTAGAACTTCAAACTACTACAAAAATTAAAGGATTTACATAAACATCTGGTTGTGTGTCCATGTTCCTGTAATGTAGCTATAGACCTTGAATATTATATTAGAGTAATTATAAGTGACCAATCATTGATATTTATATCATTTATATGTTTTTTTAGGTCATCAATATATCCCAAAGATGTTTAACGTTTGCAGTAAGTTAACCGATTAAGTTCAAAATTTTAGGGAACCTTTTCAGGTTAGTTGTAGTATATTTTATGTAAAATTTATGTCATCATAATATAATTCATGCTCTTTTTTCTTGGTCTCAACCCTCCCCCCCCCCCCCACCCTATTCGATTATTAGAACGTAATTAAAATTTTTCGCATCCTGACTAAAAGATAACTTTTTTGGAAATAGGTAAACAATGTTGCTAAAACAAAAGATGAAGGGATTTGTAGACGTATATAAGGGAACATTTAACAAGCCAAAAATTACCTTAAAAAAATTAGTATTTACCTCAAAAAACAGAATTTTTCAAATAAGACTTTGAAAGGAATTTAATATACCTTCCATTGTCCTATCCCTCAATCCAAGAGTATAAATGAGGAAGAACAGGTTATAAATAAAGTAAAGCAACAATTTTCTTTTGTGTTTTGGTCTAAACAATACAAAATATGAGCTACACTATTCAGATAAAAGGGATGGGTTATAAAAGAAAATATAAATCTGTACCCAAATTAATGTAATTATCTACCATTTTATACACAAGCTAAAAATGTATGGCTGAAAATAGTCAATTTTAATGGAATAGGCGCTAGTTAATTTAAAAGAAAGAGCAGTAAGAAAAAATAAAGGATAAATGAAAAGTGGAAATATAACAATAAAGAAATAATTGAAGGGGTTGGGAGATGGTAAGTCGACTTTTTAGGTAGTTTTGCAGATAAACATTAGCACTAAAGCAGTTTTTTTTATAACCGGCCAAATTACTTAAATGCGTGAAAAAATATAGGAAGGAAGCTTTTTCATACACCATACTGTTAAAAATGCAATAAAATGAGTTTTAGTAGAATAAAATTAGTTTTTAATAAAAATATGTAGATCTTCAAAACTTTTTAAATGACCTGAGTTTATAGAGTCAATATGACTCATTCTATTAAAATAAAAAAATTTAAAATAATTTTTAACAGTGTAGTGTACTTTAAAAGTGAGTTACTTCTTATTATAAACTTCCTAAAAAATTATTCTTCAAAAGATATATATGAAAGTATGAAGTTATTTTCTTTAAATATTTTTTTAAAATTTTTATGTGATTAATTTACGTGCTTTATTTTTGTTTAGAAAAAGAATAATGAAGCATATAACAAGACAAAATTTAAAAAGCCTAATACGGTTAATTTTAAACTTTAATTAAACTTTAAAAAAAACAAGGGTATAACAATGACCGTTAAATTGGCCTTAACTGGTAAATATCAGTCAGAGTATTGTAAATTAAGCTGGTACCCAAAGTTTTAATCACAAACTCTCATTGGTTCGCTTAAAACTTATTTAATATGGTTGTTTTGTACATAATGTCTAAACATTTTCTTTAATACTTAATTTACAGTAGGATTGCTTTTGTTTATCTAATTCATGGATTCATTTCACCGAGTTATCCCAATACATATTGAGAGTAAGAACACTAAAACAGTTTTAAAGTATCTGTGCTACTAAAATTATAATTTTACATTGTTTTATAAAAGACAATACATCATAATAAAATGTAATAAAACGTGATAGGCATCAAAATTTGAGCCTATTAATTTTTTACGTGAATCTTAAACTTCGATGGAACCGTCAATTATATCAGAGAAAAAGGAAAGGATCTATTGGGTTAAAATTTGTCGTCAATTTATCCTGCTAATGTTGTCCTTATTTATTTGTCAGTTCGTTCATCCTTTAGGAGGGAAGGAGATGGGGTAAATGGGGGATACCATTATTTTAGCAAGCTGTGAGTATTACTTTATTATAGTACATGAAAATCTGGTGAAACATCTAAGTAATAATGTATCGATTTCTATTAAGGACAAACATAATAACCATATTAAAGTATAGCCAATTCTTATATGTTATAAGTAGGGTTATAACGCTTTTAGGACTTTTATTATATGTTTGTTTAAGATGCAATCTTTTTATCATAGTGGCTTTGAATGGCCAGACGGACGGACTTACATCGCTTTACTTTCTATATTTATACCTGGCGTTTAATGTATTCATGGGGCTTTTTTCAAATCACTACACCCCTGATTTAAGGGAAGAAAAGCTTACATAATGGGGTGGATGGGAGGGGGCATATAAGGCCTTTTATTTCCTATTTCGTGTGAGGCCATAAAACTACCGTCATTTACAATTAGGGGCTACCCTAGAATTATATAGCCAAGTTCCGGAATATAGATACATTGATGGTGCAATTAAAAAGCAGTTCCACCTAAATTACAGGAAGGGAGGGGATATTTGACTGTGGGTTTTTTACAGGGGTACCCAAAGTTTTACAACCATGTTATCTTGTTCGTTTTCATAAAAACTTATTAAATTTAAATTGTTTGTCTCAAAAGTAGAAGTGTCCAAACTGTTCAACAAAAATGTTAATCTACAGAAGGGGTTTAAATATAGGATGTGCATCAATTTATAATGCAATGTCTTATCCCTTAAAATCCCTAATAAATTATGATAATCAATTATATGCATAGTAGTGATAAAGATTTCAAAAGCTTCCCTGAAAAATAAATCAAAATGCGTCAAAATGCGTCAAAATTAATTCGCAATTTTAAAATTTTGTATAAAAACTTAACAAGAAAAGGATATTACTCCGACGATTTATCTTAAAAAGCAAAAATGTTAAAGGAAATAAAAGCATATTTATACGGAAATTAGGCTAGTCTTTTTTATCTCCAGCAGGGATCATAAGGGATAAGACAATGGACAGTAAATTAGTGCACTATCCCAATAATGATGAACAAAATTAATCCTCCTATGGATGAAAACAATTTTTTGTCACTTTTGAAACAACTTTAAGTTTCTTGAGTTATTAAGCCAACGAAAAAGAGACTATGTTACTTTTTAAAGTTCGTTAATTAAAAATTTAAAGTAACAATGTTTCCTCCATGATGAAGAAATCAAGAACAAAACAATCAATACCAGCGTAGCTTATTTATATGCTAGGTAACTTCTATATGTAGGTTAAGGTGTTTTTAGAACGAAGAAAAGCCAAATAACACATACCTAAAATATTCAAATAAGATTAAAATCTAAAATGATTATAAATCCTTTTTAAATCAATAATTTCTTTTTTTTCTTCTTTGTGTTTTCGAAAGCACCTCTTTAGCACAACTATTTAAACATTCTACTATTCTTTTGATTATATTATATCAGTGGCTTTTGTTATGAAACTAAGTATTTTTGTTTAATTTAGAATTATATGTAAATAACTAAAATTAAAAAAAGAAAATCTATAGTAATCAATAAAGATTAGTTTTTTGTTTATTGAATTTTAATCGTCGTTCAGATTATTTGTAGAATTATAACTTCGGCATAAAAATGGTCACTGAAAATAGAAGTGTAGCAACAACAAGTGAATATATGTGTTTAGTATTATCGTAATGTATAAAGTAGTAATTTTTTTGGTACGTAGCTCAAGATGTAGGTAACGGATTAAGTTTTCTATTTTATGGAAGCTTCTCATAGGTCCTAGGATGGTTTTAGGCTATTTTATTTTTATATTAGAATCTTGGAACGGTTTTAGCCTATTTTTCTGCCCCTTCTTTGCCGCTTTGAGTACAGATACCTTATTTGGTAGGGGCGCAGCCGGTATTACAATTAAATAAACTACCTGAACCTAACTCTAAAGTTATCTGTTTTTTTTCTGGACAGACAGAAGATTATCAATCTTTTAATTTTAATTCTTATTCCAAACCATACATCATAATTTTACCAGGGAAATAGGGATAGGTAAATGGGATTATAAATCTGGGAAAAAATCAAACAAGTAAATTTGGATAAGAAAGCATTAATTAAGTTTCTTTAAATATCACTAGCTGCGCGCTCCTAGTATCTAAGGGCTCTCATATTGAGTGAGAAGGCAAAAACTAGCGTAACAGAATTCCTGATACATATGTGAAGTTGTTGAGTTATTAGCGAGATATAAACACACACAAATGACGAAAAAATAATCATTCCCTACTTTTAATTTATATTGTCAAATACTTTAAATGGTAGTTTAGACAATTTTTAGGGAAGAAAGCAAATTTATTAAATCAAGTGCCATTTTTCGCTTTCCCCTGAATTTTTAGCTTTGTTATTTATCCCTTTAATCACGACATTGTATTATTTTCTTTATTTCTCTGTCTGTCTATCTGTCTTTGTGTTGTCACAATATCTATTTAAAAGTCTATCTGCTTATTTTGCTATCTTCATAATCTATCTAAACCAAGTGCGTGCATAAGGGGTTGTAGGGGGGGGGGGGGTGTTTACACCTCCCAACAACAAGATATAAGAGAGAAAAGCCTTCTATAGGTTTTAAACCTCCTAGTAAAACTCTGTAACCCATGAAACTATTCTAAACCCCTTTAAAAGGGTTAGAAAGTGATTTAAGGAATAGAAATCATTTGGTTACAGACTAACAAACAAAAGTTTAGAATAATAATCTACAATTATTTATTTGTACTACATATACTACAGCCTTATAACTGATTTTTGACAAAGACATAAAAGAAAGTTTTTTTTTGATAAATCGCTTTTATTTGACCATATTAGGGAATTTCTTTAAAGCACAGCCACTTTAAAATAAGTACACATGTCAACCAAATAAGTTCGTTTCCGTTCAAAATCAAAAGGTTAATATACTTTTCAGTTATTCTAAATTAATAATGTTGTTAATTGTTATTGCTGTCCTACTTGTGACCTTAATTTTTCTTGTTATCATTGAGAGCTGCTCTAAAAAGTAATCAATTTTATCTAGTAAATCAAACGGACGGAAGACGATAAACCTTGTTTTTAGAGTAGGTTCGCTACAAAAAAATAATGTATATTGCTATTTAAATGTTTTAATTCAAAATAGAATGAAAACTATTAATCAAAGTTATAATACGGAAATAGATAAAACTAGCAGATAAGTAATAATATTCGCCTAAAACATATTTAGATAAATAAAACAAGGATGATCATGTATATAGGTTGCACAGTTTATATCAAATTAACAGTTACGGAAACAGATCTATATTATAGATGTATATACAGAAAACTACCTCCTCCCTTTTACGCCTGCTAGCAAATTGTTTTCTGCTACTTGGGGGTATAATATTCCTGACACCATTTGTTGATTTTCAAAGACATAATGGAGAGTCGGCACAAAATCTTAGGTGTAGTAAAATACAGTTATTTAACCCCTTCCCCCTCTTGTGTTTTACTATAATGTTACAGAGGCCATACAAACTTTAGTTCACCAAAAAAACATTTAATATTTGTCAGTTTTTCAGGGTCTTATTCATTAGTAGACTATATTTAAATTTATAAATTTTTTTTCGATGTATTATGCTCAGATGAATCATAGAGCAGCTTCGCCAATCCAATCATGATTATAAACAGGGACATGCATTCAAAAGATAATTTTTTTTATGTTAATATACCTATATGAGGCAATGTTATGAAGAACCCCTCAGGGCTGGAAATAAATTTTCTTACCAAACCCCAATTTAAAAAAACCTGGCATCATCAAATAATCCTTCAATATTTTATTTTTGGAAATAATTATTACTATTCATGATCGAAAATCACTTTTTTATTCTGTGCTGATGATTGAAATCACTTTTAAAGCCTCCCTCCTCTGACCTTAAATGGATAAAACATCATCTATTATGCTGTGTTAGATTAAAAGGCAACTCTTATGTGTATTTTTATATGCACAAAAAATATTGTATGGATCACTTAAGCATATTTTTTAGTGTAAATTCCCCTGAATTATGAGTATTAACCTTATAATTCTCTTTGTTCATTGGACTGTCTGCGACTTTAGCTTTATTTCAAATCGTGCTATTATTTTTTTTTAAAATCATGTTTGTCAAAAAACAGAGGTTACCTTTAAATGTTCGGGAGAGGTGTTTTGAGGGAGGGATAGCATCATTAATATCAAAGAGGGGCAGGCCTTTTTCTTCGACAATAAAAAGCAGCTTTTCAATATTACAAAAGGCCTATTTACATTAAATAATTCTAAAAGCAAAGCTCTAACTACATTTGGGGCGTGTATGTTGAAGAACATAGCCAATATCCCTATACTGTTTAATATATTTCATTATATTTTGTATTAAAAAAACCTTAAAATCTACCAAATATATAATGGCAATAAAACGTGAAGATAACGCATGTTTAGTATAAATATCTTGAAATTGTCCACGGAATGGAAAAATACCAACATCTTTCTATTGCAAGAATTTGTTTTCTATTGTCTACTTTTGCTAATTTTCTTCTAAATATTTTTCCCTTTATCTGAATAAGTTAAATTTGTGGGCGTTTCTTCATGATGTTCTTTCAGTATATTTTAATGCCTAATGATCTTTAAAAATATTGCTTTTTTAAGGTCATTAAATATTTATTTACATGTTGATTAATGCTTTAAATGTTGGCTTATTTTTTAAAAAGTCAATCGTATCCTTTATTTTAATTATATAACTTATTTGGGATCCATGAATTTAGCCTTTAAGGAGACCAGAAACCAGACCCCAAAATCAAATTTGATGTTTTAATTGAATCTAAAATTACAGATTATTATGATATTACATAAGCTTAAGATAAAGGGCTATTGAATGGGCATTGTTGAAGTAAGAGGATGTCTGTTTATGCAATGAGTTCATCTTTATATTTCTGTTTTTTAATGGTAAACTTAAAAGTAAAAAATAGGAGGGTAGGATATTTTTTAATTACTTGTCCGTCCCTAAAAGTCTTAAAAATCGGACCTATAAAAGAAAAAATGGCGTTACACTTTGTATTAAGGATTTAAGTATCTTTTATTTTTATCCAATATATGCAGATTTTTATTTTGTAGCATCTTTATAAACAATGTTATTTTTCAGAACAACCATGCAACATTTTATTGCTGAAAGTATTTTATCTGTGTCTATTAGCAACCAGGGAGTTTGATTGGTTGGTTCAAATTTATTAACAGAAGTGGTAGTTCTTTTAATCATTATTAAAGGCTGTGAACATCAATTTATTGTACAAATGTCTCTTATCCCTTAAGTTCCCTGAATAGCAACACAAAGATACTTGAAGTGTTGATTATAATCCCTAGGTATTCACTGCTCAGGCCTATTATACGCCAAATAGGCATTTTAGGCAGTCTTAAGCTGCACAGCTAGATGGACAGATATTCTGAGCTTTCAAATAATGTTTATCATACAATGTTTGTGTATTTTTCTTTATTTCTTTTATTTATCTTGTGTATTATCACATTTGATCAACTTTTTAAATATGAAAAATGCATAGGTAATTTTTGACAACATAATATTTTTAAATTAAAACAATTATTTATTAAATCGAATAAAATCATCGAATATTTAGCCCCCTCTTATTGGTATTTTTAGGGATCCTATGGGATAAGACCATGTAAATTGACGTACGCCCCCCCAGTTATGATGAACAAAAAAATCCCTTCCGTAGATTCAAATTATCAGTGAAAAAGTTTGGGCAGTGCTAGTTTGTGCCAAAGATTTAATGAAATTATTCAAAGTTTTTGAGCAAACAAATGAGAGAACGTGATTATAAAACGTTAGGTACCAATTGTTCAAAGGTTCAAAATACAACTATGAAAAAGAATCAAACATGTAACGTTCCTTTAAGTAAAATTAACAAAAATCACTTTTAAAATAGGCCTATGAGGCATATCACAGAAATAATTTTATCTTTTTAGAATTAGCGGATTTTTCAAGATAAAATTTGAAGATTTTTCCTTATGTTTACAACCAAAAAAATTAACTTATCTATCAATTTTATCAACAATGCCTATGCATTTTTTTTACTTTAATAACTCTATAAAAAAAAAAATTGTGTATCACTTTATTAGGTTTAGAACTAGTTTTAACTCAACGTTTTTGTTTGACAATAAAGATGTGGATATAAAACAACAAATTAAATTAAATTATTAAATCTTGATTGGATGGTTCAAACCAGTAGCTAAGACAATTTTTAACCAATAATTGTAATCTACAGAAGGGATGATTTTGTTTATCATTCTTAGGGCTGTTCAGTATCAAATCAAATTATTTATGGAAAAATAATACTAGAACTTTTGCTTAAAGCAGTTTTTAACACTTTTAAATAAACATACGCAGAACAGTGCCAAAAATAGTTTTAGCACTATCAGATCTGTGCAAAAATCTATAGATGTGGGGATAGTTCAATGTAAAATAAATCAATGTTCCCCAATAATAACTGGAAATAAAATAAGTTCTTTTAAACAATGTATTTTCTCGTATTCATTGGTTGCCGGTTAATATCCGGTGGAAAAGAATCGGCTCTCATCCACACGAATAAAAAGAATGTCAATGTCTAGCTTTCGGCATCTCGGGGCTAAAAAATAGTTTTAATCTTAATTGTACATTTTATATCTGCAGAAAGCTGTTTATAATACGGTGCGAGAAATAAATATTATCTTTTGTTTTAATAATAATAACAGACCAATTTTAAATTCAATTTTAATTTAAAATTCATTATCGGAATTTTAATCAAAATTTTAAGTCAGATTAAACAATATTTCTATCAATTTTAAAACATTAATTTGAACATTGCATTCAATTGTTGAGTAATTAAAAAAATAGGCAACAAAAAGAAAAAAAATAATTTCAATCAAATGATTTTAATCAAAAAATTTTAATTCAATAAAAAAAACCAAGGATGACTAAATCCATTAATGTGAATTGCCAAAAAAAATGGACAGACAAATTGAGATACCGATCAGATACTCAGTGGTAGAATTTAGAAATCTTTACAAGAAATATTTAAAAACATAATTAAGACCAGAGCACAAAATACACATTTTTAAAAATACCAGCAACCTATCTGAAATAGCAGAAAAGTTTAAAATTTTTTTCCCCAACAGAAATGTAATGTCTGTTGAAAAATCAGCGACAGTCTGACGGAAATAAATATGCAGAGGCTTAATTTTCATTGGTACAATGTGAATCTTCACCAAAAATATGCCCATCTAACTTCAAGAGCATCCGATAAATTCACGCTTCCTCTGAACAAACAGACAAAAATATACAACTAAAGAGTAGCTGCGCTACGAAAAATGATATAATCATTGAAGTCTATCGCTCGAATCTCCAAAGTCTTTTCACGTTTTGATTCATTGCAGATCGGTAGAAAACTTATTGATATTAATTGGCTGGCCACCATTGATTAATTTCTGATAAAGTTCGGATATACACTTTTTTTCATGTATTATATCAACATGTAGGAGTCATCACAGGTTTATAACATGTCATTATTTAATACTTTCATTAAAAGAAAATTGTCGACAACCTAGTCTAAACTGTAGATTAAACCAGTTTATTACCAACAACAAAATTAATTCGAAAAAAATCACCAAACCTATGTGTGTTTTCAGTTGTCGTTGGGGGTCGACTGACGACCTTTACATTATCCTTCCAAATATTATTTTAGGTTTATTTCGCTTGTTGGTTATACCTTATTCCTTTGTTATACCATTTTATGTTATGGTTTATATCGATTAAATAGTCGTGCTGGACATAATATTGACAAGCAAATAAAGACATTTTGGACAATATTTACATCGAGTATTTTGCAGTAAATAAAAGTGGGTATTACTGACACGATATCAACATAACGAAATACTTTTTAAATTATGCCCATAAATGCATACACTTATGTTGGCATATGAATTTTACAATTCTTAACTATTATTAAAAAATATTTAAAAAGTTTTTTTTATCTAAAAGATACTTAATCTATGATCATTTTAACGCCCGAATTAATAATTTTCAATTTATAACTCCAAAATAAACTAATATATAAATATATAAAGAGCCCTTTGTCTCAAATATTTTTGATAAATTGGTTGTGATCTTTGTTTTGGGGAGTGTGGGGGGGGGGGTAAGAACACTCCATCGTAAATCAAAGTAACACGGAGTATATTTTTTTGTAGCGAAGCTACTCTGTTAGTCTGTCTGTAAGTAGAGGTAAAAAAGGTAAATTATTATAAGCATTATGTTGTACTTTCAGTTATATTTTTAGCCTTTCTTTTAATTAATTAATAGATATATTATGGTTTATTTATTAAAATAAATTACTGGATTTGTTTCATACGCTGCACTCCTTATTAACCTAATTGTCCTTGTTTTATAATTAATTTTGATGAATATAGTCTAATTTTCTTTTGTTGAAAGTACCTTCTCGTGAGCAAACAAAATTAGTTTCATATTCAAATTGTCGCGAAAAATGGATTAAAGCCCAACAAACCATGGAGGGAAGGGACCGGACTAATTAAAATTGCATCTAAAGTTTTATAACACGTTCTCACATTTGTATATCAATGAAGTAATAACTAAATATTGATTGGTTAGTTCAAATTATCGTATTTGATCTCTTTGAGAGGGGGGAGGGGGAGGTGGAGAGAATTAGTAAGAATCCAAATTTTCAGTACTTTTCTTAAACCAATAAAATGCTTTTAAATTGGTTTAATTATTTCCTAAAATAATTGAAATTCCTGTCACTTAATAGCCCATAAGAAAGCCAAAAAGATATTAATAAACCAAAAAATTACAAATAATATTTGGTTTTTATTTGTACTATAGAAACAAGGATGATAGCATCCATGAACATGATAAACAAAGCCTTTAAGTAGCGAAGTAAAACGAACATTTATTAAGAAAAGAGAACATTGTCGAAATAAGAATTCAGTTTTTAAATGTTCAATTTTGGCAGGGATTATCAATTAATCACACTTATTTCTCTTATTTTTGTAAGAAGATTCCCTTAGGGTTTAAGGGCTACTACAATGAGGGGGGGGGGGGTTATGGATATAAAGGATTCTACCAATTATTTAACATATAAATTTGCAAATATGAAAGTACCAATTTATTTTCACTGCAGCCAATCAGTAAAATTAATGATGAGACTCCATAACCCCAAATTAAAAATGCAAATAGGTGTGCGTATAACACGGCATTATAACTAATAGCGAAGTGTAGCAATTGTTTGGATATTTATTGTTTGTAAACTTATCTACAATTTAGATTTAAAGAAAGCAGAGTAAAATAAAAAAGGTTGTTTTTATCAATTTATGTAGATATTATAACAGGGGAACAATTGTCGTCAATTTAGGTTGCTATTATGGACATTTTTATTGGTCAGTACACTCATCCAGGGGAGGGGAAGGGATGGTGTATAAGTGGGGATCATTATTTCATTTCGCTACAGTTTATAAGAGCACAAAATATTCTGGTGTAAAATCCAAGTAATATTAAATCCATTATTTTATAAATTTTTATATGAACATAACAACAATCTATCAATTACTGAAAAATAAATTTCAATTAAATGAACACACCTCCCTAAATGTTTTTCAGGGGGGCAATCTGTCTTAACAATTGTTTTTGATGAGCAAAGGGCTAAGATGGATTGAACATTGGACTAAAAATTGTAATGGGCCCCAAAGTTTAATAAATAGGTTTTGTCATTCATCATCTTAAGATTTTTGAGGACTTCAATTCAAACTTAATTGGCGGGCTCAAACTAACTTTATAAAAAATTTTTGTAAATCATCATTGGTGTTGTACGTCAAGTTATAGCCAATTATCTCAACCCTTAAGATTCCTAGGGATGAGAAAACACGATACTTTTAAAATTATTGGCAGATTACTTCAATTCCATAATTAAATCACATACCTATAAAATAATATATCAGTTAAATACTGGATGAAATAAGCATAAATAAACATTATTTCTTATAACAAATATCTTAAATGCTAGAAAGAGAGAAAGATTTATAAAGAGGTGTAGATGGAAACCAAAATCAAGGAAAACGTTAGATGATAAAGAGGAAAAATAGAGAGAAACTAATAAATCATTAGTATAATAAGAATCAGGGAGTATCAGGACGGACAATAGCAATAAAAAAATCCACAATCCTTTCTTTCCCCCAATAATACATTGTATAATATAATTTATAAAAGAATATGAGGAATTATTGTTTTATCTCCCGTTTCCTATCGCTATATCCCCGTTTAAGAACTCTACAAAGCATTATAAAAGCGTATAATCACTTAGGACGGATAATTTGCAAAAGATTCATAACTACTGCTTTACAATAGAGCAAAATAGCTAATACTTTGCACTAAATGTAATATGTTGTTAGTGTGTCTATTAAGATCTCATTAACAGCTAGATCAATTGATCTACAAATTTTTAGAAAAACGTTTGGTATTTGTCTAGGGCAGGCTTAAAGCTATTTAGAGAAGAAATATGTCCCTCTACTGAAATAAAATAGACCCTGAATGGCAACACCCCCTTTACCCCCTAGAGACTAAGGGCGAATATATTGGACGTAATCGTCCTTGTTTTAGTAACAACACAGTACACATAGCTCACCCATTCTTCATTCTTTAATTGCAAACACAATCATAAGTTGGAACAGTGAAAACATTTCGCTTCTCTTTAATTTTTGTGTTAGGTCTTTTTTTAGGATCTGTAAGTCCGTTTGTCTGGCTGTGTACCTAATGCTTATACAGTACAGACCAGTACAAAAATACACATACACGTTTGATTATAGCTCAGTTTTTCTGTATAATAGTCTGCAAAACTTTTCGGATCAACTGCAGTTCACGGTAAAATATTCCTGGTAACGAATATTTCTTAAAATCTATGAATTTTAAAGGCTGCTAGCTGCCAAACGGCTGAGCATACATATCATGCCCGCACACAGTTTTAAGTGGCATAAGAAGACAAATAATCTGGAATAGCCATAAATCAAGAATGCATCATTATCTCGCAGTACAGAAAAATGCGCAAAAAGACCTATTTTACGCATTATTTCTTCAGTGAGGCTTTCCCTGTGCATCATTGGATCTTGGCTATTCCAGATTATTTGTAGGCCTTCTTATGCCGCTTAAAATGGTCTGTGCGTTTTTGGAAATATTCGTTACCAGCAATATTTTACCGTGAACTGCAGTTGATACAACTTTTCTATAATTAGGGTCGGTCAGCCCGTAAAGGTTTGCTCTTTTTGTTAATTAAGACATGTTAGAATTGTCCTATCGATTTCAAAATTTGCGTGATGATTCCTATAACAGTTTGGCACAATTTAGAAAGCGTTACAACTCTATAATCGTTACCTGACAATGTTCGTTTGTCCTACCATTTCAGAGCTTCGCTTTTATGGATGTTGTCATCCTTGTTTTATTAGTTAGTACATTTCATTGCCTTAATCGATTTAAATTAGTGAATAAACTTGACTATTTCAAATAAACCACTTTAAATGAATTTCAAAAGAGCAAATTGATAAAAAAAAATATCTTCAAAAGATGATTTTATATTCAAGTTTGAACTTGAAAAGTAATTTAGGTTGTAAATGATCAATTTATCAGGCATAAAGAACAAGAATTTTGTCACCAAAGAAAATGTGAATTTAGGCAATAATAGCGCAGCAATGAAAAGCTCACAAAACTAGTTGTTAAATCAAACAAAAATAAAGTTAAGAACCAAAATGTAATTCTAAAATTTTCTGTGTTTTGTCTAAATTTAGTCTATTTAGTATTATCAATATTTTAAAAAATACTCCTATATTAAAAGACAGGCGAACATACCCTAGTTATAAGTATCATTTGCTTACAGATTAATCTAGTTTTATTCAAGGCAGGTTTTAGATAATTAATTTAAAGCATTACAATACTAGCTTTACAATTTCTTAGATTAATAGATTTTTTTAAATAAGAAGATTTTTGTGGTAATTTATCTGTTATACAAAGTATAATAATGTTTGTCTGTCCATTTGTCTGTTTTAAGATCTTATTAACGCTGACGGCTGAACCGATCATTGATCTATTATTTTCATGGAATATTCTTACAAATCATAACATGGTTTTTCGCTATTTTCTAGGGGTTTGGGACACCATTTTGCAGGTGCTAAAAACACATCACCACTTTTCATATTTAATTTTTTTTAATCCAGCAAACATGAAAGTATTACTCATTCTTCGAATGCTTGATATTTCCCATCGTAATGACGAATATACCCCAAATATATAGATGGCTGCGCTTTTAAAAATACAATACACAACAGAAATGTAGAACAAAACAAAAAATTGTAAAGGATAGATAGGTCAGAGACGGGGAAATGTTTTCTAGAAACAAAAATTGTATATCAGACAACTCAACGTTTAATGATATTTTCGTAGCGCAACTACTCTACAAGTAAAGTATGCCTGTACTTCGAAACGTCACATCCTTGTTATTTTTTATAAAAAGACTGCAACTTATTAGTTTATTACCTTTTTGAAACTCATCGTTTAAATTAATTTAAATTACTTTATAATGCTTCAATGTTTTTAGCGTTTATTGTTAGGCAACTAGTGTTGGACATAATTGTCGTTTTTTTTTAATTTTAAGTTGATGTTTGTGTGCAAGAGGCCTACAGGCAGAATTGTATCATGTCTTTTTAAATGTCAACCAACCCAGGGAGGGAGGGGACAATGCCAGTTAAACTATTAATCCTTTTTTCTCTTATAATAATATACCAGCCATCTTAGAAAAAATGCTTTTTTACATAAAACTTTTATAGTGATGGGTGCGGGGGGTTTAATTTTCTGTCAACTGTACCAACCCTGAATTCCTGCAAATAACCCTATAGCTTGCTTACAGCCATGGACAGAGATATAGCACCTAAAGATATTTTGCCGTTAACTTTTCAACAAGGCAAAATAACATTCTAGTTTTCATTGGTTGAAAACATTAAAACAAATCATTAACATATCACTACTACTATTATATTGTAAGTAAATAATGATAATTATTTGAACGAAATGTATTGTAATAAAAAATTCAAACAATATCATATAACATTTATACACGTCTAAAACCGATGAACAGATAAGGTTCTTTTCTTAAGGGAAGCTTTCTTTTGGTTTACTGGGAAAAGCTACTTAAAAAATAGAAGGCAAAATAGTTTTTCTATTTTCCTCACTGTACATTTTTGGGAGGGAGGAGGCAATATACTGTAAATGAATTATACTAGTACTCAAAGATTTATAAACAGGTTCTCACATTCGTTGCCTTAGAAACTTTTGATAATTTTATTAAATCTTGGTTGGTTTAAGCTAGCTAGCAGTGTCAAAATATTTCAATGGAAGGGGTAATTTTATTTATATTCATCAGGGACGTGCACAATTTGACATCCATTGTAATATCCCTTAAGATCCATGACTTTTTTCTCGTTCGTTTGTCCAATGCATTTTGAAATTAGGAAAAATGAGATTTAAAATCTAGTTTTAAAGAGTTGAGAAAATGAAACAGTTATCCACAATGTTGTTTGTTTAATGTAGCAATTGTTTTATTAAAAACGATTATGTCTAAGACTCTAAAGTAATGAAGTTTTTTAGCTAATTGTTAATGATTAATTATTCGAAATAAGTTATTTCCGATGAACAGGGCTATTAAGGGATAAGATGATATATGAATCCTTGAAGCAAAATTGGACCTTATGTAGATTAAAATATTCACCAAGTAGCGAAAATAAAACTTTGGGTACCAGTGTAATTTACAGTACAATTTACAGGAAAAAAAATTATGTGTACGCCACACTGCAGGTTCAAATAAAACTTTTAGTTATGGGTTTAATCTAAAGCTTTGACAAAATTAGAAGATTTTTAATCTGATTTTGCTCAAAATGTTCTAACTTATTTTTGTAAAAACGCGGGAAGGTTGTAATCCATCTTATGTTCTGAATATCTCTCTCTTGGTCAAACAAAGAAAGCAAATAATAAGAACATGGACTCACTTTAAACATTTTTATCATGGCAATTGTTTGTGCGAATTTGAACTGACATTTTCTCGTAGAGGGATAGGACATTAGCAGTTAAATTAATATATTTTTACTTGTCAGGCATCGAAATGAAAAGTCTACACTAGAGAATTGCTTGATATTCATAGAAAAGTGTAACTAAAGATTTCAAAATATACAAACATAACATGAATAAAATATTTAAATAGATAGTCTCTGTTTTTGAGAAAAATAATTTGCATTGCATTGGTATGAACTACGTTTCCAAAAATCTGAAATAATAACTAGATCATAAGCGTCTGTCTGTATGTCCTTCTGTCATAATATTTAATTCAAATTAGTGGCATATCGGGTAATTAAGATTAAAATAAGTTTGTGTGACTTTTTAATTAGTTATTCGTCTCATAATTGCTGCGCTACTTATTCTGATGATTATGACTACTAGAAAACACAAATTTGATTTTAATTGCATTACATGGACATAACCAAAGACAGACTTTGATTTATATGCAAGGGAAAAAAAACAAGAAAATACATATATGTTCTTTGTTTTAAAAATACAGGTATTTTCCCTACAAGGGCCTATCAAGCACTGAAACTCCCCTCACTTGTTTTTGACAAAAAAAAAATGAAAATAACCTCCCCCCACCTTTAATTTCAAAGAATTTTAACTTAAGGAACCCCCCGTTCTTAACTCCACTAGGCCCTTGAGGGAACCATCATGATATTTATATTTAGAATAAAAACAACAACAAAAAAATATATTATAACGGCTGGTTTACATTCTTTTAACTCTGAATAAAAGTATAAAAGCTCAATAAAACTTCTTTAAAGCATGCTTTAGAAATAAAGAGGCAGCTTTTACTAATATAATAAAACATTAAGTTCTATGCCTGGAAAAATACCTTAAAAGGGCATTTTTAGAGCTATTGAATCAGGGGGTTTTCAGGAAAATATAAAGTTATTGTATAAAATATATTGCCTAGACCATTTTTTTTAGACCTCTGGGGTTTAATTTTCCGTAAAAACTCTTTTCAAGTTTGGCTGAATTGATATATTAGGGTTTCTATAAAACTGTTAAAAGAAGATGGTTTAAATAGCAATTTTTCAATTAGATTGCTATAGACATTAATATTTTGGTGGGTGTTACTTTTTTTAGGGGCGGGTTGGGTTTTCTTTGGAGGTACCTTCACCTAAAATTTTTAAAAACCTTGCCTGAACAAACATATGAAAAGACATCTCGGTACTGCAGTTAGCGGGATTTTTTACTATAAACACCCAGAAAATCTCACAGACAATCAAATGGGCAGATACACATCCTGTTAATTTTTATACAAGGATGTTATCCTATGCTTGAGCGTATAAACACCAAACAAATTTCATCGTTAAAGTTGAAAACCTATGATTAAAAATTACTTAGGAAAGTAAAGGGCACTGGGCGATTTCCTAGGAATCAGAAATAAAACTAGAAATATATACATTATATTTGTTGCCTGTAAAAAAACAGGCAATATTATTATCTACCAGTGCCTAGAACCCTAGCATCTAGAAGCTCTGTATTTGAAGGGGTAAGGGAGAAAAAATCATAGCCTAAAACTTCCCCAACACTTAAAATATCCTAAAACAAACCCAGAACCTATGTGAAGCTTCCCTAAAAGGGAGGATTTAATTAGTTCAGTAGTTATCGAAATCTTAAGCTACAGACAAAAAAAACCTTAAAACTTCACATAATAGGATTTTTCTTTTGATATTCTAGTCAGAAAAAAGGCATAATAAAGTAAAAAGGGTGTTGAAATAAATGAATAAAAATAAGGATATAATATGTGACAAAGATATTAAGAGACTTTAACGAAAAACAGAGAGAAATAGTAGCATTAGAGCGAGAGAAAAAAAAGAAGCATAAATAAAGAGAGATCGAAGAAAAAGAGAGAGGATGATACTTAAGCAAATAGATAGATAAACAAAGAGGGGGAGAGTGAAAGAGAGAGAGAGATGGTTATGGTTTATGGGTGAAGTTATGTGGTATATACCCAACTTGCGACCTTGAAATGAATTACAGACCAAAATACCGCTCTTTAGGATGCATTTCACACACACACACATACATGCATACTCTCAAACCCAAATTTTATGCCATAAATACACATAATATACTTTGCTGTCTATATTACTTTCATTAAAAAAATATTTTTTATAAATATTGAACTGAATATTCTATTTGATGTCCAAGATACATTTAATTGTCATAAATAAAATGACTACCCTAAGACCTTTAAAGATTATGGTTAATTGATTATTGATTTTTAGGTGCAGATGCTTAGATTGCTAAATACAACGGTTATGCAACGCAATTCTCTTTTTGTGCCTTTTTTAATGACTTTAGCATAGCTTATAGGATACTTTAATGACCATCATTCGAATATTAATATTACAATTAGCCAGCAATGAATTTATGTTTTAAAAAATGATAAATTACTTTTGCAATTTAACTGCTTTTAAAATTGATTTTTGCTTTGAAATTATCATTTAGTTAATATTTTCAAAGAAAATTTTTATACATTTAGCAAATACTATACTAGCGGTTGCACCACTTGCATCTAGGGTCCTTGTATTCAAGGATTGGAAAAATACCCTAAAACCATACTTGGCCCTATAATGAAGCTTATCTAAAATGGAGAACACATTTGGTTAAGTAGTTACTACTACTTCAAATAATAGAATGTTATATGTTTAATTATCAGATGTAAATTATATTATAAAACTTACAAAATAAATCAAACTTGTTAAAACGCAAAATCAATTCATTAGAAATCAAAGTTTCTTTTATATCCTTGAAGGGGAAGGACCCTAGAAAAGGGAGGGGAGAAATTTATCCATTTATCCAAATTGCGAAGTTATGACCTGAGGCCTGTACAATGTAGTTTTTATAGAGATACCATTCTTAAAGTTTAAAAAATAATCATATACTTAAAAAATATGTCTCTTTGTGTGTTTGTGACGAAGAATCTCGCAAACCACTAACCATAAAATACTAATTTCTCCCAAAAATTATATACTACTTCGTTAGAAACTATAATTGAAAATTGAGGGATGATTTCCTACTTTCTTCCCCTAGAGACTTCTAAAGACATAGCCGCTAGTTAATTTATACGTATTAATCAGGTATTAATTGATGTATGTATTAAGGGAAGCTTATAATTATTAAGCAGGTTTGAGCCTATTTACAGATACTAGTGAAATAAATCTGGGCTCACATGAAGGAGACTAGCACCGGTGCTAGTTTTCTTCATTCTACACCATTTGGTGCTAGGGTTCTTCATCCTTAAGATTTCTTAACCCTTACAAGATTTCTAATAGTGGGATGGATTTTAGGTGTAAAAGGGCCGGGACATATTTTGTGTAAGAAAGAGGGAGGAGCAATTTATGCATTACTAGCGGCTACGCCCCTAAGCCTCTAGGGGCACTGCACTGGTAGGAGAAGGAAAAGTCGACCTCATCCTATTTTAAATTTGAGTTTCCAAAGAGTTATAAAAATTATTTTTGCGGGGAGAGGGGGGTTAAGACATCCTCTCGAAAAATAGTTTAAAACCTTCCCAGGACCTATAAGAAGCTTCACTGTAAAGAAGATCAATATCGGTTCAGCGGTTAGCGAGATCCTTTGGGACAGACAAAAAACGCTTACTACTTTTTATAATAGGATTAATAGTAATACATAATACAATTAAGAAGGGTCAAAACATTAGGTGCTAGCTTTCTTCACTTTAAGACATTTGGTGCTAGCTTTCCTCATTCTTCGATTTCGGTGCTAGTCTCCTTCATGTGAGCCTAAATCTGTAATTAATTAATTCTAAACTTAAGGTAAAAAATCTGGGAGCTGGTTTTTGAAGATGCTCAATTATCATTTTCTCATCTTCCTTCCCTGCAATTTATATTTTCTCCCCCAATGAAATTTCTCTCTTTTTTTTATCTTTTTTCTACGTGTGTGGTGTGATGGGGGAGTGGGGATATATGTGTTTGTTTAAGGAGTGCCCAAACCCTCATATGTATGTAGAAATACAGTGTGATTCATAAAAAGGGATAAAATATTTGTCTATTTAGTCCTTAAGAGAAAAACAGGCATAAAGAATGTGTTTTAATACTTTTTAGTCATCTTTAAAATATACCTGTATGACAAAATTAAAATCCCGAAATAGAGTTAATTGTGTAAAAGATCTTTTTCTTTTTATGAGGAGAGTGTAAATGTCCCCAAAATTCTTAACTACACAAAAAACTTTCTCATTTTTAAAAATTGATGAAATATTGAGGAAGAGAAAGAATTGAATATTAATATAGTTTTCATTGTCCTTTCCCAATCTGAGGGGAAAAAATAGTATATCACCATTTGAGAGACCCTGTTAGAAAAATATTCATGTGTGGTGCAAGATTGGAAGATTTAAGGGGAGAGGTTTAGTAAAAGTACAAGTTTCCCTAAGGAAAACAGGGGAAGGCTATATATGTCCTGGTGAAAGTTTGGGGGGATAGTTGGGAGGGGGGGGGGGGGAGAGGATGAAAGGAGTGGTTGGATGAGGGAAAAAAGATGGGCAAATTTTCCCGCATTCCTTGACATAGATGATAATTCTGGTTTTCTTTTGACCATGCGTCAGTGTGTGTGTGTGTGTGTTGTTGTGTGCGTCAGTGTGCATGTGTGTGAATGCGTCAGTATGTTTGTGAACATTTAACAATTTGAGAAGTTTTTTTCCAAATAGTCAAAATTAAAAGCAAGGCAATTTATTTGAATATTTAAGTCATGTAATGAATAAAAAGCTTAAATAATTAAATTTGCGGATATTTGATGCTTTTTGAAGTAACAAATATTTATTGTTTTAGCTGGATTACCTTACCAGGTTTGTAGGCATCCTGCGCTCGCCAGGATGGTGTTATTGAAATGATTCAATACAAAAAGAAACTAGAAACTATTCTCTCCCCTTTATCTATCCCTGATTTTGACATGGATATAATAGTAAAAGTCGTTATTTAATAACCTAACTATAACCCACTCCCATTTTTACAAGGGATCTTAAGGGATATGACAATGAGCAATTAATTGAAGTAGATTAAAGTTATCTGTGGAAGAATTGTGACAGTATAATTAAAGTCCAATGTCACCTCCCTCCCTGCATCTTTACTCTTTATTGCTTAATACAAGAAGTTTTTAAAGCAAGTCAAAGATTTAAAAGCATAAGAAAAATATGTATTTAAGAAATCAATTTTAGCAGTTCAAGAGTTTTTAATGAACAACTTAAATTATAAAATAAATAAACACAACTAATAATTAGTATCTTTCCAAGTTTAATTAGAACGTCAGAAAGTGTTATTAATCTAAAGTTAACTATCAGACTTTTTCTCAAGTCAAAATAATCATTTACTGAGGCATTTTGAATGGTAGAAAAGCTTATACACGTAAATGTGCTCTGATTTGAATAAGTTTTTTTTGCCATTTTGATTTTTTCATAGTTTTTTTTTACAACAACTAATATAATATTTACAACTGTAGAGGTATAAGAGAACAAAAGAAAATTAAAATTATTGTTTTATTAGCGTTGGAGATAATTACATCTTCATGTTTACAAAAACCATAAACAAACTAAATTTACTTTCAAACTAATTATATAAACCTTTTGGCAAAGATTAAAAATATAAACTGACTTTACTTGTACCTAAAGTTCTGGCATTTAAACTTTACTTATTGAAACAAGATCCATGAATACAATGGACGTTAATGGATATAAATTTCTAATGATGATAAACAAAATTACCCCTTCCGTGGATTAAAATCATTGGTGGAAAAGTTTGGATACTGCTTTTTTGAACCAATCAATCAAGATTTGATAACTAATGTTTGTAAAACTTTGGGTACCAGCGTAATTTTGAGACAAAGTTCCTCTCTCCCTTTACAAATAATAGTTTGAATTTTTTTTTCTCCAAAATGAAAAAATATGAAAAATAAAACTTTATTCTAGTTTAAATGGATAGAAAACATCTATTCGCTAGCAAACTAAGAATGGTCATGAACAAATCATCAATCAAAAAAGAAAAGAAAATTTCTTTCATGGATTCAGGGATGAGACAATTAAAATTAAAGTATCCTTCTTTCTAATTTTCTAAAGCTATCCAAATCTTGAGTTTTAGTGGGCATAAAATATATATTTCTGTGACCTATCCTTGAGTTTTCTGATTTCCTGGATTTTCTCAAATATTTTCGTAGATTTTTTTTGAACGGGGTGGGGGGGGGGGGGAGATCTTGACCTTGGTTAACTCCCACACATTTACAAGACAAGTGACGCCTTTGGCTATGCATTCTTGTAAACTAGGGATGTTTTACCACTTTAAAAGGCTCTAAAAGGATGAGTTTAGAAATTTTAACCAGGTATGGAAGGATATATCAATAGGAATTATATTACTATTCACTTAAGAAAATAATTATTTTCCTTTCAATTTTAGATAAAACATTTTAAATGACCAATCTTATTTAAAAAAATTGTGTCTTTTTTACTGCAAAATGATCTTTAAAAACTAAGATTTGCTTTGGCCCCTGTAACTGTTTAAAAAAAAGATAAGGATCCTATTTTGATTTAATAAGGACTAATTATTCTTTTTAATTTTGCATTTTGATAAGAATCTTAATAATAATTATGAAATATAAAACTTCTTTTAATTACAATTAATAGTAAAGAAGTTGTATCAACTTTTTTTTTTATAGCTAGCCGGTTCTTTTAGTAAGTAGTAGATGTAAAATTTTTCATAGAATTCAGATATGCAATCGTTTTTTTTGTAGACCTCTTATTTTTTAAGTAATTTAAGTTTTTTAAAAAAATAATTAAGTCGGTTTTAAGGTACTAAAACGCAACAAAATAAAAGAAGAAAATGGCCAGTAAGAACAAAAATAGTAAGATCTTTAATTTGACACCTTACTTTTAAAATTCTGTTGAGTAATTATTGAAAAAATCTATTTTTTTAACCTCGGTATAACAAAAACTTTAGACCTAAATATTTTCTCAAACAGACATAAAAAACATGGGTTCATATATACCTTCAGAATCAGAAAAATATTACGAATCCATTGTAAGCAAAATTGAAAAAAATTAAAAAATTAAAAAATTAAAGAAATGGCCAATTATTTTTTTTGTTCAGACAACACTATTGTCTTCCTTTTTTACCCCCTCTTTACCCCCTCTTTACCCCCTTCCCATTTTTATACTCAATTGAAGAATTAAGACGTTGCCTGTACAATATAATATGATATTTTCATATAATTCCTTTTATTGTAGTTTATATACTATATTGTAAACTTTTTTTTTCAATTTTGCTTACAATGGATTCGTAATATTTTTCTGATTCTGAAGGTATATATGAACCCATATTTTTTTATTTGTGAAATAATAAAATTAAGTTCAAAGTTTTTATTCTCGTGGGTTAAAAAAAATCGATTTTTTCAATAATTACCTGACAGAATTGAAAAAGTAAGGTGTCAAATTAAAGATCTTACTATTTTTGTTCATAATGACCATTTTCTTTCTTTTTTTTGTTGCATTTTAGTACCTTAAAATCGACTTAATTTTTTTTTTTTTAAACTTAGATTACTTAAAAAATAAGAGGTCTACAAAAAAACCGATTGTATATCTGAATTCTATGAAAAATTTTACATCTACTACTTACTAAAAGAACCGGCTAGCTATAAAAAAAATAGTTGATACACCTTCTTTTAGAATTTTAATTTATTTTATTGTTTGTTCGAGTTCTTTAATTGTAACATTTTCTTCCACATTATAAGCGTAGCAACTCTATTTCTTGTTTATTCATTTAACAACATACCTAAAATCACAAGAAATCATGAATAACAAAATAGAATTCGGGAGGGGAGATGGGATGTCGACCTCCTATTTTTTTTCAATTATCGTTATCGAGATCGTTCGCTTCGCTACACAAACATTTAGAGTCATACTTTTATATAAGGACAATATTTAAGAGCCCTAAGCCTAAATTCTTAATTTTTATGTTTTTTGCTACTAGTGGACCATATAATTTTTTTGCATCCTATTTTATGATATATTTATCTCTCCTAATGACAAAAAATGTGTTTATTTACTGAACTATAATCGTTAGTCAAAAAGTGTGAAACCGCTAAAAAAGCTATAATGCTCGTATATAGAGAAGAAAAAAATTATAGAGAACATATATTGATCGTTTTATAAAATAGATTCTAATATAAATACAACTGTCCAAGGAAAATAATTTTTTTTTGCCCCTTTGATCATGTTTGTAAAATTTTATTTTTCTTTATGGTAAAAAAATACGTTCTCGCGTCCATACGGGAAACTTTCAGCAAAACGTCCTTGAATGGTAAAAAAGTGTATTTTGGTGGTTAAATAATGATATCAGCCAAAATGCATCAATATCGGTAATTATACCGTTGTTATCCTACGATCCCGCTAAAAAAATAGAACAAATGTATAACCTTTTAGTTGGGTCCCTAAACGGATTCAAAAGCACAATCTAGACATTAAATAATCATAATGTCATAGCAAGCATAGGAAATATTGAAAGCCAAAGCATTCCATCCACTCTTTATATACATTTAATTAGCCTTAAGGGATCTTATTTTACATTTCCTAAATGATTAAAAGCTACGAATAACGTTACGGAAGGACGAACAGACTGTCTGTTATTTAAACAATAGAGTAGCTTCCCTAATTATAAAATATTGATTTGAAAAACACTTTATTATTTTAAAAATAAATAATGATAACAAATAGACATTTGCTAAAAATAGTTTCAAAAACAACCAACAAAAAGAAACAGGATGTTTGTTTGTTAATATTCACAATTGCCAATTTAAATTTGTTTTAAATCTTAAAGGATTTAATTTTTATTGAAAGGGCCGTTTTTGCTCTAACTCGTTCAAAAATAATTTAAAATCTTTCTGAATTGAATTATTTTAGACATATTGACAAATTTTAGCCTTAGGACATTATCTGTCTTCTTTTTAAAGACGGATTTTAAACAAAGGTTATTTCTTCCTTATTTTTTTAAAAGCGAAGCTTTTCTATAATTAGGGTCGGTCCGTCCGTCCGTACGTCCGTCACGGATAGCTTTTTTCGTTAATTTAGGCATGTTAGAATTGTCCTATCGATTTCAAATTTTGCATGGTGATTCCTTTAGTAGTAAAGTACGATTTAGAAAGCGTAGCAACTCTATAATCATTACCAAAATGTCCGTACGTCCATTTTAAACATGTTGATTTTTTTACTTTTTTAAATAGCTTTTTTCGTTAATTTAGGTATGTTAGAATTGTCCTATCGATTTCAAATTTTGCATGGTAGTTCCAGTAATAGTTAGGTACGAGTTAGAAAGCGTAGCAACTCTATAATCATTACCAGAATGTCCGTACGTCCATTTTAAACATGTTAAATTTTTTAACATTTTTAACAACAAATTTATATGTGATCTAATTATCCGATTGGTCTGATTTTTGGTATACTGATTACTGAGACAACAAAGTACAATATTATAAGCGAAGCAACTCTATAATCAAGTCCTAAAAATGTAAGTATGTCCATAATCATTATCCTGTATCAAGCAGTTTTTCAACAAATTTACTTACAATTTTGCTTTGACTCTTATACATGCATTCTGATTATTCAGTTCTGACATTATACAAGTGTTAATGTCCGTTTGTACCACCGTTTCAGAGCTTCGCTTTTATGGATGTTGTCATCCTTGTTTAGAAGAGAATCTACTCAGCTCTTTTGACTACTTTTCTTAAGAAGGGAGGGGTATTAGAGTATAAATTATCCTCATAGTATATAAACATGTTCTCTCATTCGATTTGCCCTTAAAAGTTTGAAAATTAAACTTGTCACAAACAAGCGTAATCCAGACTTAAATTTTTATGACTCTCTTTCAAAGCATGTTTAATGATTAGAAAACTTTTATTTGTTTATGTATGGACATAAGCAGAGGCGTCCAAGCTTTTTTATTTGAAGGGGGGGGGTAAAATTTAGAAAAGAAATTTTTTTTTTTGGGGGGGGGTAATCTTTATTTTATAGAGGCATTTTTTTTATTTGGGGGGGGGAGATTGAAAATCCAAAATTTTGGGGGTGCCTACGGCATTCCCAAATTCATTTTGGGGGGGGGGTAATCACCCCTTTACCCCCCCCCCCCCCCTTGGACGTCTATGGACATAATTATACTTTAGCAAATTTATATAAATTGTACTAATATAAATATCTTCAAAGTTTTTAAGTTTTACAACTATCAAACCCAATGGTCCTTGTTTAAAATACAATATGTACAAAAGGTATTAGTAAACCAATAAAACACCAAAAAAACCTTGATTTTCAATAAAAAGAAACAGTTTTTCGGTAATAACAAAGCATTTTTTTTATATACTTATGGAATGTTTCATGATTCTGAAAATTTAATTAACACTTTGGCTCTTAATAAAGAAAAAATGCTTGGGTTTTTAAAATATATATATATTTTTTTTTCTTTTATTGAATTTTATTTTCAATTATAGTATTAATATGTACATTGGCTTTGGGTAGGGGTTGAGTTGAATATTTAGAAGAAAGACTTTTACTATCATTTTTAATGCATTAACAAACCCTAAGCATCTTTTTTTTTGTAGGACCTTACTGTATGTTTTTAAGCAAGAAAGAGTAGTCCGATCGCATTAAAACTATACAATGGATTTTTGCAAATAAATATTTTCATGCAAACTTTATGATTGGGGAATTTAGGTCAGTACGTTCATTGTGCAGTCTTTTATTGACTCAGTATTATACCATTGATTAGTGGAAAAAAATAACAGTACATCTTTTCAGCTTTGGAATATACAATTCTTATATATCTATTTTATTTTATTTTAACAAATTGCTACTTTATAATATAATCTCTAAAGTGCATACGTCCAGTTCATGGATGTCGTCATCCTTGTTTATATAATATTAAACCATGTGGAACAATATCCCAAGTTCAAATCAATTATCAAAAATTCCGGGAGAAAGGAAAAGTATGTAAAGCAGACGGAACTATGATCAATTTTTATTTAATAACTTTATTTAAGTTGCGCCTAATTACTACAAATCTATTGTATAACTTATTTTTATTGCATTTTTACTTTATCTTAAATAAAATACAAGCAGGTGTATTTATGATTCTTATTTTAGGGTAGGTTGGTTTAAGGAAAGGTTAAGAGATTACTACGAAAGTTGAAAATTAGGGGGGGGGTTATACCATCTAATCTTTGTTAAAACGAACAAATACACGCATAACTTATAGATTAACCTTGCAATTTAAAGTGATTACCTATCCCCTTATTTTTGTAAAACATAATAGTTTTATTATTTGATCTAGTTTTTCCAGCCAAAAACAATCAGATTTTGTTCATTCAATAGAAAGAGATATGTACTTTTTACTTTTTTCTCTTAATTTTTTTTTAACGCGTAGCTTTTATACATTTATGGGTGTCCATACGGGCTTAACGGATACCTATACATAGTGAATTTTGGCATTTTAGAATAAAACCACATAAAAATCTCTGCAAAAAGTTGTAATTTAATAATAAATAAAACGATAGTTATCATCAAACGTGAGAACGTTCTTTCTATCAGATAGGATAATTTTAAGCTTCATAATTTTGTCAAGAAAGAATCATCCCATTGATTTGAAATTTGGAAGATTTAATGGAAAAACATACTAACTACTTACAAATGCTATGATAGTTATTAATCGTATGGTATTATAGACATCTTTTTACGGATATTTAAATAAAAAAATATAAGATTGAAACCTTCGACCCCTCGGGTCTAACAAAACTGGTATTAATTTTTTGTTCTCTGTTTTCATATTCGTGGTAAATTGTCTGTAATTCGATGCGTTACATGATTTTTCAGTATGGCTCAGAAAGAGTTCTAATTCAGTGGATATTACTCGGTTTCAAAGCCATATTGAAAATTACCTTCGCTAATTAAATTCAATATGGCAACGTAATCTACATTTTGTGAAAAGCGTATAAAATTTTACTCCACTCTGATAATTACCACAAAACTTCATACATTTATTGTCTTTTCTAAATTTGTCTAATAACATCTCGGTTGGGAGAATAAAAATGTTTTAATTTCTTCTTAAAAAAACTAATTGTAGTATAATGTTTAATAATCAAAATCATACCAATAAAGATAATTTATTTGGAAGTAATTAAATAATCACAAATATGAATTGAAATTAATACTCAATTTTATAAATAAAGAGACATTTGCCTTAATTTTTAATATAAGTAAACAATATTAATCTTTTTAAGAGAGGCTAAATTTTCTTCCTCTTAACTGTAAAACGTTATTGTAGATTCTTTCTTAAATACCAGGGAGAGAGGGGTTATTGGAAATTAAATCATACTCGCACCGATAGTATATTGAACACTTCTTCCTATTAGTTGGTACTATTGTTACTTCTATTAAAATTAGTGTTATAGATCTTTGATAATTTTTATCTACCGAAGGGATAATTTTATTTCTTGCGATTGGGGATTGACATTAATTTATCTCCATTGTCTTATCCCCTAAGTCCCTAAAATAAAACAGACACACCCCTTGTCTCTAATACGCCCATTAACAGTGGTTTCTGAAGATCTTTACATTTTGGAATAACAGTTAGTTATCTGTTAGGCAGTAATAGCTAATAATGTTATAATTCTATTGAAATATAATGACTTTAGGATTGTGCCTATTAAGAATTATACGCGTACATCTAATAATAGTATAACAACATTTTTAGTTTTTAAGCTTTAGACAATAGAGACGTTTAGATAGAGAGATAGTGGCGTTTAATCCAAAAAGTATAAAAAAACATCTTAAAAGCAAATAGGCAAGAAGGGGGTAAGATTTATAATCCCTTTCATACCCGAATAATTACAAGCTTTTAAAGACAGAATTTTGTTCATGGAAAATTGGAAGAGAATGTTATATATTTCATTGTTCCATCCCTTTATCCCTTTAAGCAGTAGAACAGGGGAAATCTTTATTAATTTTAGATAATAAACAATATCTGTATCGAAAATTGTAAGTTACAATGAAGAAATACTGTGTCAAAAAAAAACTGGGAGAGATATGGAGACGAATTAACCATTGTTAATGAACATAATTATATACCCAAAGTAACAGGTATACTAAGGGATAAGACATAAGACATTAATTCTTCTGTTAATTAATATTAGTGGTTGCTAAGTTTGAACACTCAAATTTGTACAAGCCAATCAAAATTAACAAAATTCTCCATAGTTTTTAAGCTACGAATGAGAGATCGAGTTAAAAAATCTGGGGACTAGTATAAATTATATCCCAATGTCCCCTCACTCCCAGAGAATTACAGCAATTTTTAAAAATAGTGTTTGGTAAGGCTAATTATGAGGGCTTATAAGCCATAAATATGCCGCAAATTTCTAGCTGTTTGACTGCTTTAAAAGGTAACTAAATTATTGGATTATTACTGCTAACAAAATTTTGGCCAATCAATTTCCCAATGACGTTTTGCCATCATTCATGTCGTCTATATGGCACTAAATAAATGTGGTCATAACTGACCTAATATCTACCTACTAACATTGAAATGAAATTACAAACATGTCAATACGTTCAATAAACTACACAACAATTCACAACATTGGAATATAAATCATATTAGTGCCAAAAGTTTTACAACACGTTACCGCATTTGTCACCTTAAAAACTTTTTGGACTATTATTGAACCTTGTAGATTTGTTGGTAAAAACTAGTGGTGTCTAGACTTTCCAATAATAATTCTAATAACAGGAGATTAAGTTTTGTTTATCTTAATTGGAAAGGTACATCATCTTATAGTCAATTATGTTTTCTTTTACTATCAATGAGTTTAATAAAAGATAATTTTTTTTATAACAAAGGATAGATTTTTATATGATTTGATTAATATTTAAAGAAGCTAAAAAATACAATTTATCGTAACCTTAAACATAAGTCATTTTTTTCAATCTAAACAACATAGAAAATAAGGGAATGAGTAAAAAGTAAATTCGCCAGAAAATATGATGTTTTTTTCTAATATTGGTAGTTATAGTGTATTTAAAGCTTTGGGTACCAGCAAAATTTTAAACTTCGACTATTTCCCTTGTTAGAAATGTATTGACTTCGCTAAAAAAATCAAACACTTACTTATCCTATAAAAATACCATAAATAATTGTTTTCTTGACATACGATTTCTAAGATTGTGCATTGATTGATTGATTGAACAGTTTTGAAAATAGATTTATTGCCCTAGATGGTGAATCAAACACAATAATTCGTCCAAATTAAATAGAAATTCCGTATCATGGAAAGAAAACGAAGTAGCGGGTTTCGTCGTATTTTCACAATAGCTTTACTACTACTTGTAGCACCTGCGGGTGGCTCTAACCATGCGGGGCAATCATAAACATTTACCTAACCTAAAATAACCTATCAAAAGCTACTGTGAAATTACGACAAAACCCGCTGCTTCGTTTTCTTCCATCATCTGGAATTTCTAGAAGAAAAATATGTTTAATTATATTTAGTCACATAATAAGAGTGTCGAAGAAATTTTTGAACAAAGAATTGTTCATCCAAAGTTCCTATATCTATTGCTTGAAGGTTATACTGAAGACCATTAAACACAACCATATGTGAAGAACAGGGTAGTTTATCTCAGAGAATATTCTTAAAGAATACACCAGTTAATGATAAATTGAGGTTCAACCCCCCAATTATGATAAACAAAATTGACCCTATAATATAATATGGTGGAAAAGTTTGGACACAACTAGTTTTGTACAACCTAATTAAGATTTAACAGAGTCAACAAATAAGAGAACATTTTTATAAACATTTTGGAACCAGTAAAATTTGAAAAAATCTGAGAAAAATATTTGAATTATTGAATAAACATTTGTTTATATTTTAATCAAAGCCTCTATTGATAAAAATAAAACAAGGGCAGTTGTATCAAAAAGTAGCACAGCCTCTAAATAATCTTAATATACAAAAGTACTTTAAATCTGAACTTTCGAGGGTAAAGTGCATAATTTCCGAGTACTTTGCTCCATAAACACTGTTTAGATTGTATACAGACGATATTCTTACCAACTTTAGACTTTCTTATGGAGTGGCTTTGCTACTATGTATCTATAGATACAAAACATGTTACGATACATTAAATTAAATTCAGTGTATCAATCTAGAAAACAGACAATCATTCGTAAAACAAAATAATTGAAATAAAACTAATTTACGGAAGAGGTACTTTTGTTGATCATAGTTGGTAATGCACATTAATCTATACTCTATTGTCTCATCCCTGGAGACCCCTGCCGCAATTATAAACAGGCGTCTAAATGTGCAAAAAGCCAAAAATATATCAGTTTATCAATTCTTGATTGGTTCATTTAAACTAGCAGTTTATTATCTTTTCAAATAATAAGGGGAGGGGGGGGGGGTTAATGCAACCATCTCGTAATCAGTGATTAAATGGCACTTAGAATTTTGCATTAATAATCCTTGGTAGGTCTATTTTCCCTAAATCGAACCAAATGTTGGAAAAGTAACGGTTTTGCCATTTTTTGCCAATCTTAAGAGCATACTAGTCACGAAACCTATATCCACATAGTACTTTTTGTCGCTCAAAAACCTTATCAAACGGTTCTAGCCGGTAGCTGTTGGTACTAGAAATTTAAAAAAAAATGGTTATTGCTATCATTTAACATGAATTAAACCAAAAATATGTTTAAAAAAGTTGATTCCTACGTAATTAATGATGAACTTGCTATGAAAATAGGCAAAAAAACGGCTAAACGGCTGAGCCGCCAGCCGTTACTTTTCCAACTTTTTGTTCGATTTAGGGAAAATAGACTTACCAAGGGTTACTCATGAAAAATTTCAGATCGAAATTCGAATTCTAAGTGCCATTTAATCATTGATTACGAGATGGTTGCATTCCCCCCCCCCCCCCCCCTTTTTTAAAATTGTGTTTATAATAATTGGATATGCACATCAATTAAAACTCCGTTGTCTTATCCCTTCAGATGCCTGTCGCGATTAGAAACAGTCGTCTAAATGTGCAAAAAACTAAAACTATATCACTATTGAATTCTCAATGTAAAGGGCCCAATTTGGTAGGCCTTTTTTGCTTACATATCGTGCATTAGAGGCCTTTGAAGTATACTATAGGAAGCGCTGGTATATTGACAAACCAAGGGATAGACAAATAGATTAAAAAATGGCAGCTGCCATATTATTCGCCTTTGTAAATTTGTCTTTTCTTTTACAAAAGTGAAAGAATAACTACTTAGCATTTAAACAGTTCGTTGATTCCACGACCTTTATCAGAAACTTAATATAATTGAGCAGATTATTTGGAATATTTATTTTAGGGTAGGACAAAAATTACTCCTAATGAAAACACTTTGTTAAATGTTAAATCTAAAAATTATTTTTTACTTCCATTCCATATACTTACATCTCTATGTTGAATAAAAAGGCGGCCTGTAAAAAATTGTAGATATGGTGTATGTCTAATGTCTTTATTTCTTCCTCATTCTACGTGGATTTTGACGTTTTATTTTATTAGCGCAGCTTTTATATATCTAGGACATTTCTCTATGTGTGAATCATATGTTCTAGGGGTATCAGTTTAAATAATGACATACCTAAAATTAAATAAAACATTTTAATATAAATTTTTGAAATAAACAAGCTTTTTTTTATTCACAGAAATTTATTTTTTTAGCAGGTATTTTAAAGTACCTAAATATGATATACTTATTGTATAGATCATTAAGTTTGATGTTTTTGATCTTTTTATTTCCTTAATGCTATAGTGACACATACTAATTATGGAGTAGTTGCGCATCTAATAAGCAAACACAACTTCATTTCAGAAAGTCATTGACCACAGTTATTATTATAAATCAACAACCAAACTCGTTAAATCTATAGCAATATAATATATATTAATTGTATATCTGTAAACAGACAAGGATAATTGCTTCCATATACGAAGCAAAAGCAGTAAGCTTACATTATTTTAATCTTTTAATATAGTGGTAAGGTTCTCGTAATAATTCGTGTTCATTAAGATCTCCGTAGCTAATGAGCTGATTCAATTATAAAATTTATGAAAGCTTCAAACGCATCCTGGTATGGTTTTATGCTATGTTTCTGCAATATCTCTCCCACTTCTAGTCGCCGTCGCTATTAAATATATGATTTAACAACTTAACTTATTAAATCTATAGCAATAATATATGTATTAATTGTATATCAGAAATCACATAAAAACAAGGACTTTTAGGTTCAAAAGTAACAAAGTATTAACAAGTTTGAATTCTATTGTAAAAATTACAACAAATTAATAATACTATCATATGAAGTATTTGTTTGCCAATAAAAATCTTGCAAACCACTGAACCGATCGAGTTATCTATTAAGGGAAGCTTTATGTCTGTGGCAGCAAGGTTTATGGCTATTTTCTTTCATCTCCCTTCCAATCAAATACAGAGCCCCGAAGAGCTAGTGACGAAGCAATTATTGATGAACGAAGCACGTATAATATAGCCTTTTAGTTTTAAATATCTAATTGTTTAACATGTGTAACAAATCAACGACATAAAATAATCAAAGAGTATGTTTGCTTCTAGTAAATACTACAAATACGATACTGTCTTAATGACTCGTTGATATCATATTAATTATAACGTTTATGTAAGTACATATTATTATACAAAATCGTCCATGCAGTAAATAAGTATGTTTATTTGACTAAATGTTTGGTTATAATGCACATTTAGAACCTAAAGACAAAGGTTGCAATTATTTTTTCTCTAATACAACCCTATTAAATCTTGGGAGAAAAAGTGAACTCAAGATCAGATTTCGTACAATTCATATTCTGGGTTTTCTAGGTTTCTTGGTTTTTACAAATACTTTTAAAAAGAATTATTTACTAAAGTGCAAAAAATATTTTTGAAATAAAATATTAATTGAACCTATAGGAGCAGTATTTCAACGGTTATAATATTTATGTATGTACCTTTAAAACCTGCGTACATTCTCTGATAACTTGGTACCTGTCACCAATATATTTATTAACATACAATTCAAATGAATCAAGGAGTTGTTAATGCTCTATTTCAAGGATACGAGAAGTACAGAGATAGGACAATGAATTAAATATTTATTAAAACCCAAATTTTTTGTTTAAAGTTTTAACCTTGGTAGTTAGTAATTAGTGATAGAAAGAAGGGTTTGTAGATCTAGTTAAACGTCATGATTATATGTATCTATGTTAGAAAACAAGTAAAAGATGTGAAAGAGTATCTATTTCGAAGCAACAACAATCTAACACTATTTAGGATTTATTCAGTATATGTAACATTAGTAGCAGCTTATAGTGCTTAAAGACGTCATACAATACTAATTCCCAATTAAAGGCCAATATACATTTTACCATTGATCAATTAAAATGTAACTTGCCTATCATTATTTTTATAGGCACTATAAGCTGATTTGCAACATTATAAACATTTATAGTGATACCAAATTGTTGTTCTTCTAAGTTTGTGGTAGGGGGAGAAAGTCACTCAAAAATCAGCCACGTGACGTCATAAAAATAAGGGATTATCCATTTCTTTTTTAGTTTTTTCCTCAATTCTCATCTCACCTCCCTCATTTTATGACGTCACGTGTACGATTTTTTAGTTACTTTCTCCCCCTACATGTTTGTGTGTTGCTACTTTTTATTTTCAACGCATTTATCCTATTTTTCGGGTAGCTGCGCAACCAAAAATATCAAATTAATCCTCCAGAAGATTCCTTGTTATTAAAACTATTTGTAAATGTCACATAAAGAGGAAACAGTCTCTTTGGGGTTTCTTTATTTATCATCCGCAAATAAAACAGGGATGAAAACATCCAAAACATCAGCGCTCAATATTAAGCGTCAAAGTAGTTATACAAAGAGAGATTGCTGACATTTTTAAAAACATATTTCAATTTAAAAATTAACTTTAATTGCTCTAAAATAATATGTCATATTATTGAGAAAGTGTCTTTATTTTAACTGTATAATACTTTTCTGTTCTTTTAAACTCAAAAACTGGTTATTATCACTGCAGGACTTCTAAAGAGCATAAATAAAATATAAGTGGATATTATGAAGGGAAAAATTATCGCCAATTTAGGTTGCTAACATGGAATTCGTTTATTATTTAGTTCGCTCATCCAGTAATAGGGGAGAGGTAGGGTAAAGTGGGTGGATGGGGTATCGTTATTTTAGCACGATACAAGTTTCACTTTGTTAGGTAACATGAAAATCTGGTGTAATATCCAAATAATGATATATCCATTCTTCTTATGGAAAAAAGAAATACAAGCGGAAGCGGAATTAATTAATCTATGTGTCAAATTAGATAATTTTCATACTACAGTATGACCACAAAGTATACTTGAAAAAAACATTTAAAAAAACTTTTAAAATTATAGTTTATCAGTAGCGAAGCTACTTTATAACTATGATATGTCCGTCAATAGGTCTGAAAAAAGATTATCGTAGGTAAACTTGTTCATAATAAAAGCTATGTTTGTATTAATAGTTTCAAATTTGTTGTTGAAATTTACTTTTAATTTGCTTTAAGGTTTCATTAGGGTTAATTGCTCCACTAATGGATAAAACTTTTTTTTCATGCTCGCAAAATTATATAAAACAAACACTTTTCTTTTAGTTCCTGATATAATAAATCTTATCCTTAATATAAATAGAATTGGATGACCCTTTATGAAGCCACATACTTTTTCTGACCTATTCCACCCCATCTCTTTCTTATCCCTACCCTATTTAAAGATTTGGATATTAAAACTATGGTTATTGGATATATCATAAAAAAAGTATTGATTTTTTAGGTCACTTTCAAGAAGGGAGGGGACATTGGAATGAAAGTTTTAATGGTTAGTGCAAAAAACATTGGGTATTTTTATTCAATCTTGGATTAAACTTGCAATGTCAAAGCTTTCAACCAATAATTTAACATAAAGGGTAATATTGTACATTATAATTGAAAAGTAAATACATTTATTGTAAATTGTCTTTTCCTTTAAAAAGACTGGTTGATGCAAAAAACAAACAAAATATATCAATAGTAGAATTGCGAATATTGTTGTTAAATTTTTGTAATGTCAATTATATCCGCGGAAAGCTGTTTACAATACGATGCGATATATAACTATTCCTGGATTTTAAACCCACGCATACTCTTATCTAACCAGAAATAGGATCAGGATACATCATGTACACTTCCAGGGATATATTCATAGCAGATAATTCAATCTTATTTGAAAGTATAAAAATATGCCTCTTTTAGTTTAAAAATGACCTTTTTGTCTATGCAAGTGTTAGGTAATTCTAACTCCTTGGTTATTTTCAGTAATTTTAGGGTTTGGCTTATTAATGCCTATTACACAGAGGAAGGAGAGAGGAAAACTAATTAATTTTTCATTTATCTATCCCTATATCCCTAGCTCAAACAGATATCAATAAATTTGCTGACAGTTTAATCATCCAATGGCCAGCTAAAATCAATCAGACAAACTCAAAATTCGCGCCATTTTTAATTGGTATGTTAATAAATCTAAAACTACTATTGTGTATCACAAGGAAAAATAAATAAAATCTAAGCGATCTTTGAGTTACTTTGTGACGTACTTTAATGCTGTTGATTAGTAGCTACGCTTCTAAAAATGCTATAATATATAAGCTATCTTATATAAGGCGCATTATTGAGTTTATCTATATTCTCATTTTTCAATGCGGAAGCGAGATATTTAAAAAAATGTGATATAAAATGAGTAGACAAGTATTTTTAAGACTCATGCTTCTTGTGACAAAAATCATATGTTGTAGCCAAAAAATTATGCATCGAAAATCAAATGTTTTAGTTATTCTTTTGATAAAGATATAGATAATGTAAGATATCTGAAACGGCTAACAAAGATGGGTTATCTATTTAATAAAACTTTATTTGGTTCAATGCAAGTATTAAGCTAGTTAATGAGGGTTTAGATTGTATAAATTCTCCAAGAAATTAAACTTTACATTATATTTAGGATGGTGTAAAAGAATTTTTTAAGGGGGGGGGGTCATGGCAGTAAAAAAAATTTGTTAGAAAGTCTAAACACTTTTAACGTATCATTTTACTAAAAATTCTATACATTTAATGATAAAAATCAAGTTCTTAAAAAACTTAAGCAACATACAAACATCTGTTTAATAAAAGGGCTACAATGTGTTTGAAACATACATTTTTAAAAAAGGCACTACGAAATAAATTGATTCTTAATAAAATTTTATAAACATGTACTTATATTTGATAGCTTAAAAACTTTAGGAACTTTTTAAAAATGTTGATTAGAAGATACAAACTAACAGTATTCAAGATCTACTAATAACTTTAATCAAAATAAATGATAATCAAAATCTAGTCTATCTTAATTTGTGATGTACAGCAATTGATCTTACATTGTCTTATCCCTTTAGATCCCTGCTATATTTTACTGTATAACATCTTATTTTTATCTTTTTTTGTTGCTTGTCATAGCTGTGCTACTTAAAAACATAATAATCCTTGATATAATATTTTGTTCAAATTTAACCTTGTTATTTTATAAAACTAATAATAAAACCATAAAAAAACTGGCTAAAGATTAAAATAAGCCGTGTCATGACTACTCGAGCGTGTAACAGAACTATTTGGTCATCAACAAGTGGTCCTTAGGGGTTTGTACATAGTGTTATATATATACCCTGATTTCCTGGTGTTAGGATTCAGATGCACAGTCAGAGGGGAAGTGGTGAGAATCGTATTTCCAATCTTAGATGTTTATATCTTTCCTTATATCTTGATTGAAAGCAGTGTTCTTACTTTTTAACCAATAACTTTAATTGACAGAAGGGATGATTTTGATGAATCTTATAGATATAGATTTCTTGTAACTTAAAAAGGTTTTAGTAATGTAAAAATGTACAATTAATCAACAACAGATATTGATCATGATTGATTTAGTTTCTAAATTACAATTTAAACAATGTAATGCCTTAATAAGATATTTCTATAATTGTACAGTACAATTGAAATAACAAAAAAATATCAAAATTATTTCAACTTATTTATGACATTTAAACCAAACTTTAATCTATACTTATAGAATGGTTTAACAGTCAGGTTTTCCATAGATCAGCACCCTATCACAAAAGAAACATTAAAAATAACTAAAAATCGTATTACCTCATGGATTAAGAAAATAGCTTAAAACACCGCATCCATTTTAGGGAAGTTTCACATAGTTTTTCAATTCTTCTCTTCCCTTACATTACAGCCCTTAGATGCTAGGGGCGTCACTCAGGGGCGTCCAAGCTTTTTATTTTGGGGGGGGTAAAAAATTTTTAGGGGGGGGGGTAATTCGTGTTTGGGGGGGGGGGTAAAATGGCGCGCGAAGCGCGCCGCAAATTTTTTTTACCCCCCCCAAAATTTTTACCCCGGGGGTAAAATTTGCTTGGGGGGGGGGGTAATTACCCCCCCTGAAATCTGTTGGCAGGGGTAAATTTAGTTTACCCCCCCCAAAATTTACCCCCGGGGTAACATTTTTTTGGGGGGGGTAATTTAAACTTTATTAAATATATAGTATTAAAAATGCGCGCGAAGCGCGCAAAAATTTTTTTATTAGAAATTTTTTATTTTGGGGGGGGTATTTACCCCCCCAAAGTTGTTTGGGGGGGTAAATACCCCCTCCTAAATGGTTGGGGGTGCCTACAGCACCCCCAGGGTAGGGGTAAATTTTGATTTACCCCCCCCCCCTTGGACGCCTATGGCGTCACTGCTACTGTTTTATGTAAAGCAAATGAATAATGGTTTTGCTCTTTAAAATTTAAACGAGATAACAAGGGTTTTAATTAAGATTGCAATTCGATGATCCCATAAATAGTTTACTTTCATATACTTAATTTTAATGGAAAATACTTTTTAGTAATACGGTTATTTTAAAGGGTAAAAAATTAAAAGGAAACGCCTTAACAACAATAATCTAATTATAGAGTAGCTTTGCTACTAAAAAGTACACAAAGAAAAGAAATACCGTGTATCAATTAAAATTTAATAATAACAGCTTATCTAATTTATAGAATGTGCATTTATTAAACCGTTAGGAAATTAATTGTGTTTTCGATAATCTTTTAAATGCATATTAAAGAACCTCAGAATTGGGTTGTGTTTGAGAACAGAAACCAGGCCATAAATCTAAATTTTCTAAAATTCTTGGTTCTAAAATCTAAGTTCAATGTTTTGAAAAATAACCTTCTCTAAATGAACATTTAATGAAATGTTTTACAAATCTCAATCGTTTGGGAAATAATTGATATATTGCTTTAAAGTTTGAAAGTATTATAATTGTTATACGTGGTATTGGTTAGGTTTCTAAAGGTGAAGAGGACCCAATTCTGTATCCTCTAATACATATATGGACGAGTTAATGAAAACAAAACACTATACAAGGATGAATACTTCCAGATTGAGTGCGAAGGTATTCAACAATTCTATATCCTGTATATAAAGTAGTAAGTTTTTTTTTGTCTGTGGCTTAAGATTTAAATAACTACTGAACAGATCGAGTTCTCCTTTTTAGGGAAGCTTAACATAGGTCTCGGGGTGGCTTAAGTTATTTCATATTTAGATTTAAACTTTGGGATGGTTTTAGGCTTTTTTTGCAACCTTCATACGTAACCCTTTAATTCAGTAGATCCGCTAGTAATAGTTAAACTATATATTGTCAATCAAGCAAGAATTTTTTTAAGCTTAAGAATGCAACTTGGGTTTTTACTAAATCGTCCATTTGATCAATTTTGTTCTTGTAGATCTAAAATTAGCTGCAGAAAATTCTCTTTAAAATAGCTAATAAAGTAAAGCTTATTTTTTTATCACTAGAGTTATATAGAGACTAGCCTTATTTATAAAGAAACTATTACCAAAATTAAAATTATTTTATAATACAATTTTGCTATAAAATCTAGTAAAATGCAAATTGAATTAAGAATTTAAGATAAGCAAATTTATTATCTTGATTCGATCAAGAATATAAAATGTTTTAAAATAAGGATTGGCAAAAAAGTCTTATCTATTTTATGTAAGGGGTTTCTTGACAATAATTTTGAATTGCAATACTTATATAAAAAATAACGCTATTTTGATAATAGCAGTTTATGTCAAACTAAAGCTTTATCAAATTAATATAAGAACGTTGTCATCTTTGTAAATTAATCCTAATACCTTACTATAAGATATATTTTATATAAAAACAGATAATCTGATGTATCACATAAATTTAATAGGAAAATATCTTTAAATGCTTTACATGACAGGCCCTATGTTTCATATTTTGTGGTAATTTACTACAAAGTCAAAAACTGATAGATTTTGAACTATACGCGTGCGGTAGGTGGGTGTAGAGGGGTGTCAATCAACAACCCCACATTTGGTGTGCCTGCCTACCCTTTATCTTCACCCCCTCAAAGGGTCACATCCCGCTAGCAAAACCCTGTGCACGCTATTGTTTTTAACCTTTTTTAATTTATAGAATTAGAGGTTCTAAATGACCTACCTCTTTCTAACCTTTCAAGGCCTTACCCCAAATGGAAGATTAAAAAAAATATTGTTGACGAATTTTATTTTCTAACCCTCACAGATATAATCTTTGAAATTTACCAAATGTTATAAGTTAGTGTATGACATTTATCCCCAAACGAAAGATATCAGGAAGATAAACGGTTGGGTAGCTGAATCATTATGAATCTTCATGAACAAACTTTTCGGATCTACTGCAGTTCACGGTAAAATATTGCTGGTAACGAATATTGCCAAAAATCTATGAATTTTAAAGGCTGCTAGCTGCCAACCGGCTGAACGTACAGATCATACCCGCACACCATTTTAAGCGGAATAAGAAGGCCTATAAATAATCTGGAATAGCCAAGATCCAATGATGTACAGGGAAAGCTTCACTGAAGAAAAAACGCGTAAAATAGGCCTTTTTCGCGCATTTCTCTGCACTGCGAGATAATTATGCATTTTTTATTTATGGCTATTCCAGATTATTTGTAGGCGTTCTTATGCTGCTTAAAACAGTGTGCGGGCATGATCTGTACATTTAGCCGTTTGGCAGCTAGAAGCCTTTAAAATTCATAGATTTTTGGCAATATTCGTTACCAGCAATATTTTACCGTGAACTGCAGTAGATCCAACTTTTCTACAAATAATTCTAATAAATAGAAGAAGGGATTTTGTTTATTATCCTTGACATTTTTTTTGTGAAAACGACATATATCAAGTATATAAAATTTTTTTTTATAAGGCATGTACAAGAGACGAACGTAGAAGAATTAAAGAGTAGCTATAAACTACATAAATACCCATGCTGAACTAAACCTTTCATGTCCCAACTATTAAAGGTAGACCTTCAAAAAAATGATAAGACACTGTTAGTCGATTATTATCCAAAGGATTAGAACCCGTTCATAGTCATACTAAAAATCATGTATCGTATCTTATTTTAATGAAAAATAAGATAAAAACATAAAATAAAATGACATTTAGTCCCTTAGGTACAACAAAACTGTAATTATCTCGTAATCTTTTATTTTGCTATCCGAGGAAAATTGTCTATAATACGATGTGATTGATAGTTAAAATAAAAATTAAATTATCTGTACACATTACCCTCTTTAAGTAAATTAATTTATGTTTTCAAATATTTTTTCAAAGAATTAAAATTCACATTTCAAGTAACATCATTTTTTTTGACGTATTACGAAGAATATTTCGGTACGTAATTCTTTCCGCTCTATAGTCCATGTATGTCTGTTAGTATATGTATTAGAGTAAAAAATAGAATGTCAGGTATGACGGTTTCAATTTGAAAAGCCGGAGCCTTGTGCTTGGTTATTTCTCAGATGATTTGGCATATTAAAAGAGCAACTCCATAACACATACATTTTGATATATTTTCAAGTACTATCGGAGCTACTCTATGACAAGGGTATGTCCTAACGAAAGTCAGATCATAAGTTCCTGTTATGACCTACCAGTATATTACATGCATTGCAATCCTAAACTTTTTGGGGGGAGGTATGCAATGCATACTCTATATTTTTATAGTTAATTTCTTAAAGCAAAGCAAAAATAAAGTATGATAAAAATAAATTTCTCTAAAAATGTTTAGAAAAAGCAGTCTAAAAAATATTCTATTATTCATCCCGTTGCAGATTATTACTGACGTATTGACTCATGCAAAAACTGAAAAGATCCGGGAAAAATATTATTAAAACAAAAAATTAACAAATCATTGAATTAAAAAAGGAGTTAGATAAGGTTTGTAGTTTTTAAAAAAATGGCAGTTTTCCTCAAAAGGCCTTGTCGATCACAGAAACCCTAGACACTGCAGATATAGGATCAACATGGTTAAGGCAATCCGCAGGGGATAGGCAGGGGTTACTTAACTTATCCCCCTCCCCCTCCTATCTTATTATCAACTGATGTAAAAGAATAAAAGGGGAATGGATTCAGTGGTCCAAAGGCACTTTGACGGAAATCACCTAACAATTACTCAGAAGTTAATTTGAAAATATTCTCATGTTTGTCTCTCATTTTTTTCAAAACACTGTCCTTATCCTTAAAACATAGCTGATATTTTTCTTAGGAAAAATCAGCCACCGTTTCAAGAAAATTGTAATCTTTATCTTATTACATAAGAAATATTTAACTAGGAGGATCATACATCATTGTGGCTGTGCTATCATTACTGCAAAGAAAACATGTTTCGGAAATTGTTGATTTTTAGTTTTTATTATTAATATTATCTCTTAAAAGGACTCTCCACAGAAAAATCAACTTTGGATTTTTGAAAATCTAACCTGAAATTATTATTCTCTGTTCAATTTTAAGCATTTTTTGTTTTTGTGGCATCGCGATCGAAGCCCTTTGAAATTTTTTACCTCCTTTAAGTGAATCCTCCCGCCATTCAATTTGTGCTGCTTTAGTGATTTTTAGCTTCTATGTTGCCGCATTCATCGCCCTTCTCCGCCGCTACTCCGCTATTCATTGCTGTATGTCGCGGTTCAATACATGCTCCCCTCTCCCTTGTTCAGAAATTAAATGGAGGCTGGGGGTGTTGTGTATAGCAACGTACGCAATGTATAGCGGAGTAGCGGCGGAGAAGGGCGATGAATGCGGCAACTGCGGCAAAAGATAGTTATATTTGGCGGAGGCGAACACAAAATGGAGGCGGCAGGATTGTCCAGTCAAGGAAGAGGATAAATCGTAGAGCGGCCGGTTGCAATTGAGCAAATGTTCTTTAGCGGCAAACATATATTGAGTGGAGGAAAGTGTAGTATATATTGTTATAGCGGCAGTACAAATAGGCGGCGGACAAAATTTTCAAAGGGCTTCGATCGCGATGCCACAAAAACAAAAAATGCCTAAAATTGAACAGAGAATAATAGTTTCAGGTTAGATTTTCAAAAATCCAAAGTTGATTTTTCTGTGGAGAGTCCTTTTAAATGTTATTTATATTGTACAATACGATTAAATCTAACAAATTTCCTAAAACATGTCGTCGACTTGTAATTTTCATATAACTGAAAAATGACATAAAATGAATTTAACTAATTACGTCTAAATATATTATGTCCATCATTAACCTTCCTATATATAATGACCTTCTAATTACCATATTACCATTTTTACAAGCGAAGCTTCTCTATTATTAGTGTTGGTCCGCTTGTACATCCGTCCGTCACGGACAGTTTCGTTTATTTAAACGGTTTGGCATTGAACTATAGATTTAAACTTTGATTATATGAGATTGCTATAAAAATGAGGTATGATTTATAAAGCTCATATTTTACCAGAAAGTCCGTATGTCCATGCATGCGGATTTTTTTTTACAACAAATGCATTAATATTCTGCTTATTCAGTTCTCACACTCTACAAGTTTTAATGTTCGTTTGTCCTACCATTTCAGAGCTTCGCCTTTATGAATGTTGTCATACGTGTTAATACATACTGAGATTAACACTGCTTTAGTATGTTGATATAATAACAACACAAAGTTTACTAAGGTATTTAAATGCAACAAAATTATCGGAAAGGTCAACCAAGAATTTACTTTGCTATGCGCTGCGCCATTGTGATTTGGCAGTTTTATGTTTCATTGACTTTTTAAATGATTTTAATTGTCAAACAAAAAATGATTTTCATCAAATTCCCAGAATAAAATTGAGAATGTTGTGTATAAGCTTTGATACAGGGAGGGGAAATTGAAGATAGAATAATCCTTCCCGCATTTTTTCCAAGCTTTAATTCTACTTACTTCTTTTCCAATTTTTAAATTATCCAGATATCTTGACTAATGATAGTCTTGGCTGTTAATAAATTTATTGTGAAAAGTCCCATGATCTATAATAATCTACTCTTTAACTTCAGAAATCTAAATTGATAAGACAATGCCCGATAAATTAATAAACATTCCTAATGATGATACACAAAATTACCCCTTCTGTAGATTATAATTAGTGGTTGAGACGTATGGACACTCAATAAGATCAACCAACAAATCACAAATCAATAAAAGTTCCTAAAGTTTTTAGCCAACAAATAAGAAAATGTCCATTTTTCCATCCAGCTATTAAGAAATATGTCTAACTACAAAATATACATGACTTTCTTCCCAGGAAGGGAGTGTACATTGGGCTGTTTATTTCACTAGTTCCCAAAGTTTTTAAGACGTTTTCTTATTCGTTGGTTTACTTGAATTTAAATTGGTCGATAAAATTAAGATGGGTATCCACAAGTTTCAACCACTAATTGAAATCTACAGATGGGGTAATTTTGTGTATCATTATTAAAGTTGTGCATCAGTTATCGGTTATTGTCCTATCCCTTTAGATCTCTGATTTCGGATTCGTTATGTGTTACCTCAATTTAATCCTAGATTTCCTAGATCAAAATAACATACCTATAATTTAAAAAAACATATAAACTAAAATTTAAAATCGGTTTCTTTTCTAAAATGCTCTCAATATAGCAAGAAGAATTAATTATGTCATATAGTAAAAAAATTGATGAAGAAATATCATACTTAAAAGAAATGAATTTTAGTTAAACGTTGATTTTTTTTCTTTGCTTCATTTTCTTTTATATTAATGTTTCACTGTTTAGCAATATTTTTTACTAATCTATAAATTAGAAATCATTAATAACGTGTTATGTTAGGTCAATTAATGCTCTGCATAATTGAGGTTCCCCAAATGGACTAACAACTAAAGGAAATGATCCACAAGTGGTTTCAAGGGACAGTCCAAGTTTTAAAAACATATATTTTCTCTAATTGTTGGTTGTCGAGTCGTTATTGAATTTAATAATATTAATATTCTGCATATTTCTCAAAATTATTATAAATAAGTTTTCAAATAAGGCAAGCTTGCATAGATAGGGATAAACATCATCAATAACATTCAAAGTAATAAGGTTTGTTTGTCCCTTAAGATCTTGGTAATCAATAAACCGACAGAGTTTTTCAAACAAGGGAAGCTTCACATAGATCCTAGGGTATTTTACTTAAATTTAGGTCTTTGGGTAGTTTTAAAACATTTTTAGCCCCGTATCACCTCATTAGCATAAAGAGGCCCTAGATGCTAGGGTCGAAGCCACTGGTACAAGAAATAGATATAAAAAATAATATAAAATTATTCTTTTTTTAGTATGGCTTCGAATCCGATTAGTATCCGCAGTATTAGAACAGGTTCTCAGCCTTACAGGAAATAATGTTTAGCATCGTATTACAGATAATTTTTCTTTAGACCCTCGTTACCAACAAAACTGGTTTAAATCTTATAATTTTTCATTTTAATACCTGCGGAAAGCTGTCTATAATACGATGCGAAAAATAGCTATTCCCACCCTGGAAAATACAATACTTTACTTAAGGCGAAGAAAGATTAAACCTTATTTGGATTATAACATTATTTGCATATTCAAAAGGTAAGCTCTATCTTTAATTTTAGATTTTATGAGTATATTAATATCTAGCTGCTATACCCATAGAGGCCTCTAGGGGTACTACAGGGGGAGGAAAGTGAATTCAACAATTTCTTTATCTTTGATTTAAAAATGAAAAGAAATAATTTTTTTTAGGGGATAGAATTTTTTTCTAGGGGTGTTTTATCTTTGGTGGGTGGTGGTAAACTCCCACAAAATAGTTATAAATATTCCCAAAACCTAGTAACTACAATGTAAAAGAGAACCAAATCGGTTCAGCGGTTAGCGAGATCCTTTGTTACACACACACACACACACAGATCAATTGAAACATGAATAAGACAGCTGAAGGTTAAGAGGCACCTTTTAAAATATTAAAATTGTTCATAGCTAAAGCTTAAGAATTGCGAAAACAAGTACGATGACGTTCATGTGCCCCATAAGTAGCGCAATTACAATTAGCTAAAATTAATATAAGATCAAAGTATACTATAAATTTGATATGCTAAAAATCTGGAAAATATAATATTTGAGCATCATATATAGATTATCTCTACGGGTGTTTGTGCAGTTATTGTCAGACTTTGAGTGTGCTAGAACCGACAGACAAACGTACAACATCATTTATAGAGATGCTACGTTACTAAAAATGTAGTCAAAACATATTAAATCTAAATTTGGATATCTAAAATTGTATAATAACAAAAGTATATTAAAATTACAGATAGAAAATTAGATAGACATATTTGGGGGTTTAGAAATTTAAACACCATGAAATTTTTGTAGATTTTATGATAATTTATCTAGGGTCAGTAAACGTAATTTTTAAACGGGGGAGGGAAATGTTTTATAGAAAATAATATCGTTTCAAGTCTAAAATAATGTAAAAGTGACAACATTATGTACTTTCCCGTTAAAAAAAGTGCCTTTATTGTGCCTTTATTTAATTTCTTTTCGGCGTCAATATTCACAGAAAACTTGCAGGTCGATAATATGTCAGCCTAGGTCACTTTTATGAAAAGCCATTTAGTCGACAAGAACCATTAAAATTGTACTGACATTAGTATTAGCAATAGAATGGCTACGCTACTAGAAGTACGCCTATCTTGGTTATGCTAAATTTATGCTGAAAAAAAGACAGACGGAAATATAAACGTAAAGTTAGATGCTTATATGTAACTACTAAAAAATTTAATAAGAAACTGTAAACAAAATATAAATTGAAGCTATATTGTGATGAATCAAAAATAAATTTTTCACATAAATATATATTAATATTTTTATAGTTTTTTAAAAATAAAATTTCTATTATTAGGTAGATTTAGAACCTAAAATATCTAGGTACATTATAGGTTATATGGGATTTTTAGCTAGTTTTTAAACATCTAACATAAAGGCACAGAACTTTGTTCTTTTGTAGCCAACCATTTCATGCTATCTACAACAATTTGCGCCAAATAACAATTTAGAGAGTCGTTGTAATGTATGAACGTTGCTGTCTTTAAATAGGGTGTAAGAAGATGTATTGAACACATATATAGGCCTAAAATCATATGCATACTACATGTACATACCATCATGTAACCAAGTCTAGCACGGATAAAGTAGAAGTTAATCAGTGCTTGATAAATGTCAACAAGGTGTCAGGTTCGAGTCATGACCTAACAAAGTCATGCTGGAGACGTTAAAACCAGGGATCTAAAGGGATAAGACAATGGTCGATAAATTTATGTACATTGTTCATCCCCAATGATACACAAAATTACATCATCTCTAGATTAAAATTAAAACGTTGAAACGTTTGGACACTTAACTTAAAGCACCAGCCAATCAAAATTCGAGGAAAATTTCCTAAATTGTTCATCCAACGAATAAGAAAACGTTATAATAAACTTTGGAAACTAGTGTCTCCTCCCTCCCTGCGTTAAAAGCTATTATGTGGGTATATTTAAATATTTACGTTTTTAAAAATCCTTTTAAGGTTCCTTTATCCAGTTTAAGCATGTAGATATGTACATATGTAAGAATAAAGTTCCTATTTATACACATATTATTCTAACAAGAACAATTATATCAAATTAAGCGCAGCAACAACGGGCTAAATAAAAGAAAATGTATATAAAGTATTATCCTTATACACTTTCAGTAAATGTAATGTTTCAGTTTGGTTAAAAATTTGTCAGAATCAACAAAACACTTTATTTTAATTGTATAAGTCTCTTAAAGATAGACATACAGACATGTATAACTTATGAGTAGTTTTGCTACTAAATATGAGTAATATGTATTAAAATACATCGTATAGTTTCATTCTACTGTGATAAATCTATTTCAACTAACAGAAATAATAAACAGTATGTATATACTGTAGAAAAAGATTCATACATTACTGAAAAAAAGTCAATGCTTAAATAAGGTAAAAAACAGTAAATACATAAACATCTTTATATTTTTAAAATTCAAACTGCGCAGCTTGGGTTAATAGTAGAAAAAATGTAATAGGTTATATAAAAATCTAAAATATTTACATATTTACTGTTTTTGAGCATTCACTTTTATACAGTTATATATGATCATACTGTATATATAGCATATCAAACATCAGTTTAAATATTTCAAATGAAACATTTAAGCTTACCTTCAAAGCACAAGAACGAGGATTTAGTAGTTTTTCGATCTTAATCATTAGGATATATAAGTTGAAAGGAATTTTAATGTTAGAGGGAGATTTAAAATCTGCATCAAACTTTAAGGATTTTTTTTTCTAAAATTCGTTTTTTGTATAATTCTTTATCTAAAAGCGGAAATACAATTTAAGTTAATTAATTTTGACCAATAGGATAGGTGGATTGGAAACTACCTGCGCTCTAATTGGTTGAATAATGTACGGCACTTAAGCTTCTCCAATCAGAGCACAGATAGCTTTCCATCCACCAATCACAGATGTCAAAATTATTTAACTTAAAATGTATTTCCGCTTTTAGATAAAGAATTAAACAAAAAACGAATTTTATAAAAAAAATCCTTAAAAGGGGGGGGGGCGAAAGTGACACTTTTTGAAACCAAAACTAAAAGTCAAAGGAACTCAACTAAAAAAAGAGTTACAGGTCTGACATTTTGCATGGCAGTTGCTTTATAGGGGTACAATATGGAACTGTGAAGAAACGGCGGCGCAACCGCCGAAAACCGCCGAGAAAAGGCAACAAAAATTACGGCGGGAAACGGCGGTTTTCGGCGGTTGCGCCGCCGTTTCTTTACAGTTCCATATTGTACCCCTATAAAGCAACTGCCATGCAAAATCTCAGACCTGTAACCCTTTTTTTAGTTGAGTTCCTTTGTTGACTCTTAGTTTTGGTTTCAAAAAGTGTCACTTTCGCCCCCCCCCTTTGATGCAGATTTTAAATCTCCCTCTAACATTTAAATTCTTTCCAACTTATATATCTTATTAATCATATTATGTTTGAGTTATTTTACAACTCTAGTATATGTTAAGTAAAGGCTTTTGCTACAGTAACAATTTTGTCTCGTCGCCACAAAAAATGATTATAGCAGCTATTTATGTAAAAGTGTTTCCACAAAACTGTTAATTTGTTGGTAGAGTAACATTGGCTTAAAACCATACCTGCATTATCCTATTTTTTGTAGCGCAGCCACCTCGTAACTAAGTCCTGTCAATACCTTATTATGTACGTTAAAAAACTTGTCTATACTTTTAATGGTTAATGACGAATTTTAAAATACTAGCGGCTACTCCCCAAGCATTTAAGGGCTTCAAAGGTGCAGGATACGCTAGGAAACTGGCTTAAAACCATCTTATTAATTAAATTTATAATAAAATAGCCTAAAACCATCGCATTATAATAGGAATAAAAAACAACAATGTAATACTAATAACAGAATGCGTAACACTGGTTATTTATTACCAAAATAAATCTTTGAACAAGAATTAGATATTTGGTTTAAAGGACAGAACAAAGTAACTTTGCAGAAACAACTGGTTGCGGATATACTTACTGCATATCATAATTTACGATTATTAACCCCAGGAATAAAGCAAAAATATGCGGGGTAAAAATTTTGCCAATAAGTAGCGAAGTAATAACAAGCAATATCAAAAACTAAGAATGTGAGATTATTAAAAAGATAAAAATAATCTAATACTATATTTTACTTACCCCAGCAAATAGTGCCTAATAAAAATGACGTCAAACAATACAAATGACCAATGATAGGCCAGTATGTATTTACCATTGGTCAATTACAATGTATAGTGTTTCCTATCATTCGTCATTTGTATTGTATGACGTCATTTTTTATTAGGCACTATTTGCTGCTTTTTTTAACTCTGGTTTAAAAACTATTATGCCCAACTATTAAAACGCACACCTGTCAAAAGTAAATTATATAATAGCTGTTCCTTTGCTTAGATTAGCGACTTCGCCTTAAAAAGCTGGTGCGGTCCCCATTGGCCGTTTAAGAGATCTTATATACTTACAGCTTACTACTTTATGGAATACTAGCAGATACGTCTCTAGAGGCATTGAGGGACCCTCCCCGAAAATATTTTTGAACCTATACTGGACCAATAAGAAGCTTCTTTACAAAAGATAATCATAAAAGTCCAGCTGTTAGCGAGATACTAAGGTATAGACAGACCAACATACATCCTGTTACTTTTATAGAAGATAAAGAAATAAAATGTCTATCTGTCCATATGTAAGTTACTATAATTGTTGAGGAAGTTTAATACTGATCCTGGGAATATTGAGATTAATTATAACAAAAATAACCCAAATAGGCTAGGGGCGAAGTTCCAATTTAAAGAAATCTAAATTTCTAAATAAATATTACAAAATTTAAATAAATTGTTTTGGTTAAAACAGAAGCCTTAGGTTATTTTATTTACAGCTATGTTACTTTATACTCTAACATATGGATATACAATATCTAACTTAACAAAACAAGAATGACAACATCCATAGAAGCAAAGCGCATTGAAACAGACGGACAAACGATCATTTACAAACATAGAGCAACCGTTTTTTTATATGAAACAAACAAATTATAATCCTAGATAATAGACATATTAATACATGGATAGATAGCAATTCTGTTGGATAGATTAATAAAGGTATATAGAAAGAAATATATGGATTGGTTATCTATAAAACATATGTATTGAGATAGATATGTAAATACATACTTTACACATACTTTCATCGTAATATAAGAACTAAACTCAATAAGCTTGATAGATAAAACCTAGGGATATAAAGGAATAAGACAATTGTCGGTAAATTAATTTACAACCCCAATTATGGTAAACAAATATGGGTACTAGTATAATATACAGCCCAATGTTTCCTTCCTCCATGAAAATAAAGTTTGGACATTGTTAGTTTTTACCAATTAATCGATATTTATTAAAAGTACCGAAAGTTTGAAGTCAACAAACGATAAAACGTTTTATTAAACTTTGTGCACTAATATGATTTACATTCCATTATCCCTTCCTCCTTGGTTATAACCTCTATAATGCCAAAAATAAGGTCACGATTTGATTTATCATTGTTCCTAACTGTGGCATAAACAAAATTATGAATATTTCAACATTTTCATAAAAATACCTAATTTTAAAAATATCCAATATTTTAAAGATATTTACTCTGTTTGTATATGTGTGTATCCAGTAAAATCTTGTGAACGGACGAACTGATGGCTTTAAGGTAAGTTTAAAATTGGCCCAAGGCAGGTTTTAATCTACCAGATAGGAGTGAGCCACGAAAAATGTAAGCACCCCTCTTGTAATGAATGAACTGGATGCAAGGGGCGAATTGTACACACCAAAACAAATAAATAAATTCTGACATTTTAGATATTTTTTGCTGGTTTGTTTGAACATAAAATTCCCATGTTGATAAATTGACTAAAACTGTGTTTCTATGATTAAATTGGCAATGTTTAGATATAACATACATTTATTAGCAGCGTAGCTACTCTCTATATATAGGGATTGTCTGTCTGCTCGTCATTCCACTAAAACTAATTCGAGGGAGGGATCATAAAAATAGCATAAAACATTAGATTTAAAATTAATAGTCTAAACCTATGTAAACTTCCAAAATATTTAAGACCTCAATCGGTTAAGTTATTATTTCTTAACAAACTAAAAGACCTATCTATTTCATAAATAGGATGTACGTATTTTTTTAATTGAAAATCATGATTTGACTTGAAAATTTATTTGACAATACCGGTTAGAATTTTTAAAAAGTACATTATAACAATTCCAATCTCAAGCTATCTGGAGTCCAATAATCTTAATTTTATTAATTTATTTGAAATCTTATGACATTTATTATGAGAATATTATTTAACAATAAAATTAGGACTAAAGTTTAACTAATAGCCTAATTTTAATTGCCTTTACTATTAGCAAATATGTTACAGGTTTACTTGCCTAATGGCTTTGTAACATGTACAATAATGTCCAAAGAAAGCGCAACTTGAGGGGTATAGTATATTTAATCAGTAATTGACTGGTATAGATTAGAGAACCTTTCTTAATTGGGTTAGAAATTTCAGTTCTTAAAAGTTGTTGTTTGTTTGATTTTTCGTCTGTCCCTTAAGATCTCGCAGACGTCTGAATCGAATGTGTTTTCCATTTCAGTAGGTCTTGGACAGACTTTTTTGCCTAAGGTTTAAAATGGCCTGTACAGTACATAGATATACTAGTAAATCAAATGTTACCTTTAAAAAGAGTAACTTTATATCATGATTATAAAAAACTAACCTAACTAAATCTAAAGGGATGTGGTACAATGATTTACTTTAAATAATACGACCTCCTATGTATAATTATTAGTGGAAACACTATTACTTAAAAACCCAATCAATATTAACTCTAAAAGCTAACAAATGAAAGAACGCGTTAAAAATTTAGGGTCTATTCATTACACCTCCCCTCCCTGAGAAGGTTTGAGACATATATATATGTTAACAAAAGTAATCCAATTTGAAACCGTTAACCGTAAAAGCATTTGTATTTTATAGAGAACATTTGTGAACACTATACATATGTTCTTTTTGTAATATTTATAAACTAGCAAAAACACCCAAAGAAGCATCTAGGGCACTTTAGGTGGGAGGGGGAAAATTCAACACCCCCAATTTAAAATTTTTATTTTTTAAAAGTATTTTTTTGTGGATCATTTTGTATTGAGAGGGTGGAGATACCCTACCTAAAATAGTTAAAAACTCTCCCTGAACCAATACAAAGTTTCACTGTAAAGGAAAACCATATCGGTTCTGCAGTTTGCGAGATCCTTCGCTACATACAAAAAAGCTTACTACTTTACATATTACTATATATCAAAACAAGTCAAATATTGTTCTTTAGTTACAAAAATACTCTATAACGAGGGTTTGTTTGCGAGTTTATTAGTAAAGATAATTAAGTTAATTTCCTTGTGAAGTGCTTATCTTTAAATGACTTAATTGTAATGTCTTATTTACAATAACTACAAAAAATTATCTTTTCCTTTTTTTTGCTGTATAACACTTTGATTTTCCTTATTTATTTAAATTATTGTTGGTTTACTTTTGCTACGCTACATCGACGGATAATAATTACGTAAGTTTGTGAAAAATGTACAAACAATTATGTATGATCCTTGGTCATTGACATTTTTGGGTGATGTAAACTTTTTAATAAAATGATTGACATGTTTTAATTGATTTCTATTCATCAAAATAATTCTGGAATTTTTGGGGAGGTTTTTTTTATCAAAACTGTTATTTTTTTACTTTTCTTTTTTTAATTCGTATTTTTAGCTCCTAAAACAAAGTATATTTACTTCTAATATTTAATATACAAATATAGGTGTAAATTATTGGTTGAAAAGTTTGAAAATTATCATTTGTTGTTTAACCCAATCATGATTTAACCTTAACCCTAATGAGTGGTAGAACGCCAGTCCATTCCCCTCTATTTCTTTAATGATTAAGGTCTTTTGTAAATTGAAAAAACAAAATTTACTGAAATACAAAAATCAGTTAAAACTTAAATCTAGAAAATTCACAAATAGTTTTAATGATAAGATTGCAATTTTCCTAATGGGAAACGGTTATTTTCTTTTTTTTCTGGGGGGAAGTATTTTTAACAAAATATTCAATCATTGTGAAGTTTGTCTTTGATACAAATGCTTTTTTTCACGAAGGAAAAGGTTGTAGATTAATTTGCTTACCATTGGCATTGCCCTCCTCGGTTTCTACATCGTTTTTCTTCTTCGTTTTGTTTATTCAAAAATTTAACAAGGTTAATATGACCTTATTTCCAAATGCCTTGCCCATAAAGTCATTTCCTATTGTACAATAAAGATAGGGCAATGTTTTCTGAAGATAAAAATATAAAATCAAAATTAAAAAGAAGAAGTATGTTTGAAATAAATAAAATAAAAATACATGTTCACTACCTAAATGAAAGGATCCAAAAACAACCAAAAATGTTAACAATCTTATCTATGAAATTTTTAAAAATCTGATGAAAAACAATAACTATTTGTTAAAAGTGTTATATGTTTTAGAGATCCTTAAGACCTTAAAATGACGAAAAAGTATTAAAAAATGTTTTAAATTGTTGCAGGAAAATGTATTTACTACGATTGTATTTAAAAATAAAATTTCAGAAACTTTGTCTCTGCTTAGTTTTTGCATAATATTGTCAAATTGCAAAAGGAAAATGACGACACATTTTTGTGTATTATGAAAGAGAGGGGAAAAAATGGATGGAGAAAAAAATGGGAGAATTTGATTTGTAGATAGATAGATAGATAGTTTGATAGATGGACAGAAAAATAAACTTACCAATATACTTAGGCTGGTCTTTCGAATATAAGCATAAAAACAATATCCTTACCTAAAAAAAGTAAAAAAATATATAAAATTGTGTTTATTAAGTACACAAGTTATTTTAAATATAAGCATGCGATAGGGAGTTGTCGTATAGTTACCCCCCCTAAATAAGATATTATGTGTTTTTTTTATCCCTCAAAGTTTTGCAACCCCCTGACAATTCCCCTGTGCACACTAATAGTTTTGAATTACAATTCTTTTTGTATGGTAATATGTAATGTGGTAATATTTGTATTTTTTAATTCCACAATCATATTCATAAAATTTGAACACATACAATCAAGATCTTTTTCATTCTTGCCCAATGCAAATTTTAAACCTACATACACGAACAATGGGAGAAAGGTATAGGCAAATATCGTAACAGGAATACACATAGATTAATATTGACGGGTAGAGGCAGGGACGTCAAAGCTTTTTTGAGGGGGTAAAATGTGGTTTTAAAGGTTTGAGGGGGTTATCTGATGTTTTCTTTTATTTTGAGGGCAGTAAATAAGGGGTTTCAAAGTTTGAGGGGGGTAAACACCATATAACCCCCACCCTTAGACGTTTATGAGCAGAGGTTATAAAAATTGTAAGAGAATACTAGAGTAATACCCGAGTTTCCTCCAAGCGTTGTGAATGGATAGACAGATAGACTGGCGGACGGACAGGGTGAGTTATAGGGAAGTTGCTTACTTTTCAGGGGAATTTTCTCAAAAAGTTCTTGTGGTATACAAAAAGGTTAAGTGAATTAAATGTCTAAGCAAAACGCTTTTAATGTATTATTCCTTATGACCATAAAAATCTACATTAACTATCTATAAAAATATAATGTACACTTAATATTATTTGTTTAAACATTGGACTATTCCTTTAATGCTGAAGCATACAAAAGTTACAACACAACGTATTCATTTCAATGATGGCTAAAAATGTTACACTATTCAAGAGACGTCTTTTCATTTTAAAAAAGGCTACATGTATTTATATATGCATTTGTATTGTATGATTAAATATTTCTAAGAGCACAGCAACTCGATTCAAAGGAATTATTGATCATATTGCTGCGAACAGGCTAAATTTTGCCTATTTGTTTACAATGATAATGATAATGAGTACAATTAGATTTTATTAAATAATAGAACTTAAATAAAGGACCAGTTTAGCATAAAACAGAATATAATCCGCAGAGCAGTTTCTGAGATCTTATGGATACAATGAAAGACTTTAAACTATAGACGCAAAAAAGCCGCCAATTTAAACATATTTGATTGCTTTAATATTTTACTAAATAGAATGCCATGATAGCGGCTACGCCTCTAGAGACGGGGGGAGTTGAATCACAATACATTACCCACTTTACTATTTTAGTTAATATTTTTCTAGGGGTGATTTCTCTTGGGTGGGTGGTGAAACCCTCCCTTAAAATAGTTATAAACCTTCTGCTACTCTGTTAGGGAGAATCCGATCGGTTCACAGTGGTTAGCGAAATCCTTCGGTACAAACAGACAATCAAACAAACATCCTTTTACTTTATTATAAGGATCATGAACCGGTTTATAAATCTAGCTATTTTTTATTTTAATAGCGGTTGCGCCCCTCACATCAAAGACTCTGTATTTAGAGTGGAGAGAGGTGGCAAAAATAGCCTCAAACCATCCTGGTACCTCAGACGGTTCAGTGAATAGCATTATCTTTATGGACAAACAAACAAATATTTACTATTTCATGTAATAGGATTGCTTATATTTAGGGAAGCTTACGCGCGGCTGCCGAGCCCTGTCTAAAACAACAACTTTTAAAACAATTTTCTTTGAAGAAAATATGCCTTTGAAGAAAAAATGTACAAGGTGTTTGAAGGAATTTCTTAAGAAAAGAAACATTAAAGCAATTTTGTTTCTTCCACATATAGCTGTTGGTAAAAATCACCACCCTTTCATTTCTATTTCGTCGAAATTGAATTTCAAGGTTTTTTTGCCATTTTATGGCAGGCATAATACACCCCAAGAAAAAGTATTTTTCCCTGAAATAAAATAATCATCATTTAGACTAAATGTATTGTTTGTTTCCTATGCACGATGCAGAAATTTATCATCGATCCAAATACAAAACAGCCAGTCTTTGAAAACGATTGTTGAGGAAAATTTGAAACTTTAAAGAATCCTATTGATGTATTAAATTATGAAATAGAAAGTTGTGTTTTCTTGTCTGTCTTAAGCAAAAGATCTCTAAATGCTTAGAGTGCTTGGGTTGTGATTTTCTAAGTAGCTTTTTATAGATCTTAAAATGTTTATTAAATAATCATCGGACAAAAAAACTGAAAGATTATCTGCAAAAATCGACAATTTTATTTTTAAGAATTGGCCTTAGCTAAACCATTGTAATTTTGTAACCTTTTGAAGATTGACCTTGTAAAAAATGCGCATTGATCTTATTCTTAGAAAATTTTTCGTTACAACAGGGATAAGTAGTAAGTAGTCAACAATTTTTATATATTTGAATCATGAATACAATTGAATTTTTGAAATAATATACATTTTAATACATATTTACATGTTTTGTTTACAAAAAAAATCATATTATAAAAACATTATAATTGCTAAAAGGTTGACCATGTCTCCATTAGTTTGCATTTTGTTTGATGTTAAGGTCTTAAAGTTAAAAAAGTTTTTAAAATGGTTTTGTACCTCTAGGAAAGTATGAGTTCTGATTTATATGTAAACTTAATTTTAAAAATGGTTTTGTACCTCTAGAAAAGTATGTATTCTGATTTATATGCAAACTTAATTCCTGCGCTAAAATTTTTGAATTTTTCAAAAATTATATAGTAAGTTTATTAATGTAAAATTTTGGATAAAAAACGTGGAAGATTTTTTACAAAATTAATTTTCCTCAATGCCTGACTTTAAACAGACATATAAAACACAAATTGTAAAGTAATTTTGTATCCGTATGTCTGAACTTTTTTCAAGAATAAGATGATTTAGTTTGAATATGTCCGTACTTCCACGTTTAGATTTTAATAATCGATGTTAAGATTCTAAAAAGGATAGGATCTCAAATTATAAATAATTGAAAACCTCACCCAGTATAAAATTTTTAAAAGCGAAGCTTTTCTATAATTAGGGTAGGTCCGTCCGTCCGTAACGGATAGTTTTTTTTGTTAATTTAGGCATGTTAGAATTGTCCTATCGATTTCAAATTTTGCATGGTGATTCCATTAATAGTTAGGTACGATTTAGAAAGCGTAGCAACTCTAATCATCACCAAAATGTCCGTACGTTCATTTTAAACATGTTGATTTTTTTACTTTTTTAACAACTAATTTTTATGTGATCTAATCATCCGATTGATCTGATTTTTAATATATTGATTCCTGGGACAACAAAGTATAATGTAATGAGCGAAGCAACTCTATAATCAAGTCCTAAAAATGTAAGTATGTCCATAATCATTATCCTGAATCAAGCAGTTTTTCAACAAATTTACTTACAATTTTGCTTTGACTCTTATACATTTATATTATGATTATTCAGTTCTGACACTATACAAGTGTTAATGTCCGTTTGTCCTACCGTTTCAGTGCTTCGCCGTTAGGGATGTTGTCATCCTTGTTAATATAAACTTTGGTATCCTACTAACGTGTATTAGTAGGTATTGTCATGAAATCAGCTAAAATGCATGTCAACAGGGATCTTAAGGGATAAGACAACCTCTGTAGCTTAAATTATTAAACCTACTAATCGAGATAAAAATCCTCAAAGTTTGTAGGCCAATAAACGAGAAAACATATTTATGAAACTTTAAGTGCGAGTATAATTTACAGTCCAATGTCCCCTCTCTCCCGTATGTATACAATGTAAAGAACTGATACAATATGGGGCCAAACAATGAAAAGTGTTTATTTAATATTGCAACGAATAACAATAAAGTTTTCAGCCAACAGTTTTATTATTTGCAGAAAAAATTATAAACATTGATAACAAAATCCGTCCATTTAATTGGAAGGCGTAACTTTGGTATCACCCTACCAAAATGTGCGTTGTTTTTAAATCAACTAAACCAATTGTAACCAAAATACAACAGTAATAACGCCATACCAATAATATGATATCTTATTGTCGACACAGATATTATAATCATATCATTTGAATATCAACATGTCGATTTAATATGGAGTAATGATTTCTTGTACTATTATTGACATAAAACACTTTAAAATCATATATGCCATTTTCGCTATTATGGAAACCATATTTTTTTTGCAAATATGTACGGACACCCAAACAAGGGGGAAGAGATGCTAAAAAATAAAACTTCCTTTTCCTTTTATGCCTTACATTCAAGTATATGGCAGCTTTCAGGATATTAGGGGATATGGAATATGTCAAAATCTATTTTAAATACTTTATGTAGACTAAATGGCATTAAATAAAAGTGGTCATGGCTGATCTATTTTCGAAATGCCGTTTTTTGATGACACTTAAAGTGTCGACTATATAGATATGAAATCAAATGGATCAAGGCTGACTTATCATCGACATAATTTCATTTTAATGAAACAGACTTTTGCTGATATAACACTAACACAAAAGCGTGACAGGGTGGCCGAGATTAATTTATACATTTTTACAATCATACATTTCCAATACATTACCATTTATTAGATCCTTCATTTCTACACTTTTAACATTTTGATAGGGGAGAGGGGGGGGGGATGGAGATGGTTTGAAAAATGCACAGAGGTACAAAAAAGGGGTTTCCTAGGTATCAAATTTTAACATTTAAATCATGCCTCACATAAAAGCTAAACTCTTTTGAACATATTCAGAGAGGAAGGGAACATTGAACTGTAAGTTGACTGGTAGTCAATGTCTTATATAAAAACGATTTGTTAGCTTAAAAACTTGGTTAAACTTATATTTTTGGTTCAAACTTGCAGTGACCCAATAGGTACTTTATTTGACATACACATTAAACTATTATCATATCCTTTAAGATCCCTGACACATAAACCCCGAACAAACATATTATGCAAATCTGAATTTTCAAAATAGCAGCTTTATTATTCATTTAGGATGATTTACAATAAATATGAAATGTAGATGCCTCTTTTGGTTACAAAATTCTACTGTTATTTTTTAATTAATCAACACCAATAAAGCACAAGATCTCAAAAACAGAATTTGGGGGTAATACTGGTGAACAAACATATTATGCAAATCCACAACAAAGCAACAAAAAAAAGGTTTTTGGCACTTTTCTCCTCTTTTAAAGATTGATTATGATAAAATAATATTTTTTTAAGGGATTTATGCATTCATTATTATGAAATATAGTATAAGGTAGAAATTAATGATTTTTCTAACTAAGAAATGATTGAAAAAAATAAATTCGATCCCTATCACTTTAGAGGACAGCTGCTGACCCCCAGTCTTATGGATGAACCTAAATACATGTTAAAGATAAAAATTACCTTGAAAAGTATACAAAAATGTTTTTTTTATGTGTTAAAAAAATTCATTTTAAAATCTTGATTTTGAGGATGATGACCTTTCAGATGCTCCTGTTGGTGGTGATGGTGAGCCAAATGTTATCTAAGTACATGCCCATTACAACAACTTGTCTATTAACCTATGTACCATATTTTGTAGTCATAGCAGCCTCCAATGGAGCCTTCCGACAAGAAATATAACCATCTTCTAAAAACTACAGTATTCACCTTATGAATTGAAGAAAATAAAATTGCAATTCTTTTCTTTTTAATGCTGGGCTGGAGGATGCTATAACTACAAAAATTGGATCATAGTTTAATATATAAGTTGTCATCATGGACATGCACTTTGATAACATTTGGCTCACCATCACCACCAATAGGGGCATCTTAAAGGTCATCATCCTCAAAATTAAGATTTTAAAATAGATTTTTTCAACACACCAAAAAACATTTTTGTATAATTTTCAGGGTAATTTTTATCTTTAACATGTATTTAGGTTCATCCATAAGACTGGGGGTCAGCAGCTGTCCTCTAAAGTGATAGGGATCGAATTTATTTTTTTCAAACATTTCTTATTTAGAAAAATCATTAATATCTACCTTATACTATATTTCATAATAATTAATGCACAAATCCCTTAAAAAATTATTATTTTATCATAATCAATCTTTAAAAGAGGAGAAAAGTGCCAAAAAACCTTTTTTTTGCTTTGTTTTGGATTTGCATATTATGTTTGTTCACCAGTATTTCCCCCAAATGCTGTTTTTGAGATCTTGTGCTTTATTGGTGCTAATTAATCAAAAAATAACAGTGGAATTTTGTAACCAAAAGAGGCATCTAAATTTCATATTTATTGTAAAATCATCCTAAATGAATAATAAAGCTGCTATTTTGAAAATTCAGATTTGCATAATATGTTTGTTCGGGGTTTATAACAACTAAAGAGCCTTTTTTCAAGTTTAATAATAAGTATAGGGAACAAACCCAATAATAAATTATAAAGGGTTCCCAAATTTTTTAAGCCAAAAAATAAGATAACCTGTATCTAAAACATGACACTAATAGATATACATGGTACGCATCTAAAAAATTATAAATAAAATGTTAATAAATGTGAAATAATTATAAACTTGTATAATACTCCTAAATGATGTAAATAATTATAGGTAGATCATTATATTCTACCATTTAATGATTAGTTGAGTATAATCAAATTATGTTATAACTTATTATCAGTTACCAACGAATATTATTTAGTATTATACCCTAGTAAATATAAATTTTAAATCATGCATAAATCTATTTTGATATTTAAACAAAACTTAGATGTCAAATAGTAAAATTTTGCAACCAATTGATATAGTTAAAGAATACTTTATAATGTAATAAGATTCAGAAATATAACATTTTTCTAAATAATGGCTCTTTTTATCTTTCTTTTTAATCTCCTAACCTACTCTTAGTGCTACCCCTGCGGGGGCCGTTAAAATATTTACAGAACCTAACCAACTTAAAATAAGCATAAGCAAATAATAATGCGTTGCTTTTAAAGTGGTTAAGATGCACTATGAGAGAAACCGCCTCTTAGATAATTGTCTTCTGCTTAACCGTGTAGACTTCTTATATCGCCCCTCCCTATATCATAACAAAAGAAATGTTTTATATTGCTTAACAAGGCCTATTTATATAACCACAAGAGGATTTCAATTCAAGTTAAATAACATTAGGTATTAGAGAATTTAAGAGTGTTTCATTGATGTAAAAAATAATATAATATGCTTCAATTTCACATCAAAGCTGTTTTTAAAAAAATGTTTAAATTAACTTTTTTATTAAGTTGCTAGGCTTTCAAGAGTATACCTCATCATTACAAGATTCTCCATAAGACGTTGAAATTGAGAGAACAATTCCAATTTAGCAATATAACTGTTTTTTTAGATTTGAAAATTGCTGTGTTGTTAAAAAAGAAAACCTAGTACAAATGCAACTTTTTTTGCAACGCCTATTTAAATATCTAGTTATCTATCTTTAACACAAAGGGGTATAAAGACTCCTAATTACATTTTTGACCGTCCCTCCTTTTTCAAATATTATTTTTTTTAAATAATGGGTTTTCTTAAGGTATTTAAAAAAAATAGTTATCTGTTTGTCCTCTAAGATTTCGATACCTACTAACATGTTTTAAGACAATCATAAAGCAAAATTGACAATTGTAAAAGAAGAACATGACAAATACAAGACACATGACCAAAAATCCAAACTTCCTAGGCTAAAATATCAGCAAAAGACTTTATTTATACAGATGCTTCGCATATTATAACTGTTTAATTTTGCAACTTATAAAAAACCATCAAAAAATTAAACCATAAGATGAACAAGCACATGAATTTCCATTGAACACGCAGCAATATGAATATCAAATGATATTTGTTAAATATAGAGTGTCTTAATCAATGTTGTATTCAATATACATTTCATTCTTTTGGTGAACAGTGAATATTGGACAATAGAAATTTTGAGAAAAAAATGAGGAATCATATTTTAGAAAATGGTGGATGGTTTTAGGCTATTTTCCTAACCTCTAACGCACTTCCCTTGGGGCTAATGGCGAAGCAACTATTTTATGATATGTATGAATAGGGCCTTGTTATGATAAAATTTATAATTGAAACAGCATGATTTTTGAGTATAGAAACATTACTTAATATTTTGATATACATACAATAAAGCTAATCACAAACGGTTTATTAGGAACCCCTTAAAAATAAGGGTATCTTTAGCCTTACTTTAGTTTAGGGGAGATAGTCTACCCTTAAATTTAGTAATGTCAAGCTTAGGTAAAGATTTTGATAGGAATACTTTAGCCTTACATAAACCTATCATATCAATATAAGGTATGATACACATCTACCCTTTTCAAACGATTCCCCCCAATGAATAGCTATAACACTCACCATTCCCCTCCTCCCCCCGTCCCTTGGTGTTCTTTCAATTTGGGTTATATAAGAAAATTTTCATTAGCAAAGTTTCATTAGACTTAGAGGCGTTAAAAATTATCATGAACGAGGCTGTGTATTCTATTTTAAGTTTTCTACATTTTTTCCCTTAATTTTAATCTTGTTTTTACTACTTTAGAGATTTTTTAGCTGATTAATAAAAACTTTTCCTATCTTTTAAGTAAAAGATTTAGGAATCCCTATCATAAACCCCTCTCCCTTTATGATGCCCCAGCCTTATAAATCATCCCTTTTCATCTAATTCTCCACCTAGGGTTACCTAAGGGTGTCGTTAATTTATTAAAAAAAAATAATGAATAAAATTGTTTCTTAGCTTAACAATTTAATATATTTTTTTAACAAAAAATTTTGTGGATTAAATTAAACTTTAATACAATAGAAAAAAAATCTTATAGAATTATACAGAACTAAAAGCATACTCTTTGTAATAAGTTTTAAATATAACTCTTTGTAGAATTTAATTTTCACATCTACATAGTTGTTCATTCAATTTAACAAAAAAGGATCAAAGGTTCAGCACTTTTTCCATTTCAAATATTTGATTATGAGTCATGTGATTTATCTATATTTCATGTGGTGCCTGTACCAAGAAAAGAAATCACTCTGTACAAAAAAAATTTTAAATCTTTCTTTATAAATCTTACATCTTTTAATTTTAGAGGGGTAGCCACAATTATGCATAACAAAGATAGGATGTATGTTGGACTTGAATAGAAACTTAAATTGAAAATTAATAAAACCCAAAATAAATTTTTTTTGAATTCAAGCTAAAAGAACAATTCGCTGTTTTAGAAAAAAACCAAAAAATATCTTACGTTTTAAAGGGCGAATATAGGTTTGATATGATATGAGCTTATATCAAAGGTGCCATTGCATAGTTTTAGAATATCTATGTTAAATTTAAAAATTCAAAAAAATCCTTAAGTAGATTTTACAATTTTCGTGTTTTCTTCAACATATAATAAATGAGATGGCCTACAAAATCGTTTATTTTAGCCCTTTACAAGACTTTTTTTGACTAGTTTTCTTAAGTTTAATTGATTATTTGATTGGCATGCATCTTAAATGATAATTAAAATGTTTATTTTATTTAATTATATAGTATTTTATTCAAATTTTAAATAGCATCAAAAATTTTGCTTCATAGTGCATTATAAAGATAAATATTAAGTTTTTAAATTTATTTTCTCTACTAAGATTTTAGATTTATTCATGATGAATACAATTTATTTATATAAAAATATATAATATGTAAAATATATTTACCCTTTATAGCCTGGGTAAAGACACAAACATGATGCAACTTTTAGCAAACAAACATAATATTTTAATTTTGAAATATTTTTTTAAAATCAGTTTTCAGCCCTCCCTTTTTCAATGTACTTTTACAAAATTATGTTATGAAAAATTTATTTGATCAAAAGTAAAAGTTGCAGCATCCTTTTTTTCCCCATTCCTTTCGTCTTAATTATGACTATGATTGAACAAAAGCTTTATAATACAACCTTCCGACGCAGCCTTGTGTGATGCAGGGATGTTTGGATTTCTTAGGGAACCACACAAGTTACGCAAATGGCGTAATTATATCAACGAATCAGTTCGGTTTTAGGCTAGAAACGGACTTATACAGTTAAATATGTCAATGTCTTTAAGTTACTTGTAATCTATATAATTGCACGCTTGAAATAAGCCCATATCATATCAAACCTATATTCGCCCTTTAAGAAAGTACAGTAGTGCGACAGTATAATTAACCAATAGATATAATAGAACTAGATGCCCCATAATTTGTGAAACTTAACCCTTAACAGTTGGGCCCATTATCTCACCTCCTATTAAAGCTAGAGGGCAAAAAAATTTTGTGCATGTCCCCTGTTTGATAATAAATTTCCGACTATAAGTGAGTCAGAGTAAATTTTCGCTAACTCACCCTTTTATTTAATAACCTTTGTTTTTAGGTCCTTTTTTACGTAAAAATTCAAAAGGCTTTCATTTTCCTATTTTTGAAGCTAGAAAAACAATTTTTTTAGAAAATGTTAATCTTTATGTAAATTTTATATTTCAAATATCAAAATGTAAAGATTAGATGGGCATATGTCTATCTTGAATAGGAGCTGAGAAAATCACATTTCTCCCATAACGTTATGGACTGACTGACAGACAGACCAAGTGAATTATATAGTAGCTTTGCTAATGGGAAAACATTTTTTTTTTTTATTCTAAGGGGGTGTAGGAGGTCACTCACCCCCAAAAATTAAAATTAAAGAACGAAAAATTTGACCCACAGAAATATTTTTAGGGGGGTGTGAGAGGTCACCCCACCCCCCCAAATTTGAAAATAAAAGAAAATATGTTTTTTTTTAATTTTGAGGGGGTATGGGAGGTCACTTATCCCCCGAAAAATATAAAAAAAGAAAAAAAATATTGAACAAATTTTTTATAGGTGGGGAGTTATAGATCACACCACTCCTGAAAAAAAAATTGAAAATGGAGGGAAAAAATTTTTTAAAATGAACAAAAGGGTTTGTCTTATAGGAACCTCTTTATATGTATAACTAGCGGCTTCACCCCTAGCCTCTAGGGGCTTTGCCCAAAAAGATGATAAAATAAGTTAAGGTGAAATTCGTAAAAAAATAAAAAAATATGGAAAAATAGTTCACCTACGCAGGGGCTTCCAAGCTTTTTTGGGGGGGCGCAAAAAATTTTTTTTTGTTAAAGATTTCTATTTTGAGGGGGTATTTACCCCCCCAAAAAAATTGTTGGGGGTTCCTGCGGCACCTTCAGGGTAAGGGTAAATTTTAAATGGGGTGGGGGGGGGTAATCGCTCCCTTCCCCCCCCCCTTGGATGTCTATGCACCTATGCAAGAAAAAAAAAATAATTGTGGAAAATAGTTCACCTATGCAAGAAAAAATGGAGGACAGACATCATTCTACTTTGTATTATAAGCTAGCGGCTACGCCCTAGAAAACTGTAGGGGCACTAAAGATTTGAGGGGGAAAAGTTGACAACATTACATTAAATTTGAGTTTCAAAAGAGTAAAAAATCATTTTTGGGGGGGAGGGGGGTGAGGACACCCTCCCCTAAAATAGTTTAAAACGTTCCCAGAACCTGAAAGAGGCTTCACTGTAAAGGGGAACAATATTGGTTCAGCGGTTAGGGAGATCCTTCAGGACAGACAAAAAATGCTTACTACTTTATATCCACCCCCCAAGAAAATAGCTTAAAACCACCACAGGACCAATAGGTATATACCCTGAAGAGTAGAATCCAAACGGTTCAGTGGTTACCAAGATCTTAAGCTTCAGGCGGACGGATGGACAGACAGACAGACAGACATCAAGCTACTTTGTATTATGTACTAGCTTTGCCCCAAGAGGTGATAAAAAAAAATTAAGGCAAAAATTGTAAAGGACCAAGGAAATCTCCTTCAAAACAAAAGGACCAAGGAAATCTTCTACAAAAAAAAATAAAGAACTAAGGAAATCTTCAGCAAAAAAAAAAAAAAAGGGGGGTGATTTTTTTGTTTTTGGGGGGTTGGGGGTGTTCCACCCCTCAAGAAAATAGCTTAAAACCACCACAGAACCGATAGTTATAAACCCTGAAGAGTAGAATCCAATCGGTTCAGTGGTTACCAAGATCTTAAGCTTTAGACGGACGGACGGAGGGACAGACAGACATCGTACTACTTTGTATTATTGATTATAGATGATAAAGTAACAGGATGTTTGTCTGTGTGTTTGTGTGTTTGTATGTTTGTATCGAAGGATCTCGCTAACCGCTGAACTGATTGGGTTCTTCTTAACAGGGTAGCTTCTCATAGGTCCCAGGAAGGTTTATAATTATTTTCTTGGGGGGTGGGACACCCCTAACTCCCCTAAAAAATGGAAAATTCCCCCCCAAAAGAAAAAAAATTTTAAAAAATATTTTTTTAACTAAAATTAAAAATGAGGGGGGGGTGGGCAGGGGCACAAAAAAATATTTAAAATCTAAAATAAGAAATTGAATTATTAAATTCGACTTTCTCCTCCTCAAGTGCCTCTAGAGGCCTCTAGGGGCGTAGCCGCTAGAAATAGGATAGAATTTGATTTCAGACAGACCATCTAGATCTTATATATCTATTCATTGGTTGTCAAAGCTGTAAGAGAAGAAAGAAATATTACCTGCTTTATCATATATTCAAGAATACCTTAATTTATTTAGGCATCCCTAACTTTTAATGCAAGCCTATCTTAAGCTTGTCCTTCTGACATTATTTTTTTTAGTAACCCTCATCAACCCCCCTCCCCTCCCTTCCCATCTCCTCTCCCTTCTACCTGCTTTCTTTTCAAATAAGCTTTTTATGTATACATATGTAAAGTTTTAAGTAACCCTATGTCTTCAATTATCAGAGTTGAGTTTTTAAATAGCTTAAAATGAGAATACACGGCCTCCCCAAAAAAGAGTATGGGGGCCCCCCCATACTCTTTTTTACTCCCCACTCCCCCACCTCTCTTTTAAAGGCAGACGATAGGGAAATCGAAGAGGGAGGTGTGAGCAAGGAGCAAGGGATATGAATAGGGAGAAAAGGGGTAAGCATTCAACAGTTGCCAACTAGAAATTACATTTTTCTAATAATGTAAAAGGATGTGGTATTAAAATATTACTCGTAAGATATAATAGTAAAAGAAAGCTAGAAGGATTATAAAAAATATTATAAATCTTATTTTCATTTTTAGTTGGCAACCAATACTAGTATTAATGGCACCTTCCCCTTTTCTCCCTGTGTATATCGCTTGCTCCTTGCGTTCATTTCCCTTCTCTCTTACCCAATCAACATATAATGTGTCCCAGCACGCTTGCCTGCCCGTGGCAAGAAACTGGCCCGACACGCCTGCCTGCTTGCCAAGAATATAAGACGGCACGTTTGACTATCCCTTTTCTCGCTGTTCAAATCCCTTGCTCCTTGTCTCCACCTCCCTTCTCCGTTTCTCTATTCTCTGCCTCTAAAAAGAGATGGGGGGTTAAGGGGAGTAAAAAAGAGTATGGGGGGCCCCATACTCTTTTTTTGGGGGGCAGTGTATTCTCATTTTAAGCTATTTAAAAACTCCTCTCAGCTCTCCCCCGCCCCTTCTTCCTACCCATTTAGTTTTAAGTAATCCGGAGAGGAGTTTTTAAATAGCTTAAAATGAGAATACACGGCCCCCCCCAAAAAAAGAGTATGGGGGCCCCCATACTCTTTTTTACTCCCCTCAACCCCCCATCTCTTTTTAGAGGCAGAGAATAGGGAATGGAGAAGGGAGGTGGAGACAAGGGGCAAGGGATTTGAACAGCGAGAAAAGGGATAGTCAAATATTCTAGCCAGGCAGGCAAGCGTGCTGGGACAACATCATATGTTGATTGAGAAAGGGAGAAGGGAGGTGAAAGTAAGGAGCAAGTGATATGAAGTGGGAGAAAAGGGGTAAGCATTCAACAGTTGCCAACTAAAAATTACATTTTCTAATAATGTAAAAGCATGTGGTATTAAAATATTACTCGTAAGATATAATAGTAAAAGAAAGCTAGAAGGATTATAAAAAATATTAGAAATCTTATTTTCATTTTTAGTTGGCAACCATTACTTGTATTAATGGCACCTTCCCCTTTTTTCCCTGTGTATATCGCTTGCTCCTTACTTTCACCTCCCTTCTCCCTTTCTCAATCAACATATGATGTTGTCCCAGCACGCTTGCCTGCCTGTGGCAAGAAACTGGCCCGACACGCCTGCCTGCTTGGCTAGAATATTTGACTATCCCTTTTCTCGCTGTTCAAATCCCTTGCCCCTTGTCTCCACCTCCCTTCTCCATTCCCTATTCTCTGCCTCTAAAAAGAGATGGGGGGTTGAGGGGAGTAAAAAAGAGTATGGGGGCCCCCATACTCTTTTTTTGGGGGGGCTGTGTATTCTCATTTTAAGCTATTTAAAAACTCCTCTCGGAGGTGTCTTACATTGCAGCCCTCCCCCACTCCCTCTCCCGTATTTATATATTCCCTTTTTCATCGCTTTCCCCCATAAGGTACTTGGTGTTCTTCATTTTGAGTTATATAAGCCGATTTTCATTAGCAAAGTTCCATAAGAACTAAAGGCGTTTAAAAATTGTCATGAATGAGGATGTACATTTATATTTTAAGTTTTAAAAAAAATTCTCTTAATCTTAATCTTGTTTTTAATACTTTAAAGATTTAACATTTTTTTAGCTGATTATAAAAACTCTTCCTATCTTTCATGCAAAAGATAGGATACCCTACGAAAAAATAAGGCTTTCCTTATTTTATTTAAATAATAATAAATAAAATTCTTTCTTAGCTAGACGATTTAATACATTTTTTTAACAAAACATATTGTAGATTAAATTTAACTTTACTACAACAGAAAAAATAAACGAACAATCTATTTGCATGAATTCGTCTATTGGATGTACTCTTTGCATTTTTCCTTTCTTATTTGAGAGTTGCTAAACAAGAATGACAACATCAATAAAAGCGAAGCTCTAAATTTTTAAACAATTATAATGTAAAATTGATTAAATGCAGGATAATGACATACACACACTTTTTAGGAATCATTATTTCAAATATAAGATCAAGATGAATAGGATAACTAAATAATTAAAGTTTTTATAAAAAAAAGTGTTAAAAATCAGTATGTTTAAAATGAACATGTGGGCATTTGGATAACGATTATAGAGTTGCTAAATCATATCTGACTATTACAGGAAACATTATTTGAAATTGATAGGATAATTCTTATATGCCAAAATTAATAATATGAGCTATCAGATACAGATGGACGGACTTACCCTTATTATAGAAAAGCTTCGCTTTTAAAAAGAGGTGTACAAAGTTGCATTCTCTCAATTAAATTTTTTATGTAATCACATTTATATTCCCAATCTTATTAGTATTGTTATTTTTTAAATTTTAGATTTTAGGAACCTGCCCTAATTGAATAGATATAGGACATTTAGATACACATTTTCTAAAGCAGCCAATAGGAAAACAATGTAGCAATAATTCGGCCATATTATTGGTTAGAAATCGTGCAGATTTTTGTACAAAAGTAAGGACGTCAAAATATGTGGGGAAGGGGGGGGGGGGGGATGGGTGTTTATCTTCCTTAAAAAGCTTGAGAAAAAAATTGTTTTTTATTACCAATTCAGTTGGACTACTTTTTAGCAGGTTTTAAAATTTTTCACATTTTCCCCCATATCTTTGGTATTTTTGGTCTGATTTTTAAAATTCTAACCAAATTCTGTTTACTTTCTAACCAATATATGGTAGATTGATCCTCCCTTGTAGTCCTATTGGCTGAATTTGGAGTATGTATCTAGATTATACCTTTTAATAATTCTTACTTGATAATTTCTGATGAACTGAAAATAGTTGCCGAATGTGTACGCAGTTTCCTGGGTGTTTCCTCATCCTAGCTCAATATTTACTACTAGCTACAAATCTTCAAACTTCCCTTAAAAAAAATCAAAATTTGAATGTATAAACGAATTATACATTATACATTATAAATTTTTTAAATTTAGATTTTTTTTTTAAGTTTGAAGCTTTTTTAGCTAGTAGTAAATATTGAGCTAGGATGAGGAAACACTCAGGAAACTGCGTACACATTCGGCAACTATTTTCAGTTGATCTAATTTCTTTGTTAGTGTTTCTTTATTTCTTCAAAACTTGAATGACAGCTATAAATGACTTATTTTTTATTACATTTTTTACGGCAATGCTTCGCCTATCTATTATGAAGTGTTGATTTAGGGAAAAGAGAACACTGAAAACATTTTTTACTGTGCTAAGAAAATTGCTAATAAAACATCACATGTTTTATTTTAATAGAGAAAGAGGGGACAATGGGATATTTATTACCAGCTTATACCAATAACGAAATAATTCAAAAAATCACGAATATTAACACTTGTATAGTGTCAGAACTGAATAATCAGAATATAAATGTATAAGAGTCGAAGCAAAATTGTAAGTAAATTTGTTGAAAAACTGCTTGATACAGAATAATGTTTATGAACATACTTACATTTTAAGGACTTGATTATAGAGTTGCTTCGCTTATAATATTGTTCTTTGTTGTCCCAGGAATCAATATACCAAAAAGCAGATCAAAGGGATAATTAGATCACATAAAAATTTGTTGTTAAAAAGTAGAAAAATCAACATGTTTAAAATGGACGTATGGACATTCTGGTGATCATTATAGAGTTGCTATGCTTTCTAAATCGTACCTAACTACTACAGGAATCATCATGCAAATTTTGAAATCAATAGGACAATTCTAACAAGCCTAAATTAACGAATAAAAGCTATCTACCTTGGACGGACCGACCCTAATTATAGAAAAGCCTTGCTTTTAAAAATCATCCTGTACAAAATATTTTGGAGCGATTCACATAAATCTAATATCTTTAGAGTGGTAGCCAAAAGATAGGTTGTATGTCTGTCTGTGTGTGTAGGACTGGACTAAGAACTGCACATGAAAACAGTTTTTAGTATCTTTAAAGTTTTTTAAGGCAAGAATAAGTTTCCTTTTTTTTTAAATATAACTAATGGCATATAAGAAGCTTCCATGAAAAGAAACCTTTTCATTCCAGAAGCTAGCAAGATATTTTAAACTCCCTTGATTATATCTCTTTTTTTTATGACCATTGTATTTACCTTCACTTTTACTTTATTTATAAACTAGTGGCTACGCCCCCTGGAGGCCTCTAGTGGCACTTTAGATGTTTTTATTTCTCTACATTACTTCTTTATTTTACGATAATTCTCTTTATGTTACGTTGAAGTCTCCCATATATTTTTAAAAATTTCGATTTTTTGTCATTTCTCTTGGGAGGGTGGTTGTACCCTCCCCCAAAATAGTTATAAACCTTCCCAGAAACCATGAGAATCTACCCTGTTAAGGAGAAACCAATCGGTACAGACACACAGACAGACACACAGACAAACAAACATCCTGTTACTTTAGTATAAGGATTTTAGCGCATATGAAGGAACACAAATGAATACATCAACCAGTTAAATGTAGATGAAATCAGGGATCTAAAGGGATAATTTTGATCCCCCCTCCATATAAAAAAAGCTTGGACATCCATTTCCTGTACAATTAGTGGTTGAAACGGATGGATATTAAGATTAATGAATTTACCAATTAAATTTCGAAAAAAGTCCCAAAAGTTATTAAGCTATTGAATAAGAAAACGTTATAATACAAATTTGAAGACTAATGCAATATTTTAGAAAGCCCAATGACCCCTCCCTCCCTGGATTGAATGAGAATTTGTACTTGCTTTCTACCTGACTTAACTAGATAAGATACCTTTTATATGTTAAGTATACCTAAGTAAGTTTATGTAACCCTAATTAAATAATTAAGAAATAAAATAAAAAAATATGAAAGATAAGTCTTAATTAGAGTAAAGTTTTTTTCGTTATATAAATAGAAAAAAAGAAACATTATAAATAACTAAAAGTGTACTCATTGTAATAAATTTTGAATTATAACTCTTTAAATGTAGAATGAAATGATTACATCTATTTCGATGTTCATTCATTTTAACAAAAAAAAATAATTTGCAAATGTTTAGGACATCTGCCCCATTTTAATATTTGAATATGATTTTTGTTTTTTATATATTGTGGGGGTTTAATTTACCATATTTTCTATTAAAAATATCACCCTATAAAAAAATATTTTTAAGTAACCATTCTTTATAATTAGAAAAATCAAAAAATATCTTTAAAGAGGCCTTAAATGGTTACTTGCTATTATGTATAACACAGATAGGATGTATGTGGCCGAATTTACAAGGGACCGTGCTCAAAAACGTAAAAAAGATAGGAATATTTTTTAAAAAATTTAGTTAAAAAAACAATTGGCTGTTTTAAGACATAACCAAAAAGGTACTCGTGTATCAAACCTGCTTTTTCTTGACATAACTTAATGTAACTAAGAACAAAATAGGAACCCCTAGTAAACTTCATAAGGTACCTTAAAGCTTCCCTAAGTCTTACTTAACATTATTACATTTAGGAATACTTTACAATAACTTAGAAACCTCATAGGGATACTTAACTAAAAGCTTACTTAAGCCTGACATAAGAAAATACCATTAGGGACACTTATCTTCGTTCGTGATTCCCACTAATATGTACATGTGCATGTCTAAAATTAAGGACAATTATATCCATAAGTAGCGCAACAATAACAAGCTTTACAATATAAATAAAAAAAATTATGGGGATACATTTTTAAGGGTCAGATCTCTGGGGAGGAGAGGGGAGGATTGATGAACCCGCCCATCAAATAGCCAAAATATATATATATATATCAATATCCCTATAATTGTTGAAAGATCGGTCTATCCGTTTAAGATTTCATAGTGGAGATACAGATTAACAGACAGTCTTTGTATAATATTCAACTTTAAGAATGCAAGATTCTGTCCGAGAATATTATCCATAAAAGGTTAGGACCTTGATTAGCTTGTATAGGGTACTTGCTTCATTAATAATTGCCATGGAGGAGACATTGGAAGGGAAATTTTGCTGGTACCCAAAGTTTTATATAAACAAAACTATGGGGACTTTTATAAAGGAAATAATTAGTTGCTACAAACTAGCAGCGCCCTAACTTTTCAAATAATCTTAATCTTCAGTAGGTTATAATTTTTTGATGCTGTGAGAATTGGTGCAAAAAATATGACGTAACAAAAAAATTAGCCAATGAGAGGCCGTTATTGACCAATGGCGGCAATGGTAGTGGCCGCCATTGGTCAATAACGGCCTCTCATTGGCTAATTTTTTTTTGTTACGTCATATTTTTTGCACCAATTCTCACAGCATCTAATTTTTTTATCATGATTTTGAGTGTACATCAATTTATTTTCAATTGTCTTAATCCTTAAGGTTCGTGTTGAGCCCAGACACATAAATTATTATTGTAACAGGGGAGACAGACATTTGAGTAAATATGATGAGATTTGATAATTATTTCTTAAAAAGCATATTTTGAAGCAACAAAAAAGTCAAGATGGCATTATGAAATTAGTCATATAATATAATAATATAAAAAAATTAGTTATAAAATACAATTGACCAATGATAGGCCAGTATACAATTTACCATTAGTCAATTACAATGTATACTATTACTGGCCTATCATTGGTCATTTGTTGTGTATGACGTCATTTTTTTGCCACTATACGCACTTTCTGAAATATTTATTAAGAATTGGCGAATTTAAATAAATCTTTATAGGGATCTAGATGGATAAGACAAAGGCTAGTAATTTGATATACACCCCTGAATACTATTAACAAAATAACCCCTACCAAAGATTTGAAATGTTTTTAACAAGCTTGAACCAAAGATTTTAATCCAACAAATGAGAGAAATGTATATTTATATATTTTGGTTTCAGTTTATATAACAGTTCAAAGCCACTTTCCTTCCTAATGGAAAATGTAAATAAATATAGTTTAAAATTATTGATGGAAAAGTTTAGACAGTAAAGATTTGTATATCCCAATCAAGATAGATAATAGTCTCCAAAGTCAACGAATAAGATAACGTTTTATAAAAATTTGGGAACCATTAAGGCCAATGTCCCTTCCCTCCCTGATTCAAAGCTATTCTTATAAATGTGAAATGTTATGCTTAAAATTTGATGAAAAGGGGGGTTAAGGATAAAAGGAATGGGGTTGATTTCTGGTTTGCTATACACATTAACATTTCAGAAGGCATAGGTTAATGGCAGATAAAAAAAATTATCTCACACCTCCCCCAAAGGTAGAACAAAAAAAAACAATTTCACTGAATGAGCTAAAAAACATACAATAAATATTTAAGTTGAACATAGAAATATTTTACTTTTTATATATTAATCTATAGGTATCTATGGGTTATATACGATACGTAATATATATATATATATATATATATAAATAAGGCCTATTAGGCCACAGATAGTGGCTTAGATATAAAGTTGTATTATAACATGTTAATACAAAACCACTAATAAATCATTTTTGAAAATAACACAACAAAAAATACATTAATAGTAAAATCCAAACTCGATTTACATCCAACTTTTTTATTATTAAAAAATTATCTAAAGATATTTTTCTTTCTGTATTTTCTTTCACATACTTTGATTTTTTTGTTTTAAGGCCTGATACAAATTTTGTTTTAGTTTCATAGAAACATAAGAGAACTAGTTTAGTGTGTTTCGTTGCAAGCACACACACACACACACACAATCTTATATCAGTTGATAAATCCCACACACACACACTAAGACATTGAAATATCCTGCCCTTGAACAGCAGCATTCATTAGTCTGCCATAGATAGATAGACAGGGGGCAATTTAAGATAGATAGATAGAGTGTGAGAGTTTAAGATAGCTGATAGACGTTTTTCAGGGATATTAAGAGATAAGACAATGGACGATGAATTGATATACATCCCCAAATTCCAATGATGATATCAAAATTCTCCTTCTGTAGATAAAATTATAAGATGAAAAGTTTAGATGCTGCTAATTTGAACCAACCAATCAAGATTCAATAGTGAACCGAAAGGTTTTAAGCAAACAAATGAGCTAACGTGTTTACAAATCTTTAGGACCAGCATAATTTTAAGTCCAATGTCCCCTCCCTCCCTGGATATGTTCACACAACAATCAATCAATAATCAAAAGCCACAATAACCTACAATAATTTCTTTATAGACAAAAATTAAAACTTCCAGTCAAAGGTCGTGCCATCAAAGAGTTGAACATCCCAAGGAACATTGAACTATAACTTATAATAGTTCCCAAAGTTTTTTATACAAGTTTTCTTATTTGTTTGCTGAAAAACTTTTGGAACAATTATTAAATTTAAATTTAGTTGAAGATTATTTTTCATCAATAATCATTAAGGAAGTGGTAATTTTGTCCATTTTCTTATCCCTTAAGATCCCTATTCTGTATAATATTATTCTCTGGTTGTTCCCAAACCCGTTCTAATTGTAAATTGAAATTTTTCGGATAATGTAATTATCATATCCAATGATAATAACTAGGACAAGTATGTTAATAAGTAAAACAGCAAAAACAAATGTTGTATGAATAATAAAACAATAAACTGGAAGCTTATGGGATAAAACCTTGATGATAAATAAAATACTACTTCTAAGATTAAAGTTAATGGTGGAAAAGACCGAGCATTATCAAGATTAAATAAAAGTACCCAAAGTTTGTAAGTTAATGAATAGTGAAGTTAGGTCCAATGTCCCCTCCATCTTTGCCAAAACAGTCTTCATGTAAGACAGACAGAAGATTATTTTATAGTAGCTGTGCTACTAATTACTGAATTGTGAAACATGGCTTTCATCAAAGTTAAGGAATTCACTTATTATTGGCCAACATTATTGAATGGGTAAGGCCAATTAAGTAGGGAGGGAGGGGACATTGAGTTGTAAATAATGCTGTTACCAAGTTTTAGTTAGGTACAACCTTTTCCTTTATAATCATAGTCTTCAGAAAGGGTAATTTTGTATATCGATCTTATTGTCTTATCCCTTAGAATCCTCGCATTTAAGAAATGTATTGAAACTAAAGAAAATAAATTATACCGTAGAAAAGATTTCATTTGAAGTTTGTGAAATCTACAACAGAAAAGTATTAAATCTACTCTATCATTCAAAATGTCCTTCTTTATGCCAAAGTATTTTCTTGGCTGCTATAAAACATAGATTGCTGATTTTTTGTTTGAAAATTCATTCAAGAAAATTTATGAAATAATATCATGAAGAAAGGAACGGATAATTAAATGGTAAATTTTACTGATCAAATTTTACGAGCTGCTATTCGTTGGCTTTAGACTAATTGTGAGTACATTATTTTATCGTCAATGGTCCCATTCGTAAGATATATTTGACATAATATAAAGGGAACAATATTTTATATTGCTTCAAATTAAGGCGTTTTCTAAACAAGTTTGAATACAAACAAAGCCATATTTTTGAAACCTATGTAAAGATTTAAATTTTACCTTATTAGACAACTTAATGTAAAACAAGTGGCCAAATCTTTTTCCTTTAATCAAATATCCCTTCTATAGGACTCATAAGAAGCTTCCTTGAACAAGAATATATTTTAGAGACAGTAAGCCATACATTAAAACATTACTAACAGACTTTTTATTTCAGACTTCTATTGGCTGCAACACAATGGGAGGTGGGGCTGTAGAATAGTCTAAAACCATCCTGAATATAATATATAGAAGCAATATGTAGAGAAGCATCCCTACTAAAAAATTGCCAGTTTAGTCACACTTGCTTTGACAGGCACAGTCAAGCATAAACACAAATATAATATTGCATCATACGAGAGAGTAAAAAGCTGAAAGAGGAACAAACAATCGTAATAATATTAATTATGGCATCGATCGTATTGTAGACCGCTTTACGCGGATATTAAATAGAAAAACTAATTGTTTTAGCCCCGAGGGGCCGGAGGACCGAGCTAAAAAACTGGTGTCAATTTTTACATTTGTGGAAAATTGTCTGTAAATGATTTTTCAGTAAGACTGAGAACCGGTTCTAGTCAATCGGATATCAATTGAAGCCATACTCGAAACGATATTATAATTACAGTTTGTATTTAATATACCTATCCGTGTATAATCCTATCATATGAAGTAGTAGGATCTCGCTATCCATTGAACAGATTGAGTTCTCCATGTTGGAGAACATTTGCATAAATTAAAGGATGGTTTTAGGAATTTTATTGGTATAATCAAGTCTAAGAATGGTCACATACCTGGATGCCTAATAATAACAAGGAGGAAGAAACTTTATATCCTGTTATCTTATTCGTTGGCTCGAAAACTTTGTTAATTTTCATTGGTTTGATGGTTGGTGAATATCAATTTATCGTTATCTCCCTTAAGATCCCTGATTTTTACACACAAAAAACACACAATGTTTTATCTTTAAAATATAAATGATTAAAATATTTGTGTGGTCATTACAAAATAGATCTGGTCCAGATTTCATCTGTTAATTACATTATTTCACAACAATAATGGCAATACTTTTTATACAAGGATTTAGGACAAGTTTTCTAAAAAACAATGGCATGCAAACAAGCGCAGGTGAGGTTGGGCATACAGACATAAAAAGCCTTACTTTTTTATATACCAGGGTGCTATGTCAAAAATCACTGGGAATTAGAAAGAAAAAGAAGGTAAAAAGTTTTTTTCACTCAACATTTATCTCATATAGTAATTATAAAACTCAATGTTTATTAATTTTGTTTTTATGTGAATTATCTGTTTCTAGCTTATATATAACTTTAATTACATAATTTTTAAAATGCCTATTACATAAAATATTTGAAAAATAATAATTGGATAATAAAAACTAAAAAGCAGAAAGTTGGAAATTAAAGTTAATGTTTAAGAAACTACAAAACAAAAGCAGTCTTATCCACAATTAGCGCAGCATTAGATAGCTAAATTATTTTTGATAATAAAAACTTTATATTAATATAATGATGATTTTGGTAGGTATTATCATTAAATAAATTTAGGTTTTCTGAAAATATAAATCCATCAATCAAATAGAAGATATTGGCATTTTAGGTCAGTTTAAATCTTTATATAAAAGTAGCAGGATGTCTTTCTGTACCGAAAGTAATCGCCAACCACTGGACCGATATGATTCTCATATACTATGTAGCTTCTCATAGGTTCTGGAAAGGTGTATAACTATTTTAGAGGAGGTCTCTAGACATATGAAGATAAGGACAATGGTATATCCCAATTAAGTAACAACAAAACTTGAAATTAAAGTTTAGATGCATGAGTTTTTAACCAAGAGAAGATTGGTTGTGTCTCTAAAGTTTCCATCCTTTAAAATTACATTTAAATGCATTCAAAATTTTATATGATTAAAATTATATGTAGATTTTTAGTTGCTACTATATAATTCTTTTTTGTTTGTTTGTAAAACTATTAGGGATACGTTATTTTCTCAGCACATATTCAAGATAGACTGCTGTGAAGATACTACAGAGCATATAGTATACAACTTATTTTGTCCGTCGGTCTAAGCATCAAAATAAAAAGTCAAATATGAATTTAATGTGCGATTTCGTGATTTTCTATTATTTACAATAGCCTTCTATCACTTTTTATGACTACTGAACATCTACATTGTTCACATGTTTGTCCATTGGTCCATTTGTGATTTTGTTATGCTTCGCTACAAATGGATGTTGTCATCCTTGTTTTATCTTAATCTGATGTATACCTTCACAAAGACAAAGAAAGCATGTTCTTAATTTGGAATTACTATTTTATGGCATGCTAAATTTCTTTTTTTTCTCCTTAACATAATGCAGAAAAGAACACCAATAAAATGAAGAAACAAAGATGGATACTTTCTTTTAACAAGTGCATTTAATTCCGAAATATTTTAGGTGATAATTTAGCTAAAATATAAATAAGCTACATGAAGAAATCAAATTTACTTCTTTCTCAAAGGCAAAGTAAGGTTTTCTTTTCTATATCACCATTATCTAGTGAATCCTTTTATATAAAGTAGTAAGGTTTTTTGTCTGAAATAGAAAAAAAATCAATAACTACTGAACCGGTTGAGTTCTCAATTATATGGAAGCTTCTTAGATGGTAGTTTTTAAGATATTCAATTTTCATATCCAAGTTGGTTTTAGGCTATTTTCCTACTTTCCTTTCACCTTCGATTACAGAGCTTCTTGTTGCTAGAGGCGGAGCCGCTAGAGTTAATAAAAGCATGGAAATATTTAGGAGAACAACTCTACATATTACATTTTTGTAATAACATTACATTTAAAGCAACATCATACTTGGATGAAATTTAAGAAATGGTTACATCAAGAAGAAAGAATTTTTACGATGTTGTTCCGTTTGACGTTAAAGTCTTTCATTCAACAATCATTAATCATAAATACTGTTTTATTCATAAATTTATTTTAAGCTTTTATACGTTTTTAAGACAGTTTTAAATTTTAAAGGTATCTTAATCTAACTCCTCTAATAATTCTAAGATAGATAATTTTTTTTTTTTTATATATGCCATGTATCATTGTAATTTTGTATAACTTTTCAGCATAAAGTATTACGGTTTTTGTCTAGCTTACCCCTGTTTCGATTGAATTCTTCATTAAAGGGAAACTAAATATTGCTCCTGGGCAGGTTTTATTATATTTTATTTGAACTCTTTTAAAAGACCTCGTGATCTTACCGTTTGGATTTTGAGCTGTTCTCCTGTCAGCAGTTGGTGCCTGTTGACATAAAACTCCGTCGATAACAACCAAAGTTATAAAAATCATCGAAATTGTCGCCGAAATGGCCTGGTTTCTCAAACGGGTCACCATTTTGAGACCGTTTTTTTGTAACTTATTTGTTTGATTTTATTTCGTTCACCTAATCACCATTTGCAGTGCTTTTTGTGTAACTTTTAAAGCAGATATTTCTTTTTTTCTCTTGGTATATACACCGTTAATTATATAACATATCCTTGAAAGTAAAAAATCACTTTTTTATCAAAAATCTTTAACTATGATATGTTCACATTTTTGTTTTAGATTTTTTCGACCAAAAATCTAACAAAAAATATAACAGCCGGCGTTACAATGACGCCGTTTTTTTTGCGTCAGAGCAAAAGTTATAGTGACGCAATTGTGACGCACACTGATAATCACCACCCTTGACAATGGAAGGACCAAAGCTAGACTGAACCTTTAGCTCACTTATACCATAGCAGGGCTGGTTCGAATCCCTTCTTATATCACCAAAATATCAGATTTTTAAAATACTTTTAATTACTTTTGAATTATCTTTTTTAAAAAATGTTCGAAAATAAAACAAAAAATGTAGGAAGAAATACTACCCCTGTATTTTGAAAAGGGTGGAGTAGAAACAGGGGGAAAGGATGGTTATGGGATGAAAAGGGATGATATATAGGGGATGGGGGTGTAGTCCTATGCGCCTAAACTGTAGTAGAGAGAAGGATAGATAGATAAAGAGAGAGACGCACGTTACTAGGCGCACATAAGCACACACACATTTAAGCGCCGCGCTTAAAAACTACACACACACACACATATCCCTATATGTCAAAAGTACAATAGAACTATTACATATATTCATAATATCAATATAGTTACCTATAAAAAAATGTTTTATATACATACATACATATATATATCCTTAAAAATATAACTTGAAAATGTCAAAAAGCACTAGTTATAAACAACAAAATATGTATTTATAACTTAATTTTAAGTATAAATACTATTTTTTTGACACAATATTACTTTATAAATAAGCCTTAGTCATCTAAATAGTAACGAAAATTATCTTATTTTATAGTACGATAAAGGAAATATTCTTTTAAGCATTTTAAAATAATCAAATATATTTTTTTTTCTCCTAAATAAAATGGCATAATCAATTTTTAAATGTCAATAAACCCTTTAATTTAACCCGTTTAATCAGGGACTCAGGGAACTCATCAAATCCACGTTTGTGCTTTTATCAGCAGCTATAGAATACATTATTCTAGTCTTAAAAGTTTCATTCGTTGGTTAACCAATTTTTAATTTTATAAAATATTGATTGTGTTTTACGAACCAGCAGTGTCCAGACTTTTTAACCAATGATTTTTATCTATAGAAGGGTAAAATTCAATACAATAATTTGAGGTGTAAATAAATTTTTAGTCAATTGTCTTATCCCTTAAGATCCCTGGCTAAAATCAAAGTTTTAATGGATAAAATTTAACTATCTTCCATGGATGTATCCTTTTATTCCTGGGTTTAATAAATAGATTAAATGAACCGGACTATTGGTCGCACAACTAACGCCCTTATTTATCTCTCTTTCTCTCAAATACGATTGCTCTCTTTTTTCCTTTCTCTCTCTGTATGTAACTCTCTTTCACTCTCTTTCTTTCTCTTTCTCTTCTCTCCTTTCTTTTTCTGTTTCTATATATTCACATTATTTATCTACAATTCTCTCTCTTATTCTACCACTTTTATCTGTCTATCTTTCTCTGTGTTTCTTTCTTTCTCTCCCTCTCTTTCTCTTCTTTTCTGTCTTTCTATCTCTAAAAAACTCTTTCTATATTTTGTTCAGGGATGGAAAAGACATAGACGCAATTTAATTTATAACCTTCCTTCCCCTCAATATTCCACTCAGCACCCAAATAACTCAATCAAAATATTAGAGGAAGATTTTTATATTTCATTGTCTTATCCCTGAATCCTTTTTTATCTAGACCACAACATTATTGTTAAACAACAGCAACATGAACGTTGTTGGGAGGTAGTTGTTGGATAGCAGGGATACAGGGATAGAACATTCATTTAAATTACTTAGGTACACTTGTGCTTTTGGTAGATGATGAATGTTGTTTAAAGAAAAGTTGGAAAATAAATTAATCACCATTGTCCCCTGCCTCCCTGGATATGTAAAGACCGAATTGGGAATGGGGAAAAAGGAAACTGGATTTGTAGTTCAGTTTATCATTCTATCTCTCTTTAATCCTCTCTCTCTCTATCTATTTTTCTATCTATCTATCTATTTATATCTTTCTCTCCCTCTCCCTCATAATATTGTGTATTTTTTGTAATCTTTTGGTTGTTTTAAAATTATTACTAGTCAAAAACTAAAAAGTAAAGACGAAGTTGCCTTGACATGAAAGGCTAAATCATTTTACAAATTAACCCCCATCTAAAATAAGAGCCTCCCTGGAAGCGTTTTTTAGACCTTAATCAAATATAAACTTTTATTGTTGTATCTACTCTATTATTAAGATATGCCCGTACGTCTATCCGACTGACAAAAGAAAACTTTTTTTCAAATTCATCTTTTAAAAGTTATATTTATTTATTTATTGACAATACATGCTGCTATGCTACTCATAAACTCGTATGTCCTTGTTTTATTTAAGATTTAATTTCCTTATATCTCACTTTTAATTTGATCTGTGTCTGATGTCAATATATTAAAAACAGAAAACTTCATACAAAAAGAAAGAACCCGGTATTAGTGTCTTAGAAATTATCTTAGTGACGTAACTAAAAACGAGGGATTAGAGGGGAGGTGGGAAAGGTAACCCCTAAAAAAGAGATGGATAATAGAGGTGATTGATAATTGATAATTGATAAAGAAAATGTAGGAAATAATTTATACTCTCTGTACTTTCTACCATAGATTAATTAATTTGTATTTTCTAGACAAGGATGACAACATCCATAAAAACGAAGCACAAAAATCAGAAGGTAGAACAAACGCACAATAGCTAGAGTGTCAGAACTTAACAAGCAGAATATTAATTTTGAAGTCTAAATGAAATTGCACATAAATTTGTTGCAAAATTGCGTAAATATAGCATACAGTAAAAGGACATACTTCCGTGCAAAATTTGAAATCAATAGTATAATTCTAATATGTCTAATAAATGTTGTCAAAAAAAGGTTGAAAAAAATCCGCATATTATGTTGATATAAACTATAATATATTATCACTAGCAGTAACATCACTAGAAGCTTTTAGGGTGGTAAGGGGGAAAGTTCATTCTTCCAATTTTCAATTTAAGTTTTAAAACAAAGAAGTAAAATTGCGGAGATGGTACTTTTTTTCTAGGTGTTATTTTTTTTGGAGAGTGGAGAGCCCTCTTCCTAAATAGTTATAAACTTCTCTATACCTATAATAAGCTTCACTGTAAAGAAGAACCCTTTAGGTTCAGCGGTTAACAAGATCCGTTGCTACAGTCAAAAAAAGCTTAGCTTACTAATTTATATAATAGGATATAATAAAGTAACAGGATGTCTGTTTGTCTGTCTCTTTGTTTGTTTGTTTGTCTTTTTCTTTTAAAATCTAGAAAAATAAATTGGTTTATTAAATTGGACTCTCTCCTCCTCAAGTGCCCCAAGAGGCCTCTAAGGCGTAGCCGCTAGTAATAGGATACAGTAACAAAATGCTAATCCTTATATCAAAGTAAAAGAATGTTTGTGTGTGTGTGTCTATTTATATGGAAGGATCTTCCTAACTAATATGCTTCTCCTTTGCAGGGACATAGGTCATGGGAAGGTTTTTAACTATTTTAGGATAGGGTACCTGCACCCTCACGCGCTTAGAAAAAAAACCACCAACATTTTTTAAATTTTTTTCTTTTAAAACTAAATTGTCCTTTTAAGTATATCTGTCAGACAGACAGACAATAAATATATGGAGCAGATCTGTATAAATATAAGGTATCTTGACTAAAACTTACAGCTGGCTATCTAAAAAAGCAGTCGTGAAAATATTAAAGTAATATATATAGAGCGATAAATAGCTATGAAACCATTTTCCCTAATCAAAGACCCCTGACGCTGCAGAAGGTTGTTTATCAATAGAAATTTTGCTTTCTCACTTAGCTGCCAGAAAGCTCATAAGCTGTCATTGGAATAAGATTTGTAGGAACTTTACTAATTAATAAAAACCACCGTATATTTTGGTATAAGGATTTGGGGGACCTTTATTATTAATTAAAGTCATGTGACCTAATGTACAAGAGTTAAAACAATTAAATCAAAAGATTTTAGTGTAAAACTATTTGTAAATAAGAGTATAAGAATAAGATATTGTTATCAACGACAAAAAATAAATGTTTTGCCTAATTTTTGTAAAAGTTTAGAGCATATTTATCATTTAAAATCAATGCTATCTTTTAAAAAGTGTTTCCATTAATTTGATTGTGCTTTGTAAGCAAAACCTGTATTTTATTATTTGTACTGTGTAATTTTATTTGAATATTTAATTCAAAGATAGCAATTTTTTTTAAAAATAACCTAAGATGAATGTCGGAATTTTCTTATTAAACATAATAATGTATATATAATTAGAATAGTAAGACCTTGAAAATGAGCAAAAAATTATTATATGATAATTATCAGTAAATCTAACAGAATTTAAACGTAATTATTAAAAAGCTAGCTTCAAAAAATAATAATATATTTTTATTCAAATACTATAGTACATTCTGACAAGGATGATGATGTCAAGTTTAGCAACATTTAACAAATATGTCTTTTAAAAATCAGTTGATTTATTGCATGAAATATTGAAAATGTATATAGCAATTTACAGATTTTTATGATTTTCAGGAATTTAAAATAATTACATTCATTTGGTAACTGTAAAAGCAGAGTATAGCATTTATAGTGTCATAAATGAGCTACAATTTGAAATAATTTACATTTATTTATTAGGATGTAAAATCCTTTTATAAAAGGCAAATACAGATTGATTTTAATTACAAGTTTATTGAGAAAAAAAAACGGACTGACTGATGGATAGACAAAGTGAATTATAGAGTAGCTTCGCTACTAAATATGATGTATACAAGGACATGCGCACTGGTTCAGTTCACATTGCTAGGGACAAGTTGTAAGAAAGAAAGTTATCTATCTAGTACTAAGATAAAGATTTAAAAGCCTCCTAAAAAAGAAATATATTTTTAAAAACAAATTAAATATATAGTGCTGTTAACATGAACTTTAAAATTGTTATTATAGAAAATAAAAATAATCTCTACTTTCCGAAATAATTGTACTCAAGACAGCTTGTAATGAAATTATTATCCAGATTTTTACGATTTTATAATTTTTTGACAATGCCAAAATTGTTTTTTATACTTTATTAATTTTATGATATATGCATTATCTATAAAGGACAAACACAAATACATAATAAATTTTATAGTTAGGATATTGTTTCTAAAAATGAAAAACCCTGTATAAAACTCAGCCATTTTAGAGTCTAAGCTGTCAAATTTCTTGAGCAATGGGATTGTGTTGGTAGGTCTTTGCGATAGCTCTATATAGTCATGTACCCTTGCTCCCTCTATTCTCTAACTTTATTGTGAAAATAACATTTCTCCAACAATAAGGTTTTTTAAGCATGACCGACAGTCAGACAGACAAAATAATGTATAGAGTAGATGCAGGGGGGGGGGAAGGGGTGATTACTTGAGGGCACCCTCAAATTTTGGAAGTCGTTAAGTAGATGCACATATATCTTGGGTATAGTCCCTTTCATGACAATGCCTCTTAAGGGACGTTTCTTGGTAGATTTTATCCTATTTCTAGCCACTGCAGGGGGGGGCTCTATCCATGCGGGGCCATTTTCCTAACCCTGCAGGGCAATCACCTAACCTAACCTAAAATAATCCATCAAAAGCTACTGTAAAAAAAAATACATTAAAACACCTCTTAAAAGACCTTTTCACTTAAAATTTCAGTTGTCTTTCTTCAATAGCAGCCAAAAAACACACAAAGCATGTTTTAAATGGACGTACTGACTTTCTGTTAACAATGATAGAGTTGCTTTCTAAATTATACCTAACTGTCATAGGAATCATCATGAAGAGTTTGAAATTGATAGGATAATTATAACATGTCTTGTTTAATAATCTAAAATCAATTAATAATTTTATCTAATTTCAATTTCAATTTATCTATGAAATAAATGTAAAGCTGTACAGGTTAAGGCTACTATCTGACTCAATGCATTTCTTTTTCTCCTCTTTTTAGCAACCGAATGAAAGTAATTCTTTTCAATTCCAGATAATTATAAGAATTGGTAACATTTGCTTAGATATTTATTTTATAAAAACATAGCAAAAAAAATAATAACCGTATTATAATACAGGTATTAAATATTTATATACAAACAATAAAATTGAATATGAATAAAAATTAAGGATAGATCAATCAAATAATAATTATGTACAGTGTCAAAGGACTAAACAATCTTGTGAGAGGTAATATAACTTATGCATTTTAAAAAGATATTTGTTAAATAGACTGATTATTTAAAGACATATTTGTTAAATATGTTGCTCTACTGGATTTCATTACCCTTGTTAGAATGTACCATTCATAAAGAAGGTTATTTTTTAATGGCAAAACTGTTTAAGCTAGCTTTTTTAACAATTACGTTCAAATTCCGATAAATTTATTGATATAAATAATCAAATAATTAATTGTTTTGTTTTTATTCGTAATTGTCTTTTTTATATATACATTATTATGCTTAATTAAAAATTTCTGATAAACATCTCATTATATTTAAAGAAAAAATAGCTGTCTCTAAATTTAATATAGAAATAAAATTATTATGGAAAATCAATTGATTTTTCATGGTAACAGGTATAAGTTATAAAATACAGACGAATTTATAGATGTAATCTTGAAAAGATAGCTTTAATTTAAAATGATAAATATGCGTTATTTTTACCAAAAACTAGACAAAACCCTTTTTTGTTGTTGTTGATAGCAATATCTTATTTCTTTACTCTCGTTTATATATAGTTTTAACCTAATATCTTTTGATTTAATTGTTATTGGTTTGAAATTTTGACTAAAAAGCTGGCTTAAAAAATAGCTCATATGTGATAAAATATATAGCATTTTGCGCTAACTTATGATGGGTTTATACAATAAGTATAATTATAAAAGCAAATATTTGAAAATTATTTAAAATCATTCAATGTTTAATGTAAGATTAAGCCAATTATTAATCACGAAATTACATATAGGTTTTTTATTATTTTGCTAAATAATCTATAAAATATTTACACATTGTAAGTCAACTCTTGAGTTATGTAAGAAGTACAATATCAGCTCATAGATCTTATTTCAATTTTGAAAGATAATTTTATAAAGAAAAATAAAAAAAAAGTTGATTTTGTTTTTTAAAAGTGAGCAAAAATAATGTAGAATTTTTAGAAATATTTTTAATATTTTTTAAAAGCACAAAAAATCTTGATTTCAGGCCTATATTAACAATTCTTAAAAATCCTAGTAGTATCGACACATCCTATTTTTTTTACGTCACTAAGATAATTTCTAAGACACTAATACCGGGTTCAAAAAGAAAAAACTAGGTATAAGAAAAAAGGTACTGTCACACAAAGTATCCTCTTGAGCACTGATACACTTCCCCATTATCCTTATATTGGGTACTGGGTAGCCTCGTTGGGTTTGGGCACCGCAGGTATAGGCGTATTTAAGTCGTATTCTTTTATTGGTTAGACTTACCTAAAAAAATAAAATTAGAAGTAATAATTATTTATATAATGCACGGTTATCGAAGCTACTTTATAGTTCACGTTGTCTGTACGCCCGTTGGTCCCTTACACTATGGGGTTATAGGATTTACTCAGCTTCTATTAAAGCCGTACCTCTGACATTCACAATAGTACGACACGACTGCTTTAAAACAGCTTTAAGCTTTTTCTATTCTTATGTCTTCTTTCTCTTCCTCACTTTTTTATGAACACTGAACATTTGCTTGATAATTCAATTTGTTCGTTTGTCAATCCAAACTTAGGTATGTTATCATCCTTGTTTTCTACAGTGATGTTAGGTTTTTTCTTTTTTATCAGAAATTATTGTTATTTTTAAAGTTTTCAACCTTCCTAACCCTAACCCATTTTATACCTAAACCTAACTTCTACAATCAAACAGTTTATTTTACACAAATATTCTAATATTTTTTTTTATCCATCTATATTATATAGAGGTACTGATAGCAAGGAACTTGAGAGATAAGACGATACATTTTTGTAATTCTAAATGATGATGAAAAAAAATATTGGTTTTAAATTTTGGACACTGCTAGTTTTAACAAACCAATCAAGTCTTAAATAAAGTACCAAAAGTTTTAAGCCACAAACAGAAAGCGTGATTAAAAACTTAGGGTACCAAAATAATTTAAAGACCAATGTCCCCTCCCTTCCTGAGAGATAGGGGTCAGATTTGAACATAATGCTCTATGATCTCAAATATGTAAGAAATATAGAATATTTTATATTTTAGACAATTTTATATGCAGCACAACTTTGAGGTTTGATATACATATATTAATATGTACGTGGCTACGCCTATAACATTAATATCAAACTTTGTAAAATTAGTCATTATCATATTAGCGTTATATTAGGATCTTAAAGTAAAATAAATTTGAATTCAAACTCCCACCCCATAACTCCAACAGAGTGATTTAAACCATTAAATTTATATTTTAGTGATCAGCCATATACTTTACTTTATATAAATTTCCCATTGTTTCTTTCAATAAAGAAATCTTTAGATTAAAACACTACACACAAACATTGCATAATTTATTTTCTCGTATTCATTCGAATCCGGTGGATAGGAACCGGTTCTCATCCATACGAAAAAACTATGTCTAGCATCATATTATATCCAGCTTTCTACGAATATAAAAATGTACAATCATAAGATTAAAATTAGTTTTTTTAGCCGGTGCCTTCGGCACCTCGGGGCTACAAAAACTAGTTTTAATCTCATAATTGTACATTCTATATCCGCGGAAAGCCGTTTATAATACGATGCGAGAAATAACTATGATTAAATCTCTGCATATTTATCCCGTTCAATGGATCTTTTGAGACATAAAAAGAGCGGAAATGTATTGATTAGCAATGCTATCAGGGATAAATGGAATTTAAGTTGAAAAATAATAAAACAGCAGGACTATCATTATTTCAATGGAATGGGCAACTTATCAGGGATAATTTCTCTTGGTAGTGGGAGTCTAGCGAATATTGAGATCTTGCGGCATTTCCAGATATAAAGTAACTATCACTATGTATAATAGAAGATTAATTTGCGTCTTTTAAGATCTCTAAACCGACGACATACAAAGCATGTTTTGATTTCCTTGCGAGGGAAAAAATACAAAAAGCCCATTCCTTTATAGATGAAGCCCCCAGAGGCTTTCATCTTATTTTTTTTCTTTAATTGTCCTATCCCTAAATTAATGAGCTGTGGCATGCTATTCGCTCTAAATATGAAAAGAAACTATGAACGGACATAGTTTGGCTTCAAAAAGGAAAAAAAAGACAAGTATTATACAGAATAAGTATTAAATTAGGAAAATTATGCCCATATGTAATGAAGTAAAAGGAAGAAAAATACATCCATTGTGAAACAGTTATAACGTAAAAGTAAGTTTTCGGATAATTGAAATAAAATTCTAGGATTAAGAATGAAGGTACGAGGTTCCTTTTTCTCAAATTTTGTTTTCCTTTTTTCCTTTTCTCTCTTAAGAATATATATCCCTATTTTTCTCTCCGCTTCCTATTTGTGACAAAAACGAAAGGTTTTTGTCTACAGCAATTTATTTGAGAGACGGTTCAATTATTAAAAGCGTAGACTATTCTGCGCTTAGGGCATGTCAGTCATTAATTATGCATAATTAAACAGGTTCGGCTATAATTAATTTCGTAGTATGGGATATTCAGGTACCCCCCCCCTTCTCCTCTATAATTTTAAAATAGTCAAAAATGTAAACTAGTGTTTGAGTTGTCATTCAAGCAGGATCCAAAGGGATAAGAAAATGAACAATAAATTAATGTACACCCCTAATCATTACACAAAATCATCCTTTCTGTGTATTATAATTATTGGTCGAAAGGTTGTGACACTACTGAATCCGTAGCCTCTAGGAGCGTAGTCCAAAAGAGACCAATTAATTAAAAAATAACAATAAACTATAAAACAATAATACTTATTATTTTTGAAATTTGTTTGGATAAATGCCTATGCTCCAAGCATGTTGTTAGTTAGCAGTAAGGCTTTGTTTGCAGAGAGAAACTGAGTAGAATCTGTATTCCTGACACGGACACATTACAGTAGTTTCAAATCTAATATAATCTTTCTTTATCCTTCTTTAAACATTTAAAATGCTTATATATTTTATACTCCATGCAGAATAATTCTCCCAAATTTTGCAAAATAACCAAAACTATTTGAAAGAGCATCCGCTTAGTCATAATAAAGCCAAAATTCCATAATTCATTTTCTAAAGTAAAATGCCTTTTTTGGGACACAGCTACTCTATAATGCGATATGGAATTCAATAGTCGTCCTGTAGCCCTAAAAACGTCCTTTCGTTCTTTATTTGTTGTTATTCATAACAATAATAAAAACTTTTTATATCACAAAATTCTGTCATTTGAGGTGGATGTTTTTGTTTATCTTCAATACATAATTAGTTTCCTTTATTTGTGAGCAATATTTTTTCTCCAAATTTCTTCCTTATTTAGCTTCTTTTCGATACAATCATCCTTGTTTAATAGCCAATTTTATAACACATAGTTCAGTGACACTTAAAAACCCATTGTCCCCATTTTAAAGGATGCTTTTTAAAGTATCTGCATTTAGGGACAATAGATTATTAAAGCAAGAAAAATGACACCTTTGTCAAAAATAAAGTTTACTTAAAAGGTTGGTATAACAATTTTGAAAGATCTTTTAATAAGAATAAAAATAGTGTTTAAATTCATTAACATAAGTGTGCTGTAGGGGTGTGTCAACTAACCCCCTCTTTAGAAAAAATAGACAAGGACTGTCTTCAACCTTTTTCAAACCAATAAGCAATAAACCGCCTGCCAAAATCCTGTGCACGCTACTGTCTACTTATATACATCAAGGCTTTTATCGTAACAAAATATAATTCTTAGATGATTCTTAATTTAATATAGGACAATTTTTCACTAATTATAAATAATATTTCAAAAAGATAATCGAAGGTTTTAACTAGTTATTCTTCTAATAATTCTAACTGCTTTTTGAATTGTTAAAAAATTTGGCAAAATTGTTTTGGTTTCTTGAAGAAAAAAAATAAAATTTAAAGTGAAGAATCGTTTTATTATTATTTAATCTAAAATCTACGTGATCAAATTAAAAATCATTTTATCCTCCCAAAAAAATAATATCCATGGAATAAGTTTCATAGAACGAATGTTGAGTATATACAAATGACTAACAAGTCATTTCCTTTTTTTTTGTACCAGAAGAAGAAATCCGGCAAGTTTCTTAAAAAAGTAGTTTTAAGAGTTTCATGAGCAATTTTTCCAAGATTTGGCCTTAAAAATCTCCGCTGGTAATTAATGTAAAACGATTTTTTTATATTTTCTTGTGTGGAAATGTGTAGAGAAACAGTACATATGCACCTTTTAATAATGCATCAAGAATAATGGCCGCAAACGCCTAAAACTACTTGGATAAATTTACTGATCATTGTCATATTCCTAAATCATTGCATCAATAATATAATTGATAAGAGTTTTAACAAAACAGAAAAAAGCACATAATAGTCAATTTGTAAATGGAACTTCTATTCTATATAGTAATAGGATATGTGTAGTGTATGTGGCGGAGCCACTATTTAAAAACGACAGAACAGCTTTAAATTTGTTTATTTCCTTACTAATGTGTGTTGCTCTTGGATTGTGTTTTCTGTGTGTTATTTTTATTCATCAAATGCAATTTTTCAGACAAACTATTTTTTGCACATTATCTTATTTAAACTAGCGGTTATATACCCAGGACATACATATGGGAAGCTACACTGTAAAGGAGATTCATATCATTTAGCAATTAGCGAGATTCTTTGGCACAGATAGGCAGACACACAGACACATATCATGTTACTTTTAAATAAGGTTGCTATTAAAAGTTTGGACGTAATTATCATTGTCTATTTTCATCTAAACACCAATTGTAAAATATTTAAGGAAAGAGAAATAGATGGTTAAATTTGTAATGTGCATTCAATGTAACTTCATTTCATTCCTCCATTTATAAAACACTACTACTTTTTATATTAAAATGAGAATTATATCCACAAGTAGCACAGCAGCAAAAAAGTGCTATAAATTTAAGTATGACAAATGAAATATTTAAATTTAAAATGAGCTTCTTGAGTAAACTGACAATTTTGGACAAACATGAGAATGGATGGATCTTCAAACTGATATACTATTGTATAAAGTAGTAAGGTTTTTTGACTAAAGCGTAAAATCTTAATAACTACTGAACCGATAGACTTCTCCATTTAAGGGAAGTTCTACATAAGTCCTGGTATGATTTTTGCTATTATTTTTTTAGATTTGAGTCTTGGGGTGATTTTAAGCTATAGCCCTTCTCTTTTCCAACCAATACAAAGCCCTTAGATGTTATGGGCTCCGCCGCTCGTTAGCTATATAGTAGCTGCGCTACCATAAAATAGGTTTATTTGCGACTGCGACTTAACGGCTAAATTATAACGGTTAGCTTTGCGGCTGATCTCAATTATTTGCTGCGGACAGGCATGCAGATAATTAATCTAAAAAATAAAACTTCTTGTTGCTAGGATTCTTAAAGCCCTAAGGGATAAGACAGTGAACGATGATTTAATATTCACCCCAGTCTATTATAAACAAAAATTTTCTTCTTATGTAGATTAAAATCATTGGTGGAAAAGTTTGACCACTATTAGCTTGTTCTCAGCAATCAAATAAAAGTACTAGAGTCAATGAATAAGAGGACGTGTTTATAAAACTTTGGGTACTATTATAATTACTATTATTATAATTTATAATTTAATGTCCCCTAACTCCCTAATAATACCAAAGCACCTCTTATATTTTACGAACAATAATATGTCCTTACATTCATAGATCTCTAAAAATATATATTTAAATTGTATTTTTCAGTTCATTGTTATGAATTATTATAAGCTTAGTATATATATTTTCGTTTATCAAATTGCTCCCAATGAAATTTGATTTTATAAAACATATCTCTGTTAAATATTTAAGATGAAACATAAAAGGAGATGGGATTATTAAAAACAAATCTTCAACAAAATATAGGAAGTGTTAATTTCAAAATTTAGCAACATATCACAGTTACTATATAATTGCAGTCTGTTGGTCTGTCTGTAGAGACTGTAACTTTACTGTTAAGGATGATATTAAGTTAATATACAAAAACTATTACTAATTAAATTATTATTTAAGGTCATAGTATAGTTGTAAATACAATTTAGTTGGATACTAATTAAAAGTCAAACTTGTAGGATAAGACTTAAGGCGATAAATTAATGTAAACGCCTAATAAAGATGCAAAATAAATTTAGCTCTTGATTTGATTATTGGTTGAAATGCTAAGACATTGAATGTTTGTACAGCACAATTTGATAAAACCACCCAACTAAAGAGATGATGTGTAATATACACATCAATGTCTCCTTCCTCCCTAATGTAAATACATAAAAGTTTAGGCTTCTAAAATGATGGTAGAGTTTTAGAACTTACATCTGAAAATCTAAATGAAAAATAGCCTTTGAAGTATGTGGACAAAATTTCCAAAGATGTGCTTTCTTTTCTGCAGTTTCGGTCATATAAAAGGACAGTGACCATTTATCTGTTTGAGAATACATAGAAAACAAGAACAAAAAGATCCAAAGATGGATTGAAATATAAAAAACCTATTTTATGGTGTTTTAAAAAGTAAATATAGATGTATGTCTTAATTTCCAGTAATATAATGTAAACAGAAGAAGCTGTCGTACTGCAATTTTCAGAGAAGCCTATTTTGTTCAGGATAGATTTCAAGTTATTTTGCGTTAGATAAAATCAGCCATCCTCTTAAAAATTAATATTATTGGTCGGGTTTCATTTTGCTTAATCTTTTTGAAGCCCCAGTGTTGATATACATTGCATATTATTGATGGAATTTTTGTAGATACCGTCAATATTACAATAAATCAATTTCTAAAAAAACATTTACATAAAAGAATTAATATAAATATAGACTTGCAACAATACTTAGTCTTTAGTAGCTTTGCTATTTGAAATAGGAAGATTTCTAACTAAAACCTGCTTAGAAACAATGGACAAAAGTTTATGGAATCTAAACGATGTGTATTTAAAGATAAAAATCAAAAGAGAAAAGAAAACAAGGATTATAACATCTAATAGGCGAAGCACACAAACAATTTCTTTGAAAATGGACAGAAATCTAAAAGATATTAGATGCTCCACATGGATACGAGATTCGTCACAAGCAATTTTGGAAGACATTAAGTAAACGCTTATTAAACAAGGGAATTTTCTGATGAATTTCAGAAGCCAATCGTATATATAAATCTTCTTCCTCTTATTTTCCTCAAACGAACTAAAAAATAAGATTTTCACTTCTATCGTAAATAGCAACAAAGGAATTTTTTTTTTAAATCCACCATTGAGCATAAATAGAAAATTTCCGTTTTAGAAATACCTAAAAGTAAAATAATGTATCCTTTACTGTTTCTTTCAACAACCCCATAGCAACTTTTTCAATATGTTCCTACATTGCATCGGACAAAAAACTAAAATTCAAAAAAACACTTTTTTCATGCCAAAATAACCATTATTGCGACCAAATGTATTGTTTTCCTATTAGAAAGGTAAGATATTATATCACTAAATGAATTTATATTACCGCAGCTACTCTTTAAAAACCGTCAATTTATGCGTCCGTCTTTCAGAATGAGGAGGTTAGCATAATAAATATAACTTTTTATTGGCCGATTTTTAAATTCTAATGGTATAAATTCGAAAAAATAAATAATGTAAAAAGTGTGTATTAATATAATATTTTAACTAAATTGATATTCTTATTTTTCTGCGCTACTTATATACAATGACTTCGTTTTGTAAAAATATCACCAAGAAAAAAAAGTTATGTAAGATTAAGATCTGATAAGAAACCCTAAACCATGCTCAGCATTGGTTTCTAAAAGTACATTAACAGAAACAAACAGTTTAAAACAAATTAAAATATCCTTTTACAATTTTTATTTAGGTTCATTATTAATTTTTTTGATTTTAAATGATTTAAAGCGCTGGGACAAACTTCCATCCTTGTATTGGATGAAACCCCTAAATATTATCCAATAAAAAACAATGGGCTAAATCCTATAAGATTACCCAGAATTTAAAGTAGCGAAGTTGTTTAATATAACATACTAAACATGAGGGCACGAAAAAAGAAGAAAAAGAATAAAATGAAGATTGATAAAGAAAATAAGAAAAAGAATTAGGGATGTAGATTTAGAGAAAGTAATATAAAGAGACACGTACAGAGAGAGAGAGAGAGAGAGAGAGAGAGAGAGAGAGAGAGCGAGAGAGAGAGAGAGAGACAGAAAGAGAGAGAGAGAGAGAGAGAGAGAGAGAGAGAGAGAGAGAGAGAGAGAGAGAGAGAGAGAGAGAGAGAGAGAGAGAGAACCGAATGCAGATTAGCCTTACACACAAAGGACAGAAAAAATGACATACAGAAACGTTTAACTTAATAGATACCCGAATTGTTGCCTATCTAATAAACGTTCCTTTTTATGTGATTATTTTTTACGTAATTTACAAATTCAAGTGGATTTAACACAATTCATTATTCAAGATAGCTATTCTTCTTATCTAAACTGTAAAAGAGATCTTACTGACATACATAGATATACATATATACTTTCATAGTTTTGATAAAAAAGAACTGTATTTATCTTAAAATTACAGTAATAAAATAGAATTAAAGAGAAACACAAAGTGCAAAAAATGTAACATTTCTTTGTGTATAGTTTTGGATGATTTGAATTATCATGTACTATTTTTTTTTAAATTAAGCAATGAAGCAACTCTACCATTCGTCTGACCGATTTCGATTGTGACTCAGCCAAGTCTCTAAAGAATTATGCAGTGCATCACCAATGATAATTAAAAAGTTACGTGTAAATTCAATTTAACTAACAGTCCAATGTCCTTCATTTATGAGTATCTCTTTGTGCAATCTACCAGGGAGTAAGGGAGGGGACAATGGGCAATTAATTCAATTTAAGAGGGTTCGCTGAAAAGCAATGAAAACCATATTTATCAAGAAAATTTTACCAAAATTGTAAAGGGATCATGGTAACCTAATTTAGAACAAAATCAGTTCTAAGAAAAAAATCATTTACTTGAAAACTAAATTATCAACACATCACAATGTAGTAAACATTCTGTAATTAATCACTAGAAAAATCTTGTTTAGAACTACCTCAAGCCTTCTGATATATTTATAACTTACCCCTAAATTCAAGCGGTTCTTAGATTATTTAATACAAAAATATCACAGTAGAGTTTCTATACATGAAAAGACATTTTCTTGGGAAAAAATATTTGTTAAAACCAGCGATAAATAACAAACTTTTCTGTCTGCATATTCAAAACTAGCTCAGCTAGTTAGCGGGGCATTGATGCGCAAGTCCCCAAAATCAGTAAGAATCTGCCGTATTCGTGCACATTCCCTTTAAGCCAGTCCCCAAAGTCTGAGACTCCTTAAAAATTGAATATTCGATCCATTGTCCCCTCCCTTACTCCCTGGCAATCTATAGTGTTTTAGCAGCCTAACTCTCCTCTCTCTCTATCTCTCTCTTTATGTTTTTTGGTATCTGTGTTATTTATGAACATTGTTGTCATTGTTTGATAAAAATGATCTATCTTAGGAATTGAACTTTACCATTAAAAAACAAAATGCTTTTAGAGTTACAAAAATTATCATTTTTAAACAAGCAACGCATGTTCCATACAGCTTTGATTTTGATGCTCTCACTTGGAAGTGTTTAAAAGGTTTTGAGGGGTAATACAACTCCCCCCCACCCAACATAAACCTTTGTAGGTACCATGATAACCCCTAACTAGGGGGGAGGGGGGTTAAAAGAGAAGAGGGGTCATACTTGTTTAAGATAGATTTAAATGTAGCGATGTGTCAATTTTTATTTAGCCGCGTATATAGGCGCGGTCACTGTACCTTGAAAAAAGTATTGCATATAGATTAAAGCCTAATATGCCGCACCGGTTGTCCATTTTTGTAGTAGCGGAGCTAATCTGTAGTTTTCTTTTTAGTTATCTTTCAGTATGTCTGTGCATCTTTCTTAATGTTTTTTTTTAACATATGGAAATGTTACTGGACAAAGCGTTTAAAAAATCAGCCATGTGACGTCATAAAAATGAGGGAGATGAGAAGATAAGTGGGAAAAACGAGATGGATAATTCCTCATTTTTAGGACGTCGCCTGGCTGATTTTTGAGACACTTTGTCCAGTTACATTGGAAATTCTCAAAATCATTAGGTTGATTTTATTTTTAAAAAAAAGTTAATGGAACGGACGTACGGGCGGACAGACACCCTACAAACGTTCCCTAATTTTCAATATTTTGAGAGCTGATATTGTTTCAAGTGTATAATTTTTAAATATTAAATAATATCGTTCTTGTTATAAGCCGTGACCTAACACAATCAAATACACAGTTTAATACGATGAACATAATCAGATTTTAAAATTAAGTTTATCATTTACAGATTCTAAATGACAAGGGGGTGGATATTAGATTGTAAATTATGCAGATACCCAAAGTTTTATAAAAGAAAATTCTTTTAAGCTACCCTTTGACACGGCGGCTCTGATTTGGGCCACAGTTAAGCTAGAACAATGTTTTATACCTTTTTAAAAATAGCACGAAGATTAAGATAGGGTTATCAGCGCAATACATAGTCTAAAACGAGTTTCAAGGTTCCATATGGGCCCCTGAAGTCAAGAACCGAGAAATTTTTTGGATTTTTGACGTTTTTGACATCTTAAAATCTACCACGATCTACTTTGTCGGAGTACTACAGCCAAGTCAGCTGAGATAGAGAGCTCTAGTCTTTTCTAGTGTTTTCACTACGTATCTGATAGTATCTCCAGCAAGTTTCATTAGTCCATCTCACCTACAGATGGGCTGAGGTTAGATTTAGTAGGCCCAAGTCATAAATCCACGGTAATTTATCTGCGCAATTCGAATCTGCCTTGTTGAACATATGCGCGGCCAGCTCGGCGTACACGTCCACCATCGTCCAAAGATTTTTATGGGCAAAAAGTTCATTACCTAAGCTTTTTATAGTGGGGTAAAACGTCCTGATTGGTCAAGTAGTTTTGGCGCTATGACCGTTTTAAAAAAGTCCGGATTTATGTGGCGCACCCTGTATCTTATGATATAAATTCTTCAAAGTCAACAAAAAACAAGAAAACTGCAGTCACATTAAGTAACATACTTTGTCCGAATGACAGATCACTGCAATATTTGAATAGTTTTAAAAGTACTGTTTTCTAGATAAAGTATAAATATTCAAATATGATCTTAGACAATCCCTCAGTTTAATGTGGAACACACCTCTATTTCAATTTCAGACCATAGCCATCCAAGGAGGAGGGAAAAGAAACATGAAATTTTACCAACAAAATCAATATATCCTTTTTTATCAATACTTTAAGGAAATTAGGGCTCGGCAGCTGTAAAAAGTTAGCTTTCATTTTAAGCCAATTTTTTAGGGCATGCTGAAACCATAGCATCCAACAAAATTTTGGGATAGTTATTTATATTATCATATTACAGACAGCTTTTATCAAAATTAAAAATATGAGATTAAAACTTGTTTTAGGCCCAGGGTAACAAAACTGGTATGAGTTTTATCTTAAATATTTTCAGAAAACTGTTTGTATTATGATGCTATTCATGATTTTATGGCTGAGAACCAGTTAATATTAATCAATTTAAAAGCCATACTGGAAATTTCTACCCACTGCTTCATGTATTCATTTTGACAATCTACACAGTCTTTCAAATAGCATATAATCAAACCCGATAACTTTAAATTGATCGCACAGTTGTTCAGTTATTTGCAGAAAATAAATGTTGAGGTAAGTCTCCCTTCTCCCTGATCTGAATTAAATTGGTCTTATTTTTAAGAGGTCTGTATAGAAATGTATGGACGTAGGGGTCAAACTCACGGATTCAGGGATTATGGACAGATTAATGGAAGTTAAATAATATAATAAAGACACTCTAAGTTTGTACAACTTAATCACAATGAATGAAAAGTTTCTTTTACAAGCCAATGAATGCGAAAATGTAGATTATTAAACGTTTGAGCACCAGTATAATTTACAGTCCAATGTCCCCTCCCCTTCCAGCTGATATGAATATAGGGGTCAGATAAAGCGAGGTACTATCAGAGATCCAAAGACAATGGCAAATTAATTGATGAACATCCCCCAATAATTACTCACAAAATCTGTAGATTAAAGTTGGTGGTTGAAACGTTAATGAGCCAACCAATCAAAATTCAATAAAAGCCCCCAAAGTTGTTGATCCAACGAATAATAAAACGTTATCTAAAAACTTTGGGAAATGGCATAATAAACAGCACGCCATCTCTGGGTACTATGGTCTACATTTTATGGTTGCAACAGTTGTAATATTATTGTAAAACACTATATAGCCGTTAGATTTCTTTTGATATTACTGTATTTAAGTATACTGTTCTTTTCAATGAAACTACTTATACTAAAGTACATGATATCCTTTGTTAATAGGGACTATTGTGCAAGGTGGGGTATTTTTTTTTATATCAAGTAACGGTATAAAGAACTACATCTATGCAGGGACAAGGGAATGTCTGTCTGACAAACAATTCTATTAAATTCATGCCAATTTATCACGAAACCTCACCAAGTATGTAATGTTATGAATGGTGCAACTATTACAAAAAAGGGCTCTTAGTATAATACATAAGGGTATTCATAAGGGTAATTCACTAAACCTCATGAGAATAGTGTACACTATTAAATAATAAAATAGCAGACGGATTCACAAAAACATCTTACTAAACAAGTCAGATGTAGGGAGATTAAAAAAATATTTTTAAATATTTCCTAAAATTAAAATCTTTAAATTTTTTTCTTATCCATAAAATTTGTAACTGTTTAAAGACAAAAAACAAAATATTTTGACAAATTTTTACTTCGACTCATTTTTAAACACCACAATTAACCCCTTAGAGCAAGTTTAGGCATAAGTTTCAAATTGATTCAATAACTAAAAAACATCTTACTTTAAAGTTAAAAATAAAATTCATCGTTCATTTCTTATTAAAACAAGGATGACAACATTCATAAAAGCGAAGCTCTGAAATGGAAAGACAAATGGACATTAACAGTGTCAGAACTGAATAAACTGAATATTAATGCATATGTCTTTACAAAATTGTAAGTAAATTTGTTGCAAAACTGATTAAATACATGTTACGGTTTTAGAACATACTGACATTTTTAGGACTTGATTTTAGAGATGCTTTGCTTATGTATTTTGTTGTAATATGAATCAGAATTCAAAAAATTAGATGACTAGGATAATTTTAACATACAAAAATTTGTTGTAAAAAAAGTAAAAAATCAGCTTGTTTTAAATGAACATACGGACTTTCTAGTAACGATTATAGAGTTGCTGCTCTTTCTAAATCGTACCTAACTGCTATGGGAATTAGCATGTAAAACTTGAAATCGATAGGACAATGCTAACCTTTTTAAATTATCAAACAAAGCTAACTGTAACGGATGGACGTACAGATGGACGCACGGACCGACCCTAATCATGGAAAAGCTTTGCTTTTAAAAAATAATAACCATAAATCATACAATACTAAATCTATTTGACGATCAACTTAATTTAAAATAAACATAAAAAAACATATATTGGTGCCTTACAACAAAGTTGCCTATGAAGCACTGATTCCCCCCCCCCCCCCATATTTAAATTATATCTGCTGGTTTCTTAAATGCTATACCTAAAGCACTCCCGCCCCTTTGATCGTTTACAGTTTGTTTTAAAATTAATGGTAGGGAAAGGAGGATTCTGTGCTCCACTAGGCACTTTGGGAGAAACTACCCATATTTTAAATTCTGTAAACTTCCTTCCAACTTGTTTCGCAATTAGGGGCAAGATGTTGTCGAGAAATACAAAATTAAACCACAACAAAAATTATAAAATGTTTGATTTGGAAAAGCATAGTTATATAGTTTAAAACTTTATTGCTAGGTGTCGCAAAAACTTTTTTTCTTTTTAATTTTTAGATGGGATAAATGTTTAAACAATCTGAAATATGTTTCAAAGTATCACAGCTATCCACTGTTTGGATTTTCAATAAATTTTATTCACTATTTAACCTATAATTTACGAGTAGTCTATGATTTAGATAAAATATCTAAATAATGTAAAAAAGCTTACTCTATGTTCATTTATCTCAAAAATAAACATAGTACTAATCTCTGAAAATCATTTTTGAATGGCTTATAGTAAATTAAGCAAAAACTGACAAAATAATGTTTTAGATTCTTGTCAAATTCTGCCAAAAGTTGCTTAATCTCATCATCTAGTTTAAACTGGAAATCTATGAAATCAGATCTAAAGCATTGTTTGCCAGAATAGCCTTCCCTTGTCCCTGCATCTATGTAATGCCATTATCCTATTTTATAAAGTAAAAAGGTTTTGTTGTTTGTAGCTTAAGATTTGACAACCAAAGAACCGATTGAGTTCTCCATTTTAGGGAAGCATCACATTGATCCTTGAAGGGTTTTAAGTCATTTATTTTTTAGATTTAAGTCTGTAGATAGTTTTAGGCTTTTTCTTTGCTTTTTCTACCCCTTAAAAAAACAGAGCTTCTAGATGTTGGGGGCGTAACCAATAGTAGATGTTTTATGAGATAAAAAGAACCTAAACTATAGGATGCATATTTCGATATCGAAGTTGCTACTTTACACAGCCTTATATGTTATAGCTTAAAACCTGTCCATGGCTATTTTTTTTAAATGTTGAAAAATCGGTCCATCAGATTAAACACAATTACATATTTCGAGCGAATAAAGTTTATTCTTTCTAATAAGAATGTCTTGTTCAGTGATTTATTGACATTTCACTTATTTACATTACCTCACTTCTCATCTTTTATTCATAAATATTTCTTTTTTGGTGACATCAAACAATGGATATAGAAAATACGTGGATATTATAACATGGGTAAAATTGTCGTCAATTTACGTTGTTATTATGGTCATCATTTATTTGTTCATCTAGTTACGAGTTTCACATTCTTAGAGTACATGATAATCTGGTGTAAGATCCAAGTTACATTATATCCATTCATCGAACTGTTGCGTACTAACCTTGATTGTATAATTGACCTATTATGACATAATACATCGTACGCAATTCATACGCAATTATACGCAGTTTCCAACAGCTTTTCAAATTGAGAATATAACAGTTTATATACCTATTTAATCTATCTACCGTAGTGTGATTCAACTCATATACAACATTACAAAACTTACCTATGATGATTTGATAATTATTAATATTGAGTGTTTCATAATTCATAATTCAATCATTGGGTTGAAAAACATTCTCTTTTCTTGAAATGATAACTTAAAGCTAAAAAACAATAAAATTCTAGTTGAAATAAAACAATATTGCTATAAAAAGGACTTTTATATTTATTCTATTACAATTATTTAAGTAGTAGAGTAATAATTCTATTGTTTAAGGGTTAAGGTGTTTTAGTTTGTTCGTTTAGATCTTACTAACCACTGAACCGATTGAGTTTTTATTTTTAGGAAATCTTCAAATAGGTCTCGCGATGGATTTAGGCTATTTTATTTTTAGATTTAAACCTTGGGATTATTTAAGGCTATTTTTCTGCCCGCTCCAATCTCTAAAAAAATAAATAGTAAGCTTTTATTGTTCTTCATTATAAGTAAAATAGTTTCAACCTCCTGACTGTTAAGAAATTAAATAATTTATGAAATGAACTGACCCTAATAAGTAATAAAGATATAGTCAAATAGAGCAAAATATTAAATGGATAGAATTTACAAGGAACCATTAATTAGACAATGGAATAAAAATGTATCACCCATCCCCCCCGGAAAAATCTTTAGGCTAGCTTTCATTTTATGAGCCTACAAGTGCAGGAACCTATCATGAAAGGGCTATCCCTACGGGGCATTTACATTTTAAACCAATATAAAGATCAAATTAGAGATAAAACATTTATACACTATATTAATCTTCTGATGTTGTTCTTGTTGTCTTTGTTAAATTTCAACCCCCTTATCCTTTTTTGAGAAGCCATATCTGTAAATCTTAAAAATGTAAATATCTGTTTAAATTCTAAGAAATTTTAGCTTCAGATGAATATTCATTAAATTTGTAATATCGCAATTAATTCTTTAAATTCGATTGAACCAAAACAAAGCTTTTTATTGCAAATTGAATTTATAGGAAAAAGGGCAGGGAAGGAGTTGACATTGGACTGGTAAAAAAACACTCATTGGCTTTTAAATTTTTGGTACTTTTATCAAATATTAATTGATTGATTCAAATTAGCAGTACCAACACTTTTTTAACAATAATTTGAATCTAAAAAAGGGGTAATTTTGTTTTTCATAATTTGGGACGTACTGTTATATAAAAATTTATAGTTTATTGCCTTATCCCTTCAGATCCACCTTTACAGGAAAAATTTCCCCCAGAGACATTGACCGTTACCCTCCTTTCCAAAAAAAGAAAATTCTGTTTCTTAAAATAAGATTTACAAAGAAAAAACATTAAGAGTTTTTTTGTTTATATGTTTGTGCTTAAGATATTGTAAACGGCGAATTATTTTTTTAAAGCTTTAAGCTTTCATGCGGTGTCTATAACCTCACCCTTCGCCTTTACGCCCTTTACTATAAACCATTGACCTCTTCGCTATTTCTCAAGTTTGCTTTTAGGACAGGTTTTTATTTCTTCATTTTTTCCCTTTTAAAAAAATAATGTTTAAAGGTCATTTTTAGCCGGCGGCAATTTTAAAAGACATACTTGAAATGAAAGTGCACTCCGTAATTTCATCTTATACAATATACTTTAGTTGTAATTTACTTAAACTTAAACTTAAACTTAAAGCAATATAACTACTATGGTTTCTACTTCTGTAGCTGTGTAAGATGCGTAAATCAACATAATAAATATAAGTAGGCATGTCATGGCTTCTAAATGTTTTTGAGTATGCTATACACAATAAGCACCTTGAGACAAAGATCTTGTGATCAAGGATTTTACTTAATTCCTATTTTTCAAAAAAAAATATAAGTCAGAGTTTCTTTTTAATTCACTCAAAAAACTCTTTCGCGACGACGCCTAGTGTTGCCATGCTTATGAAAGCTGTCTGTCCACTTGTCTGTCAGTTTGCTTGTTAATCTGTCTGTCTGTACGTCTGTTGATGCAATTTTCAAATAACATGGGTTGAGAAAATTTTAGAAATGAAAAAAAAATTTATATACTATATTGGTAAAACATAAAATACAATCTTTAAAAAATCCAGCTCTTAATTCAACAGACTCTCAAGTGCAGTAAAAGCTATATGACATTTTATTTATCTTAAAAGGGAAATCTACAGAACATTCTATTGTATTTTTGAATTCAAATCTTTAATTTAGAGAAAAATGTATAATGTTTATAATCTCCAAACCTTTCAGTTTACTTGCAGAGCAATGGATATGAATATACGTGGATATTATGACAGGGGTAAAATTTTCGTCAATGAAGGTTTCTAACATGGTCAGTTCGTTCATCCAGTAAGAGGGGAGGGGATGATATATATGGGATGGATGGAGGTATCATTATTAGATACTTTATTAGATAACATGAAAATCCGGTGTAACATCAAAGTAACAATATATCCACTTGGATAAAAAAAATATGCTGAATTAGATAATCAATCATATTAATTTTAGGAGTATATTAAGTATTTAAAGGCTTTTTCTACACTTTGACCCTCGAATCTTTAGTAATTGTTGTTGATTTGTCATCTCAATTTCAGAGCTTCATTTATGGATGTTATAAAACTTGTTCTCGAATTATTGAATATCTTTCCAGTATGGCTTCTAAACCAATTAATATTTGCTGGATAAGAAATGGTTCTCAGCCATAATGAAAAATCATGTATAGCATCTTGTTACAGACAATTTTCCTTGCAAATAAAAATCATCATAATTAATATTATAATCTTATAATTTTAAAATCCGCGGTTAGCTGTCTATTATGCGATGCAATAAATAACTATTATAATTTCTTTCTGTTGCTCTGTGTCTGATATTGAGTCTGGTTTCTGTAATTTTTACAAAGCATTTTTAGAAGTAACCAAATTTGAAATTGTTTTACTGATTTCAATATTAAAAGAAAAATTCCCTGTTATACAGTTAGGGAGTTGAATCAATTTTTATAGAAGCAGAAATATAATCTATGATTATGGTTTGGACCCTCTAAAACTGTAATCTACCTTTCCACTTTCCCCTCTCTTGTTGAAGATATCTTCAACGCCGATACGATTTTTGAAATGTAAGATTCTACTTTCCCTTCTCTTGGTGAAGATATCTTCAACGCCGATACGATTTTTGAAATGTAAGATTCCACTTTCCCCTCTCTTGGTGAAGATATCTTCACCAAGAGAGGGGAAAGTGGAAGGGTAGATTACAGTTTTAGAGGGTCCAAACCATAATCATAGATTATATTTCTGCTTCTATAAAAATGGATTCAACTCCCTAACTGTTATAGTCTTTAACTTATTTAATTTTAATGATATGAAAAGAAAAAGAATATTTTTGTTTCTCCCACAGGGCTATGACCTAATTCACAATATTTCACTTTAAAAAAATACAAAATCTAAAGACGAGATAGAAAAAGAGCACATTTCCTCACTTATTAAAAATGAGGTTTACAATAATTTCAAATGAGATAAATTTATTAGGGTAGGTTATGCAAATCGCTTGTTTCACCCCTACTCGTAAATTTTCCCCCATACATCAAACTTTATTTTTTTTTGTGGATGGGGATAGACGAGCAATTAAGTGTTGACATACTTTTAATGTACTTTGATTTTGATGTAACGTTGCCCAAATATTTCTTTATAATTATACTTTTACCTCATTAATTAACTCAAGCTTTTTAACCAGAACAAATTTGGTATGAGCATCTAAAAGCAAGGCAAAATATTTTTAAAAATAATTTTAATTCATAAAAGTAAATATTATAGAAAATAGGGTTGTAAGATTTTTGTCTGAAGCTAAAGATCTCGAAAAGTGCAGGTCCAAATGGTTTGTACAAATCTTAACTTGGATAACTTAGCTGGGGGCTCTTACTCTGCTAAGAACATTCTATGAAGGATAAAATCCCTTTGGAATTCCTCCAGCCTTGGCTTAACATAACCTGATCTAAAATAACATTAAAAATTTATTATTATAGCATAGAGGAAGGGAACATCTGACAACAAATTATAATCTTATAACCAAAATTATTTAATTCTTTGGCCTAAAAACTTTGATTACTTTTTATTAAATCTGAATTGGTTTGTTCACATCCAAGTTTTTAAGCTTTTTTTCAAATGATTTTAAACTTCGTAACTTTGTTAATTTTCATATTGGGGGCCTGCATCAACTTATCATCCATAATCTTATCCCTTAAAATCCCTGGTTATTTCCGAGAAAGAAATTTCTTCAGTTGAAATTTCCTCCCCTGAAAATATCTTGGCAATGAAAAAGGTCAATTAAATCAAAATTGACCCAAATATTTCTTTTTTATTCACGTTACAACAACCAATTAAACAAAATTTCATCAGACTATTATTGAGAACATTTTGATTTGTTTAAAATGCGAAGATGGCTGTTCGTCCGTCTAAATTTGGGCAACCCTCATCAAAAGCGTAAATGATAGCATGCCTGGTTGATATCAGTTGGAGTCTTGATTACATCCCGCAAGGGCATTCAAGCTTTTTTATTTGGGGGGGGGGGGTGCTTTTTATATCATATAGGCAAGGAGGACGTCCAAGCTTTAATTTTTTTTTTTTTTTGGGGGGGGGGTAATCACCACTATTATCATGTATTATTATTACCATGTACGGTCAGGACTTCCAAACAAAGGTCGAACAATCAAATGGTTGGTTGTCTGTTGTCTGGGCAAATTTTCTGATGCTTTCAAGTTTTATAGAAATACCACCACTCATAAAAATTATTAAAATTGATTGTGTGTGCGGATGGGGTGGTAGGATCTACCTTTTTCTTCAAAGATTCTGGGTTGAAGTTGGACGTCCTTTTTATAATCATATATCACTTGATATTGTAGAGGTTTTGTGACTTTTATACAATAAATATTTTAAAGAAATTATAGAGATATTCGTGAAATTTTTTTCACACAAATATTTGTACAATATAGAAAAGTACATGATTGTTTTTAAATACGGGGTGGAATATAGATTTTATATAGTCTTAAAACAGTTTTTTTTTTATTATTTATCTTTGTATGTGGAAGGTTTAGTGATTTTTTGTGTAAATATTTTATATATACTCACGCAACCTCTCAGCATTTTTATTTAATACCATTTTGTTTACATCAGCTATAACATACCTAAAAAGCACAAATTGTTATCAATCTTATAGCTTTTTAATATCACTAGTGGTTGTGCCCCTTGTGTCTCAGAATAGATCAGTTAAAACCTCTGAGAACTATGGAGAACTGAATCAGTTCAGTATTAATTAAATGAGCTTCAGACAAAAAAAACTTTCTATCTAATAGTATGGGATAGCGACTGTGCTATTAGAGGCTTTTAGGGTTGGGGGAGGGGGTATAATACCACCACCTTATATTAAAGTTTGATTTTTTTTATTTTCTATTGAGCTATATTCTCCCCAATCAGGCAGAGTACACACTACACATAGACATCTTAAGACTTTTAAATTAAGAAGAAAAGCTTTACTCGCTAACTACTGAACAAATTGAGTTCTGTATTTTATTATTAAAGCTTTATATAGATTCAGGATGGTTTAAGGCTATTTTTCTATGTAGTATTCTTCAAGTATTCTATATGGGAAAGTAGAATTATAAGTTCAAATCAAATCATCGCTTATTATCATTTAAATGTTTTTCGAATTATTTGAAATTCGTTTATCGGTAAACTTAATTAATCATGCAATTTAAACATTATGTAGACTGTCTTATAATATTATGGTGTTCGTCTGTCTGTCTTTGTATTAAGACTGTGCAATAATTTAAAGAAGCATAGCTTTTGTGACATTATAATCTATGACAGTCCGTACGTTCGTTCGTCCATTTGTAAAAGTAATATGACTATAACTTTCTAGTTTAGTAATTAGAGTAATTATAAAGATGCCCAAAGGTCCAAACTTTTCCACCAACAATAAAAGTCTACACAGTTGGGGATAAATCATTATCGTCCACTGCCTTATACTTTAAGATTCCAGCTGGTTCCATATATTTTAAGATCCCAGCCGGCTTCTTATTTGTAATAAGTTTTGGTGGGCTGTTTTACTCTCATAAAAATTGCTTATGATGGTGTAGTATGTAGTGGTGTACACAGGATTTTGCTAGGGGCTGAAAACCTTAAAGGTCAGGGGTAAAACAGAGGGACAGGCAGATCTTCCAAATTTCAAAATCAAAGGTTGTGATAAAACTCCTCTGCAACACCTTATGTTTATTTTAGTCTGGGGAGGGTAAACACCCCATTACATGCATCTCCTGCACGCCCATGTTTTACAAACAAATATGATGATTTGTATTTGATTTATTAAGCTTTAAGAATAATTATGCTATCTATCTTCTTTGTCTCTTTCTCTCTCTCGCTCTCTTTCTCTCTCTATTTATCTCAATCATTCATTCTCTCTCTCTTTCTGATTTATTTATAGGATATATAAATAATTATTCTATGCATCCCACAAATATCTATCTTATATCGTCATTGCAAATCAGTATATTTACTGGCAGTCCTATAATATCTCATAAAATTTAGTCTAATTTGGCTGAGCAATTTTACATATGCATAAAATCTCTTTTTCTTTCTCTTCTTTTTCTCCTTTTCTCTTTCTTTTGTTTATTCTCTCATTTTCATTCTCTTTCTCTCTCTCTCTCTCTATCTATCTTTATCTTTTTTCTTTCTCTCTTTCTCTTTCTTTCTTTATCTCTCTCTATCTCCAATTTTCATCTATTTGTGGTTTAAGTTGACCATTCAACGGAAGTTGGTAAAAACGAAGCTACTCTTTAAATGCTTTTTCAAAAAACATCTTCTTGTACGAACCGTACCATTGCTAACATAATCAATTGTCTTCTTATAATATCAGTTTATTTTATTTAAGTTAAAATCCATAGTAAAAATCTGATTTTACAAGAAAAACATTGAATTTCGCCTCTTTTGGTTCTTATTATTTCTGTAAACAGTAAACAAGCAGGAAGGGAGTTGACAACAACGATCAAATCAATATAAAATTCCCTTTATACCCCAGTAGTTGCAAGAGGCAAAATTTACTACATTAAATTGGAGGAGGGAGATTAATTTTGTTTCTATTGTCTTGTCCCTGTAGTTCTTGTATTAAAGTAGTTATTATCATATAACTTATTATTGGTCAAGCTATAGGGTTGAGGAGTTGAGCTTAAATGACATAATCGGGGCTTGCAAAACTGGTTTAAATTTTATAATTTTTCCTACAAAATCCGCGGAAAGCTGTCTATAATCTATATGATGCGATAAATAACTATTCCAGTACGGCTTCTAAACTGATTAATATCCACTGGTTAAGTACCCTTTTAAAGCCACACTAAAAAAGTGTGTATCATGTCCTATTATAGACAATTTTCCACGGAAATAAAATAAAAATCATAAATTAATCCCTGTTTTGTTGACCTAGGTCTTGCACCTATCAAGTCCACCACAACTTGTTTAAATCCTTTTTTTCCATTTTATTATCCGTGGACAAATGTCTATTATATTAACGATAAATAATTATACTGGATTTGGTCCTTGATGCACTATTCCTATTTATATCCTCAACTATGTAAACAGTATTAACAATAATCATACCACAAAGTTAGAGCTGCAAGCAAAATTATAGCAGACAATTATTCAGAAATTTGTAAGTAATCAGTTATTTACAAAACGATTTCGTCCATTAGTAGCGTAGCAATAACACACTAAAACATGTCACAGTTTGGACTGTAGGTACGTCTGTCCCTTTGTTCGTTTGAGCAAAAAGTGAAGATACATTCAATTATGTATTTAGATTATTTTTACGTGTTTTTTAGTATAAAAATCCTAATTAACTCTCAAAATTAAAAGTATTTTGTTAAATTTGTCAGAATGTCAAAAAACATATTGTTTCAGCCACGACCACATTTATTTTATGCTATATAGTCGAAATTCATCTAACTAATGTTAGAGAAGTCATTTGAATACTGACATATTCAATATTATTATATGTCATTCAATACCAATATTATTTAACATCATTTTGTCGATATTAACAGAATTAAGACAGATACAAAGTTTTATATTTAGAAGAACGCCTTTACACTGTTTAAAGATATTTTTTAAATAGTTTTTTGCTATTATAATATATGGACAATATTTTTCTTGTCTTTTATTCGTGTTATGTACATATTGAAGAGGAAGAATTTTTAAATCAGGAAAATAGGAAAATTAAAGCCTCAACAATTTTTACTTGAATAAACCAACTTTTGTTTACTTTTTCTAGTGCTTTAAAAGAACTTTTTGTAAGACTTAATCAAAACAAATATAATATACCGAAAATAAAGCTTCTTTGTTTTAGTGGTTGATCTTTATCTTGTAAACTAGCTGATTTTTCAACAATACCACGCTACTAATGGATATAATTGTCCTTGTATTTATGTAAATTTTGTTTTTCAATAAATGTATAAGAATAGATGTATAATTAAGACAACTACCTGTCCCAAGTAGCGGGGAACTTTTTCGTCTGAAATCAAATTCCTTTCTGCTCCCTTGTTTTAATATTTCCGACACTATTGGCTGATATTCAAAGACCCAATTGAAAGTCGATATAGGGTCCCCATCCCGTGGGTAGAGTGTGATGAATATGTATATTATGTGTCATGTTAGAAATTTCAAGAGCTGTCATAGAGTAAAGAATATCACAAAATCCCATTAATTTCAGGTTGGACTAGATAAAGGCCCCTATTTATATATGGTAATATACCAAATGTATCTAATTAAAATTTACTTATTCCATCGAACAGTAAAAAAAGGTTCGTGTTTTATTTTATTTGTGATATCCTTTTGATTTAATTTATACATCCTACGTTTTTTATGACCACTGAACATATTCTTTATAACTATCTTTGTCTGTAAGTCCATCAAAAACTGTTTTTTAACATTTTTTGTATAAATGTGGCTGTTATTGATGATTGGTAGGAGACGGTCCCATTGAAAAATATTGTATTCTGCCGAGAAACTCTCTTTGAGTGTGGTGTATAGTTGAGCTGAGCATTTGATGCATAACCTAAACCAAGAACGACAATAACCATGAAACAAAATAATCATTGATATATTTCAATTAAAGCAAGCCAAAAGTGTCACATTCAGTAATTAATTAAAAATACGTATGAAATATAGAATCTAGTCTGCTTTATATCATTATCTAATCTTAAAATGGCCCTTTCTAGTTCGAATGCTTATTTTTTTCGCATTTTTTTTTTATCTGGAGACTTAAATGAAACATATGAGAGTATCGTAAAATTTTAGTTTGGTGGTTTTTCACTGATTAGACAATAGATGTATTTCCTAGATCTTCAATCAGACATAATAATCCGTTCAACTTTCATCAGAATTTAGAATTATTTTTGTTCCATCATATAATACAAACAATGTTTGGACAATATACTTTCCCCAATTTAAGAAATTTAAATATTCAAAGCTGACTTAATAAATGAAGAATATACCCTTTCGTATCATGATGTGTACAATTTTCAGCCAATAATGTGGCTAAATTGTTCCTGTGCTGTTTTATTATTTATCCAGTTGAGTGATTGGGGATCTCACCTTTATATATTTATTTATTAGACAAAATTGCAAACGCGCGAATCGCAAAAACATAAATAAACATATACGCTGGGCGTTTTGACATTTTTATTACATTTGTTCATTACCTATATATTTTATTTTGTGGTAAGCTTCTCTTTAACTAGGATTATTTTTTATTCCTTGATCGTTTTGTAGTTCATAGAAAAATATTTATTTAAAGACTTTGTCTGTACACACTAGACATGGACGTAATTTTACAAAGTGTCTCAAAAATCAGCCACGTGACGTCATAAAAATGAGGGATTATCCATCTCTTTTTTAGGGGTTTTCTTTTCCACTTATTCTCTCATCTCCCTCATTTTTATGACGTCACAAGGCTGATTTTACGACATGGACTCGAAGCAATGGGGATAAATTTATCATGAAGGGGAAATTTTAGAAAAAAAATCATTTAAGGGGGGTAAACACACCTTTGCCCCTTTCCCCTTGAATGTCCCTAGAGGGTGGGGGCTTATCACCAAGGTAAAACTTCTATCAAAATTTTCGGACAATCGGTCTAGTCATTTACAAGTTAGTGCAGTGGACATATTTTCATACATGCAGACTTATTTATTTAGTATAGGAGAATTTAAGACAATATTTTTTCAAAATAGCCAAGAATGCAAGGATGCATGTAGGTTTAAGTATTTAATACCCTTCTTTATCACAAATATTAATCGCCTGTCTTCCATTGTCCCATCCCAGAATTCTTGATAATAGCTCAGCTATAACAACATTCCTTAATTTAGGAAGGAAGTGGACATTGGGCTGCTTATTACACTAGCCCACAATTTTTAAAAATTTTGGGGACTTTTATTGAATTTTGATAGGTTGGTTTATTTGCTTGAGTGTCCAAACGTTTCAACCCCTAATTGTAATCTACAGAAGGGTATTTTGTATATCATTATTGGGTATGTACATATATCAATTAATCGGTCAATGTCTTATCCCTTTAGATCCCTGCCTTAGATTATACACAACAAGAATGATTGTCTGTGAACAAGAGGCCTTGACGACAAACACAACGTCTGTACTTTAAAAATTTTAATGGCTGCGCAACTATTGGAAATTGTTAACAATTATCCTTGTTTATTTATTTATATGTTTTACAGTTATATCATAAAATTATATAAACTTTTGCAATTTATGAAACTTTTTTATAATTATTCGAGAATGACTACGTCCAAAGGAAAAATAATAATCATAATTTGTGGGTCAAATTTTGGATTAGTGATTACTTGGATGATATGGAACAGGGTTATAAGCATCTTTGTCATTATCCTGAGGTATATTCTTATAAAATATTAGGGTCGCTGCATCGCTGCCTCACCAAAATTGTTTTTGTGAAAAATCATAGAAAAATCACAAAAAAATCTACAAAACTGAAATAATTTCATAAATGGGTTATTATTATTAACATAAGATTTTATTTATTTTTTTTATAGATTTTTTATGTGATTTTGGAAAAAAATTTCACAAAAACAATTTTGGTGAGGCAGCAATGCAGTGACCCTAATTTTTTAAAAAGAATCCACTTCTGTATTTATTTTTACTAGATTTAAACAATTTTGTTCTGACTTCTTATCATATTCTGCCGCTTTAATTGCTGTCCCCCTCTTATATAATTAAAATTCGTTATCAAATGAGATCATTATAGACTTACATACATACATAATATTTGTAGAGTAGTTTCGTGACAAAAAAGTTTAAAATAAATGCAACAATTGATCATATTTGATGATATTATTATTAAGATTGATTATAACTGCTGATTATAATTATATATGTATTATTCAAAGCGAAACTTTTCTCATGGAAGGATGGGATATTGAACTATAAGCTATATTTGTACCCATACTAGCGTTTTAGCGTTCGTTGACACTACACTTTGGTTATCATCATCGGGGATGTAGATCAATTTATCAAATTAAACTTTAGCATCATGTACTTTTTCAAGTTTGTTTGTCTGTTTTATTTTTAATCTTCGCTTTTGTGGATGTTTATATCTTTTTCCAGCATGACTTTGAAACTGGATTAGAGCCGGTTCTCAGCCATACTGAAAAATCATGTATAGCAACGTATAAAAAATTTTTCCATGACTTTAAGGATAAAATTTTTAAAATTAATGCCAGTTATGTTAGTCCTCGGTGCAAACAAAACTAGTTTTTAACTTAAATATTTTATTTTAAAATCCGAAGAAAGCTGAACGTCTATAATAAGATGCGATAAATAAGAATTGATTAACCAAATCAACCATTGTCATTAGACATCAAAGCTGAACAAATACAGTTATTCTTAATTGATAGCAAATTAATCTTTTTATTAAGAAATATATATATGTCTTCCGTAATAAGATTAATGTTTCTTTCATTATAATTATTTTATATAAAGATATGCTACAATATACTTAGGCAGATAGTTAGTCTATAATTGGAGTTTGTGCATTCGTCAGTTGTTCTTTTCTGTAGATTATAAATTTTGGCTTGAATACTGCTAGTTGGAAACTTAAATTAAAGCAAACAATTGCAAGATTGTGTTTTGTGTTTTAAATGATTTATTCTTCTTATTAGACAAATCATAGACAAATTAAATATGATAATATTACATATTATAAACATATTTATATATATACATGTTAAAACATAATGTTATATTTTGATTTATATTGATTTCATATTACTTTTTTTAAAACAATGGAGATCGGACGTTATCTAACAGCTAAAATACTTTGTATTGTCCTTATATCCTAAAACAAAATCTATAAAATTAGTAACTAAACTGTAATTTAATCCGATGGAATTAAGTAGTTTTATGGTAAATTGTGCTAACAGTAAAGTTTGAGAGAAAAAGTTATCCTCATTCCATCTTATAATACATTCTTCCTTGCTTGCTTTTAAAGCCCTATCTTTTGCTATCAGTATAAGTAAAGTTATTTGTGTGAAGTCATCCCCTTTAAAACAATCATAATAAATATTAAATAAATAAAAATTTTCTTTTAGAAATATAAATTCAGGACATTCATTATTATATATTTTATCCAAAAATGTGGCCATACAGTGAGCAAAATATTTTGCAAACTTGCATTCAAAAATTGCATGCTCACTGTCATTTATAACTTTGCATGATTTGCATAAATTGCTTTCAATAATATTCCATTTAAAAAGTTTGTTAGAGCTAACTAATGTACGAGTAAATTGTTCAAAAAGAAAACTCTTAAAATACATAGTTATGGGCAAGTTAAGTATTATATTAAAACTATATTTAAAACTTTCCATGTCTGGGAACCATTTTTTGTCAATTTTTCGTGAATTCAAAGAAGGATGTGCTGACCAAATCTTTTTCTTGTGCATTTGCTTAAAATAAAGGGCAAAAATGGAAGGAGAATTAAATGACATTGTCATAATAGTTTTATTTGAGTTTTTGCTTTGTTTTGAAGAAATACATTCTAAAGTATTAAACTCAAATTCATTTGATATATTTTTAACTATTTTTGCTATTTTCTCATATAATTGGTTATGTCCAGACAAGGTTTGCTTTAAATTTTCGTTTATAATAGGAAGATAGAGAAATTTATGTTTAATTGGCATGCATTTAATAATTGATGCTAATGTAACAATATTAGAGTTAGTGAGTATTCTATTTTCTGCGTTAGTAAATTTAATATCTTTAGACCAATAAGATGTTGAGATAGTTGAGTTAAGAAATGTTAAAGGCTTCTTTTCCAACTCTTCCATAAAAACACATAGTTTTCTGAAGTTTTTTTTATCCTGCATTGGATATAGCAAATCGAATTTTGTTCTGTACTTTCTAATAGTCTTAGAGCCAAAATTTTTAGTTATTGAAGAAATTGGAACATGCTTGTTTGCAAGAATTATAGCTAGATTTGATTTTGGGTACTTTTCAGCATGTTTTAATACATTAAAAAAACTAGTTAACCAGATTGAAAAGCTCTGTTGTTCTGGTAACAGCATATTAAGTCCCCCATCAATAAAATCTAACTCTATTCTTTTTTTAGCTACTTTAAATCTATAGCCAGAAGGACTTGACCAAAGAAATTTAGATGTATGTTTCCAAATTTGTTTGTTCATTGCTTTATTTGGACTATAAATTCTATAAATATGAAATGCTAATGAATTCATGAAAGCAAGGCAAACATTTCTTCTTTTAAATATGTTTGATCCATATTTAAAAGATATCTGTCGAGAACGGTTTGAAAACTTTTCTAATAATTCCTTGTATGTTAATTCATATGCATTTTTAAAGTCAAAGGAAAGATATACGCCTAAATGTTTTACATGGCTACAGGGTGCACCCAAAATATTAAGGTTTGCAGGGCTATTTCCATAAACGAGTATTTTTGTCTTTTTAAAATTGACTTCTATATTTACTGTTGATTTTAATTTTTTAAGAACATTAGAAATGGTGTGAACATCATTTTCTGACTTTAATTTGAGACCTTTGAAACCATCATCTGCGAAAAATATTGCTGGAAGATTTTGCTTGTTTATTTTTAGCATTAAATGAGATAGCAGATTGCTATTCAAACATGAAAAAAATAAATGGTTATATATAACAAATTTATTAGCGCTGCTTGGTGCTCCCTGTGCAAAACCTAATTTTATTTCACGTACTTTGGAAACATAATTATCTACGACTACCCTAAATTTGCCACCGTTTGAAATAGATGCCCAAATTTTGGCAAAGTTTTTTGAGAATATATGACCTAATATTGCATCAGATACTTCGTATAATGTTTTATCATATGCTTTTTTCAAATCAAAAAATACTAATTGGGAATCTATTTCTTTGGTTTTTATATAGTTCATAATAGCAGTTATAGAAATAGTTGCAGTAGCCATATGCCTTTGTTTAATAAAACCAAATTGATCCGCATGTACTATTTTTGTCATGTAGTTTGATATTTTATTGTTAAGTGCCTTGTCCAAAATTTTTTGACTTACTTCTGATAAATAAATTGGTCTTAAATTGTTAGGCTCTGATGAGTCTAAATCTTTTTTAGGAAGAAAACAAACATTTTTTAATTTAATAAATGCGAAGTCTGAATTATCAATATTTTCAATATCATAAATTTGATTAAAGGCATTTGTGGCAAACTTAGGAACATTTTGAAATAAAAATAGATATAGGGCTTTCGGTTCAGAGGTTGGGCCTGGGCTAGAACTGTTTTTCATAGATTTAATAACTTTAAGAAATTCATCACAAGAACTGTATGGGGAAATTACATCTTGTATTTTTGGAAATATGTCATCTATTTTTAGATCAAATGTTTTTAAAAGACCACTTAAATCAGCTTTTGGTATTTCATTTGGACACACATTTTCCGCATGGATATCACACAGTTTATCTGCAATTTTTTCTCTACAATTAGTCAATTCATTGTCTATTATCAAATTGTAATTCCTTTTTTTAAAAGGCCTTACATTTTGATATGTCAAAGAATTCGGCATTCCATCTAGAATTAAATTTCTCATGTAGTATGTCTCTGCTCTATAATTAACTAACGTTTTGAAGTATTGCTGCTGTGTTAGAATAAGTTCATTAATTTGCAACATATAATTATTACTGTCATTATTTTCAATCTTTTTATACAACATATCCATCTGAAGGTCAAAATCTTTTGTTTTTTGGAATTCTTGTTGTCTTAATTTAGAATAGAATTTATCATGTTCTTGTTTTAGATGTTGTATAAGATTAAACATAACACCAGTATATTGATTCTTTGCTTCAATGAAAGTTAGATTGTCGAGTGTAACATTTGTCAAGTTTTCTGGACTGGAATCAGAATTTTGCTTTAAAAACTGATCTGTTTGATCTTTCATTAATTCCAAGAATTTTTTGTTTTTGAAAAGGAAAGTTTTCCATTTAGGACTTTGATATCTAAATTTTTCTTTTCTGCCAATTGTTACACTCTTGTGGTCACTAAAACTATTAAAGTTAAACTCTATATAATTAAAATATTCAAAATTACAAAAGAAATAATCTAAACTACTTTTTGACCTAAATCTCTGGCCTGATCCTATCCAAGTAAAACCAGGGTTAACACCTACTTTGTTAGCAAGATTATACATATTATATTTGGTTAAAAAATTGTCCAATAATTTTGCTCTTGAATAATGTTCTACTTTATTGAAATCTACGTTTAAATCACCTAAAAAGCTAAATTCTGTTAAATTGTGATCTTGAATAAAAATAGATATTTTTCTTAGCATATCTTCAAGGTCTTTAGCTGAACAAGTTGGTAAATAAACAGGTATAAAATGATACGTCCGATCTCCAATTTTATATTTTAAATACATTGCATATTTAGAAATAATTGTTTTAGTTTCTATTACTTCATATAAATTATCATGATAAACAAAAATACCACCACTAGCCTCGTTGCCGCTAGTTTCACCCCCATATTTACAACCATTTGGCAACCTAATATCTTTGTGTGAACATTTCAATTTTGTTTCTAAGCAGACATAAATATGTGGTTTATAATTAGCTGAAGCTGTTAATTCTTTGATTTTAAATGGAACTTTATCTAGTTTGTATTTACCCTTTGAATAAAACCCTAGTCCCCTTATATTTACAAATTTTATATTCAAAGGTATAATTTTACTATTTGACATTAAATTCTAGAAAAGCAGATAAAAAATAAATTTAAAAAAAAAATTTGCTTAAAAAAAATATGAATTCTAAGAATGATAACAAAGTCACTCCTAGCTAAAGTTGCAATTAAACAACCCTTGTTTTCTAATTTAATTTCTAAGGTCAGAAAACAGAACCCTTAAAGTTGTAAAAAAAATAATTCCTAGATCATTTGACTAAACCCTTTAAATTGTATAAAACAGACAAAATATACGCAAATATTTTGTATATTATTCGCCCACCACCCCCCCCCTCTCCCTCCATCCCCTCCCTCTCCCTCCATCCCCTCTCCTTCCCTTCCCTCTATTCCCGTTATTCCCTAATGATGTATGTATACACAATTAATTATTGTAGAGAAAAGCTACTCTGTGAAATATGATTTTTTTTTTAAATTAGGATTTTTTAAATAATCGGTTTAAAAAAAAAGATGCTAGTATCCTTATTTACATATTAAATGTTAAATTGATGATAATATAATAAAAGATTATAATTATAATTAATGATCAATTAAGGTTTCACTTGTTTTTATATTTTCACTTTACTCACTATCTAATATTTCTCAATGTATTTAGATTGAGATTTTAACAAACTTAAAGCAGCATATATGTTATAATTTGGGCTATAATGCGGGTTTAAAAGACTTGGCTCAATCAGAGTTACAGGACTTAGGTGTTGAGCATTAGGTGTTGGCATTGAATTGTATGTGCTTTGATTGCTTTCGTTCTTGTTATACGGATTTCTTGCAAAGGGTGTAGATGCGTAGGGCGGAGGGTGTGGGAATAATAATCTTGGAGATATGTGGGTCATAGGCCTTCTGCTGTAATCTGATCTACCCCCTTCCCTCCCCCCACTGTTATTTCTTGTCCAACTATTATACATTTTAGGTGTTTTGTTTGTTTTGAGCTGGTTCATTAGGCTTTTGCTATTTCTATTACTATTCAATATAAATTCACTATCCTGAAATGAATCCTGCTTATGTTTGGACAAAGTGACAGGCGGTTTTTCTGCTACTCCTTTCTCGTTATCCTTACCAGAATTAGCTACTATATCTGCCCAAGACATGCCTTTGGTAGCATGTTCCATACTACTATTGTTATTGCTTATCTCGTCTATAAAATCATAGATGGTCTTTCTGAGATATTCAAATTCATTGGATTCAGAATCTTTGACATCCAGTGGAATGTAGAATCCTGAATGAAATAAGCTGTTGGTAGGACAGGATCTGTACTCTGTTGGCTCCTCTACTCCTGGAATCTTCACTGTGAACATTGGAGCAATGTACTCCATGTGGTTGACTGCCATGAAGTTGTTCATGCTGTACCATTCAATCTTTCCCTTGCCCTGCATGTCCTTCAGTATGTTTGACAGAGCTGTAACATTCCTTTTCAATATAGGATATTTCCATAGGGAAAAGTGTACAGGTACTGAAATATTTTTGCTTTTGCATATCTCCTTAAATTTGGAAACTGCCAATTGTCGTTTTAAGCTGTTGCTGTATTTTATGTTTACAGCATATCTCGTCTGTCCTCTCTCAGAAACTGTAGGTAACTGGATAATCTCCTCTATATAATCAATACCAGCAATACCTGTGCCTCCTAAAACCTTAGCCAGACTCTCATAGTGTGAGTATTGAGTGGACCATGTAGATGGATTTATATTGATCACACCCGCCACATTAACAATATGGGCTGTGGCAAAAAGCTCTTGTAGTTCAGGAGTTTTATTGGCACTGTGTATGTGTATTGGATTATCTCCACTGCCAGCATCCAGGTTAAGCCTTTTTAACATATCCTGAAAATTATCACTTAGCCTTATAAATTGTGAACTTAACTCTGTATATTTATCATCAGATTTGTTATAACATTGATTAACATCCTCCCTTATTTTACTGATTTCTTCATGGCATTTAGAAATTTCTGCCGATTTCCACTCAAAGCACAGCGTGCTTATTTGAAAATGTCGCTGGAGCAAAGATATTTTCAAAGGTTTTGTGTTGGTTTGTGTTTATTCTTCTTATTAGAAGCAAACTATATTTTTAAAAACAATTTTAGAAACATTTTGGGATTTTCTCGGCTTCTGTTAAAGACAGACGGGTGAAATTTTTGATAGTTTAGGTACTAATCATCTTTTTCTACTTTCCTTTTTATGTAAAATTACTCTCTGATTTACTTTGTCCTTTCTTCTATCAATAATTTTTTTTTTGTAATGCTAACTTATGGAAGTTGTAAACCTTGTTATTTCATTAATAATTAATATTATTATACGATTGTTTATTTATAGGCCAGCTAATTTTGTATTCGCTTTACTATGACAAATTCGTCCCTTGCTTTTATGGACAAAACCACTAAACGGGCGTCTTTTTTACAGAAGAAAAACAACATGAAAAAATTATTTGCTCAGATTCAAAAATGTATGTAATATTAAAAGAAATAAGAAATAGAATTGATTAAAAGATAATCAAAATGTCTATTATGTTTGTTTTAAAACTATTAAGATTTATAAATTTTTATATTTTTTGACAAGTAAACAAAGCAAGTTTGCCCCAAATAAGGTTTTTATTTACAAACTCATTTTGTAACACGCAGATCGTTTTCAACACTGCTTATATCCCCCTAATTATGCTCAGCTGTTTTTTTGTTTTTAATAGAACTTCAAAGTATGATTCAATATGCCGTTTTTAAGATCTTATGATCAGTATAAAGATTTTCTGTCTGTTCGGAAAATCTCAAAATTAATTTATCACTTGCAACTTATAACAGCAGTTAGTACTAATTTAAAAGTTAACAATAACTTCTCAATTTTATTCTAGTTCTTTAGTTTTAGATATCTTAAGGGATAAGACAATAGATTGATGTAGAACTCCAATTTTCACCCCTTCCTTGTGTAGATTAAGATTATTGTAAGAAAAGGGTAGACACTACCTTTTAATTAATCTTAAAACTTTTTAACCGAACGAAAGAGCGAACGTGTGTACCAGGGACCAATATAATTCAAAGTCGAATGTCTACTCCCTACCTGGCGTATTAGTTCTTTTTTTTACGAGTTTTGAATATCATGCTCCTTGTGTTTCATCATTGAGCAATATGACAACAACTATTTCAATTCTGACAAATAACAAATCTATTTCAAAATTTTGAAAGCCAAATAAAAAAGTGAAATTCATAAATAACAAAGAACAATTTCAATTGAAAAGCTATATTTGCTATTTTAATAGCTTTCTTTATAAATTATTTGTGGCTTCGACCTTAGCATCTAGGGGCTCTGTAATTAAAGAGGGGGGGGGGGGATGGGGGTTACAAAAAGCCTGAAACTATCTTCAGACTTTAAAATTAGAATTAAAAATGGCTTGAAACCATCCCAAAAGCTATGTGAAGCTTCCAAAAATGGAGAATTAAATCAGTACAATGGATACCAAGATCTTAATAAACATGGACAAAAAAGGGAAAAATTTGGCTATAAAACTTTATAGCTAGATTCTGTATTGGGTAGCATAAAGTAAGACAAAAATTGAAAGAGAAAAATAAAACACAAAAGCTCAACGATAAAAAGCTAAAAAACGGCAAGTTATAGATTTTATAGACATTTTTTCGCATCCATTGAACGTAAATTTCCTTTATCTAATTTTCTAATTGCTACGTTGCTAAATAAAAGTAGAAATTTACAATTTGTTGGCATTTAAAAAAATGTCGTTGGAATTTCTGAAATTCCATCAAGAAAATTCCATGTTTTTTATCAGCGAAACTTTTATTTGTCTCGGTTTCTTCTGTAAGGCAGTACTTTTCCTCAAAGTTCCGAGTGAGTATAAACCCCTTCTCGATTTAACCTAACATAGCCTAAAGTAAAACACTAATACACGAAATATAAACTTCCCTTATTCTAAATTTATTACAAATTAAGTGGGAATGACGGATTTAGTATGCTTCACTAGACACTTTGAGGAAACCACCTAAGAATTTGTTCAGCTTCCCTTTTATGGATTTTATCATCCTTATTTATTTTTAATTTTGCCATTTGGTTTTATAATCTTCTGTTGGCCTACCACAAATTTAAACCAATAAATGCTTTCAAAATTAATGAGTAATGAAACTTTAATTGGTTTTATAACAAGCTAAGTTCACAATACACATAAAAACTTTTGCTTTTTTGAAGTAAAGAAAGATTACTATTCTTTTATCTACAGACTAAGACTGAAAAACAAGGGAAACTTTTGTTTAAAATTGGAACTTTTAAAAGACAAAAAAATAATTATGCTTTTAAGGTTTTTGAAGGAATATCAGGGAGGAAAGCGACATTATACTGTAATTTTTTTAAATGAACGGTGCACTAAAGGTCTAGGAAGTCGCAAACACTATGCATTTCATACCATCTTATTTAAGAAAATCTGTGTTTAGGAGCATGAAAATATAAAGATAGATTAATCTGTCTACTATTATCCTCTGCCTCTCTGGAAGGTGCTTGCTAGTCTTTGTGCAACATTGGTGAATCTCTGATTATAATGTATAAAAGAAAAAGCATGATTTGAATTTGAAAAGGGAATATGCTGTCATCTTTGATCACGATTCAATTGGTATTCTTGCACAAAATTTAGAAATTTATAGCTAAATGTTTTTAATGCAAATTTTCTCTAATGGTAAAAGAAAAACTTACAGACATATGGAATGAGAGAATACCATAGTTATTGAGCAGTTTTGCTATTTTTTTAAGTGCAGATGTTCTATTTAACCATATTAATTTATTTTTTTATTTACATTGCAGAGACACTGAGTTAGTTAAGTGCAAGATGGAGAAAATACAGGGATCTTAAGGGATGAGACAATGGATGATAAATTTATCTACCTCCAATTTCCTCTTATACAGATAACAATTGTAGACATATAAGTTTGGTCACTGTTAATAATAATTCAAAATAGACTCACAAGTTTTGAAGCCAACGAATGGGAGAAAAGGTTTATAAAGAGTTTAATTTACAGCTCAATGTCCCCTCCATCCCTGACAGAAATATAATATTTAGTTGATAAAGAAAAGGGCAACAAAAAAAGAAATGTAGAAATCTTTTTCCAGAACGGCTTCAAAACCGATTAATATCTGCTGGATTAGAACCGGTTCTCATCCATACTAAAAAATCACGAATTGGGTTACAGACAATTTTTCACGAATATTAAAAATGAAAATCATAAAATTAATACAGTGTTGTTAGCCCGGGACTTCGGCCCCTTTGGGATAAAAACACTAGTTTCAATTAGGGTTGGGCCGGATATCCGGTGTGGCCGGATATCCGGCCATTTTCAATATCCGGCCGGATACCGGATATTGAAACTATCCGGCCGGATATCCGGCTATAACTTTTTTTATATTTTACACCAAAATCTCTGCTTTTTAAAATTTTAAATGGCTATAATTTTCTTATTGTTGAAGATAGAAGAACATTTTTTGAATATGTTTATCTTTATGCAAATTTTATTATATGAAATCTCAAAAGTTTATTAATAAATATTTTTTGCTACTTTAATATCTGGTAATTTAGCCGGTTATCCGGCCGGATATCCGGTAATTTGGCCGGATAACCGGATATTTGCCGGATATCCGGCGTTGGCCGGATATCCGGCCGTATACCGGATATCCGGCATTTTAAATCAGCCGGATATCCGGTATCCGGTATCCGGCTAAAAAAGTATCCGGCCCAACCCTAGTTTCAATCTAGTTATTTTTCGTTTTAATATCCACGGAAAGCTGTATTTAATACTATGAGATAAATAACTATTAAAGAAAGGAATTGTTATTTTAGTTTAAAATTTAAATTACATCATGACATCGTAAAAGTAGATTTATACAAAAAAAGGCCCTTTATTTCAACAACGACGTATTTTGAATGGTGGATAAGTAATGGGTAAATGTTTTCCCACAGTTGAAATATCTTCGAAATAGCTTAATCATACAGACGTATAATCAACAGGTAAACTATAAAGAGCTGCTACGCTTATACAACAAAATTTATAAGAGTATATGAACATCTGGTGCAACTTCCATGTAATAATGTTGTTGTTAAAATGATTTATTCAACTTATGGAAAAAATCATAAAAAATAATAGGAAAAATACAAACAATTAACTAACAAAATGATACACAGATAGCAAATAATCATTAGTACAGTAAGTTAAGAACAATGTTTAACAATCTCACAGTGAGTTAGATAGGTTCAAAATCGATAAATATGATAAGTTAGTTATGAGATTATTAGCAACATAATGTTATAACATATATAATATATAGACACATAGGTTATAATATGGTTAATATCATGATATAATAGTTATTGGATGATAGAGGTTAAAGTTTTAGCAGCTAGATTCAAATTTCCTCATTTATTGTAGATATTTATCCACTGACAAATGAAGTTTACTATTGTCACTTTTTACACTATATACATAATCCACAAAGACAAATGTCATTGCTTCTCGGTGCTGATTTCTTCTGCAGTATTACCATGACTTGAAATTTGAAGAGGAAGGTGTCAGGAAACTGCAACTCGTCGATAGCAAGACGCCAAAGTTTCAATTAAGAAACCCTTCATCCATAAATAAAAACGGCTGACGCCTGGCATGGATGTAACCAAGAGATTCATACTGAAAAATCAGGAGTTATGTCAAAATAAATTAGTCATCTCCAACCTAATTTATTTTAAATGTCCAAGATTTACCCATTGTGTGAGTTGTAGTGTTATGATGCTTGGTTTCAAATTGCACGCCAACTTTAATTGCGCGTAGGTCAGGCTGGAGAGGAGGAGAGTAGGCTCTGATTGAGGGGTGTAAGGGAAGGTAGAGTATTTCTGTAAGGGGAATATTTAATCCCTTCTCAGGTGGGAAACAAGGATTTTTTTGAGAAAATGATAGCATTTTAACTAAAGCTGACGTTCATTGAATGGTTTTGGTATGTGGAAATTTCTTCTTGGTGGTTTAAAAAGTCTCACAACTCTATGCTTCACTGGGCTCTTATACATTTATTCAACCCATATCAACTTTGAGCTGACTGCATAAGAAATACTGAAAAAACTCAGCTTTCATTGGAAATTGTCGGTTAGATCCACACTCCACCACAGCTGCGACATAACTGACTTCCATGTAATAATATATCGATTATTGGGAACAACGACTAAAAAAGCAGACAAAAGAGTAATAAAAAATAAAAATATATTGATTGCGAAAAATAATTATTAAAATAATATATTTCAAATATCAAATATTCTTTTTTAAAGCGAAGCTTTTTTATAATTAGGGTAGGTCCGTCCGTAACGTTTAGCCTTTTCATTAATTTAGGCATGTTAGAATTGTCATCAAGATTTCAAACTTTGCATGATGATTCCTGTAGATTTAGAAAGCTTAGCAACACTAGAATCGTTATCAGAATGTACGTATGTCTTTTTAACTTCAAACTTTTATGTGTTATAATAATCCGATTGATCTGATTTTTGGAGTACTGAGTCCTATAACAACAAGGTACAATATTATAATCAAAACTTCACTATAATCAAGTCCTAAAATGCAAGTATGTCCTTTAACAGTACTCTGTATTTCAGAAGTTATGCAACAATTCTACGTATAATTTTGTTACAACTTTTATATCTATATTTTGCATATTCAGTTCTGACACTCTACAGAATGAATATGAATAAGAAAACGTTATTATGAAACTTTGGGGACTAGTGTAATAAACAGCCCAATTTGATCTCCATCCTTGCTATAATCAGCTTCCACTTGTACAAAGATGCAAATTTACAAAGGATGTACATACATATTAACAGAAACGAGTTATTAAGTAGCTGCACTACTTAAAAACAAATGATAAACAAATATATATAATAAAACAATGTACCAATATCAGATGAGTCATCTTTTATGATTATGGGTGTGCGCGAAATTTTTTTTTCAATTATATTAAGCACAGCTGCTCTACTATACACTACTGTCTTATCTATTTACAGTATATTACTTTATTTGTTGACAATAGCTGCCAAATATTTCCTTTATTATACTGGTAGCAAAATTGCACTATAACAGTATGTCCTTCTGTCTGTCTATCAGTAATGATGGGGTTTTCCATAACAAACATTGGGTACTTTGTTTTAATAATTCTTGCTTCATTTGTAAAAAAAACATTCTTTTCCGCCAATAAATTTAATCTTTTTTAGTGTTTAAGGTATCCATAGTCATACCCCTGTAATATTTAGCACCCTCCTAAGCCATCTGTATTACAACACCCAAAAGCTCATACCTACATCATTTTTCGTTTTAAAGGGGGATGTAAAAAATCGTAACGGGGGTGGCAAATATTAAAAGGTGGGCTTGACAAAACCATGTGAACGCCACTGCCTGATTTAAATTGATTAAAATAGCCTAATATCTATCCATGGATCCTTGCACTCGCGCCTGTCATTCAAAATGTAATATCATCTTGTTGTATCTAAACTTTAGTCGCATCAAATCTTTAAATCTTAAATAAACAACGATGACAACATCCATAAAAGTGAAAATCTTAGAATAGAGACAATATTGTAATAACGAAGAAGATTTAAGCACTATTATCATAATATTTTGTAAAGCATATGTTAAAGTAGCTGGACCTAATTGTTTATTCAGTAAGATTGGTTAGGCTGTTCAAGTTATTCAATGAAGTTTGTGGTTTCTGTTTCTATCAATGAATATGAGCCTAATATGGTACTTTTCTTTGTATTGGCCACTGAACACACCTCACACTTTTTTCAAAATAATAGAGGTGTAGTGTTTTTGTAAATAAACAATTGAAAAGTTACATTGGATGCTTTCTACACTCCTTTTAAAATTTCACCAATCTTGAGTAGGACCAAGCACAGCTACCCCGAGCATAGTAAAGAACTATAAAGAACAGTTAACTATCTCCCTTCCTTCTTTAATGACCTTATTTGTCTGCTACCAAATCATTTTCTGCTACTTGGCTGTGTTAATACACACCATACCATTGGTTGATTTTCAATGACCCTATTGAGAATGAGCACAAGGACAGCGCGATCGGGAGATACCTAACCTAGTGTCAAAACTAATACTTTAACGAAAAACTACAACGCCTTACATCCTTAATTTATTTCAAAATTATGGAAGGGGAGGTTCTATGTATTTTGACAATAAAAATAACACAAAATATCATTAATTATCTGAACACTAAGAAATATTTATGCATGATGACTCGATGATATATGAAGATATGTTATATTATCTTTTTCACTAAAGTACGTGATTATTGAGTAGATGCTCATTGATTAGGAAAATATTCATAGTAAATGTAACAATCATTTCTCAAATATTTTGGGCAACTTTGAAGGCTGAGAAATAAATTAAAAATAATAGGGATTAGACACCTACAGGTAGCATGCGGCAAGACAAAATGCGCGTAAAATCGAATTTGATATACGATGACAAACAGACGGACGCACAGACCACAAATGAAATAAAGAGTTAAATAACTATTAGAGGAAAGTACTGGGAACGCAAATTTTGTTGCTGTAGTAATAATTTGAAATTTATATTTTGACAACTCCCCTGTGGAAAAGATTGAATAGTAAAGAATATGCATTCATAAAGAACCTTAAACACATCTATTATTCCAACACAAAAGATGAATCAAGTGTCGAAAGCTTCTTGAAAGTGTGTTCGATCGAATCCGCTCAGAATGAAATAAGCAAAAAAGATGTCTTCTCGCCCAAAAGATCACGCTGATCCGATTATTGTCACATATTGTGGGGAAGGGTATGGTACGGATAAGAGAGGGCTCATGGAAATTTATAATTTTCTATTTTTTTTATTAAAGGTGAGAAAAGATGCGTTAAAGTGAAAAAGAGAGAAAGAAAAAGTAACATCAACAAGGACAAACATTAATTGGGGACAATTCAGTTCAATAGTAGCGAAGCTTTTTGAAAATAACAAAAATAAAACGAAAATATTCAATGGGTACGTGGTATTTCTTTTGTTTTAGTTTCTCTAAAACTCTATTCTATCTTCCCATTTGCAACTATTTCTTTAATTGCACGAACTTTGTCTTTGTCCTCTATTATTCAGGGCGTGGCATTTTTAAGGCTATGTCATTCCCCACTCTAGTATTTTCTAGTTTAGAATTCGAAGTTGACCACATTAAAAAAATATGAGTTAAAATTAATTTATTTTCTAAAAGTAAAGACATATGTAGATGGTACGCACCTTTCAAAAAAAGAGACCTACATGAAAGATCACGCGCCATAATTGGAAATATAAAACCCAGGGCTCGGCAGCAATGCTTCAGCTACATGTGGGCCACAGATAAGTTTTGCAGGGAGGGAGAGGCATTGGATTGTACATAAAACTGGTGCTCAAAAATTGGCTGAAAAAGTTTAAGCACTTTTATTGACAATTAATTGGTTATTTCCAAACTAGTTATGTCTAGTTACAGAAGTGGTTATTTAGGAATATTATATCAATTGTATTATTCCTTAAGATACCTAGGACAATAAGGGCTAAAATTAATAATCCCTCCAAATAGTTAAACATAATTACCCCCTTAGGTAGATTGAAATTGGCCAATCTTAAATCAACCTCAATCCCTAAATTGTTATTTACTGTCTATTGTCCCTTCCTATTCTAAATATCAAGAAATTAAACGTCGATTTCAGCTGAGTTATTTTAAAAAGCGAAACGCGCGACAAATGAAATTTCTCGAAAAAGAAAAATGAATTCTATATGGGCAAATACATGACCATATATTTTATATACATTTTATGGCATAAAGGGATTGGAATAAATATAATTTTTTGTTGATTTGGATTTCTAACAAGAAAGAATTCCACTTTCAACCAACTTCACCCTATTTGGACTAACCCATGGGAAGCATAACAACTATGTACTAAAGGGTTCAAACTGCATAAATTTATTACACCTAAATTAAATTAACCTCCTCGCCCTACCTTTTTTTCAAATCCATTGTGGATTTAATTCAAACTTTTATTATATTTATACTAGAGGTAGCTAATATGTCAGGCATATAATATAATTCGCAGAGATCTTGAAGGGATAAGACAATGGAAACAGTTTAAAATTACCCATTCTGTACACTATAAAATACTGATTGAAAAGTTTTGACACTGCTTGTTTGAACCATCCAATCGGCATTTAATAAATAGTAACCGAAGTTTGAAAACCAACGAATAAAAGAACAGGTTTTGAAACGTATTTTTGGGTGAAAATAAATTACTTTTTCTCTGATTGTATATCCATATGTGTAAACAATCCATTATAAACAATAAAATATATGTCTTTTAAGGTGAATTAGGCCATTTCAAGGACTAACACAAACACACACACACACGCACACATCCATACATCACACTTATAAGATTTGCCTACGTTTGCGATATCTTATCCTTAATACATATTATATACATACAGACAGACAATAGAACATTCTATTACTTAATTATATAGGACACCTATTAGTCCATTAGAAATTATTTCTATGTTTCCTTCTAGCCGAGATAGAGGGGGGGCTCTTTGAGCCCCCCCCCCCCCCCCCCGATCTATTAAGGTGGGAATTGGGGCCCGATCTGTAAGGGTTAATTTTTTTTATAGTCTTACAGTAAACCACATTGTCAGTACGGCATTACAGTCAGGACAGTGAAGTCTAGTGCATGTTTAGTGTTTACTCATGAAAGAACTGTATGATTTTTATTAAACTAGCCTCTGATATTTTGTTTAGTTAAACACAACTTTATATGTATATACTTCGTTTAGTCCATTCAATATTTAAAGAGATTTTTTAATCAGCTTATACCAACAACGAAATTAATTCGAAAAAGATCGTTGGGGAGCAACACATTGTAAAATTGATGACCTTCCCATCTGCCCCCCCCCCCCCTAAAAAAAAAATTATTATTTTAGATTTATTTCGCTGTTGGCTATACCTTATTCCTGCATTTAGTTGGTCAGAATTAGACCTTCTAACATTGCGTATTACGTCTTTCATTTTATAAGGTCTACAACCCAACATGGTCTAATACTGTGAGAGAAGAATGGGCAGTGAAATTTGGACGGTTATCAACGCATGGAATCAAAAGAAAATGTATTTAAAATCCCCGAGGCGTAGGTGGGAGAGATATTTGTAATGGGTCCAGGGAGGGTGGGGTTATTGGACTTTAAATAATACTGGTACCCAGAGATTTAAAATCACATCCTCTTATTATTTGCCTTAAATACTTTAGGTGCTTTTTCAAGGATTGGTTAGTTATTTCAAACTTAAAGTGTCCGAACATTTTAACCAACAATTTTAATCTAAAGAACTGGTAATTTTGTTGATCATTATTTTGCATTAATTTATGGACTTTTGTCTTATCCCTGAAAATTCCTGGTGATATGGGGGTGATATAATGTAAGGGTCAAGAAAGTAAGATATGTTCATTGGAATATGTGGGATAAGGACTGATATTCGCATAATAATTATAATCTATCAAAATTATGAAATACTGTGTAAATTATGCTAATATATATCTAAGAAAATAAAAAAAACGTATTCAAAGGCAAATTAAAGTTACTATCTAATTGAATATTTAGTAATGAATATTTTATGATTGTAAACATCCACCAAAAAAAAACAAGAAAAATATAGTTAAGTTACTAAAGTGTCCAAGTAACAGTCGGTTGGTGGGAAATAACCTAGTTATAGTGTAGCTATAATTTGAATACCAAGAAAATAGTTATAAACCCTCCCGGGACCAATGAGAAGCTACTCTGTAAAGGAGAACCCGATCGGTTCAGCGGTTAGCGAGATCATTAGCTACAAACAAACAGACAAACAGATAGACAAACAAACAGACAGACATCGTTCTACTTTGTATTATAGATATCGTTTTGAATTGTGTAACATATGTCTCTATTCCTATGTGTATGTATGTCCAAATCTCAAATTAGATAGAAATCTTAAATAGTTTCACATTAAAATCAAATTGAGGTCCAAATATGCACGACATTTGTGGAGAAATGGATTGGGTAATTTGCTTTGAGTTCTCATTTTGATCTTAAAACGGCTAAGGATGTAATGTAAAATGAAAAAAATAGTAACGTGTTTTTTTTGTCTGAAGCTTGAGGTCTCAATAACTACTGATCCTCTATTGTGTTCTCTATTTAGGGTAAGCTTCACATAGGTCTTGTGATGTTATTATGCTATTTAAGTTTTAGATTTAAGTCTAAAGAATGGTTTTAAAGTATTTGTCTATTCCCTCTTTACCCCTTAGAGAGGATAGATTCTAGAGGCGTAGCCATTAGTAAGAAATAAGTGATTTTTTTAAAATATGGACAAATATGTCCACAAGAAGGAAAGCTTTAACAATAATAGCAAATATGTAAACTAAATATTGAAAATATGATAATAACAAGGACAATTGAGTCCAAATAAAGTAAATAACAATTTATATAAACATCCTTTTTTGGTTTAAATCATAGCGACTTACTATTTCTATAGTTGAATTTCCAAGAAAAGAGTTAAAACCTGCCTAGAAGCTCTAAAATTACGATCTTGTTGGAAAAACATATAGAAAGACATCCTATCCTTTTTGTGTTATGTATATCTGCTTATTAATACAATTATATTAACGTGTATATTTAAGAGATATAATTAAGTCATTTGAATTTGCCTCGAGATATCAAAAATTGCATATTTAATACTAAATAGTATTAGGGTCATAGGTGTGCAAATGAAAGATTTTCATCCTTCTTAATCTTATTCTAAAAATCAGATAATGGAGACGAGTGAAAGTGCTAGAGGGAATGTTGATATATTTTTATAAGTTTTGACAAAAAAATCGAAAAAAATTTGTTTGATGAAAACGCTATCTAGGGGCGTAATAAAAAAAGAAAGATTGACCTACCTGGTAATTGTGCGTCCACCGTGTGCAGATTAACTACTAAAACCACCAGTACCGCCACTAACATACAATATTTTAGTTCACTAAAACGCCGAGAGGGGGCTGTCCTGTCACGATTCATCATTTTTACCTTTTCTCAACTTTATCAATTTTGGAAATTTCACTTTACTTGACTTTAGAACACTTTATCTATTCTTTAAGTATCACCTTTTCACCATTTTTCACTTTTTTCATTTATTTTTTTAACGTGAACATTTTAATTTTTTACGTAGGAAAATTTGTCATCAAATTCTGAAATTAAACAAAAATAATCAGATTTTATTGGTTTTTACCCTTCTATAATAATAGTAATGTGTGAATCTATTTGAAAGATCTCGTTAAACGAAGATTTTTTACAGTGAAGATTCATCTAGGTCCAACTAGATTAAGCCCAAAAAATGTAGACTTTAGTTTAAAAGAAACTAGCGGCTGCGCCTCTGTGACTTGAATCTGAAATACAAATTATCTTAAAACTATCACATGTGAAGATTCTCTAAAATGGACAACCCAATCGTTTCAGTTGTTATTGAAATCTTAAGCTACAGACAAATAAACCTTACTACTTTATAAAGGAGTCTTTAAAAAGGATTCAAAATGCAAGGACATATATTTTTTGACTCTTACTTTATACATCTTAATTGGAACTGATGATCTATTTTTATAGAGAAACATATGTATTCCATCAATAAAGAAAGTTAAAAAATTAAACTGTGTTTATACATATAATAATTACTTTATATTATAGGGTAATAAAAATTTTAATGTGACCTATTTATGCGGACGTGAAAACACAACAGTTTTTATTAAAAATTTTAATAAAGTTGATGTACCGTTATATTATTTGATGGGTACATAACATATACTAGATAATCGGATTAATTTGACGAATAAAAGCACATAGTTGGAAATCAAGAAAGATAATATACAAGGAAGCGAAAAAAATTGGAATTAAGATAAAAATAATCTCTTCTGTATTCTAAATTCATTTGTGGAAAAGTTTAAACACTAAAGGTTTTTACTACCTACCCAATTAAAATTTATAAAAGTACCCAAATTTCTTTGTCCAACGAATGACAGTTTATGTAAAACTTTGGCATCAGTAAAATTTCAGGCCAATGTCCCCTCCTTTTCTATCTTTTAAATTTTTCAAATATTTACTAGTCCAAGACCCATATGAATTGTTCAAATGTACGTACAAACTAACAAAAGCTGAATTTAACACATGATTTATCGATCATCCATTGCCCAATCTCTTTTGATAAATGTGTATATACAAATAAAATATTTATAATAAGATATAAAATGTTTATTTCACCTGACCTAGCAAATAAACAAAATAAACAAGGATAATAATGCAAATATGTTGCGCAGAATTAACAAGTAAAGTAAATAACGATACAGTAAATTTCAACAAGGCTTCGAAACCGATTAATATCCAATGGATTATAACCGGTTCTCACTGAAAAATCATGTATAGCGTCATATTATTAACATTTTTTTACGAATATTAAAAAAATGAATCTTTTAGTCTTATAATTTTCCATTCTAATATCCGCGGAAAGCTGCCTTCAATATGATGCAATAAATAACTATTACAGCAATGACAAAAATACTAGTCCAAAATTTCGCAAAATTAAGAAACGTACGGAACTACCCTTTTTATATAGTAGCTACGCTATTATAAAAGATTAATCTAGATTAAAGATATAATTCACATATAAGACCTTGTTGCCTATAAGTTTATTGATCTTATATTCATAAAAGGTTTTGAGTTGCATGTCTATCAAAATCGTAATAACCAAAATGATTGGGGGGGGGGGGGGTGAAAGTTTATAATATAATATCAAATGATTGTGTTTATAAGTAGCACAACAAACCAATAAAAACAATTACAGTTGGAATAAATTAGTAAGCTCTTTTACATAATACAAAAATGTCACAAACTTTGAATCTTGTCATTTTTCGGAAAGTATTATTAGTCTTGGATTGTTTTAACCGTTGAACTTCTCTTCCGTAACGTAACAAAGCATAGCTCGACAGCCACGCGGCAGCAGCCTGTAATCCTCAGGTTAATCAAACTTTTTAAACTAAAAAGTTTAAACCTGACACAAATGTGGCAATCCACTTTTTAACAAAATTTATTCAAGCAAATAAACGGGTTTAAATTTGAGGCTTTGTCGTGACTGACGCGCAGTTGTTAAGCCCTGTAACGAAATCTTTTTACGAATCTTTCTATTTATATAAAACAGACCTATGTTCTGACAGTTAATCATGGTTATAGAGTAGTTACTCTACTAAATAAGAATACAACAAAGAAAAGAAATAGAAAAATAAATAAACAAAATGAAGACAAAGATAGAATAAATTCAGGGAGGAAGGGATCATTGGGCTTTAATTATAATTGTACCCAAAACTTGTAAACACGTTTTGGGGACTTGTGAAATTTGTTGAAACAAATCCACTGAAAATTCAAATCTACAGAAATTGTTTTTTTTAGCAATTTATCAATTTATGGTCTGTTGACTTATCCCTTAAGATCCGTGAAACAATATAGAGATAGATAAACAAATGAAAAGACAGAATATTAGGTAAGGCCTGTCAGTTAATTGTAAGATCTTGTGTTCTGATAAGAATATAACATTTTCCAGTGTTCCTACGCTCAAAAAATTGTACATAAACAGGGTGTTCATACAGGGTTCTAAAGGGATAAGACAATGGCCAATAAATTGATATACATCCCCAATGTTGATACACAAAACAACACATTCTGTAGATTACAATTTAGTGGTTAATTAACTAATCAAAATTCAATAAAAGTCCCCAAAGTTGTTGAACCAACAAATAAGACAACGTTATTAATAAACTTTGGGGACTAGTGTAGTAAACAGTAAACAGCCCATTGTCCTCTATTTCCTTGGTGTTCACATGATTTTTTGGGGGGGTGTGAAGGAGGGGTTGAAATGCTTCCCTTGAAATGTTTTATCATTTTGTACAAAGCTTGTTAAATTTTATTCATTTAGACTTTTGGACCTTAGTATCTATGGCTTTGCTCGAATTAAGGTGAATGAAGTGGGCTGAAAATAGCTTAAAACCATCCCAAAACTTAAATTTTGAAAAAAAAACATACCTAAAATATGTGATGTTTCCTTGAAATTAATAGTTTTATTGGTTATGGTTAGAGAGATCTTAATTAACAAACAAACAAAATCCTTTTACTTTATGCAATAGGATATTCTAAAAGAAATGAAGAAACATTCCTATTTTTAAAGTATGACAAAGAGACTTTAATTTGTAATTGGCAAAAATAGTTTTTCTACAATTTGGGAAAATTCTTTGTTTCTTTTGTATCTCATATTAACTCAAGAAAACGGTAGGAGTCCCAAACGTCGGAGTGGACAAACGCAGGAGTCCCAAACGTCGAAGTGGACAAACGTCAGAGTGGGATAAACGTCGGAGTGGACAAACGTCGGAGTGGACATTGCTTAAGTAAAACATAGGAGTGTCCACTATTTTAATAATATCACAATTTTGACATTTTTTATATCCCTGTCTACAAAATAATGACCATGGCCGCAGCGCTCGGCCCCCAAGTCCGCCTAGCCTTATTGCTCGTCCCCCTAGCCTGTCTCGCCGCGGGTGCTCGGTCCCTAGCCTGCCTAGCCGCAGGCGCTCGTCCCCCTATCCTATAACATAACCTAACCTAACTAAGAAAAATAACGGGACCAAGGAGGGGGGAGGGGCTGTAATAAAATTTAAAATCTTGTTGAAAAAAATCCTACACAAAATTTCTAGTTCTGATAATTCTCATAAATGTTGGTCCTTTTTACTTATCCGTTTTAGCTCTTTTATATCATATAAATAACTAAAAAATACTGTTATCATTATGTCACTATTAAAAAGAATTATTCAGTAGGTAATGATTAACATGGGTCCCATATTGGTTTTAGGCTATTTCATTTTAAATTTTTTAGATTTAAGTCTTGGGTTTGTTTTAGCCTATTTTTCTAAACCATTTTTGCCCCTTTGATGCTAAGGGCGTAGCTGCTAATAGGTCCATAAAGTAGTAATTTCTACTTATGAAACTTCTAAAAAGACAGATGGATAAAATGTCAACCAGTGCCACCTTTACCAAATGCTTGTAGTCGATACAAACCATCTTATCACAATGCATTTCCCTGAGCTGGATCTTTAAATCATTTTAGTGGTGCGCCAGATCGGGGCGATCCAACTTTCCACCAATGAGAGCACAGCATTGTATGAAATGCCGCGCTGTGATTGGCTGAAAATTGGCGCAACCCGATCTGGCTCACCAATAAAATGATTTAAAGATCCAGCTCTGGTTTCATAGGGAAATTTAAATCCTTTTTAGCCTTGAAAAGAAAAAGAAATTTTTGTTGACATGTTTAGAATGCCCATTTTATATCAAGTGTTTCTACACTACGAAAAAACATTCAAAGAATCCTAAGATTTATCCTTGCAGTGGGCTTATCATATCTTTCAGATATTTTCGTAGAGGTGTTGTCCATCATTAAGGATCACTACTTGTGATATATATCTACAATTTTATGTAAAAAAAACATGTTGATAAATAAGTAGTAGGGCTTTTTTTGTCTGTCAAGATATCTCAATTGGTTGATAACAGTGTGCTTAATCACCAAATGAATAATCAGAATGATTCTATAATTTCAAAATTCATGACAAGAATTGCTTTTAACAAATTTGGTTGTTTTTAGAAAATATTTTTACTATCCTTTTCCTACTTCATACTTTTTTTGCCCAGTTTCTCATCCTTTTCAAAATAGCACAGCTGCTCTTTAACCAGGGTATGTTCGAGAGATTTTATGGGATAAGACAATGGGAAATAACTTAATATACAGCTGTAATTGTGATAAACAAAATTACCCATCTGTGAAATGAAATAATTTGTGGAAAAGTTTAGATCTTGCCCCTATCGTTTTATGGCTTCTACACAAAAGGGTGACAATCGATATCTAATAGTTTTTCTAAGGTGTCGTTTTTTTCGTTTTTTTTATGACGGAGGGCAATGGTAAGTGAAGAGCATTTAGCGAAAGCTTAAGATTCATCCAAACGGACATATTGACGAACACAAATGTCGCTTTGCTGCTTTTTAAGTACATTTTTCTGTGGAATTTATATAAATTTTTGTCAAGTTGTTTTTGTTCATTGTCTATCCATCACTTTCTATCTAAGCTTCAAATTTAAGATGTATTTTCAATAATTTAAACAAGAACAATTTTAATTAAAACTATGAAAACTGATGCTTTTAGAGAGGGAAGGTTGAATTCGACAACCCAATATATCATTTTAGTTTTAAAAAGTTTTTTTTTAATATTTGGGATGTAATATATTTTAGGGGTGATTTATCTTGGAAAGGTGGTAGTACCCTCCCCGAAAATAATAAGCTTTCCCAGGATCTATGAGAAGCCATCCTGTAAAGGAGAACCATATCAGTTCAGCGATTAGCAAGCTTCTTTGGTACAGACAGACACAGACCCTGTTACTTTATTATAAGGTTATGATTTTTTTTATAATAGTAGTAAAAACATAAGTACAGATGTATGAAATTGAACCTTGAATTTGCTTTTCATCAACCTACTACTTATTAATATTTCTTTTATTTAAAATATTTATTAATGAAAATCAGTTTTTGTTGTTTTACAAAAATAAGTAACGTTTAATTTGGCTACAGGGCAAAATTATTTTTAAATGTAATTATTTTTGTAGTTGAAAATGATTAGAATAAACATGTCAAATACGGTAAATAAATATGTCAAAAGAGTTTAAATTGATTTTTTAATGCGAAGCATCTCTAAAATTATCCTTATTCCTTACTTACTAATTTGGCAACTGTTTAAATAATATAACAGAATATAAACTAATTTGTACAATACTGCCTTTGCCTGCTTGCTAATATTGGTGGAAAGTTAAGAGTTGGAACTTTTTATATACATTAATTTCAAGGAGCTATGTTTCCAAAAATAGCCTAATACCATATCAGGACTTCAATTTAAAATTAAATAGCCGAAACATATCCCAAGACTTATGTCAAACGTCCCTAGAGCGTAGACCTCAATCGGTTCAGTGGTGAATGGAGATCTTTACATAAAAACAAAAATAAACATACTACTTTCATATTTCTTAAATCCAATGAAAGTATAAAAAAATTTTACTCGATTTCAATCCTTTAACGTCCATGCCAATTGATCCAACTATATTTTATTCGAGACAAGCATCTAGTAGCTCTACATTTTGAGGAGGGGAGAAGGGGGAAAGAAAAATCGCTCTAAAATATTCCTTGATCTATGTAAATCTTCCCTAAAATGGAGAACTCAATCAGTACAGTGGTTAATTTGTTTTAACTTAATTAAAGACAGAAGAAGGGAAGCTAAGCTATGTATATATACATGCGTGTGTGGTAAAAACTGTTGATCTATATAGGATCAACGTACAGGAAACAGCTAATTTAGGCAAGCAGGGAGGAGACAATAGATTGTAAACTATTCTGGCCCCAATAGTTTATAAAATCACTCGACTATTCATTGGCTTAAAAACTTGGGTTTGTACAAACTAACCTAACTTTTATTTTGTTTATCATGATTGGGTCAAACATCAATTTCTCACCCATTGTCTAATCCCGTAAAATCCAGGGAATAAGGGGACAATGGATCGAATATTCAATTTTTAGTAGTCTCAGAATTTGGGTACTGGCTTAAAGGGAATGTGCAAGAAGTTAGCAGTTTCTGACAGAGTTTGGGTAAAAGCGCATAAAATGCCGCTACTCGTTGTGTTAGTTTTGAATCTAGCAGAAGAGAGTTGAGAATACACGGCCCTTCTCCCATACTCTATTTCACTCCCCTCTCCTCCCATCTCCCTTTTTTAAGCACACGATAAAAAAAGGGAGAAGGAAGGAGAGGGCATGGGGCAAGGGAAATAAACTGGATAAAAAGAGGCAGGCTGGCATATTGGTTCATATTTTTGCCAATCTAGCCAGCAGTTGGCTGGGTCCAATAATCTTGTAATATAAAAATCGCACCATAAAACCTCAATGTATTTCATCAAAAACAAGATATGATTTCGCTTTGCATGACTTTTTTCCTAGTTTTTAATTTTCTAAATTTAATGAACAAACCCTTTACAATTTCCTCCAAATTTTATGGATTAGTGTGGATTTCATGGCCTTTCTTTGAAAACTCTTAAATTGAATTAATTGCCCATTGTCCCCTCCCTTACTCCCTGCGTAAGACCCCTGATTCTAGTAGAATAATAAAAAGCCGTTGTTTACTGTTGCGTTCAAGTCACATTTTTCTTCCAATACAGCCAAAAAATAAGTTTAAATAAATTTTATTCTCCCCTTAGACCTATGAAAATAAGAAATTCTAATCTATTTGAATTGTGTGTATTTTGGTTCTTTCTTTCTGACTTCTTACTTACTTTCTAGGTATAATTTAGAATAGCTATTTTATCTGTTTTGTAAGTTAACCCAACATAAATTTGACCCAAACACCAGAAACCACCCTAAATATTTTAATAGGCCAATTTAAGAGCGGGTTTTAAGAAACTAACATTTGTCATGTAACACAATGATATATAAGTATCTATTGTAAATTATATATTTCTATAAGTTTTTAGAATTAGCATTTGATGTGTTTATTTACCAAAATTTCAAGGACGTGCTAATGTGATGGGGGTCTCATTCAGGGTCCGATTTCGTACAGTATATGTTTTGTACATATGGTTTTGTCAAATATGCTCTATAGTTTTGTACAAAATAAAGAGATTTTTACAACAGAATATTAATTAAACTTTTGGAAACTTTACCCTTGTACTTTTGAAATTTGCGTACATTCTCGGTCTACTGGGTTTGGACTTTGATGGAGGGTAGGGAGGGAGAAAATAGACGCTTTTATTTAGCCATGGAAAGTATAATGCAGGGGGAAAGAGAAAGAAGAAGAAAAAGAAAGAGAAAAGAAAGAGAGAGAGGAAGAGGGATTGAAGAATGAGAGAGAGATTGAAAGAGTGTGAGAGAAAAAAATTGGAATAGTTATTTCTTTCATCGTATTATAAACCACTTTCCGCGGATATAGAATGTAAAATTATTAGATTAAAACCAGTTTTTTTTAACCCCAAGGTACCGAAGGCACGGGCTAAAAAAATGGTTTTAATCTTATGATTGTACAGTTCTATATTTGTAGAAAGCGGTTTATAATACGATGCTAGACATAGTTTTTTCGTATTGATGAGAACCGGTTCCTGTCCACCGGATTCGAATGAATACGAGAAATAAAATTTATAAAAACTTGAAAAGAAACAAAGAAAAAATTCCAAGCAGAGTGGAAAAAAAGGAAAAAGGAAAGAACATATTTTTCCAAAATCTAAATGCCCTAAATATGTAAGAGTGTTGTCTAAATATTTAGGTAAAATTTGGCCTGCGGGAAATCACGAAAGTTTAAGCTTATACAGTGATCATATAGACCCTAGCCTCAAGTCATATAGCATTGAAATTTTTGAGTATACATGACATGACCTTTAATTTTTGGTAGCGCAGCAAAACTAGGTTGGGTTAGTCCGTACGTCCATTAGACAGAATAAGTTACAGGTTAGCTCATCTTATAAAATAGGCAGCCAGACTGATTTTAAACTGCTTTTAGAAGCTAAGAATTTAACTAATTCTTAGTTTGTGAGTATCAATGATAATCAAATAAATTTTTAAAATGTAAATTTTCTTAATTAACGGACATGTATTATCATAAAATAATGTTAGCTTTTATAATTTTTTTTCATATATTGAGCTTTTGATGCTCTGCTTCTTTTAACATAATTGTTCTTGTTCATTCTTTTATTAACCCAAAAATATTTGCTTTTTATATTTTGAGTGAAGCTACTCTACTAGTCTTACTTAATTGTACATCTGTCTGTTATAAAAGGTTATTGTCAGCTCATACCAATAACGAAATTAATTCGGGAAAAAATCACGAAACCTATACCAGTTTTTCAGCTGTCGTTGGGGGCAACACATCGTAAAATTGACGACCTCTCCATTTGCCCCCCAAATATTATTTTAGATTTAATTCCCTTGTTGGTTATACCTTATTCCTGAATTATTGTATGCTACAGGAGAAACACTATATAATAAAACAGGGATTTTGAAAGATAAGACATTGGAATATAAAATGATGCAAACCCCTTATTGGTTCCAGGACAAACACAGGTGTCCCAAACGTCGGAGTAGACAAACGCAGGAGTGTTCAAATATTTATTTTATTAAGTATTTCTATACAGATTAGGTTAGGTTAAGATATGAATGAACAAATAAGCCCCCCACAGGGGTTAGGCATTTAAAAAACCTATAACATGGTCAAAAATAGGCTAGGTTAGGTTAAGTGTCCACTCCGACGTTTGTCCACTCCGACGTTTGGGACTACTGCGTTTGTCGTAGGACCCTATTGTTAAAAGCGAAGCTTTTCTATAATTAGGGTCGGTCCGTCCGTACGTCCGTCCGTAACGGATAGCTTTTTTCGTTAATTTAGGCATGTTAGAATTGTCCTATCGATTTCAAACTTTGCATGGTGATTTCTGTAGTAGTTAGGTACGATTTAGAAAGCGTAGCATCTCTATAATCATTACCAAAATGTCCGTACGACCAATTTAAACATGTTGATTTTTTACTTTTTTAACAACAAATTTTTATATGATCTAATTATCCGATTGATTTGATTTTTTATATACTGATTCCTCGGACATCAAAGTACAATATTATAAGCGAAGCAACTCTGTAATTAAGTCCTAAAAATGTAAGTATGTCCATAAACATTATTTTGTATCAAGCAGTTTTTCAACAAATTCACTTACAATTTTGCATCGACTTTTATACATACGACTTATACATTTATATTTTGATTATTCAGTTCTGACACTACACAAGTGTTAATGTCCGTTTGTCCTACCGTTTCAGCGCTTCGCTTTTATGGATGTTGTCATCCTTGTTACGCTAAATAAGATTCACCTCTTCACTACAATACAATTACTGGTGAAAAAGTTTGGACACTGAAAGTTTGTACCAACCAATCAAGATTTAAGAAAATAAATACTTTTTTATTGTTTCAAAAAGTATCATAGAGAAACATTGTAGATACTGTAGAATATCTACACATTATTATTTGAGGATTATAGCTTAACACAGGCTACGGACGGGCAAACAAACAGACATACCTTATTAATAACGATAGTTTAGCTTATATAAGCTATTATTTACTATGGATGTTATCATACTTGTTCAACCTGTCTAACTTTTTAGAATATTTAGAATGTGAACTTTCAAATTGATAATGCAAAAAGATATTTTAAAAGATAAAACTCAGACATATATTTAGCAAAGATTTGCAATTTTGAGCCAAAAATTATTATCGTATCTATTCTACAGAATAACTGTCTGTCTGAAAGTACAAAAGTTATATTCCTTATTTGTTCTCTCTTCTAAGACAATGAACAATGTTTCATGTGCATCCCAATGATGAAGACAAAATAACCCCTTCTATAAAGAACAGTTATTGGTTGAACAGTTTGGACACTGTTAGTTAGTACAACCTTTTCAAGATTTAATATAAGTATTAAAAGTTTGAAAGCCAACGAATGAGTAAAACTTTGGGTACCAGGATAATTTACAGTTCAATGTCCCCTCTCTCTCTCTCTCTGTCTTTCATTTTGTCGACAGGTAGAAAACAGAAGCCAACAATGAATTCTCAGCTGATTTACGCTTCAATTCATTATTGGATGTAATCTTTCTTGTATATTTATAAAGATCATGAAATTTATTTTTTATAATTTTTTTTTGAAAATTAAACTAACAGCAACGCTTAAAACAAGTTTTCAAGTGTTTTCGAGAAAATTGACAAATCGCATGGTTGCCTAATACCTTTATGTGAAGAATATCTACAACTCAATTGGTTCAGTGGTTAACGTGTTCATAACGTACCCAAAGTTTTAGAGACGAAGAACAAGAAAACCCGAGTATAAAACTTTGGGTACCAGTCTAATTCACAACGCTTCCTCCTCCCTCCTTGAGTGTTAGATTTGGGAATGCATGACAGGGAGGGGACTGTAAATTACACTGGTCTAAAGTTTTAGAATCATATTTTCTACTTCTTTGTCTTAAAAACTTTAATTCATTAATTCGTCCAAAAGAGCAGCGTCCAAACTTTTCAATTATTAACCTTATTCTACATCAGTGGTAATTTTTCAATTTTTCATTCATTGTCTTATCCCTTAAGATTCCTGGGAAACCCGTACATATACTCTTATGCTAGAATTTTGCTTAAAATCTTAATTAAAACACACACACAAACAAACAACTTTGTTGGCTCAAAACGTTGCATGGATACTGGACATTTAATGGTTGGTTACAAATTAATAGTGTTCAAACTTTTAAACCAATATTTTAATCATCAGAAAGGATGTTTATCATCTGTTGTCTTAATTCTTAAGATCCCTAATATTAAGGGGAAGAAAGGGTTGTAAATTAAACCAGCTGTATTAGTTCTCTCTCTCTCTCTCCCTTATTAACTCAAACACCGGCAATAAAATTGTCTGGGTAATAGCGTCGCCTATAGAGGTGTTCCCGCATTTGCGCATTGGGGTGTTCCCGCATTTGCGTGAAGCATAGTGTCAACATCGTTTTGTTTTCTTGTGCCAGGAATTTTAATGGTTAGGATATTAAATGATAAATTGATGTAGTCCTCAATGATGATACACAAAATTACCCCTTGTGTAGATTAAAAGTATTTATTGAAATGTTTTAACTAATTCATCAGTATTTAGTAAAAGTAATTTAAGCTTACAAATGATATAATGTGTTAAATCTAAAGTCTTATGCTCCCTTCCTTCCTGATTTGTGTCACCAATATGTAATTAAAGTTAATTGGTTATGGATGATATATTACTGATTAGAGCTATTTTTCTGACATTTAGTAATGTTTGAAATTTATCATTGTTATAGAGTACGTTTTCTCATTCGCTGGCTTAAACTTTAAAGACTTTCTATCTTGGTTGGGTTGTACAAATCTTTAGTGACCTGAATTTTCATTAAACAATATTAACCTAAAAAAGGGTTAATTTTGTTAATCTCAATTGAGTGTGTTTGTGGTCTTTTCTCTTAAGATCCCTGTTAATTGGATGGTATTTGCTTTTAGGATTTATTTAAATTAGCATCAATGTTTGAACACTGACATGTATCAATCGTTTACTTTGAGGGCAACTTTTAGAAAGGTCACACAGCTTTTGGGAACTTGTTTTTGTGATATAATTTATAATTGGTACACTTTTCTTGCTGGTTTTGAATAGGGATAATTATTAGTAGAACAGAATGGACAACAATTTTTAAAAAATTTTAAAATATTTTAATTATAATAAGTACTGATAATGGAAAAGAAAATAGAAGACACAGCTGGACAGAATGAGGAGAAAAAGAGGGAGAGAGAAAGATATGAGAATGAGTGACAATTAGAAAGGGAAAGAGAGAAAGAAAGAGATAGAAATAGAAATAGAAATAGAAAGAGAGAAAGTAGGAAAGAAAGAGAAACAAATTTATTCTTTTCATAAAGCTAAAGGTTGCCCCTGGCTAACCTAACTTAACTGAAGGATGGAAGGGGTTTTGTAGGAAACCTCCTGTCAACCATGGAGAGATGGGACACTGGTAACCAAAGTTTTGTGAAAACACGGTCTCTAATTCGTTTGCTTGAAAACAATGGGTAATTGTATTAAATTTTAATTTGTTGATTTAAAAAAACAGTCTTAATATGCATTATTAGGAATATGCATCAATTTATCATTCATTGTCTTATCCCTTAAGATCACGGAGAATAATGCTTAAAGGATTATCGAGTACTGACAATCCAATTCAATTTAAATAAACCATTAATCAAACAAGGATGACTTTGTCAATTAACAGTGCAGCAACACCAAGCTAACGATATACTCTATGTAAACTGAGACACAGTAATAGCATTAATGAAGAATTTTATGTCATGTTATTTGCAAATTATCAGTGATCTGAAAGGATGAATTATTAATTTGAGGTAAAGCCCCAAAAATAAATGTTTTAAGCAAAAACGTCTATATTCTTGAATTTTATATAGTCTTAATTTGACAAACTTTTGGAATTGGTTTTTGGTTAACAGATAACAAGGTTGATTATTTGTGATATTTAGTCATGAAACAAAAAATAACCCTAAAATTAAAGAATTTATTTAAACTTTGTGTGTTTATATGTCCAGTAGGATCTCGAAAAATATGAACCAATAGGTTTAAATATATATGTTTGTAATTGTCAGGTTTCAGGCAATATTTTAGGTTTGTTAAGTCAACTATAAAGATATTCTGGTATATAAGTACATAAGTAAGGTTTTTTGTTTGTCCGTTAAGAACTCGCAAGCCACTGAATTTATTAAGTTATCACGTTTTGTAAAGCTTTACATTGGTTCAGTATGCTATAAGTCTGTTTTCTTTCTTAATTAAAGTCAGCGAATGATTTCAGCTATCTTTTGTAAATTCTACCTTTCCCCTCACATTTAGAGCCTCTAGATGATTGGAGCGGAGCCATTAGTTAGTATATAACGTACTTGTAGATGTTTGGTTGTGTATGTGTCAATCTTTTGCCTATCTGTCTGAAAGATAACAAATCAATAAATCTTTTTATTTAAGTTTTAATGGTTCCTTATTGCATCTAATTATAGACATCGTTTCGCGGATTTTAAAAAGAGAAATTATAATATTTAAAACAGCTTTGCTAAACCTGAGAGGCAGAAGGCCCAGAATAATAAAACTGGTATAAATATTATGATTTTACATTTTGATATTCATAAAAAATTATCTAAAATGGGATGCTATACACGGTTTTTCAGTATATCTGAGAACCGGTTCTAATCCAGCAGATATTAATCAGTTTCGAAGCCACAATCCTATAATATAAAGTAATAAGCTTTTTTTGTCTGTAGCGAAGGATCTCGCTAACCGCTGAACCGATGTGGTTCTTTTTTACAGTGAAGACTCTTATAGGCTCTGAGATGGTTTTAGGCTATCTACTTAAAAAAAAAAAGTCTGGGTATGGTTTTATGCTATTTTTCTGCCCTTTAGAATATAGAGCCCCTAGATGTTAGGGGAGCAGCCGCTAGTATAAATATATTTAAATAGTGCAATAGTTTTAAAATCTTAATTACAATATCTCCTTTAAAAATCAGAATACAGACATTAAAACATTCTATATTTCTTTAAAGTAGAGTCGTGCATTTTTATTTTAGTAAATTATAGGGATTTCATTGATAAAAATTTATGTTTAAACCAAATAAAGCAGAAGTTGGGTCAATTTAGAATTCAAGCTCTTTATAGTGTCCATTAAAACGGGATATGTTATTGTCAAAAGTATCCCGAATGACGTCATATTAGACTGATGGATTATTCTAATATGTCGTCATTCAAGCCGTTTGCGATATTTTAAGGAAAAATGGATATAGAATACATATACGTGGATATTATGACAGGGGAAAAATTTTCGTCAATTTAGGTTGCCAACATGAAACTCGTTTATTGGTCAGTTCGTTCATCAAGTCGGGGGGGAGGGAGAGGTTGAAGCAAAGGGGTGGAAGAGGGGAATTTTAGCCCGCTGCAAGTTGCCTTTTATTAGAGAGCATGAAAATCTGAGGTAACATCCAAGTGATAATATATATCCAATTAAGGAACAGACTATTAGAAATACTATCTCAAAATAAAATAGCCGAAATATTGACAGGTACCAAAAAAATTTTGAGCTTTGTAGAACATGTATAAGTAACATGAGGATACTTTTAAATCTTATAAACACCCACATTAAGATTTTTTGTTAGCGCTGCATTATTGTCCGTACGAATTTTAGGCGTCGCTATTTTTAAATCTCTTATGTCTGAAACTTGAAAAGGTTGTTTGTGCAAAATTCGCAAAAAAAAAATCTTTATTAAAATAGTATGAAAGGGGATAAACAAAAATGATGAAATGTTAAAATCAATTTGAATTAATAACCAAGGAAAGAAATATAATCTGGACTGTAAATTATAAGGCTAAAAGCTAAGGATACTTTTGTTTATAATCAAGTTCAAAAAGAAATATTTATCAACTAAAATAAATTACTTATAATTTGTTTGGTAATACATTTGGGGGAGGGGGTAGAGGTGTTAAAACACTAGTGTCCTGTATGGCCCCCTTAAAATACACTAAATTTACTCAATTTACTTTCCTAGACCAATGTAAAACTTCTAAGAAAATTATTCCAAGAATTTTAAAGTAGTTTACGAGATCTTAGCACTCAGACAGACATGCATACTGTTACTTAGTATAAATATTTTTTCATAATAAATTTTCAGACATCTAATTTTTAAATTTTAATTCTTTTGCATAAACATTTTGTAAACATCTAAGATTGCAACCAGTTAAGTTTCTATAGTATTAAAATTAAGTAGAATCACAGTAAATTTTCTATCTCAGCTCAACTTCTTCTTTGACGTGATACGAGAGTGACAGAACGACCTTAGAACTGACTATTAGTCTGTAATCTAAAAACCCCTTTTAATCACGGATTGCGTTATATGCAGAGTAAAAGTTACTTGTAATCTTGCCAAAAAAGGGAGAGGATATTGGACTGAAATAAGTCCGATTCTTAAAGTTTTTAAATAAGATGTCTCATTAGTTGACTTTGGGTACTTTTGTTAAATCATAATTGGCCTTTACAAACAAGCAGTGTCTATTCTTTTCCACCAATAATTTTGTGTATCGAAAGAGGATGCTAACCGCTGCACCGATATTGCTTTCCTTTACAGTAAAGTTTCTTTGGGATCAGAGACGGTTTATAACTAGTTTAGGGGACGGTACTACCAACTTTTAAAGAAAAATAAACCCCTACCCTTCCTATTCTCCTAAGTGCTCCTGGAGGCCTATACGGGAGTAGCTACTATTAATAAAAAAAGTTTTTGTAATATTTACTTTTATCTTAATCTGACTAATACTAAATGCGGTGTTGCCTAAAAAAATGTGCAAAGAACAATTAACTTGGCTTAAAACTGGATCACATAATGTTTTCTAATTATCTTCTAGATAAAGTTACTTTTATATTTAAGTTATGGTCCAATTATTGCCATTAAAGGGTAGTTAGTTTTGTCAACAAAGCTTTAAATAGGATTTGCAGAACGCAATTAATATTAGTGGCTGCGGCCCTAGCATTCTCCTAGTCTCTTTATATGATTAACCTATAATATATTTAGGAGGAGTAGGAGATACCCTCCTCCCCCCGGACAAAACAATCTACCTAATTATAATCTATATATTATTACTTGGATGTTGCACCAGATTTTCATGTACTCTGATTGATAAAGTGAAACTCGCAGCTGGTTAAGATAACGATACCCCACATCCACCCCCTTTACACCATCCACTCCCTTAATACTGGAAGCACGAACTGACTAATATATGAGGTCCATATCAGCAAGCTAAATTGACAACAAATTTTCCCCTATTAACATTTCATTTTCCACGTATATCCTATATAAATTTTATATCATAAAAATGTATAATATAAAATTTTAAATTTCTAGCTTGAAATATTTTAATAAATAAAAATAAAATTGTTAAAAATCTTTTTACAAACTAGAATCGCTTATAACACCATTATGCAATAACGCTAATAGCCTTGTGTAATTATAGGGCTTATATTCTTTAATTATGACTAAAAAACCCTAAAACCTGTTTCACAATAAATGCACCCCGCCATAGGGGGTTGTTTTACTAAGAAAAATACTTATTTGATGATTCATTATCAATCTAGATCATTTTAAATCCTGGTTTTAATCATAACAATGACGTCATATTATATAAGTGTACTTCCATTTACACAGAATATTATTTTGTAGCATCTTGAAATAAGTTATGCCACTAATTTCTTCATAGGGAAGCTTTATATAGGTACTGAGATCGTTTTAGGCCATGATAATAACCAATCCCTTTTCTAGATGCTAGGACAGGAGCCGCTTATAATTAACATTTTCGATATTTGCGGATCACTAGTTTACAGCAATGAAACGTTTACATATAAGTGATGTTTAACCCCATAATTTTGAATTAAATACTAGCCAAGAAGATATTTTATAATTGTAGTAATTTATTAGTAATGCAGCCAATCTTAAACTAACTTTTTTAATTTCTGAACTTTTTAGTATCGTAGCTACTTTATAACTCGCATTGTATGTCAGTCTGCCAGATCGTTACACTATGAAGGGGGGGGGGAGTATATTTACTCATCTTATTATTTATGTGAAGATTCAATTTCAGAACAGTTTTCAATTAAAACTTCAAATAATATAAAATTGCCCTTGTTAAAAAACTGATAGATTAGATAACTAAAAAGACCACATAATTAAATGACGCGTTTCAAAAACAGCGTCAAATTAAGAACAAACATACAAGCATCATTTTATCCAAAACAGAATAAAAACTGTCATAATCAACAATGTTAATGTTTACAAATAGAGCAACAATAACAATAACTCAATTTCAAAATAATTTTAGAATCATTTAATTTGAATAAAAAATACATTTGGGGAAGGAACTTTGGACTGTAAATTATACTGGTTCTCAAAGTTTTCTCATTCGTTGACTTAAAAACTTTGGGAACTTTTATTAAATCATTATTGTGTAGTACAAATTATAAGTATTAAAACTTTCAAACCAAGAATTTTTATCTACAAAACGTGTTAATTTTATTATAATTTGGATTATACAGAAAATTATCGTTTCCCCTCCGATTATTGGAAAATACTTCTGTCATACGGATAAATACTAGTTATAGAGCAACTACGCTACTGTAAAGAATTTTGAATTACAGAAAAGCTTTTCTCTATAAACTAAAACTAAACTAAAAACTCATTCCCCCCTTCTTGAAATATCAAACAATACAGCGTTTCATTTAAACAGGGATCTAAAGGGTTAAGATATTATACGATGAATACTGATATTTCAACCCAATAATGATAAAAAAACACACTTTCTGTAGATTAAAACTATTGGTTGAGAAAGTTGGATACTGCTTGTTTGGGGAAAAAACATCAAAATTCCATAAAAGTACCCTTCCCTCACCGCATTTTAGCTTTGTGGTGGACCTAGACTGGTTTTAGGCCATTTAAAGATGCCCTGTGTACGTCAAATACGAAGGACAGAAAAAAATTATTTAATTGAGCAATAAAAACGTGAGTATAAATGAAACTTATGATATTAGTAGTTAGCTGTGTTTAATAGTTTATGCCTTATTAAACCTTCTCTCTGGAGACTTTATTTGATTAAAATAAGAAACAGAGATAAATATATTTATTTAAAATTAAACCATTAATATTTGAAAACATCGATAAAATAACCAGGGGAATTATTAGCACACATAAACTCTTGCAAAATGAAAAATATCTGTTTTGACGGATTTAAAAGGAAAAAATAGTTGATAAACGTTTAACAAATATTTGTATTTTTGAATGCTTATTACTTTTCTAATGATGAAAGTCATTTTGTCTCCAGAAGGGAGCCTGGTAGTATAATATTGAAAGGGTGAGGGGGTAATTAACATTAAGCTAGTGACAAAGAAATAGATACTAAAACTATTTATAAAAAGGGATAATTTTAGATTTTAAAATGAGAGGTATTGTAGGTAAATCACAAATTATGAAATCTTTGTAAGATAAATCATTAAATCTTAAGCAGTGTATAAAAACAACGAAATATTCATATACATCCATATCTCTATCCTAGCGATTAGCAACGTTTTTATTTTAGTTTTATAATGTCATCCTAGTCAATATAAAAAATATTTCTTTACAATATCATAAAAAACTTTAGCAATTATTTAAAGTTTAATATTTTAAAGTTATTCCAATGTTTCTAAGAAAGGTAGAATCTATTTGATGATAAAAATTGAACAGGCATAATCTAGTCAAACTGCTTTTTAAAATATGAAAATCCCCTAGAGTTATGGATAAACGGACACAGTTAATCACAGAGGAAATTTATTTTATTTTGGTTATCAAAAAGATTAATGTATTAATCAGATAAAAAAAAACATGAATATTCAAAGCGAGATTTAAGTATGATTTCTACCAAAATAGAAAATTATAATTTATTATTAACCAAAACCAACAAGGATAACAATATCCATTATTGACAAAAAAAAGAAAATAGCGCTTGTAATTATAATAATAAAATAACAGGATGTCTGATTATAGTTCTCTTTTATAGATTGACTAGCGGCTACGCCCCTAGAAGCCTCTAAGGGCACTTAAGTTAGGAGAGGGAAAAGTTGACCTCATCACATTTTAAATTTTAGTTTCAAAAGTAAAAAAATATTTTTTGGGGGAGGGGGTTAAGAATAGTTTAAAACCTTCCCAGGACCTATAAGAAGCTTCACTGTAAAGGAGAACAATATCGGTTTAGCGGTTAGCGAGATCCTTCGGTACAGAAAAAAAAGCTTACTACTTTATATAATAGGATATGTCTGGGGAAGATATATAACTATTGTGTGGGGTAGGGAACGCCACTTTTCATAGAGAAATCGCCAATAGAAAAAAATAGCTATCCCCACAAAATTTAAAATAACCTTTTCTTGTTTAGAACAAAAATTGAGAATGGGCTGGGATCTTCCCCCCCCCCCCCTCAATTCAAGTGCCCCTAGATGCCTCTTGGAGCGTTACCGCTACCATCAAAGAAACAAAATACGTAATTTACAACTTTTGACCCTATCGTCCTAGGTAAAAAATATTCAGTTTTTAAGGACGTAGGGATTTGACTTTCTGGTATACATAAAAAAGTGCTGTTGGTTTAACAAATTTAAGATATCATAAGTGTCAAATTTAGAGACAAAATATCCTTATTAATTCTAAATGATTATTTTTTATCCTATTACTTCAATTGTTTTGTTATAGGTAATTATAAATAATATTAATAAGAAATACAGTTATTTCTTAAAGTATTGTTTTCATACTAGCGGATGCAGCATTCAATCTAGCATCTAGGAATGGGCGGCCAGTAAAACAGCCTAAAACCAACCAAGGGCATGTGATGAGCTTCTCGAAAATGAAGAACTCAATTGGTTCAGTGGTTGGACAGATCCTTAAGGGCAAACAAAAACCGTACTACTTTATATGATGGGAAACATTACACAGAAGTTCACTAATTTTTCACGCATCCAACAGAGCAGCAGAGATTCTTAAAATCTTGGGTATGACTAGGTACGTAATAAAATCGAATACAAAACTTCATTTGTTTATTATAAAAAAAATCACTTGAATCACTATTTAAAACATTAAAAGTTTTCTTTATTTAATATTAGGAATGGGCACTTATTAGCATAATTTCAATTATGTTCACACCAATTTCTTCGGATACCCCTTAACAAGCACAAACTACGGGGTGGTCAAGAGGAGACTAAAAATTGGCCGTCTAGTTCTTGTATAATGTGGGCCTATTATAACCACCCCTACTCCCCTTTCCCCCCCCCCCCCCCCCCTATCTATGCGTAAACCCGGCTCCGATCTCATCCACTCCCCTACAACTTAAGTCTATGTGGCCCTTTTACTCTAAAGACGCTTGGGGACAATTCTCGTAATTTTCAGGGATTTAAATTAAAATATTCACGTATTTTAATTTGTTTTACAAATTTGTTTGGATTATTTTTAGGATAAATTTAGAATATTTAAATTTATTTTTTTATTTTTGTGGTTGTATATAACCCTGTTTTTTTTTCAAATCGAGATAAGCCGAATCTCTCTCTACGCTACATATTATGTATTATATTGTATGCTTAAATACTCTCTCTCTCTCTCTTTCTCTCTCTCTCTCTCTCTCTCTCTCTCTCTCTCTCTCTTTCTCTTTCTCTCTCTCTCTTTCTCTCTCTCCCTCCCTCTCTCTCGCTGTTGTATTATACTACTGGTTTCCCGCGGCCAATTAGAGTTGTTCAATTCAATTTTCAATTCAATAACAAGGAATACAACAATATACAGAGCGAAGATACTCTCTACAATAATATATGCTCCTGCCATAATATAATTGAAATTATAGATTTTTGTACAAAAGAATTTTTTAAGAAGCATTGTTATATACCAAAAAAAAGGAAATTTATCTTTTAATTTTTTTACAATGCTCTAATTCCATAATAATCTATCAAAAATCAAGAGAGGGGTTGGTGGGTGTAAGTTAAATCGTGGATAAAATTAAATACACTATAGGGACATCAATTTCTTGTAGGAAGTAGAGTGAAATTTTTTCAAAAGGACAGTATCCAACATCTTAGGATAATAGCATAAAAACATGCTATGACCAGTAGATAAATTCCATAATTACCAAATCCTATGGATCCATCTGTTAGCGAGATCTTAAGCTTCACCAGGACGAACAAACATCCTTCTTCTTGATTAAAATCTCACACAGACAGAGAAACATAATTTGAGGAAAGCTGTGCTATGAACAAGGAAAACATCATTCATATGACTCACAGCATGCAGATATTACACATAACTCTGTGTGATGTCTATTAGATGTGAAATGTTAATTAAAAATTACACACACACACACACATGCACAACAGTACGGAAAAGATCTTTTGCTAAAAAATAGTTTTGATCAGGATTCTTAATTAATAGGATAATGGGCAATTAATTGAGGGAAACAAATATCCCTTTAATTTGTAGAAAAAATAATTGTGGAAATGTTTAGACACTGCTGATTTGTACCACCTAATCAAGAAGTGATCAAAGTCTCAAAATGAGATGATTTTAAACATTAGGTAAAAGTAGGATTTACAGTCCAAGGTACATCGCCTTGTTGGTTTTTATTGAATTTGAGGGTAATTTATATGTTTTTTTTATTTTTAGTAGCGTACCTACTTTAAAATGAACTTAGTCTGTTCGTATATACACATGTTCGTCAGTCCATCCGAACGTCCGTATTGCTTAGGGGAAATGGCATTTTCTCGGCTGCAATTTAAGATAACCAACTATTTTTTTAAGTGAAGATTCCCTATACCAATGAGCACCCAGTATATAATCTACTTGGTCCGTCGGTCTGTCGTTTATGCTTTAAAAGACATAAATTCTTTTTTTTCATAAATGTTTTGTAATATTTGATTTGTTGATATTTGATTTATAGCATATTCTCTTTCTCTCTCTTTTTATAATAACTGAACTCTGTTAGTTTGTCCATCTTTTTTTATTTGGCTTTGCTTCATTAATTTATATTATTATTTATATACTCACAGAAAAAGTAAATTATATTGTAGCAATAAATACAACTTTTCACACACATATTTCGATCAAATTACATTGATGATAATTTTATCAATACATATCATTACAACAATTATGGTATTGTGCTTTTTGTATTGTTAAGATACATGATCAATAGATAACAACATTTTTGTATGTCTTATTTCAGCGAAGCTTTTCTATAATTAGGGTCGTCCGGGACAGTTAGCTCTTTTCGTTAATTTAATCGAGTTAGAATTGTCTTATCGATTTCAAACTTTGCATAATGATTAATATAAAAATAAGGTACGATTTAGGAAGTGTATCAACTCTATAATGATTATAAGCATTTCTATGATTCCTAAAAATGTAAGTATGTCCTTAAACAGTATTTAAGAAGTTTTGCAACAAATTCACTGACCATTTTATTTAGACTTATGCATTAATATTCTACTTTTTCAGTTCTGACACTCTACAACTGTTAATGTTCGTTTGTCATACCGTTTCTTAGCTTCTCTTTTATGGATGTTGTAATCCTTGTTATTTGATACTTTTTAGTTATATACCAGTTGCTTCGCCCCTAGGCTCCATTTGAGCCTTCAACCCTATGAAGAACCTCGTAAAAGTGTCGAACTATGACGTAGAAAAAAATAACATTTAACCAATGAGAAGCCAGTATTCACTGTAATTGACCAATGGTAAAATATATAGAGGTCTCTCATTGGTTAATTGTTAATTTTTTCTGACGTCATAGTCAGACACTTTTACTGGGTTCCCCTATGAAGAGAAAAGGGTTGGTTTTAAAACACTAAATACTTTTTTGGGAGTGGGGGGGGGGGGATGGAAGGCGGGGGGGGAGATAGATAGATAGATAGGTTGGTTTTTCTACCACCCTTCAAAAAAAGCCTATATTAAGTATCCCTGAAATAGAGCACTAATAGGTAAAGCAGTTTCTTGGATCTTAAGTTACAAAAACACATAACTTCCTAAATTACCACGTTGCTTCTATTCCTGCCCCTAGAGGCTTCACCCCAAGGGATGAAGCTTAAAAACAATAACAGATACTCAAATCGAAGCCGCTACATATTGTTTTAAGTTTAGCTTTACTAAATTAAAAAATATAAAATTTTCAAATTTAAGTTTATTTTAAACAGCAATTATAAAAAAAGAGATAAATTAATTATTAGCGATGGCTATTTGTAATCCAACAAATAGTAGAACGAGTTTAATTTGCTGTCTATGTTTCTTCCAACCATGCATATTAAATCATTCGAAAATAAAGATTTTAAGAAAGAGGAAGAGAGAAAAAGAAATCTTTAGGGAGGGAGGGGTTATTTTACAGTAAATTACTGCACGATACCCAAAGAAATCATGTTATCTTATTCATTGGCTTAATAACTTTAGGTGACTTTATTCAAATTTAATTGGTTGGTTCCAAACTAGCTGTTTCAAAACTTTGAAACCAATAATTTCATTATACAGAAGGGGTAATTTTGTTTATTATCATTGGGATGTATATTAAATTAACGTTCATTGTCTTATACCTAAAGAACTATGTCCTATCCAAAGCCAAAGATCTCGGAAACTGTATTTTCGAATTAGTTGTACTTTTCAGGAAATTTGTGTTTTTGTCTTTGGGTAGTGTTAGGCTATTTTCTCGACCTCATTCGCCATCCCCTTGAGGCTAGGGACAAAGGAACTAGTATATTTAAAAGAAATAGAAGGAAAGCTAGAGGGAGAGACGTAGTGGGAGAGGGAGTAGCTTCGGGCAAGGGCAACCACACACACACATACACACTCACGCACACAAAATTAAATTTAAGAAAGGCAAGTTGGCTCTTAAAATGATTCGTAGAAAAATAAGGTTAGAATTTTTTTTTTGAAGTGACTATTCATTTATTTTGAAGGTATACGTACCTATCTTACTATTGTACAGGCATTCTGTCATCTACAACATGTTAATAGGTAGGTATACATACACCTAAGCTTTTTCCTAAGTTTTAACTAAAACTCTTGTAAATTATGTTTTACTCCTAGAGGCATCTAGAGGCACATAAGACAAGAGTGGTTGGGGTAATTCGACCCTACACTTTCAACATTTGAAGTAAAAAGAAGATTTACAATAAAGAACGGGACCCTTTAATACACGCCCACATCCTGTTACTCTAACATAAGGATTAAGATATGAAAACACTTTTTGAGGTTAATTGCTTATTCCTATGCCTCGGGATAAAACTGAAAATTCCTGATTTTCCGGCCTAAAAACAACCAACCAACCACTTGGACTTTATCCTCCCCTATTTTCTAAAGTGCACGTCGTCGTTATTGGTCGGTGCTGCCCAAGTCTACTATATTATACAGGGTGTCTCAAAATAATTGCATTTCTTTCAAATTTTTCTTCAGTTTTAACTTATTCTTGTGATTTGTATTTAGTGTAGGAAAATCAGCCAAAAATGAATAGAATAAAATCTTCAAATTTTATTTTTGATCCTTCGAATGTTTACTAAGCTAATGACCTCTTTTATATTTTGGAAAATCCCGTATACAATATACATACATAATTTTATTATTCTACAAGAAAACATGTGAAATCTATTTTATCTACTTGTAGTTAATCAATTGTTTTCGGTTCTATTTGTTGAATTTTCTGATCAATCTTCCTATTTGTGGGACAACCAGTAGTTGACTGGTCAAACTTCCTATTTTTGGGACACCCAGCAGTTAACTAGTCAATCTTCATATTTGTGGGACACCCAGTAGTTGACTGGTCAATCTTCCCATTTGTGGGACACCCTGTAGTTGACTGGTCAATCTTCCTATTTGTGGGACACCCAGTAGTTGACTGGTCAATCTTCCTATTTGTGGACACCATGTTGTTGACTGGTCAATCTTCCTATTTGTGGAACACCATGTAGTTGACTGGTCAATCTTCCTATTTGTGGAACACCCTGTAGTTGACTGGTCAATCTTCCCATTTTCTTTTTCTCATTGCACCACTTTTCTTCAAGGTCAAATTATTCATGGATTTTAAACAGATGGGAAGGAATATTGGACGGATAATTATGCTGGTACCCAAAATTTTATAAAAACATTGGATTAAAAACTTTAGGTACTTCTATTGAATATTTACTAAGTTGTACAAAATAGAAGTGACCAAAACTTTCCACAAATAATTTTAATTACAGAAGGGATGTAGATTATTTATCGTCCATTGTCTTGTCCCTAAAGATTCTTGAGTTTAGCAGCAAAACGACATGGTGTGCGCTCATTTCCGAATTAAAATAGTTTTTAATTCAAAGATAGGAATGATCGTAAATATTTCCATGTGTGAAGGTAAAGGTTAGCCATTTGCTTTAATTCCTTGAACAGTTAGGTACAATTTGTGAAGAATATCAACTCTATAATAATCACCAGAGAGTCCGTATATTGATTTAAAACATAAAATTTTTTATATGATATAATTATCATATTTATCTGATTTTTGGAATAATGATTCCTAGAACAACAAGGTACAATATCATAAGCGAGGCATCTTTAAAATCAAGTCATGAAATAAAAGTATGTCCTTTTACGGCACCCTGTAAGCAATTTTGCAACAAATTTACGTACAATTTTGTTTAGACTTACAATGCTCTGTCTATTAAGTTCTGACACTCTACAAGATTTTTTCAATTTGTCCTTCTGATTTTAAAGCTTCCCTTTTATGGATGTTGTCCCACGTATAGATCAATAAATGAGAGAATGTGTCTATTAAGATTTATAACTGCATCCCTGTACATCTGCAGACTTGAATGTACACCTATAGTTTTACGGCGACCAGTTTACTACTCAATGTTAACCGGACAGATATAAATTTATTAAAAAATAAATAGTAAAAATTGGAAAATCAGAAACATTAATGTACAGCTTATTACATATTAATATGTATAAATCAATCCCATAACATGACCGTTAAAATTTTTGGACCAAAGGAATGCATTTATTGTATACAAGATAAAATTTTAAAGATGTCCTTTCGTACCAAAATGTATACACAAATAAAACCAATAATGTAGTCGGATTATCCTCCCATTTTTTTCTAAAAACCCAATAAAAGGGTAATAAGGGTAGACAATTGATAAAGTTTAATTAAACTAAAGTTTAGCTCATTGAAAATTAAATTTTCGCCCCTTCTTGCAATATTAAGTTGTGCTTTTCAGAAATCTTTATTTATAAATGGTTTTAGGCCATTTTCGTAAAAAAAATTCAAGATATTTTCCCTTTCCCTGTTAAGAGTACAATCATCTGCTAAAATTATGCACTAGATTAAAAGTTGCAAAATTACCCCCTGCAAAAGTTAAAAACATATTTTAGTAGTTAAAATTCCAAAACCTTATTTTTTCTTTTGGCAAAACTTGATTTTTTCTAGATTGAACTTGTTAAGGGCAAATCTTAAAATTATTCCATAATCATATGAAGGTTGGGTGATTTTATTTCAATCTATAGGTATTTAGTCTCACAACTACAACTCTTTGCGTCTGTGTGTGTAAGATCTCGCAAACGGTAGATCAAAAGTTTCGGTAACATCCCCCACTTAAAAGGCGAAGCCGTCTGTTATGAAAAAAAAGAGTTTAGATGGTTACACTACTTATCAATATAATTTTCTTTCTTTATCTTCATTCTTTCTTGTATAAAGAGAGGCCGTTTCCCTCAGAATGCCTACCGAGTACAGAACTCTCCCACTTATAAAAAAAATGTAAATAACGTAGGGGGGAAGGCGTCGTTTTTCATGTAATAGAGTTTTATCTTAAGGTAAGGTTAGGTTATATTGGGTACAGATTAACCCGAGTAGTTAGAGCTGAGAAAAAGCTATCTGCACCTTATATTTAAAAATAAAGAGGGGAGTGATCGTTGGGCACTTTGAGGGAAAGCACATTAAAAAGTAAAAATACATGTGTTAAATAAAATTTATTAATTTATAATACTTTTTCTAATAAGGTACAAAAAAAATATAAAATATCAGCAAGTGAGCATTTGGTTCGAGACTAGCACTGTCAATAAAATGGTCAAATTTTTACAAGAAGAAACATTATTAGAAAAATTAGCACTAGGAATGTCATTAGATGTGCTTGGAACAGTTGAATTCACTACTTTTAAACTTGTTTCATGCTCTAGATGATTTGATTTATAATAGTCAAAGTTCTCAATAGATAGCTCATTTTCAGAAACACTTTTATCATCAATGTTGATATCAATATTATCATTATTATTATTATTATTGTTGCTGAATATATCCCAGTCTATTTCATTAATATTTTTCTTATGTTCACTGTTTTTTAATGACAAACTAGTGAGGTTAGAAGAGTTGATAGTGTGGAAGTTTGTGTTGATATAATAGTGTGGCTCCACGGCTATGTATGTGGCTTGTACCTCGCTGGGTTGAGAGTATACGTCGTGGCTGGAGCGTCGTGGTTGTAGGAGTCCATATAGATCACTGAAACAGACACTATTAGCTAATTATATTACCAAATTTCTATCTAAACATCAGGGTTCTTAAGGAAAAAGACAATGAAGGTCAATAATAGATATACATCCCCAATAATGATAAACCTTATCAATCCTTCTTAAAATTGATTTAAATTAGGAGTTCAAAGGTTTAAACATGGCCACTCCCTTCCTGAATATTTATAAAGTAGCTACGCTACTAACAAAACAAACCTGTAATCGGCAGAAAAATCTTCGTTGCTGAGATTCAGGAGATCATAGAAGCTGGTTAGCGACTTGGCGGTTCGTGGCGGCTCTAGGAGGTCTTTAAAGTTAATACCGTCGTTTTTCAGCTGCTTTGTACTCATATAATCAGCTGTTTTCATTCCATAGGTACCATCATAGACTTCAAAGTTTAATTAAAAATAGAAGCAAAATTTATATAAATCCTGTAATTTTAAAGCAGTAAGATTTTTGTTTGTCCGTTAAGATCTCGCTAGCCAATAAACTAATTGAGTAAATTATTTTAGAGAAGCTTTACAAAGATTTACATAGCTCACAAATCGTATATAAGCTATCTGATTTGAACAAATAATGTGTTTGGATTATTCCTAAAATGTGCTCCTTTTGGTCCAACTTTGAATTGACTATTTAAACTTTTTTTCCCTTTGCTTCTATTTAAATTTCCTTTTTGAAATGTCTCCCCAACATCCTCTCTAGCTTGTATGTACGCCTCTGTGGTGGGGAGTCGCTCTACGTCCTCAATAGTTTCTGTTCCAGAGGCTAAAATATAGTTTTATAGAAAAATATTTACAAAAATTAATAAATTTGATAATAGATGGAAGGATGGTCGGTCGAATGCACTTGTTATATGTAGAGAAACTGCGATCCTATGAAAATGTTTTAATACTTTCACTCAAAGGCCTGCATAAATGGGTTTAAACACCAATGATACACACTCCCCTAAAACAGCCAAGAGGGGTGCCAAGTTAAACACACTTTAAATTTATTTGTTGAATAATATTATACTTTGCCACTATATATTTGCTGTTTATTTTTAAATTTTTCTCTCTCTTTACTTTGATCATCCGTGATAGAGATTTTAATAAGCATTCGGAGAGACATATGGTCATCCTTTATCAATTTCCTCTATTGCTCTAAATGAAATAATTACCAATCATATCAAAGGGAGCTGCCACCTTGCCTGCAATATTTCTTAAACTCTTCCATATGGAACCCTTAGCCCTGCTAGCTACCACGGGCTTGGGCTTGCGTGGTCTTCGATGGGAAGGTCCCTTTTTCATGAAAGTATTTCAAATCTAGCTCACAAAAAATGACAGGTAAGTTTTAAAAATATGAGACTTTGAAAGTTTATAAATATATTTATATTTTAGTTATATTTGACATTAGACCTCGAATACCTAAATCAAAATTTATCCTATTGTTTTTAAGTCAAATGATATCTATCAAATGTTAATTCCAAATTTTCAGACCTGTTTTCTATTGATTATTTTAAATTGTACACTTTTACATAATGAAACTAAAATATATCAAAAAAAACTGCAGTAATACAAACGAACAAACTTTTTACTTTGAAGATTATGAAAAACCCATATAAGACATGAGTTTTCTTCACGGTTAAGAATTTTTTTATTCAAAATACTTTGCCTTGGGTGGGGTTTGAACATATTTAGGCATTTTCCAGAATTTATAAGGTGGGTCATAATTTATAACCGGCAGCTTGGGTTTTAGTGGTCCATGTTGAGTTGACTCTGAAGGCTTGTAAGAGGGGAGGTTATTTTTGGGTTTATATGAGGATTTGGCGTTCTCGTTGTTGGTTGGGTTTTCTTCTATTTCCAAGGGGTTGGCTTTTCTCTTTACTGGGCTTACAACCTGATTTAAATGAATTGTAAAACAACATTATATCTATCTATCTTCCTTCTTTCAATCTTTTTATCTGTCTATTTATATGTATTTATTTATGTCTGACTGTCTGTCTGTGACTGTATGTCTGTCTGTCCCTCTATTTGTCTGTCTGTCTTTTTGTCTCTTTGTTTGTCTGTTTGTCTGGTGTTCTGACTGTCTGTCTGTCTGTCTGTTTTCTGTCTTTCTGTCTGTCTGTCTCCCTATCTGTCTGCCTGTCTGTCTATCTGTTTTCTTTCTGTCTTTATTTCTGTCTATCTTTCTGTCTATCTGCCTGTCAGTCTATATGCCTGTCTGTCTATCTCTATATCTCTGACCTGAGGGTTATTATTAACCGTGAAGAAAATGTTATGAGCTCCATTGCCAGTGGCTCCATTTTGATCCTGGAGGAAGCTAAAGCTGCCAGTGCCTCCAAGTGGATCTGGAACTATGCTGAAGCTTGCCTTTAAAGGACTTTCTGTCAGCACACTAAAGCCTGTACCACTTGTCTAAAATAAAACAAAATGAGCTCCCAATGAGTTAATTAGTCAAAAAGCAGAATTAATCATATAATTTATATCTTTCTAACCACAGACACTGTCAATAAAACATAACATTTGTAAATAGATTATAAACCTTCCCAAAAACTAAACTTCTCTACAAAAAGAAACTCACTATTAACAATTTCATAGATTAATAAAAAATATTCTTATAGAGAGACATCGTACACAAGGATGATACCTGTCCAGATCCATAGACAATATCCGCCTGCTTGGTCTTGAGATTCGAACCAGAGTCCTCAACTAGTTTATCTGAAGTTGAGCTTTTAAAAATATAGGGCTTTGGCGGCGCGGCGGGACCTTAATAATAATTCTAATTAGTTTTAAAACGCTTTTTATGTTTTACATGTCTTTGGACGCTTCAAACTCATTTTGAAGAATTATATTCGTTTTATCATTTAGTTTCATTATTAATTTTCATGATGATAAATTGAACACCACATCACCCTTATTCAATAGTAAAATTGTCTTCTACCTACAGTTAAGGAAAACCATAATTTACCTAAAACCTTCAAAGAAAAAAAACTACCAATTTTCTTGTTACTTTAGATAAACACATTAAGCATAAGTTTCTATTTACATAACAATTTGTATAAGTTGTTGTTATTAATTATGTAAGGAAAGATTGAAAGTATTAAAAACATTTCTTTTTAATCATGAAAGTTTAGAACAAACAGATTATAAAATATTGATATTATTACCTATAAGTTTGTCATACGTGACAGGGGCACCATATTCACTCCTAACTGGAGCAACGTAATCACTGCTACCCGGAGCCCCATAATTACTCTTTACTGGAGCATCATAACTACTCTTGACCAGAGCACCGTAATCAAACGGAGCCGGGTTATTGTTGGAGAGGAAAGGCAGCTCATAAGACATTACTGGAGTTAAGATAATTATAGACATCAATGTTTTTTAGTTAAAGAAATATATTAAAATATAGAATAGATAGTTAATTTTAGATGTTTAATAAAATTATGATATTAGGATCAGTTTATACAGAGTTAGCAGATTTTTATAAGCTTTTAAAATTTTACAGGTAGCTGATGAGTGGAAGCTTGAGTAAACGCGTATAAAAGACAAAGAAATACTGATAGAAAGAGAAAGGATGAAAAAAATAAGTGAATTTCTAGACGGCCTTTAATTATTTCCTGTATTTGAAGGTACTCCAAATAAATCCACTCCGGATCCTTTTTAAATTGATCATTATGTTTTGCTTTAAATGAATATTTGAAAATTAAAATTGGGTCATTTTTTCAAAAACTATCAATTTTTGTAGAGCCCCACAGAATTCAAACCAAGACTACATGTTGTCCAAACATACAAGGATAAAATTGAAGGCATAATATAAATAATATTAAGATTAAGTTTACAATAGAGACGTAACAAAACAAAAAGTGTCAAAAATAAACAAAAACCAGTAAATAATATAAAAGAACTGGAAAAGACAATGTTTATTATACAAACAAATACTCATCATGTTGCATAGTTACTTAGATATAAATTGAGTGATACTAAGAATTATAGAACACAATTCTCGTGTAGGATACAAAAGTCAAAATATAATGAAAACCTTTGAGCCAATCGTCAAAGCTAAGTGAAAATGGTTCTGGAGCAATGTACTTTGGTTCTCTGTAAATAAATGATATCTTAATTGCATTCTATTATATCAGGGATTTGGAGGAGGGTATTACCCCCCCCCCCCACCCCCAATAAAAAATGGGAGGGGCGGGCATTTTACTGCTTTTTTCATCTACTTAAGTAAATAGATTTTTAAAAAGGATGACAACATTCATAAGAGCGATGTCATAAATCATACAGTGGCATACAGACTATAAATTTCTAACTTTTGTGATATGTCCTATAGTAGAGGGAATGCCTTGGCTGGCTCAAGTCAGACGTTTCTTTCAATAGTATTATAAAAAGTAACAAGATATTTGTGGTTGTCTGTTAAGATCTCACTAACCACTAAACAAATAACCTCACATGGCTCCTATGGAAATTAAGCTGTTCTTTTTTAAATTAAAGTCTTTGGAATGATTTCAGCATATTTCATTCCTTCCCAAAAGAATTAAAAGCCATTAGATACTAGGGTTAAGTTTTAAGTCTTTTAATGGTTTTAAGCTAGATACTAGGGGCGCAGTTACTATTGTATTTTAAAAAGCATATTAAAGATATCATTTATGCCTATAGTAGGTAGTTTCAGATTGTTGAAATGGGACAGGTGCGTGCACTGGAGCCGGGGGAAAACTGTTGACTACTACAAATGGGTTAGGTATCGGGGGCTCCGCAGGTAACGAGGAACTGACGACCCTCGGGGTTGTTGGCTCGTACTGATTGACAAAATGATTTTGTTTTGTCTTTTATTGATATGTATTTTTTAAACTAAACAACGTAACAAATGTTTCAGGTTTTGACAGATTAGGCTAGGTTTGAATATGGCTAGGATAGGAAAGCGTTTTTTAATAAATTAAACTTACAAAGAAAAAAAATAAATCAATTTACTATGGATACATCCATTTCCATTTTCATTATATAAACCAATAAAGTTTATGACTATTTTATTTTTACTCGTTTCAGATATTCTTATATCCCCTTTCTACTTCTTTGAATAGGCGCAGCCACTTGTTTAAAAATATATTAAATGAATTTTTAACAAAAAAACACGATTTGTCCCTTGAAATTTATGTTTGATGGAGTTTGTAATGATTCTCTACTATAGGAAGATCCAGCAGATGTGCCGCCTTGATAAGACGCAGATTTAGCTGGTCCCCTGTCAACCAATGTTGGAGGTAGATCTGGGTTAGAATAGTAGTATGGATAGTCCTCCTCTACCAAATTCTCTTTCCACTGGGTAAAATCTTTAACATTCCAATCCACAGTTTTGATGACATCCTTCAGCTCTGGTATTATTTCAGTTGTGGTTGGGGTGTATTGGTTCACATTTCTTGAGAATTCTCCGGGCTTATAGTAATTGGAGTAGTCAGGGCTTTTATAATAAACTGTTTCTTCTTTAATTTTATCAGGTTTCTGGTAATATATTTCATCTCTTGTATATTCTTTGTCAGGTTTCCTGTAGTAAACTTCATCCTTTTCTTCATATTCCTTTTCGGGTCTTTTAAAATAAACCTCATCATTGTTAGATCCTTTTTTGTAATATGTATCATCATCATCATAGCTTGTAGACGTAGTTGATGATTCTTTGTAGTAATATTCATTTTCCTTTAATGGTTCCTTGTAATAAGAGTTATCTTTCTTGGAAAATTTGGAATCTTTAGAGAAGGATCTATCATCTTCAAAAGAGTCTTTGTAATAGGAATCAACCTCTTTTGATGATTCTTTATAAGATGACTCATCCTTATAGTAAGAACTATCATCATCATATGAATCTTTATATTCTTTATCATCATCAGTTGCATAAATATCATGTTCAGCATAAGGACTAGGTGTATGATACTGAATATCCTCATAATACATGGGCTCATCTACTGTAATCTTGGTGCTGTATGTTTCAACTGGTTCATTACTAGGATGAACTTGCTTAGGTCTATGTCTTTGCTTATGGGGACGTTTTCTTAGTTGATCATGAGGCCGATGCCTGTGATGCTTTTTATGTTTTGGTAAAGGTACAACTTCATGTAGAAGATCTAGAACAGAAAACTTTGAACCTTTGGAGGAGTGGAGTTTTGGAGGATCCAGCTTTATTGGATAGGGTCTTGGTTTTCTGTGCTTAGGCTTGTATACTGGTACAGATGTACTTGTTGTTTTATGTGGTTTATAAGTAGGTTTAGGCCTTTTGGATTTATGTGGTCGTTCAATCACAGGTTTTGGAGTTTCCTTAAAGCTTATTTCATCTTTAAAAGGGTAAGGAGTTGTGCTGCTGACTGTATCAGTAAAATCAAATTTGGTTTCATCATGAGGTGTTGGGGAATAATACTCAGTGATAGAATCATCTGCATTATAATCATATACCTCACCAATACCATCATGTAAACCAGGAGAGCTAATATCATAAGGACTGTTGTTTACAACATCTTTGTCAGTTGTACTACCTAAAGCAGGAATTTTCAGTGTATTCATTGAGTGGAGCCAAAAATCATGAGAGTTAAAATGATATATGTATAATGCAAGATACTCTTGGAAAAGAGAACTTAATAGGGATCAGTATTACAGATAGAAGGACAGACAATAAGAAAGACAGATTGAACAGGTATAGAGTAGCTACCTACCATATTAATATTTTATTTCTTATAAAAAAAAAGAATACCTAAATATTCTTCAGTAACACCAGTACCATAAACTTCAGGAGCACTGCTGTAAATATCTTCAGGATAATCAAATGTGTCATAATCATAATGTGGATCATAGTCAGGGTAAGGATTATCATCATAGTAATTGATTGGATCCTCAAAGTTGTCATAGTAAGGATCATAGGCATCAGTTGGTGCAGCATTGTAAGTAGATCCTACAATATGTAGATGTAAAGAATTTATAGAATTGGTCCCAGGTATTAAAATCTCGTTTTTTAATTGATAAAATATGCTCAGCGTAATTTCAGAATGATTTGGAAGTTCTAATCTATTTATATAATTTGATAAGGTGACCTAGAGTAATTCTTGGAGGGCAACAGGAAAAATTCATTGAAATATTTGAGAAAAAAGTAAAATTAGGAAAATTATTAACATCTTAATTTTTGTTAGACATGATTAATCTAAAAAAAAATTGGTTATTTCATATAGATCATTTCATAAGATATTTCTGTTGAATCTTAATTAATCTGAATTAATTGATTGCATCTTTTCCTGCAGGTATGGCTTGGTCAAATCCATGTTCAGTTGTAATGGAGATATCATGGGGCCTGATAGGTGCTTCATGGGTTGAGGTAGGGTGTGATGGATAACCATTTACTAAAATAGATATAGATTTTTTATTATGATTAAGATTAGGGTTGGGCCGGATACTTTTTTGGCTGGATACCGGATACCGGATATCCGGCTGATTTCAAATGCCGGATATCCGGTAACCGGCCGGATATCCGGCCAACGCCGGATATCCGGCAAATATCCGGTTATCCGGCCGGATAACCGGCCAAATTACCAGATATTAAAGTAGTAAAAAAAAATTTCTTCAGAAATCTTATATAAATTTACATAAAGTTAAACTTATTCAGAAAAAATGTTCTTCTAGCTTCAATAATTAGAAAATTATAGCCATTTAAGATTTTAAAAAGCAGAGATTTTTAGTGTAAAGTATAAAAAATTATAGAGCCGGATATCCGGCCGGATAGTTTCAATATCCGGTATCCGGCCGGATATTGAAAATGGCCGGATATCCGGCCGGATATCCGGCCACACCGGATATCCGGCCCAACCCTAATTAAGATATTAAGTGGCTGAGTTAGTGAATCATATCTATTTTTAGTAGCAAAGCTAGTCCATATTTCACATTTAATATTAGCCCATGTGTCAGTTTGTTTTTCCGTTAGTTGAAATATCTTATTTTCTTGCTAAAATTCAAGAAAATATAGCTGATTTACTTAGAAAAGAAAATTATCAGGAAAAATATCTAGCCACCCAGGAATATATCTATCTATTTTGATATCTAGGAACTTACAAATATAAGGAGCAGTATAATCATAAGGAAAGATATTTAGATACCCAGCTTTCTATCGATCTATCTTGATATCTATGAACTTACAAATATCAGGAACAGTATAATCACAAAAAAAGATATCTAGATACCCATTTATCTATCCATTTTTATATCTAGGAACTTACATAGATCAGGAGCAGTATAATCATCAGGATAAAGATCGGTGTGCACATCAGGAGCTTCATAATCCACTATTTTAGTTATATTTGTTAGATTATTCTATGCTCTGTTCTCTTGTACAGAGAGGTCATAAGCTATATTGTTAATATTTAAACTGTAATTGCAGCTAATATGTAAAAAATCATCTTATATTTATTGTTAATAAACAGTCTCAACAAAACACAGATATGATTTACAGATAAGGATTTATTAATAATAAGGGGTTAGTTTTCTTTATAGTCAGATAGAAAATTATCTGTAACAACTTTTAAAGTCTGTAACTAAGTAGATTTTATTATATAACACCCATTGATAAAAAGTACTTATAGATTCTAATTAAACCCCCAACCCTCGCCACACCTTTCCTTACACGCTAAAGACGAGGCAACTAGTATTTAATAATCTATTTGAGAATATTCCTGGTTGGTGCTTGAAGTCTGCATAACCATGTAACTAGACAATCAACAAATTCAATCTTTACAATGCCATATCATAACAATGGACATCCTATATAATAAATTGAATATCTGTCTTTATTTTTGTGTATCCAGAAGATCTTGAAACCTCAAAAGAGAAATAGCCCCCCCCCCCAAAAAAAACAATTTCTAGAAATACTTTTTCAACCCTTTTAAAAGAGCATATGAGATAAAAAGCACCTAAAGCACCGAAGAAAAAAATAATTGTGCTCTATATTCATTTATCTTACATCTTTTATTATCCAATATTTTCTGCTTTTTTACCTTAAAAAGTAATCTTTATCATTTTTAAAAATTGTATAAATGTTTGTTTTTTATGAGTCATCAAAAGATTAGAGTTGCCTGATCAGTCAAAGGAACCTCAGTTATCCCATGAAATGGAGTTGGTGTTGATAATCTAAAATTTCATTTTTGATATGTATAATAAAATCAAATGTCATCATTCAACATTTTAAGTTTCTAAAGTAAAAAAAGAATTTTTAAAAATGAAATGAAATGCGAACATACTGAATAGTTGGATGGTTTGGATCCCTAGTATAGTCGACCACAATGGACTCTACAGGCTTGTGCTGTGGGGTTTCATTGCCTAAAACAATTTAGTACAAGATTATTTGAAAAAATACACAAAAATTACAGCCTAATCCCTAAATTTTTGTAAAACCTTGAATTATTTTTAGACTATCAAAATATTACTTGGGTAATTTTGTGATTGTTTTATAGGTGGCTGGGTGGAAGGTTGTCCCTTGTAAGTTACAACTGGTGACATCGTTGTAGACGGGGCCACATATGTCGTCGTTGGTTTTGCTTTTTTGGCGGGAATCTTGACTGGCTGTCCGTAGGATGCTGCGGGACTTTTAGCTGGTATTCTTATTGGTGGCTGGTTGGTGGGTTTATATTGATTGGCTTAAATATAGAAAAACAAGAATTATATTTTTGGTAGATTAGCTAATCTAAAATTTGAAAATGAATCAAAACAAAATGTACTTTAATCAATGCAAACTACAAAGAATTTAATGAAATTTTGATTTTGTACCTGGAGGCTTCGCAGTTGGGGCTGGTCCTAAAATATATGAAGAAAGATGGCAAGTAGAAAATCACAAGTTGTGCGTGCATACCTACTAGGGATACCTATATTCTCTAACCTACTAGGGATACCTATATTCTCTATACCTACTAGGGATACCTATATTCTCTATGATTCCTCATATCACAATCATGACTTATTATACAATATTTTTTTCTATTTCTAAAAGTTTTATTGATTTTTAATTGTCAGTCTGTCCGTATATTTAGAGGTTTATCTCAAAATAAGATGAAAAGAATTTTAGGGGGGGCGTGAAGGAGTGTAATGCAAACTTAGAAAACATAATAGATATTGCTATCGATGAACATTTATTCCCTACTTCCATTAAGCATTTTTTCCATGACTGAAAATTATTGTTGGTATATCAATCAATCCGCACCTGGACTTTGATAACTGCTGAGGGGAGGAGCCTTAGGTGCGCTGTAACCATCTGTGGCTGCTTTCAGGGGATTTTGGGTGACATATGTTCCATTCGGCCTTTCAGATTTAATATCAATGTATTATAAATTTATGGCGGTAACTATATTAACTAATGCATTCGTGGCAAGATAGGAATCCTACACTACTCCGTTTTCTTACTATGATCCAACAAAATTTAGAACTTGTTACTGAATTTTAAAGGAAAAGTAATATAGAATAAGATAAATAAGAGCACAATACAACATGACTCCAAAGTTTGCTAAGCTATAAAACTTCAATTTAAACAACATAATTTCATTAATTTGAATAGTTGTTATAAAAATGGAAGAGCCAAAAAAGTGAGCGTTTATAGGTATGTAAGACAAATAAATTAGTTTATAAATTTGAAAAAGATATTTTTCCTCTTGACTTTTGGAAATTTTCTCTTCCTTTTTCCTTTCTGAAATAAAAGTAAATTTTAATAATTAAATGCTTTATTAAGTTCAAAATGTCAATAAATTAACATTTTTATTTCAATATTATTCAATAGTTTGAAAAATGTTAGAAAATAATTTTACCCCAAAAACATTTTTGAACGCTTTGGCAATATTAAAGAGCCTCTCTGTAGCCTGTTGGGTCGTTGGCGGATTCTCACTCACCGGGGAATGGCGAAAATCATCATCATAATCGTAATTTCTAGCAGCATCAATAAAATCTTTATGATTAGTTATGGTCATTGTATTATTTGTCTTAGGGTTAATGTTCAAAGGCAAAATTGTTGAAAATGTTATGGGCATAGGTGTTACAGATCCGCCATTTAGAATTGGCCTTTCCAAACCATTGTGAATGTCGTTATTCACTTGAATACGTTGATTTGTTGGCGCCAAATTTATAACATCGTCAAAGCTGGTTCTGCGCGACGATGTTTCTTGAAATGATGCTGGTTGTTGAGGTGGTATACGTATTGGAGGTAAGGATTGCTGTGGTGAAGGGTTATCCTAGGAAATTAAATAATTATTCTCTATGGCATAGTAGTTCCATATCTTTCTAGTTAATTTATTTATCTGTCTGTCCTTGTGTCTAAAAAGTTATAGCGATCTTACTGTTGATCATGGTCAGGTTTTAGGCTATTTCAAAAAGCCCCCAAGACTAAGGGACATTTAAAGCTAATAAGTAAATGAAGTAAAGTCTAACCTCATGTTCTAGAGGGGCACCACCTAGAAAGACAGGTATTCCAGAACCAGAGCTGATACCTGTGGATTCAACACCTGGAAAGAAAGATAATTAGAAAGTTATGTAACTAAACAGGTAGATAATTAAGTTGATAGATAGATTGGTTGCTAGATAGATTGATAGATAGATAGTTAGCTTGATAGATAGATAGATTGATAGATTGGTAGATTGATAGATAGATTGAAAAATAGATTGATAGATAACAGACAGATAGCTAAATAGATAGATCGATAGATAGCAAGACGTACCTGACAGCTGATCAAAAGACTGCTGATGTCCAAAATCCAATGAATTTGGTGTTACAAAGTTGTTGGTATTGCTATGTGTCTGCTCCCAGGTTGATTGGACACGTGGGGATTTTACATCTAAAGGGGTATGATAATAAATTATATGAAATATAAAAAGTACCATTTTGTGCTATTGTCGCGCATTACCCACAAGGACAGACGATTAAACGAGTAAAATAATATAATTTATATTGGATGATTAAGAATGGTTAAAAAAATCAGAATTATGAATCATGAATTTAAGCCATAAATATATTTTGAAAGCTTTGAAATCAGTTTGTTTTACCTATGTAACTAAGTAACATTGCTACTAAAAAAACTTTCTATTATTCAACATATTTTTAAAATTTTGACTTTATGCAATTTTACTATCTCTTTATATTCCTGAATCAAAGTTTCTTCTATTTTGTTGGTCATTGATTGGTTGCCCTTGATTAAATGATTGATGAAGTTGATGACGCTTTCGAGGATTTTTTTGTTGGCTGTTATGAAAATCCGGGGCTGCTGTAACGAAAACTGAATGTTTGGATTCCTGTATTGTAAATTAGTCTTATACTTATTCGTTCATTACTTATTCTCATGTTTTGATCATAATTGTCCTTTCCCGGAAAATTAGCCTTAAACCATCACAGGATCAATAAAAAGCCTATCTCAAGAGAAAATCTGTTTCTGACAGGGAGGTAATGGACATTGGGCTGTTTATAACACTAGTCCCTAAAGTTTGTCTTATTCGTTGGCTCAACAACTTTGGGTACTTATATAGAATTTAAATTGATTGTTTCATTTAGTTGAGTGTGAACGTTTTAACCGTTAATTGTGATCTATAGAAGAGATATTTTGTATATCATCATTGGGGTTGCTGGAGTCTTTTGTTTTTACATGAAAATGGACATATTTAAAAAGAGACACATTAGATTGACACATATTTACAGATAACTGGAGAGAAAGACAGTCAAACGAACAGACTAACAGAAAATCAAGAAAAACAGAAAAACAGCCAGGAAAACAAAAAGACAGAGACACAAACATAGAGACATACAAACAGACAGACAGATAAATATACAGGCAGACAGACAAAACGTTAATGAAATATGTATTTATTAGTAAGACTATATTTCCTTTTGTGTAGTGTCGCTTGGAAACATGTTAGAACAGTTCTCATCATAACAGGCATTCAAAAAACTAACTTCCTTGTCTGTTATATTTGCATAAGTATTATTTTAAGTTTTTTCAGTGGTTTGAAACTATATTAGCAAGTCACCTGCCTTCTTTTTGAAGAAAAAAATGCCATGACCGCAAAAATGGCATCTGATTGCAGCTAAAAAGAAAAAGGTAAAATAAAGAGGGTAGTAAAAAAGATATCTGTAAATTACAGAATAAAGGAATAGAAAAGAAGAATAGTAAAAAAAGGTGAAGGAAATGATAAAGAGGAATAAATATGAATAAGTAATGAAATCGAAAAGGAAGGGAAAGAGGTAAGGGTAAAGATAGGTTGAAATAAAGAGAAAGGGGAAAAGAAGAGGAATTAAAAGGGAATGCTAGAGTAAATAGCAAAGTAAAGATTATAGTGAAGGGGAAGAGTAAAAGTCAAGAATAAGCAAAGTAGTAAAATTGAAATAAAGACCAAAGCGGTCATTTCAGAGTAGCTTTTGCACCACAAAAATGATTTTATGCAATTCCCTGAATTATCCATACTTTTCATTCCATAAGTTTTTATGGTAACAATATCCGTGTCAACCATAGGAAGCTGGCTAGCACTGGGGTTGTGATGGACTGGCTGGCTAGCACTGGGGTTGTGTTGGACTGGCTGACTAGCGCTAGGGTTGTGATGATGGACAAGCTGGGGTTGTACAGCATCTAAATAGGAAAATTATAGATTATTTCTTACGCAACAGTAACAAGATCAACTTTTAAAAAGTTTAAACAAAGGGCAATCAATTTTATAAACAGCAACATTGAAAGTAAAAGAACAGTAATTTGTTATTTATTCAAGAAAATGAAAAAGGTGTTGAAATTAAATAATATACCTAGTACAATAAAAGTTTAAACAAATTGTAAATAAAAATCACGAAACCTTGTAAGCTACAACACACTTAATTTTTTATGCATGGACCTTAAGCGCTTCTAAGACGAACAAAAAATAATAAATTAGGAAAAAATATTATTGTTTTAACATGTTTTGGAAGGTTCTGTCGATTAAATAATGAAACGTTTTAAACGCTTTGCATTTAAAAAACTTACCAAAGGTTATAGCAGGTTGTACATCAACTCTTCGTGTGCTGCTATCTATTGAGGGCCTTAATACAAATTCATATTTTATTTACGTTTCAGCTTACAACTGTTTGTTATTCTATGCCATACATCAATTTTCTTTTCTTTTTAATGAAAATATACAATAGAAAGATTAGTTTTCTAATTTTGTATGTATGCCAGTAACGCTGCTTTTTACCTATTAAAGTTGGGGGATTTTTAACGTTTTAAAATAAAATTAAATCATCTGTAATCTATATGAACAAGTAATTGTCATATTTAGTAATATTGTTATTAGATTAATACTTTTACGCTTCTTATGAACATAATTACAACTTTGCAAGGCTTTATGGTTCGAAACCCAGCAAAATATAAAGGTTTACTTACGCGAATTCAGTGGCCAATGAGGTGCCCACAATAGAATTACCCATCCAAGCATCGTCGTTTCTTTCAGTGGTCGCCAGGAGATCAGCGGGCAAACGGTTAGGACCTACAATTCAAATGGTATACGAATACGAGAGAAAAAAGTATTTTGCTAACATTATCACCAAGAATATATCATTTTTGACCTGTGAAAAAGTTAGCTGCAAAATATCTTTGAGTGACAATAGCATTATTTTTTAAAAAAGCAATAACTTAAAAAATAAAGAAGTATAGTATATACCTTGACCAAATTGAAAAGTATGTTCATTATTTTGACTTCCAAGGTTAACTTTTTTGTCTTTTCTTTCATTTGCTACATTATGTTTAATATTATCTTTCTCTGTGGTATGCTCCAAAACAAAGTTACCATTAGAATCTTTGTTAAAGTCAAGATTCTTAATCATTGACAGCAAATTTTCAAGATTTTTGGCGGATTCTTGAATCCATGATAGCTTCTCAGTATCACTTTTGTCAGCGCCACTGTTTTCAGTTTCATAATCATATTCATAATCATCATAGTATTCATCATCTGATCTTGCATCTGCGTCATAATCACCGGATTCTAAATTTTTTGGTGGATTTTCTTCAAATGTGTTTGGCGAATTTTGTTGAAGATCTTTTTGTAGATTTTGCTGGAAATTGTTTTGTAAATTTTGTTGATTTTGGTGATTTGATTCTTGATAATCTTGAGAATATTGATTTAAGTTTTGTTGGTAATTTTGATTATTTAAATCTTGATTATAATCATAACTATCCCCAAAGTTGGTAAAAGGCATTTCATCATTTTTACCAGTATTATAAGCATTATTATTTACATAATTATTGTCATAATCATTTGTATAAGCATTAGGACTTGTTTTGGGTTCAATATAAGATTTAAAAGTTGTAGTGGATGGTTTTCTGGTGGTTGTGGTAGTTGTTTTAAATGTGGTTGTTCTTGGTGTTGTCTGGAAGAATGGTGTTGAGGTTGTTGCTTGTTGTTCGTCTTCATTTAACAATCTTTGTCTTGGAGTTATAACTGGTCGCTTTCTTCTACCTATAACATAATATTATGAAAAGTGTAGCAACTTTATACGACTATTCTAAAGCTTCATTATATTAAATTTTTTAATATTTATTAATCAACAATGAATTACATTTCTTTTTACATATACAAGTAACGTTACAGACTGACAGACCGAGGGAAGCTAAGAACCTTGTTATTAGAAAGTAACATAAATATAATGTGAAAATTAAAAAAAAACGTACCATTCTTTCGTGTAGGCTTTGGTGTGGTAGGAATAGGCGAGGGAGTTGTCCTATAATTTCAAAATTTTTCACTTTAATAAATAAATAACATGATCTGGGTTTTCCTTAAAAATTTTTATTATGATTTGTCCCAATTTTTAGTCAAATTGTGTACTTTTTACCTAGGGGTTGTTTTGGGTGATTCATTCTCATAATCATAGTAATCATACTCGTACTCTAAAAAAAAACAAGGAAGACAATACACATAAGTAGTGAAGCACACAAAATTGATGGAAAAATGAGTTATAAAGCATTTGTTTGGGTAAGAGAGAGAGAGAGAGAGAGAGAGAGAGAGAGAGAGAGAGAGAGAGAGAGAGAGAGAGAGAGAGAGAGAGAGAGAGAGAGAGAAAAGAGAAAGAAGAATATAATTCATAGAAGAAAAACACGAAACTTTTGTAAAGTGTTTTGTGGTATTACAGACAGACTGACGGACTGAGTAATTGTTTATAATAAAAAATGTTTAATGTTTGTATCTGTGTAGGTCCAATATAACATTTTATTTGTCTCGTTCGATCGGTCTACATCCCCATGGAGGCTTGACTTTTGTCAAAGGCAGGCTTTAGGCTATTAAAATTTTAAATCTTACCATTTATACTAAAACCCCTAATTAAAGAGTAGCTGTTCTACCAAAAATAATATTCCAATCATTTAAAAGATTAGAAGTGTATGTGTAGTACGTTTCTTTTGTTTAAACCTGTAAATACTTTGTTGATACGATTAATACAGTACAAATTCATATAAATCTGCTTTAAAATTCGCTTTCGAACTTGTTTCTTATTACCTTGATTGAAAAAGATTTCACTGGCTGTTTGTTGTGATTTTTCATTGCTTGTGTCCAGGCTTTCAGGGAATGTATCCTATTAATAAACAAGGACGATTAAGACCAATAGTATTGTAATATATTAATACGAAAAGCTAAATATAAATATAACTAGAGCTTGCACCCCTAGCATCCAGCGAATCTATATTTGAAAAGTTCTGGAAGTGCAGAAAAATAGCCTAAAACCCTCCAAGTCTCAAATTTTAAAAAAAGTCTAAACCATTTATTGACCTATTTATGCTTACCTAATATGGAGAATTCAATTTAGTAGTTATAATAATCTTAATTTACAGACAAAAAAGCCTTCTACTATAATAGGATACTAGCGGCTTCGTCCCTAGCCTCTAGGGGCTTTGCCCCAAGAGGTTTGATCAAACCAATTTTTCGCAGGGATATGGGATGGGAAACGTAGGAAAATATTATTTCAGGCCTATTTCAAGCCTAGGCCTAATAAACCAGTTTTGGGATGGCGCAGTGGTTCGTTATAAACGCTAATGAAAAAGCTGTGTGTGTGTGTGTGTAGATAAAGTATAGAATCAAATTCAGGTAGCTAGTTTAAAGTAAAAATCATAACTTTTTATAAACCTATATATTAATGGCTTTTGTTAAAATGAAGTTTTTTCTCTCCCAAATTTTTTTTTATCTTTTACTTTGGTAATTTGAACTGTCAGAAAGCTATCGTTGGGTTTCCCTCAGACAGATTTTAGTTTGTATTATTTGCATTTTTATTAATGAGTAAAAATTTTATTTGAAAATTTCATTGCTAATTAAAATTCAAAATAAATAAATTAATATGCACTTGGGTAACATTCTATCAAGTTCTTTGGATACTATTATGTAATGGTAGATTTGTACTGTGTTGTATTGTACAAATATTAGGGTTAAGGTATTGTATCAATTCCGTATTAAATTTTTAAAATTCAAAATACAACATCTAATTTATAAACTACCAAATGAAAATTCGTAGCTACCTTCTTTCCAAAAAATAATCCCGTTATGTTTGTTTTTTCTATATGGCCCTTTTTTAATGTTTAACTCTAAGCAGATTTAATAATTAAGCTAATGTGATCTAACACCATTTATATTTATTTTTTACTAGCAGACAAATCATTATTTTTTTTTAGAATTGTCTGCTTCTAAAATTTCCGCCAATTGGTGATTGGTTGATACAAAACAGGCCGATTCTTATTGGTTTAGAGCATAGCTACTTGGGTGCGTCCGCCAGTTTGATAGGAATTTGTAATAGTTGCAATATCCCTTTAGAATCTAGGCCGGGACCTAATTAATGGCCAGGTTTCCTATCCCTTATCCCTGATTTTTCGTATTTTAGATATAATTTTTTTTTTAAATTTCTTTTGGGGGGGGTAATTTTTTTTTGTTTTAGGGGGGGAAGAGGCCCCACTATTTTAATTTTAGTTTTAAAAAGAAATTTTTTTTTTTTTGGGGGGGGGGTATTTTTCATTTTTGGGGGGGTTGGGGGTGTCCCACCCACCAAGAAAATAGTTATAAGCCTTCCCGGTAACTATGAGATGCTATACTGTTAAGGAGAACCCGATCGGTTCAGCGGTTAGCGAGATCCTTCGCTACAAACAAACAGACAAACAGACAAACAAACAGAAAGATAGACAGACATCGTTCTACTTTGTATTATAGATAAAACGAGCCATTAATAAAATGAAAACCAACATTACAGAAGATAATGCGTAATGAGTAACACAATCACTTATATAGTAGCTATGCTTAGCTAATAAAATTAAATAACAATTATATTAAAATTTCCGGAAAACTGCTCAGAAAAAAAATAGAAATTTGTAAATACCTTATTTTGTAAATTTTCTACCAGTTTTCTTTTCAAAAGATAAAAAGATTACATTTGTACAAATATTCATTATACTTTTAAAATATTATTTTAAGTAGAAATTAAATTTTTAGTCAGTTGACCATGGACACGGAAATATAAAAATTGTAGCTGAACAAAATGTATCAAAAATCAGTCATGTGACGTCATAAAATTAGGGAGATGAGAGGAGGAGTGGGAAAGAAAATCCCTAAAAAGAGATATATTATCCCTCATTTTTATGACGTCACAAGGCTGATTTTTTTAGACACTTTCTCCAGCTTCATAAAAATTAAGTATCAAGTCTATAATCTTTGGAATGCTAATTTTAATTTCCATAAAAAGTGCCAGTTTTTGTTTCTCGACGTTATAGGTTCTAATTATATAAAGATGGTTTATACATTGATTGGCCCTATTAGGTTGTTGGTTGTGTTTGATCTGTTAAATTCCTTTTATTTGTAATATGGTATTTCTGCATATTTGTAATGAACAATATGAATATTGACATAAAATATCTTTAAAACAAATGAAATCAAAATATTTGTGAATTTCAATTGTAATTGTAATCTTTATTTCCTAAGAGATGAGATACTTTTCTCCAATCTTTTGGTTTCTTCGTCTATGACACTGTTGAAAGAAAATATAATAGCTAATGATTAATGATTGAATCCACAGAAGAAGTATTTTGTTTATCATCATTGGGGATTTGCATCATAAAACTATATTGCCTTGTAAAAAGGGACAATCAATTGAATTAGCAGCGAGGCAATTAACAATTAATAAAGTCAAAGAACAAGTAGAAAACTATAGAGCAGCTTTGCTACTGACATGTATATAATTTTCTATATATTTCCCTTGTTTGTGTTGAGCTACGTCTTCTAGATGTATCTTCTTTTTGTAGAGACTGCAGTGGGACTTCGAAGGCCTCTGCTCTTTGCGGAGATTGGAATGTTAAACCTGTTCGTTTTGTAGATTTAATTTTCAACATTCCAATAATATCAATATTAAAAATCAACTATATAGGTGTTTGTGTCTTTCCTTCTGTCATTAATACCAAGTTGTATTGCCTAGTATGTATATTTTATTATTTGAAACAACTTCGCTATAAATAGAAGTAACCATCCTTGATGTTTTTTTTTTATTTTCCAAAATCAAGTAGGACAAAGTTAATATCTCAAAGGTATGTTTTTTGCCTAGTTAGACAGTAGCTGTTTGCAGCTATTTATAGTGCCTATAAAATTGACGTCACACTGGCCTACAATTGGTCAATTAAAATGTGTACTGGCCTACAATTGGTCAATTAAAATGTATTCCAGCCTGCCCTTGGTAATTTAGTCTGTGTATTATTGGTTATTTGCATTGTATATATTATGAATGTCGGAGCCGGCTCTTTTGAGATTTGGGAGCTGATTTTTCTTCAATTCATAGTGTAAGTGTAATATGACACCAAGGCCATAAACAATGAAATGTTGAAATCATAATGTACCGGCTCCGACATTGGCTTCAGACATTTATTGTATAAAAAAAACACTAAACTTCGCCTTTTTTCCATTTAAATGTCGATCGATACCTAATCATCTATCTATCTATCTATCTGTATATCTGTATATTTGTATATCTATCTATCTATCCATCTGTATATCTGTATATTTGTATATCTATCTATCTATCTATCTGTATATCTATCTATATGTATATCTATCTATCTGTATATCTATCTATCTATCTATCTATCTATCTATCTATCTATCTATCTATCTATCTATCTATCTATCTATTTATCTATCTATCTATCTATCTATCTATCTATCTATCTATCTATCTATCTATCTATCTATCTATCTATCTATCTATCTATCTATCTATCTATCTATCTATCTATCTATCTATCTATCTATCTATCTATCTATCTATCTATCTATCTATCTATCTATCTATCTATCTATCTATCTATCTATCTATCTATCTATCTATCTATCTATCTATCTATCTATCTATCTATCTATCTATCTATCTATCTATCTATCTATCTATCTATCTATCTATCTATCTATCTATCTATCTATCTATCTATCTATCTATCTATCTATCTATCTATCTATCTATCTATCTATCTATCTATCTATCTATCTATCTAGCTATCTGTATATCTGTATATTTGTATATCTATCTATCTATCTATCTGTATATCTGTATATTTGTATATCTATCTATCTATCTATCTGTATATCTATCTATATGTATATCTATCTATCTGTATATCTATCTATCTATCTATCTATCTATCTATCTATCTATCTATCTATCTATCTATCTATCTATCTATCTATCTATCTATCTAAAATTAAGCGCTTCTAGCTTTGGTAATAAAAATAAAATCTACAATCCTGAATTTGCCAACAAGGACCTGACAGTGCTTGCTATTAAAGGTGGCATCGTTGTAGACACTACCACTCCACCTAAAAACGTTAAAAAAATGTATAATGGGTGGGGGGTGCCTTTTTAACCATTAAAGACCAAATACTTCAATAAATGCATATTTTGTAGTATAATTTTTTACTTTTACATCTGTTTCTAGAATTAGTTTATACAAAAGATTTATAAAAAAACAATATTGAAATAGATAAATATTTTACCTGAATTTTGATTAGCTGAGCTCATTAACACTGTTGAAAATCATTATTCTTTATTATTGACCTTAAACCGTCGAATGAGGGTAGTGAAGTAAATCCAACTTAAAGATCAATATGAAATATTTCTATTTATTTTTGGCGTGGAGGGATTCATTTGCACACCCATATAATGAATATTCAAAGAAAAAACCTCGTTTTCGTGACAACACCTCTTAAGGGGCGTTTCTTCGTATTTTCACAGTAGCTTTTCTCCTATTTCTAGCCCCTGCGGGGGCTCTAATCCAGTAGGGACAATTGTCTAACCCTGCTGGGCAATCATTAACATTTACCTAACCTAAAATAACCTATCAAAAGCTACTGTGAATATACGACGAACCGACAATTTCTGAAACCTTTCCCCTTCTCATTTTAATTTTGACCTTAAAATTGAAGCTATTAGGTTTTAGCCAATATACAAATAATTCAAAGTCCTCTGAATATAAAGAGGGACAGCCTCTAGTTAAAGATATAATGCTATTGCCTAGAGGTGGACTTGGATTAAATATTTCTGAAAAAGAGGTCGGGGTGGCTGTTCGAACATTTAGCTGAAAAAGATTTAATAAATAAATAATTAGGCATAATATAATACATATAAAAACAACAAAATTAGAGTGTTCATATACATATATTTAAAATACATAAAAAAAGGCTTTTATAATGACAGTTAAAACTTAATTAATTTTCAGTATTTTTGCCCTTTCAACTACAATTTTTAGATATTGTGATTTTTCATAAGTTAAGTATCCATAACCAGCATTCTGTGTTCAATTTACTTAAAATTGATATTCTGCTTAGTAAGTTCTGACACTTTTACATATATTTATGTTCGTTATAACGTCTGATTTCCGAGCTTCAGTTTATGGATGTTGTCATCCTTGTTTACTTATAATTAAATTCTGTTGTTTGTTTTTCTAGTTGTCTAATTTGTTGAGCTTCCCTTTTATGAATGAGATTATTCTTGTTTTTACCTGCAATTCTGGACTTCTCTGTGTTGTCCTAAAACAAATCAATTTTAATCCATCATGTTTTAAAGTATTTACTAAAGAAAAACTTAATTCTAGCACCTTGGGGTAATAATCCTGATGGGCGCTTTTGACCATTACTTTAACTAACCATACCTAAACTAAGCTTTTAAACCTTTTACTCCCACCCTTGGACGTCTAATTTTAGGATAATTACATATAACCACAAAAAAGAAGTAGACTTTAAATAAAGTTATATACCTTTCTTTGATATTACTACTAGGCTGCCAAGCTGTGCTCATTTTTGGTATCCTCTCACCAAATCCGGATGGAGTTGATATGTCTAAATAAAAGTTGTCGCAAATATAGGTATTACTTAAATTGATATAATTATTCACAAGTGGATTGGTCGCTTAGGAAAGGGATAAAAACACAAAAAAGTATGACGACATCCATTAGTAGGATTGTCAATCGGACAAAGTAAGTTATAGAATAGTTATTCAGTTGTCATAAAAAAATAAAAGGGATAATTTGGGAAATATCCTTTTTTTCCCAATAGCCAAATCTTAGAATGAAATATTTGTGTCTTTTTAAGTTAAAACGACAGACCGACGGACAAAGTAAAATATAAACTTGATGCTCATTAGAATAGGGAATCAGCACCACAAATTTCAGCTGTCTATGTATACTAAATAGCAATCGAGAAAATCAAATTTCAGACGGTCGGTCTGGCGGACAGACAAGGTGAATTATAACAAAGTATTCTCTCTTTAACAAATTTTGGTTTGTCAGTGTGTCGGCCTATATTGATCTTTGGTTCATTTCATTTAATCATCGGTTACACCAACTATTAATTAGCTTAACTTCTAAAACTCACCATACTGACTTAAATCAAGCCCATGAATATCCAAGGACCGTCCAGTAGAAAATTTTAAAAATATCACGAGCAAAAATAAATACTTTTTAATCACATTATTCTTTGAATGTCTTAATTTTGATAAATTGTACAGGGTGTGCGATTTTTTCCGCGCATGCGGCATCTCTGTTTGATGCATAAGTGCGTTTATTTGTGGCGCACAATCTGGCACTTCTGTCTTCATTTTGATGATTTTCAGCATAACATATTTTTAAGGATTTTTGAGGATTTTTCACTTCTTTAGTTTTCATTACTTAGACATGAATTTTGATATTTGTTTCTCTCAAAATTTCACTAAGTAAAAAAGATCGCTAATAATTTGTGTTTCATAATGCCCATTGTTTAAAAGTGATCTGAAAATAAATAATTAGAATTAATAATGCAATGACAGTTTAAAACATAAAAATGATATTACACTGACATTATAGGTTATATAAAGAGTAGATTGGACAGTATGAAAAAAATATTGTTGTATCTTTTATAACAGCTAAATAAATTCCATCTCCGGTGTAAAAATCTGTTATCTTAGAGAGAGCATTATAAAAAACCTGATGGTTTAAATAAGCTACGCAACATACATATAATATTGATTGTCCCTGCCCTTAATGTTCTAAATGACCAACAGCAGTTGGTGTTCAAAGAATGCACAGCATTTACCCTTAATCACACACACACCACAACCTTCGACAACATTTTAACTATAGCAACAGTATCATACCACATAAACTTTAGCAGAAAACAGCAAAAATATTTTTCCAAGCGGGAGAAAAAGCAAGACATGGGTATCGCTTCAATGTCCAGCTTACATAGCTCGACAAAGCAGGAATAGATACAAAATTAACGTCTAAAGTATAAGATACACTGGTCTGGAACCCGACAATCCATTACAGCATGCTTCAAGTTATCATTTTATCTGTAACGTGGACAATTATGTTTATATGAAGTATATAACATTATCTTGGGTGAAAAAAAAACAGTATACTGTTATTTTAAAAATTGAAGTAGGTAAATTAGGAAAGTATAGTAGAAACTGAAAATTAAATTACAAAGAAATATTTCCAAGGACCAAGGCTGAAGTTTTCATGTTATGACAAATTAATTATTAAGAGGATGACGTACAGACACACAAAAGTTATAGAGTGGCTACCCTACCAAAAATATCTTTAAATCTATATTTTTGTTACATTTTGTAGTTTTGTTTGAATGTTTGAAAACAAGAGGAATAAAATAACAGATGGCGAAATATTCATATCATATCTGCAGCATATATAAGATAATTTCTGTAGGCATATATTTACATACAATTACAGCATGTTTTAGGCCATTTTTGGTTGATATTATGCTGTGATAGATTTAGGAATTGCTCCAAAAAAATAAATTTTACTATATGTTGTTAAATATGTTGCTTGGGCTGGTATTCATAAATTTTCTTTGGCAAACAGAAATGGAATTAAACCCGTGCTATATTAATGGAAAACTTATTCTAAAGAAGGGTAAGTCCAGTGAATTTTAAGATTCTACAGCTTTATCTATAATACAAAGTAGAATGATGTTTGTCTGTCCGTCCGTCCGTCTGTCTGTCCGTCCGTCCGTCTGTCTGTCCGTCCGTCTGTCTGTCCGTCCCTTAAGATCTCGGTAACCACTGAACCGATCGGATTCTACTCTTCAGGGAATATACCTACTGGTCCTGTGGTGGTTTTAGGTTAATTTCCCCCCCCCCCCCCCCCAATTTTTTTTTTCTTGAGTAGGTACCTATTTTTCCCCAATTTTCTTTCTTATGGGGAAGTTAGTTCACATAAAACTACTGGTGGCAGCACTAGACTAGTACTATTTTTTTTAATTACCTCTTTGGGCAAAACCCCTAGAGGCTAGGGGCGAAGCCGCTAGTTTAAATTTATATACTAGAACCTATGTAAGAATTATATCCTCTTATATTAAGGGAAGGAGAGGACATTGGCCTGTAAATAATTGGTTCCAAATGTTTTTTTTGTAATCTCTCATTCTCTAACTCAAAAACTTTGGGGAGATAAATCTTGATAGGGAATTACAAACTTTTGATGTCAAAACATTTTAACCAAAATTTTTTTTACAAACCTTTTCTTCGTTATTAAGGGTGTAAAACAATTTATCTTTTACTGTCTTATCCCCTGCGATCCCTGACAATCATGTTTGTTACCATTAATATGAATTCAGCTCCATGTGTATTTAAATAATTATATGAAATGTGACGGTTTTACACAAGAAAGAACAACAATTTACACAAAAGCAATCTATCATTTTGGCAAGCTTTTAAGTTTTTAAAATTAAACAAGAACAAAAATGCTCTAATTATCTAAAAATACACAACTTCACACATTATTGTAGCAGAAAAGATAATAAAAAGTGAAGTAAATATAATCTGATTAAACAAAATTTAGTTTAATCAATATTTAAACAAATATTAAGTTAATATGTAATACATTTATAGACAGACTGACGTACGTTTCTTAACTATAGAGTAGCTGCGTTACTTAAAATATATAATGGCAATAATGTATACAAAATATTAAGGAAGGGAGAGGAATTAGCATATAAATCACTTTTAACTTTATGAGCTACAAATAAGAGTTGTAAAGATGATCACGTTTTTTTCTCTATTGTCCTATTCCTGTGGCTGTGTGCAATATTTAATATTTTGTCTTGTGACAATTTTAATTTTCCTGCGGTTAAACCTAGGGCCTGACAGCCGCTGTAAAGCCGCGAATAAGCCGCCAATTTAAATCTGTTTGATTGATTTAAAAAATCTATTAGACAGAAAGACACCATATAAGAAAAAAGTTTTAACATTCATCTAATTTTTATATATTAATCCTCAATTTCATCCGCGGCTTTCTGGTGACTAATGAGCGGCTGCCGAGCTGCGGTTAAACCTTTGGTTTTCTGAATATAATTAGAACAAGGTCAATTTGTTTAACGTGTTGTGAGGTAATATGCCGCGCAGCCCTGATTTGAAGTAGCGTAGCTACTCTATAATAGAACTATTCTAATGTACTCCACAAACTTTATTGTCAAATTATCTAATTCGTTGGCTTAAAAATATGAGGAATTTTTTTGAAATTATGATTAGGGTGAACCAAAGAGCAATTTAACTAACAATTAATCTACAGAAGGGACAATTTTGTTTTTAACAATCGAGGATGTCATAAATTTTCCGTTCATTGTCTTATCCCTTAAGATACTTGCATTTACTTGATGCTTATATCTGTACAGTCACAACTATGATTAATTAATTTAAGTATGCTAAAAACGCCCTATCAATTTTAAACCTTGCATAAGGATTGGTTTAACAATGATTTACAATTTTGAAAGCGTAGCAACCTAATAAGAACACCAGAAAGTCTATTTTCAAAATGTATTTTTCTCTTTTCTTTTTGAAATAACTTTTACATGAAAGAATTATCTGTTTAACATGATTTCTAAGACGATTGTGATAAAGCGTCTCTATAATACATTCTAAATAATAGTTATGTCTTTTATTCAATTGTCTGATTTGTTGAGCTTCACTGTTATAGATGTTGTCATCCTTGTTAATGATTTTTTAAAGCCTTTTAATTAGTTAATAATGGAGTTAATTTCTGTGTTATAATATAATAATCAATTTAAACAATACATTTTTTGTATGTAGTAATTTAGAGTAATAAGAATAATATTCTTTGTATAAAAGTAACAGGATGTTTGTTTCGGTGAAGATTCCTAATGGTCCTTCTTGAAAGTTTTGTTTGGAAATGTTTCAGGGGAGATTAGCTCCATCATCTCACGAGAAATCGCCCCTATTTAATTACCCGGGCACCCCACAATTTTAGTTTCAAAACTAAGATTTAAGTTGGTGGGTCGAACCCCCCTCACTTTAAGACTTGCATAAAGGCCTCCTAAAGTTGTAATATTACAATATAATCTAACCACTGCGTGGCTCTCTATAATTAAACTTTAAACTAATAGTCCTGAATTACAAAAATTGCTGGACCTAACTTTCCATTTCTGATTATGTTTCCCTGTTCTTACTTATATCCAGGGATGTTAATGGATAAGACAATGGCAAATTGATATACACTGAAATGATAGCATACAAAATTACCCTTTCTGAAGTTTAAATCAATCAATCAAGATTAAATACCAAAGCTTTTAAGCAAAAAAAATCTTAATTTTTAATCTTTAATTACTAGTGTAAGTACAGTCAAATTTCCCCTCCCTCCTAACTTAAATCAGACAAGGCTTGAAGGTTATAAGATTACCTCTAAATTTGTCAAACAATGCTAAACATATTTCAGAATATCAACAAATGGCTTTAAAAGTAAATGAGAACTTTAATTATACATTCATAGTACATTCAAAACAAGAAGGATATTATTTATAGCTTTAGCTTAGCTTATATGTATTTAGAATTTAGAATTTTATTCTAGTGTAAACGTAATGGAAGATTTGGAACTATAGTAAAGAAAGTAATTTATTAACAAGGATGACAACATCCATAAGTAGCGAAGCACAAAAATCATAGATGGGAATACGTACAAGTAGATTTAAAGGGTATTTATTAAAATCAAGAATAGATTTATTGGATAAAATAAACACAAACCTTGTTTTATTTTGTATGATGACGATGGTCAAAGTAAATTACATTAAAGATGCACATAACAATGGGGAAAATTATTTTGATCCTGATATCCCAAAAAAGTTGGATAAAAAAAACAAAGAATGAGGAAATATGTAAAACATATAAAAATAGCCAAAAACCTGATAAAGGCAATCTGGCCGCTATGGTTGTTTTCTTAAAACGACAGAAAATTAAATTTTTATATCCTTAACTTAAAACATTTGGAAAATCGGACCATTTACACTGAAGATATGGAGAAAAATGTGAAAAATATAAAAATAGCCTAAAACCTGCTAAATAGGCAGTCTGGCCGTCATGGTTGTTTTCTTTAAAAGACGAGAAATTTAATTTTGATATCAATAATTGAAAAAATTTTGAAAATCGGACCATAAACACTGAAAATATGGAGAAAAATGTGAAAAATATAAAAATAGCCTAAAACCTGCTAAAAAGGCAGTCTGGCCTTCATCGTTGTTTTCTTTAAACGACGGGAAATTAAATTTTGATATCTATAACTAAAAAAATTTTGAAAATCGGACCATAAACACTGAAGATATGGAGAAAAATGTGAAAAATATAAAAATAGCCTAAAACCTGCTAAAAAGCGGTCCGACCGCCAATGATGTTTTTTAGTCAGTTGTGCTCCTTAATGATGGGAATGTTGTCAAAAAATTTCAGCATTCTATCTTTTATAGGAGCTGAGTAAATCCCATTTCCCCCACTTTTATAAACACGTTCTCTCATTCGTTAGTTTAATAACTTTGGATACTTTTTCTTGTGTTTAAACCTTTAAACCAACAATCTTAGTATAATTTTCTAAATAGTTTTGTTGAGTTTGATTGACAATAATATAATCCATTATCTTATCCCCCAATGTCCCTGATTACTAGAGTTGGTCACATGAATTAATTAACTTTATTGCCATGTAAGATAAAGGTCTCGTTTTATTTCTTCAGATTCTCATATTATTTTAGCAAAATGTATTTTGTGTTTGTGTGTGTTTTTGCAAGTATGTACTTATGTACAATAGTGCGCCCTTGCTCGAAGAAATCTTTTTTTTGCTCAGGCTAACCTTAGCAGAATAAAACAACAGTATAAAAATCTTTGAAATTTGAATTTTGTTATTTTTTACTTCCGTTTAAATGGTTAATTAATTGCCAACTCCATAGCGCCATGACACGGAATTTAAATAAGAAAATATTCATAAAATAGTGTGCATAAAATAACGTTAAATTTATAATTTAGCTAAAATATCTTTAATGATTTTTTTCTAAACTAAAAGAGAAGATAGGATCATTAATTTAGGTATGTTAGAATCGTCCAATATACATATATTATGAAATTCCATGGTGATTCTTGTAACAATAAGGTTTGTCAATGAAAAACTCTATAGTCACTACAATAAAGATATTATTTTTAGCTATCTTAACATCTTATAAATATTATATTATCTTTACTTTTGATGTTAATGTTCGTTTGTCCGACCATCTGATATATTGAACGTCGCTTTTACGGATATTTTCATCCTTGTTTTAACACAAAATGCTCATTTTGCTAATTACGACTTTTAAATTTCCCGGCTTTATGAAAACACTTATTTTAAATTTAAATCCAATAATTATTTAGAATTTACATACTTGGATGGAAGAGTAGTGAACCAAATATATTACATACAACAAACATTTGTTAAAGATTGTATAATATTAAAAATTTGTTGTTACAACATTCAACAAAATAATAAAACAAGGATGACAACATCAATAAAAAAGAATGAAAACAGACAAATAATTTTTGAAGATTTTTTGGTCGAAATTTGATTACCTTGTTATAGTTCAATATATTTAGGGTTGCTGGAATTATCATATGGATAAAAACTTTGCATAATGATTCTTGCAGGATAAGGCATAATACCTATTGGCCTTATTAACTTTATTTTGACTTTTAGTCTTTTTGACTTTTTTAGACTTTACTTAGTTGTTTTTAAGTTTGATTTGTAGAGCTTTGTTTTTACGGATGTTGTCATCCTTGTTTTAATATTATAATATAGACAAACTAGTAGACAATTCACATATTTCAAAGACTAATTGTAATTGTAAGCATTTAAAAAATATATAATGTCAAACAAATAATTAAAGCTTTAAATTAATATGTAATAATCACAGAGCAAATTATCTTATTCATGCTATTGTGGTATTCGGCAACCGTGAGCCATGCCTATGGCAACCCTGACCTGGGTTCGGGGAAGGGCCGAGGGCCCTCCCCCAAGTCCTGGGGAAGGGGTCTGCCGACCCCCTCCCTATGCCTAAAATTAATGATAGATTCTGACAGCCTTATTATGGTTAAGCTGTATTGTTAATTCCCCCCACCCTTTCCAGGGATGGGGGATCATTATTGCCCAAACTGACTATTGTATATGTATTATATTGATTCTGTTTATGATTATTTATTCCTATCTGTGTAATTATTGTTTGTTGTATATAACTTTAGTAAACCTTAGACCCTGAATAAAGGAACAACTGAATAGACTCTGTTTATTATTTAGTGATTGCTAGAGAAGCGTAGCTTCTCTATAGTATAGGTGTCCACGTCTGTTCACACTGCCGTAGTCATTTGAACTCTGGTGTCTGCCATTTGTCCTAGGCGGATACCACAACTTTTGGTGACAGCTGTGTGAGATTACGGCAAACCACAAGTGTAGAGCAGATGCGCAGCTGAGGCTAAGGTACTCCCAGCAGTGAAACTGGCAAAACTGACACAAGCAACCTGAATTACCCACCCCGGATAGCAAGGTCTAACTCTGCATCCGGCAGTTGTGGAAGCGAAACCTAGCGAAAGACCACTAAGTGTGGCGGAACCCGAGCTGCGGAGAGTAGCGAAATCGGACGAGAGACTGCGGAGAGCAGCGAAACTTGACGGAGAACCGCGAGAAGCGCCGACATCTAACGGAGAATTGAGCGCTCAAGGGCTGAAACAGGCCTGCGGACGGGCTGAAACAGGCCAAATAAGTGCAAACGGCTGAAAATAGGCCAACATTTACTGCAAGAGATAGCAGGATCCGAACCAGCGGCGCTGCAGGAAGGGACATTCCCTGCCGCCACCAGCCGGATTCGGATACACGGCGCTGCAGGACGGGACATTCCCTGCCGCCGACAGGCTGAAACAAGCCAAATAGCTGCGAGCTGCGAGCGAAAATACGAGTGTAGTGTACCAAGCAGAAGAAAACTACGTTAACTCCAAGTATCCTGAGAGGCTACAGCGCAGCCACCCATCTAGAAAAACAGATATTATATCACATTTTAGGGATTACCACCCTAGTGTGAAGACTGAACAATAGATTTATGAGCAAGGCTTGGTACACAAATTTGTTGTGTATTGTGATAAAGCTAAAAATAGAACAGGCTTGGTAAGCAAATCTGTTGTGTATTGTGATAAAGCCAAAAATAGAACCTAGATGTAATATAACAATGCATTGATAAACAATCTAACCCCCCAAGCCTTCAGCACAACAAATACACCCCTTATCCCAACGGAAGGGGAGGGGCCCACCATCAATTGAAGAAAATACAATCGAGGTGACATAACAATAAGCTCAGGATTAAGGAAAGGGGCACAATTACCTCACCACACAGTTACTTCAAACCTACAGCACCCCCCCCCCCCTCCCCATAGGGGGGCACGGACGGTTTTACCCCGTCCCCTCACGCGCTCCCCCTTCCTACCCACACTTGAATAAGTCCGCCCACGGTGTGGAGATAGCGACCGGGAGAACAGCGCGCCATTTATGGGTCGCGCAGCAGAGCTCGGGACGCACAACAAAATTCAACGGACGAATAAGACAAAGTGGACCAATGAGAGAGCAGATTGAGGGATAGGTGCGCGTTTTACCTGTGTGCGCGAATCTGACGGTGCGTAAGCGCGTTGCAAGGAAAGGATATTTCACGCACACACACACACACAGGAGCGGAGCTACTCCATAGCATCCAACAGAGATATTTTTAGAAAAAAAGACTTGCAAGCTCCTCCCTCCTATCTATAGTGTGATAAGGAAAACCAAATCAGTTCCTGACAGCAGTTCAGACCCTCAACAGCTATCTACACCTACCAGCCTACTCTACAACTCAGACAACTAGTGACAAGTACTTTAGGTACACCTAATTTAAATCTTTGTAGTTAAACTACCAACCTAGTGATAAACAGTGTTGGCTGCTAGGCTAGAAAGCCTCAAGTGTAAACCATTTATAGTATTGACTTAAAAACTTCGTGTCCCGCCGCTGAACCTTTGACCCGATGGAGCAGCCACAAGCGCCAGGAGGCGACCAGCTCCAAGGATGGCTCCAGGACGATCCCCAGCTGGCTCCAGCCGAGTACCGCAAGCTGATGCTGAGTAACCTGCCGGAGTATCGAGGACCGCCCAAGCAATCCTGGAATTCCCACATCCGGAGACTCGAAATGTCATGGGCGGCTTACCGTGTGCCCCCCCATGACACACTAAACCGCCGCAACGCCCTTTTACTATCCCTGGCGGGGCAAGCGGCGGAGATGGCCTCTCATCTGTTTGGCGAGGCAGGCCAAGCCTTGACATACGAACAAGTCAAGGCCGAGTGTGAAATGTTATTTCGTCCAGCCTATGAATCCCAGACCCTGAAACAAGCCTTCAGGGATTATAGGCAACACTCGACAGAACCTATACAAGCATACATATCCACAAAGTGTGCATTGTATAGGGAGGCCTATAGCCATGAGGACCTTGAATTGTTGATAGACGAATTAAATCGTGGCATTCGTAACGCTAATGTGAAACGTGAAATGATGGGTCATGAGATCGCCTCGGTACCTGAGTACACGAGGCGAGCCATGTTTACCGTCACAATGATCACCAAGCAGCTGAAGGAGGGTGTGTGCCTAGTGGATGCCACCGACGGGCTCACGGGATCCGCCAGCGTCCAGTTGCCCCAATATGACGAGTCGGAGCCAATGGAGATCGGCGCCTTGGCTCCGGGTCTCCACCAGATGGGGAAGGTCGCCCCAGATGACAAGATTCCAGGCCGCTGCTATCGCTGCCATGGGAAAGGCCACCGAGTCCGAGACTCTCCTACACCTATGGAGGTCAGCCTAGAAGAGAGACGCACCCAGCCACGCTGTGACCGTCCTGCCAAATGTGACCGTTGCCATTACGCAGGCCATACGGCGGCCGAGTGCAAGGCCGACTGGGACCAGGTAGCCGGCCGGAGACGCGTTGCTGACAAGGGCGCTCCCTCAGGAAAGCCCAGCAGAGTAGCCAACATGGAAGGGAGCGCGCCCCCAGCAACACTCCAGCAAGCAGCCGCCCCCAACGCAGCGGGCCGAGCCGACGGAATGCCGCAGTTTGGAACCGTCCCAGCTAGGATCAACGTGCTGGGAGGAGCAGCTGAACCCAACCGGGTTGGTCTGGGCTTCAGCCTCAATCACCTGGGGCCGGAGTTCGTGCAGCCCACCAACATTGCAGAGCCAGAAGTCCTGAGGCCTCAACCCTTCAGCCTCAACATGATGGGGCCTGCCAGACCGAGTCTACCCAGCAAGAGTGGAGGGGCGCTACCCAGCGCCACTGAGACGGTGTACGGGGAGGCCCTGGCGGCCGCTGAGCGAGAGAGGCAGGAGGCGCTAGCCAGCGCAACGGAGTCGATGTATGGGGCGCCATCCGGCGCCGCCACCTGGGAAGGACAAGAGGTGCGCCCCCGCACCCCCAAGCTGATGTCTGGGGCGGCAACCGCCGCCGCCACCTGTAATGACTGGGGGGTGCTATCCAGCGCCCCCACCCTGGTGCCTGGGGCGACAACCGTCGCCGCCACCGAGATACCTGGATCCTGGAACGAGCCAGCAGTCCCAGAGGGAGGGGTGACATCCGTCACCCCCAGTCAGCCAGCGCCACCAGCCAGCAGGGAGGGTCCAGCGATCCATCAGCCAGCGCCCCCTGCCAGCCGAGGGAACCCAGCTGCCCACCATTCCCAACCGAGCCAGGATAAGTTAAATTTGACAAATGTATTGTATCCAAAGCATTGTAACCCTCCAGCCTTGCCTGTGCCTCCCGCACCAGAGGCTGGGGAGATTGAAATTTGGGGATATAAGGACTTGCCTGTGCCACATGCACCTGAGTTCCTAGGGCAGGGGAGGGATGTAATACAGGGCGAGCCTGTGCCACACGCACTCCAGCCCCATGCCACTGGGCATGCCATGGACAAGGGAAGGGACCCCTTGGGGCTAGGGGAGCCAACACCCAGGCAGGCGCCAGTCGCCTGTCAGTCTGTCATTGGGGAGGGTATCGGGATGCCCCGGGCACCCAAAGATAACGCTCAATGGAAATTTATATCTAGCCAGGAGCAACCTAGCAGTGTCCAGCCCCAAGAAGCAGCCGTGGCCCGAGCCGAGGATCCCCAGACGCGCGTGCGAGGTCGATGGCTGTCTGGTAGATTCTCACACTGGTGGATGGTTCTGTGGGGACTACTGCTCGCAGCCGTGTGGCCTACAACTAGCTACGTCCTGGTAGGGTGGGACTGTGCCAACCCCACCCATGTCACAGCCTACAACAAGGAGAAGATGTGTAGCACGGAGCCGCTACACCAGGAGGTGCCCTTGGGCCATGAGGTACATGTCCTGCAACAAGTCAAGATTAGGGAAACAACGGGATATAGCTGTCAACTCACCGTGTCCCAGTGGACATTTAGGTGTGGAGTATGGGGCCACCTCAAGGTGACCTCGGTCCCCACCCTCATGCGGCCAACCAAGATTGATCCAGAAACGTGCCGAGACCTGGCCAGGAACCGAGTCTACACGCTGCCAGGCAAGACCCAGCCACTGACGTTTCAGCTGAACCATCCCCTGTTCTTCACCCTCGATATGGTGGGCGCCTTGGTCAACAGCCCCGAGGGGGTGGGTTGTGAAGGGGAGGACGTCCATTTCGAGGGCCAGCTGTACCGCAATGAATTAGTGCTCCAGGAGCGACGGCTGCTGGTCAAGGAAGAGACCTATGTAGTCGAGAATGGACGGGTGGAGTCCCAGTCTGACCACCTGACCCTAGAGTGTCCCCATTCTGAGCTGTTCTGCATCACTGGGGAGGCCACCTACGTGTGGGACCACCTGGGGAGAGATTGCCCCTTGAGGCTGATCCGCAGCCTCCAGCCTAGCCTGGTGATGGATGCGTTTCTGGTTGACCATCAAGCCCAATTCTTCATCAACATGACTACCCCCACCTCAATAGTGAACTGCGACTTTGAGGCCCATGCCACCAACCACCCAGCATTGTTCGTGGCAGCCGACCCGGCCGCGGCAGCGCTGCCCAGAGTATTGGCCAGGGACGTGGATGTCCCCCTGCAGGCCCAGATACATGCAGGTTACATCAGATTTACCCTGGAAACTCGAATGAGAAGCACCGCAGCAGAAGAAGTAGCGGCCAATTGCTGGAAGCTCCAGCAACTAGACCCGGCCCATCCGGTGCGTGTCCAGGGGAGCACGTTCTCTGTGCTGAGGGGAGATGTACTGCTCCAGCTTACCTGCCAACGCAACAAATATGTTGTCAGGGAGAGCAATGAATGTTGGGACAAGGTGCCGGTGGAGCCCACAGGATTTGTAGATGCCGTGACAAAGGTGTATAGCGGCCACGCCACCAAAATTCCCTGCTCCTCCACCTACCCCCTAACTGTACACGCTGAGGAAGGCTGGATAGAGCTAACCCCCGCACCTAAGAAGAGGCCACCCCCGCTGGATACACCGAAGCAGCTGCTGACAGAGCCCTTGGATGACTTTAGTTCGGGAGGCTTGTATTCGCAGGCTGAGCTGAACGACTGGCAGCAGCTGCTAGCGTTCCCAGCATATAAGGCCGCCATGCTGACCGGCCTGTCATATGGCTCATGCGTTCAGCAAGGTAGCTGTTCAGCCACCGGAGACCATGGGATCGTGTCCTACGATATTGACCGACTGGCGGAGGAAGGAGAAGCAACCCTGGATGTCTGGGCTGGGTTCAGACAGGCTATTCACGAGTGGGGAGATGGCGCAGCCATACTGTGTTTGCTGCTGTTGATTCTCAAGCTGCTGGGAGACTTAACCATCATTTCCCTGGCAGCCGCACAAGGAGGTGTACGGGCCGCCATGAACGCGATGTCACAAGTGTTCCTGTACCACCCAACCTTGTATCGTAAGGCCTTGGCCAGAGCCAGGCTCACCCATGCCAAGTCCCGGGACTTTTCAGTAGACTGGGATGCCATTCCTATCGGCCGGGAAGCAGCCGAGGAAATGGTATCCATGCAATCAGCCGATAGTGGGAATGACCGCCCAGGCAGGCCTGGGCCACACTCTGGAAGGCCCCGCGGCCCCTCGGGAGGCCAGGCTGTCGCTCAGACGGTCAACCTGGTAGCCAGTGCCCCAGCCGCTGCCAACAACAACCAGAATGCCCCGCTACTGACCGGCCCCGCAGCGGCTGTGCCCCACGCCAACCTGACACCTGCTGGCGCCGAGCTACGTGTCCAACAAAAGCCAGCCTCTACCTTCTATCCCACGTTGGGAGCCCATCAGCCCTGAAAATCACCACTAGGATTCCATTGAATCATTATCGCTTGTATATAAATTAGCCCTAAGGAGCGGGCCGAAGGCCTCAACCACTGTCGGAAGTCTGGCAGGGAGACCCCCCTCCCAGCCTTCCGAGGGGAGAGTTGTGGTATTCGGCAACCGTGAGCCATGCCTATGGCAACCCTGACCTGGGTTCGGGGAAGGGCCGAGGGCCCTCCCCCGAGTCCTGGGGAAGGGGTCTGCCGACCCCCTCCCTATGCCTAAAATTAATGATAGATTCTGACAGCCTTATTATGGTTAAGCTGTATTGTTAATTCCCCCCACCCTTTCCAGGGATGGGGGATCATTATTGCCCAAACTGACTATTGTATATGTATTATATTGATTCTGTTTATGATTATTTATTCCTATCTGTGTAATTATTGTTTGTTGTATATAACTTTAGTAAACCTTAGACCCTGAATAAAGGAACAACTGAATAGACTCTGTTTATTATTTAGTGATTGCTAGAGAAGCGTAGCTTCTCTATAGTATAGGTGTCCACGTCTGTTCACACTGCCGTAGTCATTTGAACTCTGGTGTCTGCAATTTGTCCTAGGCGGATACCACACTATTAATGGATGTAGAATATACGTGGATATTATGACATGAGAAAAATTGCGGTAAATTTAGGTTGCAATATCCCTTCGCATTTATTGGTCGGGCCGATTATCAAGTAAGAGAGGAGGGTATGGGGGAGGTCGTTATTTTAGACCGCTACAGAGTTCACTTTATTATAGAACATGAAAATCTGGTGCACGATCCAAGTAATAATAAATCCATTACGCTATTCCAATATGGGGGAAGGAACAATGTAGATTTAAATTATATACAGCGCTCTCAAAAATAACTTGACAAAGGCAGAATTATCAATTTACATTGTCCTGAATCGAGTCCTGAATATTTTTGCCATTTCTTAAGCAAAATTCAGATCCAGTTGGACGTCTTATTATGGCAAACAGCAGCTAAAATGTGAGATTGTTTCGGTTAGTGCGACTTTATTTTTTTTTAAATCAAAAGAAGTCGTAACTCACTGACTGATACAAGAACAATAGGTCCATAAGTGTAGCATATCCTTATAATAACGTAAAAGGATCTGTGTGTGTGTGTGTGTCAGTCTGTCTGTGTGTACCAAAGGATCTTGCTAACCGCTGAACCGATATGGTTATCTTTTACAGTAAAGCTTCTCATTGGGCTTATCCACTAGTTATAATGAATCTAACAATATGAAGTTGACATATGAAGTGCTACTGATTCATACAGGCAAATGTTCCTTAAATATATAAAAACTAGCTGCTTCGCCCCTAGCCTCTAGGGGCTTTGTCCAAAGAGGTAATTAAAAAAAAATTGAAGCTGCCCCAGTATCAATTTCAAAATTTTCGGGGAAAAAAAATTGGAACTGCCCTGGACTGGAACAGTATCAAATTTAAAAAAATGGGGGGGGTTGTTTTTTGGGGGGTTGGGGATGTCCCACCCCCCAAGAAAATAGCTTAAAACCACCACAGGACCAATAGGTATATACCCTGAAGAGTAGAATCCAATCGGTTCAGTGGTTACCGAGATCTTAAGCTTCAGACGGACGGACGGAAAGACGGACAGACATCATTCTACTTTGTATTAATAATTTTCTTGTAAATATCTATGTTCAGCTTCCTGATTAATTTGCGGTCAATGCTATTTCAAATTTCAAATCTTAGCCATTGCTCTATTTTGGTTTTCCTATAATAAATTGTGGATTCAGACAGTAATTTAACTTTTAATATACCCTAGATCAGATAACTGCAGCCGTACTTTTATAAGCAAAATGCTTTCTAATCCGTCCGTTCAATTTAGATCCGCAGTTGGAGGTAACATCAAAATCCGCAGCTGAGCTATACTATTTTCAACAATATATAGTCAAAATACATTATTTTTTTTGTAAGGTAGCTAAAAATGCTGCTTCAGGCAAAACTTTTTACTTTAATTTGTAGCTACAGTTATTAATCTGTAATAAAGCAAAATTGCACCTTTTCTTATCATTTTTCAACAACCTTCAGCCGAATCTTAACCACCCACACCCCTCCTTAACCAGACGTTAGATTAAAAAAATTTCCCAAACATTCGGACAATTGGGCGTTCAAATAGAACCTAATATTAGTTAGAATCAGTTGAGAACAAAATCCCAGCCGTTCCTTCTTGCCAGATATTGCCATTTTAAGATTTTTAGTAAAATTACACTAAATATTCTAAAACAAACTACACTCTTCTATCAATATTTTAGTGTAATTGTAATGGAACAGCCCTATAACAGAGTAGCTTTGCTCCTCTGGCCAATCTGACTGCCTGGAGTTCCTTACAGGAAGTGCCATATTGTGTTAACACAAGTGGGGATTCGAACCCATTCCCAAAACTATCCAATTCCAATGTGGAATAGCTGTATATTACAGCATGACAACAGTAATTTATATATTGGGCTCGGGCTATGAATGCCTCTCTGGATACCCTCTGGCTGTTGTTTATGATCAGAGCTGAATCTTTAAATAATCTAGAGCAGCCAATGCCACTGCCACTGCTACAGCCACAGATGCAGCTGCTGCCACTGCCAGTTTTGCCAATAAAACATGGATTTTATGACAGTGCAATACCGGCTATCCTAGAAATATGGATCTTAAAAATCTTTTAAGTCTCAACATTTCATATATATTTTATTTAATTATTATTTATAAAAATCTAAATTTCAAGATCTATAATGGTTTTGAATTAAAAAAAAATTTAATTAATCTTAAAGTGGCTATCTTTGTGGCTACATAGCAATGTTAAATGACTGTAGCCACTTTTAGCATGGCCAGCCATGGTGCATGGCTACATGAAGCTGCAGCTATGTATAGCCATTTTGATTTAAAGATCACTATTAAGTAAGCAATTTTACATCTGCAGCTGCAACGGCTACACTAAACAATTTTAAAGATCCAGCTTAGCAGGGTCAGATCCTTGTGGGACTTGTAACTGGGGTTCCCAACAGTCAGGCTCCTGCGCTGGAAGTTTAGGACAAGTCTTGACCACCATCTCTGTCCTAGGGGCAGTTTGATGTGAAACCCCACCCCTATCCAGTTTGTGCCTCCTGAAGGCACCTTGAACACCATGGAGGTGTACTGTACAACTAAGAATAACCACTGTTTGGTTTCACCTTCTAGGGGGCCTTGGCCCCTACCTTGATGGTAATGGCTAGCAACTCCATGCTACCCATATCCTGGTCATCGGTCAGCTATGAACAGATGCTACACAATCTCCTTAACCTCAGGGAATTCAATGAGGAAAAAACTGTGGCTGACAGTGGACCCTGCCTTGGCCAAACAGTTGATTGTATAGCTAGAGCACTTCTTGCCTTCAGTCGCTGGTGGTGGGAGGGGACCTGGGCCTTCCCCAGGCTTAATGGGCTGTTGTCACTTACTTAATGGGAGTGGGGGCAACCATGGCTACTATCCCAACTGATCCATACCATCAGCTCAGATCTGTTGAACAGTAACTGTATCCCCGACTCCCTCAGAAAGGGCATGGTTCAAGATGCACACCACCATGATCTCCTGGAGGGTCAAGATCAGGGTAGAACTAACTAGCATCTTGAGCAAGGTATACAGCCAATCACCTGCAGCTCTCCTTTGTAGCTGCTGTGCTAATCTGGAATTGGCAGGAAAGCATTTCATAGCCCAGGGCACAGGCCAGGGTGTGTGAAATCACCCTGAGCTTGGAACTTGTTTGCCAGAGTCCATCATGGCATCTACCTATATAGGTTACAAATTCCAGTTGGGCAGCCACACCCAAATGTGGCAGTGTTAATGGGAGTCTAAGGGCACCATTGGGTCTTGACCTGCTCTATTCCTGGGTGCAAGTGAACAACACCCCAGCAAACATGTGGTGCAAACCTCCAAAGTGCTCCACTGGGGCCTGGGGGTGAATGGTCCGGTTTCTGGTTATGATAGGCCTTGCCTTGGCTGGCCATCCATCAATCACTGGTGTAAATACTGACCTCATGCTGTATTATAAAGCTATTCCATGTTTGTTAGTTTTGGGAATGGGTTCGAATCCCTACTTGTGTTAATACATTAAGTCACTCTTTGTTAGGAACTCCAGGCAGTCAGTTTTGCCACAGGAGAAAAGATACTCTGTTTTGGGGCTGTTCCACTAAAATTACACTAAAAATTTCAAGAAGATTTAAGTTTGTAATAGGTTATTTAGTGTAATTTCACTTAAAATCTTAAAATGGCAATATCTGGCAATAAGGAACGGCTAGGATTTCGTTCTCAACTGATTCTAACTACCATTAGGTCCTATTTGAACGCCTAATTGTCCGAATGTTTGGGAAATTTTTTTAATCTAAAGTTTGGTTAAGGAGGGGTGTGCACCCTCTACAATAATAAAGACATTGATAAGTAAATTCTAAAACTTGTATTATCTAACTAAGGCATATCTGAACGAATGTAAACTTTGTCTAAAGATATTAGATATAAAGAAAAACCTGCGAGAAAAATGGTTACTAATTTAAATCCCACTTGAAATGTTTGCCTTGGCTATTCCAAGGTAAAAATACCTTAATTGTAGAATATAATGTTTCTGTTGCAATTTTCTTGTCCCTGACTTTTTAACACCACTTAAATAAAATAATTAAGAAAATTCCTTCTTTTATTCCCACATAAATGCACACATACATACATATCTGCTGATATCAAAAATAATTTTTTAGTGGTGATGCACCTCAATAAATTACCGTGTTCGTCCGCTGGTTAGTCTATCTGCTAGTCACTCTATATGGTATATGAGATTTTCTCGGCTGCTGTTTAGGACAGAATGGAATTGCAGATTTTTGTATGAAGCTACTACTTGCTTGGTTAGTGGGTCTGTAGGTTTTGCTACATTAGACATAATTTTTTTATAAGTAATGTATTTAAGAATCATCTTTGATATGTTTTATAGGAGAAAACATAAGTCTTTACTGCATTGCGTCTCTATTGAACCATGAAAAACAAAGGTCGCAAAACTGCTTGAACATGAATTTTTATGCATATTAATTTCACGACCTTAAAAAGATCCTCCTGACTTTTGATATTTTTAAGTTGAACCGCTTTACCAATAATTTTAACCCACATACAGGAGAACCATATTAGTTCAGCAGTTAGAGAAGTACAGACACAGTCAAAAGGAAATCCTGTTACTTCTGAGTATTAGCCTTTTTTCCATTTCATCGAAGCTTTACAAAGTGTCATATTCATAATTATTAAAATCTTAAATACTACAGTGTCTCTTTAAAAAAAAAACTGCAATTAAACGAAGAAAAAAATTGTTAAATGCAAGTTTAAAGAGTAAAAAAATTATTGACTTTCTCGCTTGATCACCTTTGAAATTTTCAATCTTCATCTATTTAGATGCATAGCTTCTTTTTTATATGTCCTAATTTCTTTATTATTTACTTATTAACTTTGAGTTATCAAATTGTTCTTTTTTAACTTATCTATTTAAAACTAGTAACTTGGCGAAGCAGCTCATAGTGCCAATACAAAAAGACGTCATACTGACCTACCATTGGTCAATTAAAATGTATACTGCCTAACGTTGGTCATTTGTATTGTATGACTCTTTTTTTATAGGCACTATAAGCTGTTTCAACGTAGCTCATGGCATCTAGAGGGGCCAAAGTAATATTAGAACAATTCCGGGACCTATGTCAAGCTTCCCTAAAAAAGAAAACTCAATTGGTTCAGTGGTCAGCGAGTTCTTAGCGGACAAACAAAAAATTCTCTTCTAAATTGAGGTTTACTTTAAATTTAATATTTAGCTATTAGAATTCTAACTTAAAATATTATTTTAGCCAATTAAAATAATAATTTAATTGTTATAATGTTAAGTACAATCTTTAAATTTAATTACAAATAATTGCATATTCAATTCAATAACAAAATCATGTTAATAAAAAGAATTTTAGATGTTAAAATTTAAACAATACAAGCCTTAAGCATTTTCTAAACTATAGACAGCTTATCAGAAATTTTATTCGATTTAAATTATGTAAGGTTGTCTTCTTTTACTCTTATAAAAAAGAGACAGGATGTTTGTCTATCTGTCGCGCGCTAACCGCCAGACTTGTGGGCAGTGTTTCGGAGCCGGAGCAGGGAGCCGTGGAGCCGCCATATTTTGATGGAGCCGGAGCCGTAATTTTCGTCAAAAAACGGCTCCGGCTCCGAAATAGATAAATAAGAGATAAAAAAGAAATTTTTTATAAATTATAATTTGGTAACTCTGTTTTGTCATGTGCAAATGCCCTTTCTAAGTTTTTCAAGTCCATTTTTATCAAAAATTTAACTTTTAAAACCTTCAAAAGTCAAAAATAAAAAATATTTTTTTTATGGGGAAGTTTTTCTTGATTTTAGGTCGGAGCCGGAGCTGGAGCCGGAGCCGCACTAAAACCCAACGGCTCCGAAACACTGCTTGTGGGGCTTCCTTAGCTCATTTGGAATATTCTATAAAGTCCCTAATTGGTTTTTTATCTATTTTGGGAAGGGTACCTCTACCATAATAAGGAGAAAGGTCTCTTGAATAAATTACCCCCACCTTAAGTTTGGATGTTTAAAAATTAAAATTTCATGTGTTGGATTGGTCTTCCCCTGGCAAATGTTTAGAGTGTCCCTAGACTTTAGGGGCCCAGCCGCTTGTCATGGATATTATAATACAAATTTTAAATTATTCTAACGAGGTTTTTTTTGATAAAATTAGATTTGAAAATTTCAAGTTCAATTTTTATTTCCTAGAAGTTACAACATAATCATGACAAGAAAAGCAAAGATTATTTATTTAGAATTTTGAACAGCTTTGCTTTAATGAAGTCTTTCATAAAACCTCTCTATATATGATTTATTCAAGGCTGAATTTCCGTAACCTTAGCAAAGCAACTGATAAAAATGGCCAATAAATAACTCCCTTCTTGTCATGATTATGCGGTAACTCCTAGGGGATGAAAATTGAACTTGAAATTTTCAAATCTAATTTTATCAAAAAACCCTCGTTAGAATAATTTGAAAATTTCAGAATTAAATCTTGATATAAATGTCTAAAACTTTTGTTTTCTTCTTATAGGGCACACATTTTTTGTTTTTCATTTACACTTCAGGAAAGATGTGTGCTCCTAAACCTTTTATAAGCATAGAACATAAGATACTAAAAATGAAGGTAAACAAACATAGCATCTGAAGAAATATCTAACTTTTCATCTTAACATTATTGATTTGTAATTTACAAATATAAAATTGCCTACTTTAAGTCTATTAGGTAGCCAAGATGTAATAGACTACCTGCCTATTTCTATATAATACATTCTATGGCATATAATAACATAGACAGGAAAAGAAATATTTTACATTTTTCTAGAAATATGTAGAGTCAAGAGTGTTCATGTATTTTAGCATAAAAAAAATAATTTGTATAGCCAGTGCAATCATGTTTGTATGTAGAACAGATATAAGATAAAACAAATAGTAGTATTTATGATTTCAAAGTGCAGTAAACTAGAAAATAATACAGATAATCTTATGAAATACTCAAATGTAGAAATCATATTATATACCATTTACATAGTACTAGCAGCTGCGCCCCATGTATCTAGGGGCTCTCTATTAGAAGGAATAGATATGAGTAGAAAATAGCCTAAAACTATCCCATTACTAAAAAGTTAATAAGTCTTAAACCAACCAAGGCTCAACGTGAAGCTCCCCTTTAATGGAGCACTTAATCAATTCAGTAGGTATCAAAATCTGAAAATACAGAGAAAAAAAACTCACTACTTTATATAATAGGATAATCCTTAAAAAAAGCAAAAATAAACTTTAATTTACATTGTAGAAGCATATTTCGCACAATACATGCCAATAAAAAAAAGAAGAAATTATGTGATTTGTCACAAAAAAATGAAATATTGTCACAAGAATTAAATGCTTTTTGTTTAACAATTTTATTCTATAAGTCATCCGTGTCGGTAAGTCTGGCTAATTGCAATTTTACGTCCAACCCTTAACAAATTATGTAATTTTTTTTCCAATTTTGGCTTTAAAACAGACCGTTATCCGCTGGATTAGAACCGGTTACGAGCAAAACTGAAAAATTGTGTATCATATCGTTTTGTAGACACCTTCCCACAAATAATAAAATAAAAGTCATAAAATTAATACCAATTTTAATCATTTTTCATTTTACTATCCGCAGAAAACTATCCACAATACCATGCGAAAATAACTATAATCGTACTTAGTTTTCATTCTAAAATTGGAAAATTTTGAATCAAATGATTCTTTACATTTGAAAAATAATCAGCAGTGAAGCTTCAGACTTTACAGTTTGCATGAAATGTCCAATTTTATGTTTGTTTCAAGGGAACTTGAGGCGAAGCTATTCTATTAATAGGTGTGTCCGTCCGTCCGATCAAAGAACTGTAACAAATAAATAGACATCTGCTAAGAAATTACTCAAGATTTTTTTTCAGGAAATCGTTGCATTGCCAACTTCTCAATGCTGCGTTACTTAATGACATAATAGCCAATGTTGTTAAAATTGGTATAAGATGTAAACAAATCATAGAGAAAATAATAAAAGAGAGGCATCAAGGTATCTAGAGAACGAAAATAGGCAGTGGGCCTATAGGCCTTGTTTTCACTATTGTCGCGTTAAATTATATTGCTATTCCCCCTCTTTGAAAAAAGGGAGTATGTTAAAAATGATGTATATTCTATTTAAGTATATTGCCTGTTTAAAGCATACATCTGAAAAAAAAGCAGCGTGCTGTTCGTCTGCAAAATTTGTATAAATTTTTGGGGGATTGGGAAGTAGTATTTTACAAGAAAAGGGAGTGAGTATTCATCCTCTTATTCTTTTTCCTTAAGAAACGAATATATTGACAAAGAAAATTTGTCGTCAATTTGGCTTGCTAATATGGACCTTATTTTTTGGTAGGTTCGTTCATCTGGTTGGAGGGGAGATAATGGGATAAAGGGGGTGGAGTAGGGTTATCGTTGCTGCGAGCATAACTTTATCAGAGTACATGAAAATCTGGTACAACATCCAAGTAACAATATTTCGATTGTTGATAATAATGTCATCAATCTCAATTAGATAATACGGTTTACCTAAAAACAAAGGAACCATATTTCAATACCTTTCTTTCTTTTAAACACTTCCTCAATTATTGACAATATATAATTATTTCATGGACGAAGGGAAAATTAATTTAGAAACCTTTTTTTAGTTAATATGATGAAAACAAGTAAGATAATGTACAAAAGTAGCAATTGAGATGGAAATTTTAAAAGAAGAACAAACATATCTTTTTCAGACAGTAAGACAGTAGGAAAGACAGAGGTTTAAAGACATATTTTAGCACAGAATCTTTGGCTGTCTTAGTTGTTTATTTTAACTAAAATTAAGATTATCAAGATATAACCTGAAAATTCTTTCAAAACTTAAAATTTCTTGTCCATTTCATTATTTCTTAAGCGCTGAAATTTTTTAACAATTTAAAACAATAAGAACTTCATACTTTTATTGTGATTACCTCATAAATTATCACTTAAAAAGATATAAAGAAAATATACAATAATTAATATAAGAAACAAGGATAATAACATCCATAATTTCGAAGCTGAACAAATCAGACAGTGAGACGATTAAAGGACAATTATTACATTATTAATACACCAAGTTAATACATTTCATAAAACAAAGTAAAATAAAAATGGATATAGTATTACTTGGATTTGCATGGATTTTTACAGATTTGCATGTTCTTTAATAAAATGAAACTCGCAGCGGGCTAAAATAAAGATTCCCCCCTTACGCCACCTTTACCCCGTCCAATCTTCTCCTACCGGAAGAACGACCTGACCAATAAACTAGTTTTATGTTAGCAAGCTGAAATGACGACAATTTTTCCCTTGTCTTAATATCCACGCATATTCTACATCCATTAAAATATATTTTGTAGAAACAAGGATGCTAATATTCATAGAAAATACAATTGTTAAAACAGCTATAAAAATAAATATTTACAATCGCAATTAAAAACTTCGTTATCTCAGAGGTGCATGAAAGCCATCAAAGCCCAATATCCAAATTTCTTTTATTTTTGATAAAAAAAAACATTTTGTAAGGGGTCTTTTTTTCTCAGGAGGCTTAATCCCATGGGGTGGTGGTTGTCCCATGTCACCTATTTATCTTTCTTTTTTATAAGGGTAGTGAGGGGGGGGGGAGCCTATTAATGCGGAGCTCTAGCTGATCTTTACATACTCTTAAAGTTAAAAAAACTCGATTTTATAAAAAAAAATCCTACCAAATTTTCGAATTTGACAATTAACATAGAAGAAAGATATCAATCTAACCAGCTATAAAGAGATAAAAAGTGTAACAATTAATTTTTTATCTTTGTTTTATAGTTTTATTTGAGTTTTTTCACCAAGAAGTTTAAACAATTTTATTATGATCATTTTTAGTAGAGAAGTTATTAGATAAATTCTATAATAGTTTAATCCAGTGGAGATCACAGCAATTGAAATGATGGGGGGGGTGCTGAAATGAATCAATTATAAATTTTAATTTTAGAGGTTGTTAACTTTCCTCGTATCTAGGAGATTTATACGACGGCAGAAAGTGGTTTATGACCATCTTAAGATCTAGAAATAAAAAAGCCTAAAACCATAATATCTGTTATACAAAGCTTCTCTAAAATGGAGAATTAAAGTTTCAATATATTTTGTCTTTTCACTATTAAAGTGTTTTTAATAACTAAACAATTAAAAACAAAAAATTAAAAGAAATAAAATCATAATATGACTAGACAACAATAATTCTTACGTTCTATAGTAGCGAAGCTTTATAAGATTGTTGAAGCGTTCCCTCAATTTTTATTCACTAACCTAGTTTCTATTCTTTAAATAATCATATATATCTTAAGGGATAGGACAATAAACGATAGACTAATGTACATTACCAATGTGTATATAAAATTAAACTTTTTGTAAATTAAAATTGTTGGTAGAAAAGTTTCGACACTGCTAGTTTGTAAAAAAGTACCCCAAATTTAAGCCAACGAATTAGAGAACGTGTTGATAAAATTTGGCGACAATTATAATTTACAGCCTTATATTCTAACCCTCCATGTTGTTTAGAGACTTAAAGAGTATAGCCTCGGTGCTAAAACCAATAATGAAAATGATTCTTATAAAAAAATTATTTATGATATTTCCCGTTAATATATTTGTGAGTGATTTTTAATTTTGGTAAACCTACAATTTGTTTAAATGTTCTTTTTTAAATTGATCATACTAAAGTGTCCTATATATGTATTGCAAGTAGAGTGAGTTTTTTGCCCCCCCCCCCTCCCACACAAACACACACTGTTGTTTTGTGCTACATAAGTTGTAGTCATAATATAATTTTTGCAAGATCGTAAATATGCAAATATATGGTTGGGAAAGGTGAAATCATGGATTCTAAGGAATAAGAGTAAGGCAATAAACTATAAATTAATATATATCCCTACTTGGTTATTGTAATGAAATTACTTCTTCTGTTGATTAAAATTAATGGTTGTAAAGTATGGACACTATTACTTTGAAACAACTCAATAAATAAATGAATAACAAAAGTCCCTAAAACTTTTAAGCAAATGAGTAAGAAAACGTGTTTATAAACCTTTTAGGACTTGTTCATTTTACAGGCTAATTTTCCTTTGCTCTTGTGTATACCTAAGTAAATTATATTAACTTATTTATAGAAGCAGCGGTTTGAAAATATTAAAAAGTTTTAAACCAAAGAAACAATTCATATTACATTAGATCTACATATTATTTAGCTAATCTGTAGTCTTACTTATGGCTAGAGGAGAGGTATTTTCAACTAATGAAAAAAAAGGAATTTGCTGATATATTACAAATTTTGGTTTGATCTTGCGGTGAAAAAAAAATAACAAGCTGCCATATTTCTTTTCACTCACTTCGGAAATCTAAATTATCATGTGTAATACTAATCTTTAAAAGTTTGCATCCTTATAATCTTTAGGAAACAAGGATGACAACATCCATAATAGCAAAGCTATGAAACAGTAGGACAAACGATCATTAACATTTATCGAGTTTCAGAACTGAATTAGCAGAATATATATTTATGAGTCTAAAAATGAAGATATTAAAATGAAGAATTTTAAGATTGAAACCAGTTTTTAACATTATGAAATTATATCATTTTTAATTTAGTATTCGTGGAAAATCATGCGGATATTAATCGTTTTCGAAGCCATACTGGAAATAAAATTTCTCATAACTAAGATAATTTCATTGTTCCCACTTAATTTTTGTAGAACACGATGCATGTAAATTTGTAAAATAAAGAAAACAATATAAAGCTATGATAAAACAAAAAATGACACTTTACTTTTAAATATATTTAAAAATTACCTTTATATCAAGATTTCAATTAATATAAAAAAGGCCAGATCAGTAATTATTCGAGGGCCAAATATAATTAACATCATATTGATCTTAATCAATAAGAATAATCGTGGAAATTAACAAGAAACAAAAGTAATAAAAATAGTGCTCTGGTAACTAAGTTTTTTCGTAAAAAGTGTATTAATTCAATATAAATCAATCACTAAAAAATAATTAAAAGTCACTTTTATTGCTAAATTTGAATAATCTAAAAATTAAAATATTTCAGGGTCAATTATAGTTCACGAAATCTTATTAAATGCTCCTAAGATTGGAATAAACATTAAACTGCAGAAACAACACTACACAAGAATATCATTATCCACTGTTGGTCGGTGTTTTTAAAATGTAGACAAATATTTAAACATTTCTACAATTTTACAAGAAAATGTGCGAAAAATGTAAAATAAGCGAAGATTGCCTTTTTGTAATACTATTATTATGTTTAGGGCTGGATTAGACTTTTCTCTAGAGAACACAATTCTCTAGTCATTCTTGAGATCTTTAGGTTACAAACAGTTCTAAAACCATCCTACTATTTTAGATTCCACTACATGACTGCACCAAAGCCATCTGGTAAAAACTAAGCTATATCAACTGCAGTAACAATTGTCTAATTTTACCTAACCTAACATATGACTTTTCTTTAGAAGTGCAATTATTTAGTTTATAACTAGTATAAAACAATATGTGATCAGACTTTTAAAAATTCATTTTTTGCTGCTTTATGGGAGGACTGTACGCGAGGTTGCGCAACTGACGCAGTTTTCTTCAAGGTGTCCCTTTTACACTCTCCCCCTCCCCTACCTCCGAACCATTTCCCCCACCTCCGAGCTTCCATCCCCCTTCTCGGAGCCTTTTTTAATCTTACGCCTGGTCCAGTTTCGCTCTTTCAACACACACACACACACACATGCAACACTACACGTCTAAAATTTCACTGTTGCCTCTATGTCCCCTGTCCCTTTTCACTTCCCACCCTTCCTCAACATAACTATGTTAATATATCCTTTGGTTAAGGGATTAAGATTTTAGAAAACCCTTTATAAAAGTAATAGATTGTCTCTCTGTGTGAAGCAAAGTATCCACTAATCGCTGAACCTATAGGGTTTTCCTTTAGGTCCATGTGAGATTTATAACTGTATTTGAGAAGGGTACTGTTACCCTCCCAAAATAAATCTTTCTATTTTTATTTTTATAAGAATTGAAAGTGAAGGATGAATCTCCCCCCCCCCCCCCGACATAATCAAAACAAAAGATTTAAAATTTTTTGGATGCCATAAATGCGTCATAAATGTTAGTCAACAAAATTATTTGAAAATTAGCATGCCGATATTGGGTCAGCCATGATCACTTTTTCGTCAACACAATACAATAGAAATTTCATATTGACAGAAAGTCAACTTTTTTTTACAGGAAGCCTCATGATTGTAATCGAACATGCCTATCCTTATCCCTGAGTATACGCATTTATCACCCCCCCCCCCCTCCCGCCTCTGGTGTACGCATATGTTGCGTCGTTCGTACGCTCAGAGACAACATTAATAATTTGTTTGTTGCTCCGATTTTCTTTATTTTTAGCAGCGCAGTTATGTAGTTCCTACTCTATTTCAATAATGAACGTTCGAATGTCATGCAATAATTTAGGTTTTCAGCTATAATTCACAGCTAGGGTGCAGTCGCTTGTTGTAGATAAAAAACTAAACATAACAAACTAATGATAATTAGATAAATTTCATATGCGATTTGTATATTTAAATTATTAACTTATTCAATAAACAAGGAAGAAACATTTGATTTACTAAATCTGCAGGGACGTATAACTCTATCTGTAGAGTAGCTTGTACACTAAAATAGATAGAAAGATGAATTAAAACGAGTTGCCTCAATTATACGAGCAACACCAGGCCATATGGTAGGAAAATGAGTAAGAAAAAAAACTTTCTTTATAAATTTGATTGTATTGAATTTCCTATTTGCTCAAACACCAGGAAGGGAAAGGATATTGGATTGCATATTGTACAGGTACCCAAAGTCTTATAACACGATCTCTAATTCCTTTGTTATAAAAAAATGGTTATTTTTTACAGTTTACTTTTTCTTTACTGTGACAAACAGACAGTATCTAAACTTTTCCACCAATAATTATAATATATAAAGGTGGTAATTTTGTTATCGAAATTGGATGTGACATATATTTACCAATCATTGTCTTATCCCTTAAGATCCCTGTCATACACAAACACACGCACACGTAAATTGTCAAAACATTGAACAAGAACAATTTTTCTCATAAGTATGTAGATTTTAAAAAGTAATCTCTGTATGAAAAGACTAGCGGCTTCGCCCCTAGACTCTAGGGGCTTTGCCCCATGAGGTAGTTTTAAAAAATAAAAAAAAACTTCTCCTCCAATTTTTTTTGAGGGGGGGGGGGAATTTCATTTTTTGGGGGGTTGGGGGTGTCCCACCCCCCAAGAAAATATCTTAAAACCACCACAGGACAAATAGGTATATACCCTGAAGAGTAGAATCCGATCGGTTCTGTGGTTACCGAGATCTTAAGCTTCACACGGACGGACGGACAGAGAGACATCAAGCTACTTTGTATTATTGATATCAGTCTGTCTCTTTCCCTCAAGCAAAGGATGTGCTTCTCCTTTACAAATAAGCTTTTCATAGATCTAGGGAAGGTTTTTGAATATTTTGAGAAGGGTACCTCAACCCACTCAAAAGAAATCGTCCAACAAAGAAAAATTACACCCCTCCAAAAAAAAAATAATAACCTTTTCCAGGATGGCTTTAAAACCAATTAATATCCACTAAATTAAAACCATTTCTAAGCCATACTTAAAAATCGTGTATTGTATTACAGACAATTTTCTACATATAATAAAATAAAAATAATTATATTAAGGCCCAGACTAACACGAATTAATCTAAGATTGAAAGTTGAGGTTCAATAGAAGTACATTTCTTAAATATGTTTCCTTTTGATAGAGAACCAAATAATAAACCTACACTCGACTTTTTGAGAAGCTACGAGACAGTTAAAAAAACAAAATTATATGACTTTTGATGTGAAAGTATGAGAAAGAAATCATAATCATCAGACAAGAATGATTACGTTCATAAATGGCGCAGCCTGACAATTAGAATATTTTTTATGCCTTCGCTTAGAACATTATTCCTAAGGATCCAGGGAATCCATATTCAAAAAAAATGAAAAGAATAAAACATTTAAAATATTTTTTTAAACAAAAAATTATCATGGTAAAAATGGGCAGACTGGGAAATTTTTGGTTTTGATTATAGAGTTGCTACTTTTTTTTATCGTAGCCAAATGTTGCTGGATATAAATCGATGTATGGACTGGCTTTAACTGTTGAAAAGAAGGATATTTAATTTACATTTAATTTAACCTTACCTTGACCTGGAGACGTAAAGACCCTATTTATAGAGAAGCTGCGCTACTAAACATCACCAGAGAAAGTGACATTTCATACAGTTGTATATTTCAAGTAGCGGTGCTACTCTATCACTTTATATCAGTAGGTTTATTTGCAAATATATTTCTTGTTTATCTATCAAGGAACCAATTTCTAAACAAGGGGTGTATATTCTGCACAAGATTAATTCTTTTTCCTCTGCTGCAAAATTTTTCATTTCTTTCCCTTCTATTTTCTTCCAGCAAGGAAGGGAATAGTAAAATATTTTCAGAACTCTTTATTTTATTCATATTATCCCCCCTCCAACATATTCTTTTAGTTTTTTTTCACCAAAAAGGGTAAAAAATGGAAAAAAAGCGTTTAATTATCGAAATTTATACATTTTTTCCCCAAACCACATATTTTTTCACCCCCCCCCCCCCTCTCCTTAGCAGGGTCAAATTTGCAGAATATACACCTAACTGCTTAAAGGTTTTTGTGTCTACACTCTACATAGAAGGATAGTAATATTTTTTTTATTTTAAAAAGGCATTAGGTAGTTTTCATGAAATCTAATCTTGTTTAATAGGTATGCAATAGGATATAGAAGTTGGAAGGAATTTTAATGTTAGGGGGAGATTTAAAATCTGTATCAATATTTAAGGATTTTTTATAAAATTCGTTTTTTGTATAATTCTCTATCTAAAAGCGGAAATGCAATTTAAGTTAATTAATTTTGACCAGTAGGATAGGTGGATTAGAAACTACCTGCGCTCTAATTGGGTGAATGATGTACGACACTTAAGATTTTCCAATCAAAGCGCGGATAGTTTTCAATCCACCAATCACAGATGTCAAAATTAAGGGGGGGGGGGGGGTAAGTTTTGCCACTTTCGCGTAATCAGTGTTGTGTGGGCTAGGTATTGATCTGAGATTATAGGTTATTTAGGATAAAAGTTTACTTTTGGGTAGTAGTTCACGGAAATTTTATCATTTTTTGAATAGGTCTCCAGGTTCAGGTGCTGCAGGCTGGAAGGTCGTTTCTGGACAGGTAAAAAAATTTGTAAAATTTAGTTTGAAGAGTTAGAGAGCAACTTATAAAACAAAATATGCTTCTTTTTGAATGTTATTAACATATCTGCAGAAAAAATTAAGAACGGCCTTCAGGTTCAGGTGCTGCAGGCCTCCAGGTTCACTCTGGTCAGGTAAAAATTAAAATTTTTTATTTGAAGAGTTAGAGGTACACTTATAAAACAAAATATGCGTGTTTTTGGATGTTATTACCATATTTGAAGAAAAAATGACAATTGGCCTCCAGGTTCAGGTGCTGCAGGCCTCCAGGTTCACTCTGGACAGGTAAAAAATAAAATTTCTTATTTGAAGAGTTAGAGGTACACTTATAAAACAAATATGCATCTTTTTGGATGTTATTATCATATTTGCTGAAAAATTAACAATCAGCCTCCAGGTTCAGGTGCTGCAGGCCTCCAGGTACACTCTGGACAGGTAAAAATTATAATTTTTATATTTGAAGAGTTACAGGTACACTTATAAAACAAAATATGCATCTTTTTGGATGTTATCATCATATTTGCAGAAAAATTTAAAATCGGCCTCCAGGTTCAGGTGCTGCAGGCCTCCAGGTACACTCAGGACAGGTAAAAATTCAAATTTTTTATTTGAAGAGTTACAGGTACACTTATAAAACAAAATATGCATCTTTTTGGATGTTATCATCATATTTGCAGAAAAATTTAAAATCGGCTTCCAGTTTCAGGTGCTGCAGGCCTCCAGGTACACTCTAGACAGGTAAAAATTAAAATTATTTATTTGAAGAGTTACAGGTACACTTATTAAACCAAATATGCATCTTTTTGTATGTTATTACCATATTTGAAGAAAAAATGACAATTGGCCTCCAGATTCAGGTGCTGCAGGCCTTCAGGTACACTCTGGACAGGTAAAAATTAAAATTTCTTATTTGAAGAGTTACAGGTGAACTTATAAAATCAAATATGCATCTTTTTGGATGTTATCATTATATTTACAGAAAAATTTAAAATCGGCCTCCAGGTTCAGGTGCTGCAGGCCTCTAGGTACACTCTGGACAGGTAAAACTTAAAATTTCTTATTGAGGTATTTTTTGATATTAGAGGAAAGGTTTCTAAATAGAAATTGTTAAAATATAATAAAATAGCAAAGTTTATCAAGTAAACCTTTATTTGTGTTCCAGGCAGGCTCTGGTGGACTCCAGGAGCCTGCAGGATATTTAATAATCCTAATACATAATTTTTTAATTTAGAGAAAAGGTTATAAAATAGGAAATGGATAAATATCATTATCAAATAAAATACATATTATTTAATGTCCCTAGATGTGCTTTAGACAGGCTCAAGGTGGCCTCCATGAGACTGCTGGACAGGTTTAAAAAATTAATTTTATATTTATTTTATTTAGATGAAAGGTTAGAGTTATGCTCCGGACAGGGTCAAGATGGCCTCCAGTGGCCAGCTAGATAGATTTGAAGTATTTATTACTTTTTGTTTAAGTATGGTTTTCCACACATATGCAAAATATAATTCTGTCTCAGATATAATATTACAGATACTTAGAATGGGGAATGCACCTGAACCTGGAGGCCGATTGTCAATTTATCTTTAAATATGATAATAACACCCAAAATTACGCATATTTAGTTTAATAAGTGTACCTCTAACTCTTTAAAAAAGAAATTATAATTTTTACCTGTTTATACTGGACCTGGAGGCCTGCAGCACCTGAAACTGGAGTCTGATTTTAATTTTAACTGCAAATATGATGATAATATCTAAAAAGATGCATATTTGGTTTAATAAATGTACCTGTAACTCTTCAAATAAAATATTTTATTTTTACCTGTCCAGAGTGTAACTGGAAGCCTGCAGCACCTGAACCTGGAGGCCAATTGTCATTTTTCCTTTAAATATAGTAATAACATCCAAAAAGATGCATATTTGGTTTAATAAATGTACCTGTAACTCTTTAAATAAAATATTTTATTTTTACCTGTCCAGAGTGTAACTGGAAGCCTGCAGCACCTGAACCTAGAGGCCAATTGTCATTTTTTCTTCAAATATAGTAATAACATCCAAAAAGTTGCATATTTTGTTTTATAAGTGTACCTGTAACTCTTCAAATAAAAAATTTTAATTTTTACCTATCCAGAGTGTACCTGGAGGCCTGCAGCACCTGAACCTGGAGGCCGATTTCAAATTTTTCTGCAAATATGATGATAACATCCAAAAAGATGCATATTTTGTTTTATAAGTGTACCTGTAACTCTTCAGATAAGAAATTTTTATTTTTACCTGTCCAGAGTGTACCTGGAGGCCTGCAGCACCTAAACCTGGAGGCCGATTGTTAATCTTCTGCAAATATGATGATAACATCCAAAAAGATGCATATTTTGTTTTATAAGTGTACCTGTAACTCTTCAAATAAAAAATTTTAATTTTTACCTGTCCAGAGTGTACCTGGAGGCCTGCAGCACCTGAACCTTGAGGCCGATTTTAATTTTTTCTGCAAATATGATGATAACATCCAAAAAGATGCATATTTTGTTATATAAGTGTACCTGTAACTCTTCAAATAACAAATTTTAATTTTTACCTGTCCAGAGTGTACCTGGAGGCCTGCAGCACCTGAACCTGGAGGCCGATTTTAATTTTTTCTGCAGATATGTTAATAACATTCAAAAAGAAGCATATTTTGTTTTATAAGTTGCTCTCTAACTCTTCAAACTAAATTTTTAAATTTTTTTTACCTGTCCAGAAACGACCTTCCAGCCTGCAGCACCTGAACCTGGAGACCTATTCAAAAAATGATTAAATTTCCGTGAACTACTACCCAAAAGTAAACTTTTATCCTAAATAACCTATAATCTCAGATCAATACCTAGCCCACACAACACTGATTACGCGAAAGTGGCAAAACTTACCCCCCCTTAACTTAAATTGTATTTCCACTTTTAGATAAAGAATTATACAAAAAAAACGAATTTTATAAAAAAAATCGTTAAAATTTGATGTAGATTTCAAATCTCCTCCTAACATTAAAATTCCTGCCAACTTATATATCCTAGTATGCAACTTGTCTTAAAATTGTAATACACACAGAGGGAGGAAATCTAAGCTTTAAAGAACACATTTTTCTTGTTATAACATATTACCTATACTGACAAAAACAAAAATTTCAAAACATAACGTTTATTGGTAATTTTTTCAATTTGAAAAAAATAATATCAGCCTTACAGTTTACTTTTAACATGAAACGATGCTAAGACCTTCAGTTTAGAAAATTGATAAAAAAATATTGACTTAAAATTGATTACTACCTATCTAATATCTATTGCTTTTAATCGAGACTTAAGTATCTCAAAATGAAATAATAAAACGTATAAAAAGGTAAAATAGAATAATGAAGGTCCCAAAAATAATATTTCTGTACATAATAATGATAAATTATAACAATTTTGAATGGAGGCAAGTTTTGAGAATGCCCGGGTGTAAATAAAAATTTTAATATATCAACAAAGTCTTAAAGAATTAAAAATTCTCAATTTTCAATATGCTTTAGTTTTCAGCTATAGATAAATCATTTTAATCTTAAAGATTGAGCTTTCACAAAAAAATCACAAAGTTAATTTTTAAACAACGAACTTATCAAATAGAACATAGTAATTTTTACAAGTTTTTTTGTTTGCTTACATATTTTAGATGTTTTTTATTTATTCTATATCTCGTTCGTTTAATTCAATATGCTTTTGATAAAATCTTAGAAAAATCATTAACAAAAGATAAAATTAATTAAAGAAAATCTTACTTAATAATAGATACATAATCCCAAAAAATAATTTAAAAATCATTAGGAAACAAATAATAATATGCATATTTTTTAATATTATCAATTTACAGCATTTTTTAGGTACTGCGAGATAGGCCACTTAATATACTTTTTTTAACAATGTACAATTTAAAAATGTAAATATTTCAAATATTATTTCTTCATATATTAACAGTATAATAATAATTTCTTGTAATAGTTAATGATATAAACCAATATGTTCTGTCATTATCAGTTTAAAAAGAACTATTTATAGATATATAATATGAATATTACACTCGACTAGTGTTGGTTATATATACCAGAATAACTTTTTTATATTTATTCATGTTTTTTTAAAATTATAATAATATCGTTTTTTAGTTCACTAGGTAGACCATGACTTATAAAGTGCATAGTGAATTTGAATAACAGTTTTGTGTGTTTAGTACAGTGGTTTTGTGTACACTATGTACTGCTAGAATAACTACATTTTGTACCCGCCTTTCTTACTAACATACCCATAAAGAGAAAATTTTTTAACAAAGTGTAGAATAGTAACTTTCTTCAAATACTATACTTGATTTCTCCCCCTTAGGGTTTAGGTGAGCGTGTTTTGTTTACACAAGTCCTGGTTCAGGCTGTGATGTGTCTAGCCTCATACGTTTTGCCTCGGGTTCGCCAGTTGCCATTGCCGTTACTCCATTGCCACTAACTGTCGCCGACGACAAGGTAACGGCGGCGGCGGCCGACACGAGTCCCGCCGTAGAAAGTGGCCGTGGCGCAATACCGGCAAGGGTCACGCCGTTGATGACATTCGAGGCACCGTTTTCAATGGATGCATTGGAGACGCTAGCATTAACAGGTACGGTTGAGAGGACAGCGGGTTTCAAACCTCTGTCCACAAGGACGGCTGTAGCATTGTTGTTTGAGGGGTCCACAAGACTGCTGATGGGGGAGGCACTGATGGGCGTTCCAACGCCACCCGCCGCCATTAACTTGGCGTTTGGAGGGGTGTTGGGTAGGATGTAAGGTCCACCATTCTGAAATTAATATTATATGAATTATTAAAACTTGTAATAAAGCAGTCTAATAAAGCTTTAGAAGGATTTAAAAATCGTCAAATAAAATAGGTAAAATAGCGAACAAACATTAGAAAATAAGATTTTTTTCCATCCCATTTTAAATGATATTTGCTCTGTACCTGTTTAGACAAAGCTATAGCAGCTTCGTGGTGGACCATAGAAGAAGCTGTTGTAACTATTTCTGACAGCTGTGGCTGCTGAACCCGGGTAATGCTTGTAGGAACAGTTCTAACCCCTGCAGGGGGACTTGTTAACACGTTCAGCGGCAGCCCAGTAATACCTAAAGTTAGATTAAATGTTTTACAATAATGCTTAAAATATTGTATATAACCTAACTCCTATCCTATTATATAAAGTAGTAAGGTTTTCAGAAGATCTCGCTAACCTCAGAACCGACAGAAACCAAATATATGTCCGAAGATGCTTTTTTCTGGCTTTTATATTTCTAAATTTGAGTCTTGTATACTATATTTCTACCTCCTCCGATCCCTACCTCTTATAATATAGAGCTAGAAGATGGTAGGGGCGCAGCTGCTAGCACTGATAGAATTAGCAAAAATGAGAATACCTAGTTTTTCTTAAAGATAGGTAGGTACCAAAGTACCCAATGCTTTTTTTTGTAAAACGTATGAAGACCAAAAAACCGAGGAGAAAAAAATGGATAATTTTGATTCTCTATAATTCAATAATAGTAGGACTGAACTATTTTTGCCATAACGTAGAATTACCTGGTCCCTGCAGTACGGGCTTGAATATTAGGTTAGTGGCCCCTGTGGGCGTTAATCCGGTTCCACTTGATACAACCTAAATAAATAAACAAGATTACACTTTATGGATAATTGCGCATTTTTCAACATAAACTAGATTTTTAAGTAACTTGCACAAATTTAGGTATTTACAGCAATCTTCAAGGATAAGACAATGGACGATTTAGTGTAGGCATTCAATAATGATAGACACAATTATACCTTATAAAACTTAATGGTTGAAAAGTTTTGACACCCCTTGTTTACGACCAACTAATCAAAATTCAATACAAGTGCCTGTTTTTAATCCAACGAATAAAACGTTAGGTACCAGTGAGATTTAAAGTCTTTTGTCCCCGTCCTTCATGGATAATATAGACGTTCGAATTCCATACGAATTATTTCCTAGGAAGAACTTTTTTAGAGGTATGATCTATTTAGAAATGTGAATCCAACATCTGAGGAAGGATTATTTCTAAAGAACGATAGGTACTCTTCCATCCTATGGTTTTGTCTTATCCCTATACATAAAAGAATCTAGTCAACAAAACTAACATTATTGTACCTGAACGGTGGTAGCCCCTGGTGGCAGGGTGGGAGCTGACAAGCTGATGGTATGGTGAGTGGGATGGGCGGCTGACGTACTGCTGATGACAGCTGCCAAGGCAGCTGCAGCGGATGGACTGCTCGAGATTGTTACACTATTACTACCGGGACTTGATGAAATTACACTAAAATAAATTCGTATAAAATATATTGATTAAAAACAGTAAACCTGATGAATTTTAAATAAATAATATGAATCGACCACTGACAAATAAAAAATTTAAGCTAATATTATAACTTAGTACCTAGCGCAGCTACTCCATAATTCATAATCTAACTTTACCTATTGGTTTCGTAATAGAAAGAACTTTTATTTACAAACCAAAAATGTCGTAATTCTAATCACCTGGATGAAAGAGAAAGTGGTGACCCATTGATTGAAGATTTCACCACGCCCACTGCTTCTGTCTTAGGCACCGGGTGCAGGGGGAGGGTCACGGGGGACAGCGACAACTTCGTCACACCCCCACTCACCCCCTCGGATAAGATAATTTGGGTTCCCGGTGGGATGGGTGTGCCGGGAGGGGGAGAGCCTGTGTAGATTTTTGCTGGGCTCATAGTTATTCCTGGCATTTCTCCACTAGAAAATAAAATAGTAAGTATTAATGATAACCTCAGTTTTCCAACATTTGGATAAATTCAGGGACAATAGGCGATTACTTTACAGGTATTCAATTCACCCGAACCAACAATTCTTAACAAAAATACCCCTTTTTTAGACTACAATTATTGTTTTACAGTAAGAACACAGCTAGTTTGTACTAGGGTTGGGCCGGATATCCGGCCGGATATCCGGCCATTTTCAATATCCGGCCGGATACCGGATATTGAAACTATCCGGCCGGATATCCGGCTCTATAATTTTTATACTTTACACCAAAAATCTCTGCTTTTTAAAATCTTAAATGCTAGAAGAACATTTTTTTGAATAAGTTTAACTTTATGTAAATTTATATAAGATTTCTGAAGAAATTTTTTTTTTACTACTTTAATATCTGGTAATTTGGCCGATTATCCGGCCGGATATCCGGTAATTTTGCCGGATAACCGGATATTTGCCGGATATCCGGCGGTGGCCGGATATCCGGCCGGTTACCGGATATCCGGCATTTGAAATCAGCCGGATATCAGGTATCCGGCCAAAAAAGTATCCGGCCCAACCCTAGTTTGTACTAACTAATCATGAATAATTTTGGTACCGGAATTATATATACCTAGTCCAAAGTCCTCTCACTTTCTGGAAAAACATGATAATTATTGTTACCTAATAGTTGTCCCAGTTGGCAAGATAATCGGTCCCGACGCTCCTCCATTAGCCTTAGCCTCCTGACCCGCCGTTGAAATGGACAAAATCTTGGCGCCTCCCGCCATCGCGGAATTCAGGACATAACTGCCGCTGACTGCGTCTAAGGTGGCGGTCGCTGTTGTTGTTCCGTTACCCGCCATCTGCTGCTGTATAGCCTTGGAGGTGACAACGGTGAATTGTTGAGCAGGTAGCACTAATCTGGGTTGTCCAGCTACGATTACCTGAAAAAATGTCCTATAAATTGGAGGACTAAGAATTTTATGGTGTCAAAAGCTTTAGACCTAAAAAAAACTGATCTTATCGGGTTGTGCTTTTCATTCAGTAAGTTTAATGATTTCTTGAAGTGGTTTTAGACTGTTTTGCAAAACTCCTCTCCTTTAAGGGGGACGCATATTGCTTTTTAACAAAATTGCAGCGATGATTTAAAAATCCAATTTTAGGAATTAAAATAGTTTTGTTTTACTGTTTAAGTAACAAGAAAGACAACACCAAAAACACTGAAGCACAACCCACATCAGACTGACATTTTGAATTGAAGAGTAGATTCACTACAAATATCCTTATTATACCTACTATGCTAAAGTACTCAACTTATGCACAAATTCAACATTAATATCTCTGTACATACCTTTTGTTGAGTGTTACCCGTGGTTCCGAGCTGAAATTGATGCATCTGAATACCCGTAACTCCGACACCCTCGTTCACTGTTCCCTGACCTCCAGCGGACAGCTGTAATTGATGACCTTAAAAGAGAAACGTTTTTAATTTCTTATCTTTAATTTTAGCAAACAAAGGGAAGATTCATGAGTAATTTAGGAGTTTAGACTCTTTGTAAAGTTGAAAATAAAATAAATTCTCTTTTAAAACTTTTCTAGGTACCGTTTTTATATTTTACAACTAAAACTAATCAAGGATACTCAGCAGTAGCACTACCAGTTTAGTATGTAGAAAGCTCAGTGACGTTAGTCTGACAATTTATGAATTATTTATCATAGAATATTATGCAGTTATAGCAACTACATTTTTTTTACAACCTATGGTTACTCAATATCTTAAACATAAAAAGGGGGGGGGGGGTAAAATGTGGTGACTCGTCACACGACATACCTGCAATTTTATTTTGGGTGCTACTCCCTTAGTTTTAGAGATAATTGGATGAAATCTTTTGGGCTGGGTCACTAATTACCCCAACTATTGGTATCTTTCAAAAAAAACGGCGGCGGGACCGCCGCTCCCGCCGCCCGCCGCCGTTTTCCGCCGCCACCAAAAATTTTTTTTTTATTGCATTTCTCGCCGAATTAGGCAATTTGGAATCATTTGAGACCATGTTATTTTTTTCAAAAATTTTTCCCCTTACAAGCAACCCTGCGGGGGGACTTAGTCATTTTTTTCAAATTCTCGTTTATCAAGGTATATCTTAAATACAGTGCTACTCCTGTGCTTTTAAAGATATTGAAACAAAATCTTTTTAGGTTGGTAAGTAAAGAATATTTGAATTAAGAAAACGGCGGCGGGACCGCCGCTCCCGCCGTCCGCCGCCGTTTTCCGCCGCCACCAAAAAATTTTTTTTTATTGCATTTCTTGCCGAATTAGGCAATTTGGAATCATTTGAGACCATGTTATTTTTTTCAAAAATTTTTCCCCTTACAAGCAACCCTGCGGGGGGACTTCTCGTTTATCAAGGTATATCTTAAATACAGTGCTACTCCTGTGCTTTTAAAGATATTGAAACAAAATCTTTTTAGCTAGGTCAGTAAAAAATATTTAAATAAAAAATGGCAGAGGTACCACCGCGGAAAACGGCGGCAGGACCACCGCTCCCGCCGTCCACCGCCGTTTTCCGCCGCCACCAGAAAAATTTTTTTCATTGCATTTCTCGCCGAATTAGGCGATTTAGAATCATTTGAGACCATGTTTTTTTACTTACCCACCCAACACCTTAAAAGATAAAAGATTATGTTTTAAAAAAAAAAAATTTTGGTGGCGGCGGAAAACTGCGGCGGACGGCGGGAGCGGCGGTCCCGCCGCCGTTTTCTTAATTCAAATATTTTTTACTTACCAACCTAAAAAAATTTTGTTTCAATATCTTTAAAAGCACAGGAGTAGCACTGTATTTAAGATATACCTTGATAAACGAGAATTTGAAAAAAATGACTAAGTCCCCCCGCAGGGTTGCTTGTAAGGGGAAAAAGTTTTGAAAAAAATAACATGGTCTCAAATGATTCCAAATTGCCTAATTCGGCGAGAAATGCAATAAAAAAAAAATTTTTGGTGGCGGCGGAAAACGGCGGCGGGCGGCGGGAGCGGCGGTCCCGCCGCCGTTTTTTTTGAAAGATACCAATAGTTGGGGTAATTAGTGACCCAGCCCAAAAGATTTCATCCAATTATCTCTAAAACTAAGGGAGTAGCACCCAAAATAAAATTGCTGGTATGTCGTGTGACGAGTCACCACATTTTACCCCCCCCCCCCTTTGTTTTCAAAGATATGATTTATTCTCAAATGTTCTATCCCTGATATAAAAACAAGATATTCTGTAATACCTGGGCCGCTAATTTGTAGCTGTTGCTGCTGAATAGGATGAATTTGCAGGTCAGCCGCGGATAAAGTCTGGCTGGTGGTACCGCCAGGACTCACACGGGATACCTTCAGCGGCTGCCCAACATGTATTCCTTAAATAGGAACTTATTAGCATTAAGTACATAAAAAGATTAAAGTGAATTACCAACTAAGATTGTTTTGAAAGATAAACATAAGTTAACTATTGAAAGTTGTAATAACAGCTCGTAATTAATTTTTACTCTACCTTAATTTATGTTTCCGAATTTGTCGCTAAACTTAATCAATCACGCGTCTTCTTGTGACGTATTATTAAATGTATTTGACAAAAAAGACATATTATTGGTTCATTTTGGAAACAAAGCCGGAAATTCAAAGTTATTTTATGTAAACTTGGTTAAGTACTTTTATAGTTGATTGAAAGTTTTACCTTTATAGTTTATACAAATAGTTTTGAATTTACTTTAAATATTTTTTGAGGTGACGAACATAACATGAATATTAATACTGTTGACTATCTTTAAGAGACATTCTATCAGACAAATCTTATTTTTAGAGTAGCTGCGCCACTTGCAAATTAAACTTACCATTAGGGAAACCGGCTTGGGACACTTTAACTTCAATAGTTGTCACACCAGATTCGTTTGGACTGTTTCCACGCGAGTAAACAATCTAAATTTAAGTAATATTTATTTATCATATCGTATAATAGACACTTTTTCATAACAGGATTGAAGAGTTATTGAATAAAAGTTGAATTATTATTATTATTATTATAATAGACACTTTTCAGTGGATAGTAAAATAGAAGTTTTAATGTCAATATTCATGAAAAAATCTCTACAATACTACACATTTTTTTCAGTATGGCTGAGGCTCCGAACTAGTTTAAATTCAGAGGAAATTAAAGAGATTCAGAGTAACACTGAAAACTTAAATTAAGAAATCCAAATAAGCAACCATCTCGTAATCAATGCGCAAATGGCACTTCGTTCCAATTTCGTTATGAAACTTGGAACGATTACTTGTTGCTACTTGCTAGGTCTATTTTTCCTAAATCGAACAAAAATTTGGAAAAGTAACGGCTAAAGGCTGTAATAAATGTTTTTCAAATTCATTTTGATAACTTAATAATAAAATGTAGTTCATTTCACATTATATGATTCATGGAAAAGCTTCTCTGAAAAAAAAGTATCTAGTATCAGGTAAGTATCTTACCTCATGGGGTGCAGGGCTTGGTTCCCGGGATAAGGATTCGGGTGTCATCAAACCTTTACAAAAAGATACATAGAATTTTGATGTTTAAGTTGCACGGTAGATACGTGCAACTTAAACATCGTAATATTGTTACATTTAACAACAGACTAATCAATTACTGAATTATAACATATTGGGACATATTCAGAAAGTAAATGATAAAAATGTCACAAGGCATCAGAGCCTTAGCATATTGTAGCGTGGATTTTCTAAGAATAAGATCATTAAAATACCTGAAACTGTAAAAGTTCCATTATGCTGGGGACTAGTGGGAGCAGACCGGCTGCTGGCCAGATATGGCGTCCGGAAACAGGGCACGCCACGCTGCCGCCTCCGCCGGAAGGCCTGTTCCACAAGTTTTGCCTCCGAGGCGGGGTCTATCCGCCAGAATGAACCCTTGCCTGGTTCTTCTTGGCTTCGCGCAACTTTCACAAAATACCTATAAAATATTTTATTTTGAAACAAGACAATAAAATATGAGTATGATAAAGTTTTAATGTTCTTTAATACCTATTCATTGGAAATATTGAGATATACTTTAGTACTATAAGTTAAGTAAAATGATTACTATGGCTGTCTGTTAAGAAATCGATAACCAATGAACTGATTTTATGATTTTTAATATTAGTGAAAAATTGTCTGTAATAGGATGCTATACATCTTTTTTTCCAGTATGGCTGAGAAACGGTTCTAATCCAGTGGATATTAATCCGCGGTTTCAAAGCCATACTGGAAAATTTTATACAGGCCTTGAGCAGGTTTATATCATAAAATGTAATGACACAACTGCATGTTAAAATAAATAATTTACCTATTTAAGGAAAGATTATGCCTGATAGAATTCTGCCATCCCCGATCAGCTGTTCGGTAGTAGGGGTAGTTCTTTGTTATATATGAATATATTCCTAAAATTAAGAATTTGTATTTATGTGTTAAAAAATAAATTTTTAATTATCAAAACATTTATTTTTGGAAATTTACTATCATCACGTCAATGAAAAATACAAAAATTAATCAAGATAGCATATGACTGTATCATATCCCCAACTGCAATATTGTGTTTTTTTATAAAAGTACTTAAGTTTTTTTTTTAAATCTTCTCAAAAAAAACTTTGAGAATGGGTAGGTATGATTACTACAATAATCCAAAATTGTTCCTCTTTAATGTGAAATTAAAGTGGTTGCTTACCTGACAAGGTTAACTGTTTTTCATGCGCCTGACTGATAGCCTGTACAATAAGCTGCGCATAGCTGTACGGCGGTTTACTCTCATCCTGCAAATGATCAATATGAAAAGGGACACTTCCATGAAAAAATATTTATTCAAATTTGTATATTTGTAACTATAATCTATGTTAAGTATCAGTTTATTTTGTTGTAGCTTGATAACAAAATCATAGTATTAATAACAAATAGTGATGTCTAACACGATAAGGCAACGTTTTATCTTTTTCATCTCAATAAACATCCAGATTTCTAGCAATTTTATTTCATATTAAGAATTTTTGTTACGAATAATGAACGACTTTTTTCTTATAAAAAGCTCTTTAACTTTATTCTTAGGAGAAAGGGGTTATTGGGCTGTTTATTACACTAGTCTGCAAAATCTTATAATAACGCTTTCTTATTCGTTGGGGTCCTTACTGAATTTTGATTAGTTGGCGCATTAAGTTGGGTGTCGAGCGTTTCAACAACTAATTGTAATTTACAAAAGCAATAATTTTGCGTATAATCACTAGGGATTTTCATTGATTTATCGGCCTTTGTCGTATCCCTTTAGATCCCTGGATTGATTTTGTTCGCTAGTTAAATACATACCTGGCTGGTATTGGCAGGTACAGGAACTGTAGATAACCGTCCGTCTTCGGTAGGATAAACTACAGCGTTCTGACTCAATAAGTTCAATTCCTAAAACAAATAATATTGAAATTCTGCAATTTTGTTCCGAAACCCATAATTTGCCAGTTCTAAATGTTTTTCTATTTATCATTTTGAACAGCACTCGTTTTTGGTTTATGGCAGTAACGTCTCAAGCATTTTATATCATCTTCCCGACATTTAGATCTGATCTCGTCAGCAAATTTCTTTAAAAATTCGATTTTTCCAGTAGCTACCTACATTATTTTTTTTATCTCGATATTTTAAAAATATGAACAATAAAGGGTTTACTACAGGAATGTGAGAGGAGTTGATAGTTTTAGTTTATAAATGACAACTAAGTGAACTAAATAAGCTAGTTTGCCATAAAGGGATAGATCTATCAAAAGTTTTAAATTAGAAACATTATAAGTAAAACCTGCTCTAAAAGAAAATCATTAAAAAGATATATATTTTGAAAATGGATTTATTAGGTATTACTTGGATCTATAATAAGATTTTTCATGTTCTGTAATAAAGCCAACTTTGTAGCGGGCTAAAATAACTAACTCCCCAATTCAAATCCTTTACCCCACCCTACTGGATAAACGGCTTGACCAATATATGTTAGGGGGAAATTGCAACCTAAATTGATGACATTGATTTTTCTTCTGTCATAACATCCATGTATAATATTCTACATTGAATTGAATTTGTGCGTGGGATGCCTAAATTGTCCAAATACACAAATGAGCTTCACACATTTTTTCTTACATTTGAAATAATACGAAAGTAAAAATTTTAGTTTTAAGTTATGAAAATATGAAGCGGATGGTTCGAATTAATAGTGGTTATTATTGCTATTTTTATAAACCACATGCCATGACTAAAGGTAGGTCCAAAAACTGGTTAGTGAAATCATAGGGTTGGCTGTCTCTTTGATATTACTTTTCCTTAAACAAGAACTTGAGACAAAGTTCCTCTTTGACCTGTGACACGTTAAAATGTCGTTGCCAACAAGCTAACCAACCATTACATGTTATTTACCTGTTTAGTATATTCATAGCTATCATCCAGACATCCTGCACTGGTGTTACTAGTCTCATCCATGTGCACAGGTGGTGTACTTACAACCTAACAAAAAATAAATTTGTTTTTTATTATTTTCTCATGTTTCTACAAAACTGGAAGTGTTTTATCTTGTAAGTTTTAAAGGGGCAAGTGACAGTGATTCTGACTAGCAAGTCTAAGTGAAATTTCCAAACTGCCCACTTTCTTCTCCCACCCGCTTCCCTTTAGTTGCAGCACAAAACATTGCAGTTTTACGCCAAGTTGCGTACCACAAAATATCTAAATTTTCAGCAATTTCAAACAAAATGAATTTGCTGAGAAGGGCCTTTATTGACGGAATAAAAATGAGAATTACTGATCGGGATATTTTGCCTAATAGTAGGAAATTGGAATACCAACCTGATGGTGCTGTGCCTGTTGAATTTCTACTGGTTGTTGTTGTTGAGGAATATGATTGTTTACAACTGAACTGTTGTTACTGGGATGATGGACCTACAAAATTTTAATAATAATTACAGAAAAGCTGGGCTCGGGGTGGTAGGTTATCTTTAACTTATGAAATATTGCTTATTATAATTTGATAGGTACTTACTATTTATAAATCCACTTTTTAGCTACAGATTATTTTACCAATTTAAATACTTATCTAAGGCTTTATATCTTTAAAAAAACCCCAGGGGTTTATAACTACCAAAGAAGTAAAATAATGAAGTTGACTGAAATGCTTCAAAAACTAAAAATTACCTCTTGTGGCGTATGCCCCCGACTGTTGTTGCTGTTGTAAAGGGCGTACGGGTTGTACAACCGGCTGGGACTTGCAGGACAAGAGTTGGGCACACTGATTGTACCTAAAAAGTTAACAATGTTCATATATTTTTAAAAACTATTAAAACGTTTATTATTTCTTTCATAATGCAACTACACAATCGTTTTAAGAAAAAGTGTAATTTTGGTGATTTTTGAAGGTTAGAGGAGCCCCGAAGGGGTTAAAAACAATTTTTGGTCTAAACATTAAGAAAGGAAGGAAGTGGTTAGGTGGCAATAAATAGGTTTGAGTAAAGTCATTTATTATAAGTTAGCAAGGCGGAGAATATTGGTTGCTTTCATGTTTAGAAACTATAAGATAGACATCTAACAATAGTTGACAGATGAACAAACAGATGGACATATTACCTGTAGGTGAGCTAGGAGGTGAATAATGTTTGTTATTCTGTGCCGAGGGGATGGTGATGGACAAAGGCTGCATGCCGACCACCGGGGAGGCAACAGTCTTCTTCGGTACTTCATCCTAAACAAATAGATTTGAGTGAGGGGACCGTTTCTACGAAAAGGATCAACTCTTAACTGAAAAAATCCTGGAATGAACATTTTCTAACATGTATGAAAAAAACCCTAACATTTTTCTCTTACTTTGAGCGATATAAACTTACGGGGGTGATTTCTAATTAAAGAGTACAACACAAATAGACTTACAGCCATCCAGGGAAGGAGGAAATATTGGGCTGTTTATTAAACAAGTTCCTAATAATATTTTCTAATTCTTTGGCTTAACAACCTTTAGGACTTTTATTGAATTTTGATTGGTCTGTTCATTAAGTTGAGTGTTCAAACGTTTAAATCACTAATTGTCATCTACAGAAACAGTAATTTTCTGTATCATCAATGTTCATCAATTTATCAGCCATTGTCTTATCCCTTTAGAATCCTGCAGCCAACCCCTTCTATTCGTTTAAAGTATTATGCTTAATCGTATGTGATAATGATATCAATCAAGTTTAGAAAATAATACCCGACAAGACTTATCATCTGTAATTTGATCTTAATAAAAGAGAGGGTCGTGGGGAGGTTAAGGATAGGGAATATAATTCACTAGAAAAAAAAACAATATATTCACAAAGATCTAGCTAAGGAACCCTTAAATTCACTTTGGATGGTCAGTTTGTCTGTAATTAAGAAGTCAGATTTTATGTTTAATATATATACTTAGGCCTCTAACTAGATTTTATGGTAAATCTAAATGATAATTTTAAGAGGGACGAACAATATTGTAACCTTTCTCGCTTTAAAGACTAATTCGAACTCCATTTCAAAGGGTTTTAAAGCTTGTATTTGATATAATTGTCCTCGTAAACAACGGGTAAGGACAAAGAAAGAATAACAGATCTATACCTCTTTAATCATCGCAATAATAAATCTGCATTTCACACCAAATAATTTGAAGGGGGATTAAATTTTTTGCTTTGTCCTATCCCTTTATTCCTTGGTACTTTACCTGTATAAGGGACTGAAAGTAGAGTCTGATATTTGTACTTGGAAATCTGATAGAACAACTGAAATACGAGAATATATGTTAATAACATGAAAATAAGTTTTTTATTTCATTAATAACAAACCAGGTAGTTTTATTCTATAATTCGGTACACAGACAAAAGTATTAATACAGGGACATAAATAACAGGGGTTAAACGTACTAGGGGGACATCTCTTAAGTAAAACGCTCTAGGATTCTAAAAACAATATTAAATTTTCATTATGCTTGTCCCCTAGGGGGTTTGTCCCCTAACACGTTTGTTGAACTAGTACGCTTGTCTGTGTTCCTAAAAATCATTTTGAAGCCATCTCCCGCCAAATTTGTTTTGATATAGGTATACATTAAAAAAAAATAACCAAGGTGATTTTTGGAAAAAATAAGTCTCAATGATACCTTGCTTTGCTAATCTAAGGATACAAGCAAATAGTTATTTGACCTTAAGTTAATATATTTTCAATTTTTGATTACACTTTCATGTCAATCAAATGATGTATTTCTTTCAAAGGTAAAAAATCTAACAACAAAGGTTGGGAATTAATCAAGAAGAATTCGTCCAATCGCAGTAAAATTTTAAAAACTTTTCAAAAACTCATGGCTTGATAAAAACCAGATAAAATTGTGTAGACCGCCCTTTATCAAAACCAGCCGCAAATACTCAAATAAAGCCTATCTGCAACCCAATCAACTTGTAACGGATAGTTAAATCGGTAATTTTACACATTTATGTACAAAATCCTTGAACATTACTTAAGGCAAGTGAAGTTGCATATTTGTAAATGCATTACAGGCCGGCAAATAAATATTTATCCCATAATAATGTATACTAACTATTTCTTTTAGTAGGAAGACATAAATTAAATGAATATCTAAGAGGAAGCGTAAAGACCATTCTAATAAAATGCTATTTTATGAAGTCAAATTACTTTTATTCGCAGATTTATTAATCTAGGTATTTGAAAAACATTTTTAAGAATTGTGCTTGACGAGTAAAACTCAATGTTTTCAGGTCAAATAGAAAAGAAAAGGGACAAACATAATAAAAAATGTTTTTTTTCATAGAAACAAAAATCGATAAGTTTTAATTCAAGAAAAATTAAATCGAAGCATAAATTACAAGACTCTCGTAATACATTGAAATCTTATAAAAAATATTCGAAACAAAATGTGTTTGTTGGTATAAAGGGTGGCAAAAAAATATGCATGTTGGGAAATATTATTTACTCGACTGCTATCAAATAGTTAAGATGACTGTTCATTAAGATTTCCTTGTCTAAGAAATATTAATATGGTCTTTCCTTTTTATTGTTTTTAAGAACATTTGTTTCTCTCTCCAATGGAAAGTCATTAATATGGCGCCAGCTAATTAAAAAATGTTACATTTTTTGTTATCTTTTCCTCAATAACTTAAATAGCTATTGAAAAGGTTTTATTTTGTTACGAAATGGTGCAGCTTCACACTTTTAGGGGCAAGTCTGCAAAATCGAAATTAACAAATTGCCTTTAAACATTATTCTCAATTTTATTTTATATATTTTGGATAAGGGGGGGGGGGGAAGTTTTGACACATTTGCGTAAACAGGGAGCATAGGCTTTATCTTTGGACTGAGAGGATAGGTTATTAGGGATAAAATCATTCTTATATGATGAATTTTCCCAAGTTTTAAGATTTTTTGTATAGGCCTCCAAGTTCCGGAGCTCCAGGCCTCCAGGTCCTCTCTGTACAGGTAAAAATTAAAAAAATAAATTTTTTTTTAAGAGTTAAAAGTCAACCTATGAAACAAAATATGCATATTTTTGAATGTTATTCACATATTTGAAGAAAAAAATGCAAATTTTGTTTCATAAGTTGACTTCTAACTCTTCAAAAAAATTTTTTTTTTTCATTTTTACCTGTACAGAGAGGACCTGGAGGCCTGGAGCTCCGGAACCTGGAGGCCTATACAAAAAATCTTAAAACTTGGGAAAATTCATCATATAAGAATGATTTTATCCCTAATAACCTATCCTCTCAGTCCAAAGATAAAGCCTATGCTCCCTGTTTACGCAAATGTGTCAAAACTTCCCCCCCCCCCTTACATACATGATTGATAGTTCTACTTTTGAATTAATCAGAGAGGGGTCACTAGACTATAAAATAATATTCATCCCTAAATATTTATCAACAAGTACTCTTATTATATGGCTTAAAAACTTTTGGGGCTTAATATTTTTGGGTTGTACAAACTATTCCAGTGTCCAAACTTTTCTATTTTGGGGTGTACATAAACATTTATCGACCTTTGTCTTATCTCTTCAGAACCCTGGAATTTAGTAATACTAATCTAGGGCTAGCTGTCAGTTTTATGGAAGAATGATTACCCCCTTATCTAACCAGGACAAATATTTGGTAAAATAAGATTTAAAATAGTTTATATTTCATCGATAAGTAATGCAGTAAAAGTGACAAAATATAAACTAATGTACAGATATAGGTAATAGATAATATATACAGTTTTGTGCGTGCGAGAATACAATTTATAAAGTAGTAAAGTTTGCTTTTCAGAAAGCTTAACCCTGCTCCTGTTTTATAACATCAAATCATCTGTTTTGTTTACTTTCTCTGCCATCCAAAAATATTTTTAAAAGTGTGTGTTTGTAAAATCCGGGAAGCTAGGTAAGCAACTTGACATATTGGTCTGTCGGTCTATCAAGTTCTTGAAGGTAAAAATGTATTTTATTTCAAGACCCTAAGGAAAAATAGTTCTTAATTTTTCATTTTTAGCTTAGCTTGAAGCTATTCTACTATTGGATATCATCGTTCTTGTTCTCTGTGTATTAGGGGACAAGTTTAAGATGTAAATAAGTCCACGTGGAGCAATTTTTTCATACGAGAGCGAAGGAAAGTCAATTGTTTTACCCCTTTTAACTATTTTGTGTATTTTGAAAGCGAAGCTTCACTTAATTTATGATTTACGTGCTCTTCCCAATAAATAATTCTTAATTTCTACTTAAATAATATTAAAATGCTTACATATTGCCAGGAAGGGAGGGGAAAATTGACTGCAAAAAATATTTTTCTATAGGTACCCTAAGTTTGGCTTAGAAACGTTGATTATTTTCATAAACTAAAAATTGGTGGATTCTAACTACCAATGTCTGAACTAACTACCAATAGTTTTGATATTACAGATGGTGTAATTTTGTGAAATCATAATTGGGTATTTAATTCATGATCTTCTAAACAATTGCCAAATTCTAAGATATTACCAAGTTTCATTTTTATGAGTTTCGCTTTAATGAAAGTTGTATTTCTTGTTTAGTATGTTTAAGTAATGACCAGAAAGCCCTCTTTAATAGATTTTCCTGTAATAAATAGTATCATATTTCTAAAACTTTAATACGCCTTTTTGTTTAAAATATCTTTTATCATGCATGTAACTCTTAGGTTTTCTAGGTGTTTATGTAACGTCAAGCCTTATTATCATGTACATGTGTACAAATATAGCTTAGTTAGCCCTGTTAGGTTAGTTTGTCAGTCAGGCCTGCATATATACATATAGCTGTGCTTTAGTGTATACTTGAAATAGAGAGAGTGATACAGACTTTTACTTCCAATATATATCATGACACGTTTTCCTTTGCCCCTTTCAATAGGAGTAGTGTATTAGAGTACATATATAATAGGAGAGGGGCATAGGGAAAGAGACAGCTTTCTATATAAAAGTGTGTATTTTTGTGGAGTAGAAAGATATAAACAAACCCAACGGCAGGGGCCACCTTGGGATAAGTCAACCCACCAACGGGACGGGTCTGCACTGTGTTATGATTACGGCAGGGGACAACATTTTAGTGCCCAGAGTTGCCCTTTGTTATTGTACGGCAGGGGCCGATATTTTAGCAGCTAGTACAGAGCAGGGGCATAAGCAAGGAAGTACAAATATTACATATTCACACGAGGCAAAAATAATACCCACGTCTTTGGGAACTTTATAAAGGAAACCTTTAAAATAATTTTATGGCTTTGAGAGAAGGTTTAGAATGGTCTTTTATACATTTTCAATGATTTATATTAAAGTAAGATATCAAGTTGCCCCTTAAATGTATTAAAAAGAGGCCATTTTAGGAAAAAAAGTTATGGAAATAAAAGTACTAAAATGATATAAAAATAAGTTTTAAAGAAGAAAATTATGCTTAAGAAATAATAGAGTGTTTCAATTCTTATTATTTACATTTAAAAGAAAACCTAGAGTTAAAATAGAGGCATGAAGAGAGAGTAGGGCATGGAGTTTGTTTTGATTTTGCTAGTTTCATCTGCTACGGGACGGTACACAATTCTTCAATAACAAATGTCGGCAGGGGCCAACAAAATCCTACGGTACTCAATAATACACGAATTTTTTTCATTAAAAAAATGAAATTCCAAAATTCAGCGTAATATTTTCAGAAAAGCTGCAGCGCTTCTAGCATCTATGTGGGCATAAATATGGCCTAAAACCACCCAAAAATCAAATCTTAGCATATAATTGCCTAAAATTACCCTAACACTTTATGAAGCTTCCCTAAAATGGAAAACAGCTATAAGTTAATTTTGTAGTTAGTGAGATATTAAAAGAAAAACTAAAATCCCTTAGGCACTACTTAACAAAATAAAATATAGATTTGATAAATAAAAGATAGCTAAAAAATAAAGAAAAATTATCCAATTGCTATTTATTAAACGGCATGGGTTATACCGCAGTAGAAGTACGTACCAGCCCTTTCCTCCTTACCCACTTCCCTTTGAATATTAACCCTCTCTGCTATATAGCTGTATATATATTAATGAATTTTAGGATAAACAAAAATAGCTTACTTGCGCTTTTTTAACACTAATTCCCCTTAAACTAATGTATTGACCCTATATGATTAAAAAAAACACAATTATTAATATTAATGCATAAAAATATCAAAGATAATAAAAATAAAACTGATTAAATTAGGACGCAAAATTTGCTTACGTAATACAAAAAAAAACAATAACAAAGCATTAAACAAATGAAAATATGAATAAAAACTTACTTTTTCGGCATTTCCATGGGAGGAGCGCTCTTCCGCTGAAAGTGTCCGTCCACAAAAATTCCATTTTTGCCGTTGCACTTGAGAAAAAACGCCGATTTCTCGTTGATAATCTCTACATGGGCTCGGCTGATGAAACTCGAGTTCCCGAGGTGGATGTCGACATCGCCCTGAGTGGCCGAATTCCGGCCGATTATCGTCACTCGATTTCTAACCAGAAACTCAAATTCTTTGCCTCGAATCTTGGCCAGGGCGCCGTCGGGCCCGCCGTTAACAGCGGCCGATGAATTGTGGGATGAATCATCACTGGCAACGCCGCTCGAGCTGTTGCCGCCTTTCATGGGCGATGACGAGCTGTCGTCGCCGTTTTTAAGCGCTAACAACGCCCATGCATCCGCCGAATCGCCTTGATCCAGGTCCGACATTTTGGTTTGTTATTTCTTGTTTATTTTTAACTGCTAGTAATATTGTGTGTTCCCTCTACGTGTGTTGTTGTGAAGATAGATCATAGAACTCTGTTCTTTCTGTGTGTTTACACTGTGTCACAGGGGGATGCTATTACAAAAAGGGAGGACAGACCAGGCAGTTCAGTGCATCCAGGGGGACGTCGGAGGGAGGGAAAATAAAGAGTCGGGCCAGGCCGGGGACTTGATAGCACCGCGGTTCAGTTAGCACAACATTCTGTAGAAAATATTTTGGAGTGGATATGATAAGGTTTTCATGGCCGCATGTTATTAATGTACATAATGAAGGTCGCTGTCCGTTAACCTGAAATTAAAAATGATTATTACCTACTGTTGTATTCTGGTTAATTAAGATCTCGGTAATAGAATATACCCCAAAAAAAAATTAAGAAAAACTAGAACCAATATATTTCGGCCATAAATCATAAAGATAGCGTAACTTGAAATAAAATAATATGAAAAATAAAATATTTATATAAAAGGAACAAAACAATATAAACAAAACTATACATAGAAGAACCCCTTACCCAAACGTATAATTTAAAACATTTTCTCAGCAAGCACACTTCATCAAACATCCCAAAACAATTGCATAACTAAATTACCCTACCAATCAAACCATTTGTTTACAAGATCTATCAGATTAAGGATAAACACACATTCACAAATTATTATTTTGTAGGATTAGATACACACATTAGTATAACAGAAAGAAATTGGGAAGATAATATTTTAGCAAGGCAAGCCTACTCATCCCAATAGACGATGTTATGATCAATTTACACCTAATACGAGAGGCGTGAACAAGGGGGGTGTTACCACACCCCTAGCAAATGTAAGGGGGAGGTGAAAACACTCCATTGCACCACTCTTAACAGGAGTATTCAACTCCATGCTACACCCCTGTAATTCAGCCAAGGGTGGTGTCTAGAAAAGTCAACCCCCCCCCCCCCCCTTTAAATTAGGGAGTTGTTTAATATATTTGTCTGCTTTACACACCAAATTACCAATCCATTTCACAGGTTTGGTTATTTATTTTCTTTCTCCAAAATTTGAAGGTCTCTGAATAAAAGTTTCTTGTTGTTTACCCAGCCATTTCAAGATTGGTAGACACCAAATTTATGTAACCAGTCATGCTATAACAAGCAGTCTGAATAGTAGTGGTACTGTTTTATCCACTAAAAGTGAGGTATCTCCTAATATTGCAGCCGTTCGAGTTGTCATAGGGATGTGGAAGGAAGGTTACTCTGAAATCTCTAAATCTATTGGAACTAACTTTAGCCAAAGCTCCTCTAGGAATACAGTTTTGGATCATAGAAAGAAATCTAAGTAGTTTGTTTTGTCATATTTTCACAGTAGCTTTTGATAAGTTATTGTAGGTTAGGTAAATAATAATAATTACCCCACAGGGTTAGAAAATTGGCTTGCAGAGGCTTTAAATAGGAGAAAAGCTTTATTGAAAATACCACCAAACTGGCTACTTCATTTTATTTCCAGGATTCAAAGTTTCTACTATAGAAAATAAATTCACACAGAAGATGTGGGCTAGCTAACCTGAAATAAAATTGAAAAAATCTAAAAATTGGGGGGGGGGGGGGGTCCCTTCTAGTTTTTTTTATATTTTAGGTATACCCAGTGAAACAAGCATCATCGAGCCAAAAAATTTATGACAGCCTTAATATTACTTAATGCCTAATATCTGTCAATAAATGATCAAATAGCATTAAATTTTTATGATTGATTTTACCCAAATTCTGCTGAGAATCTTCTTTTCATTAAATAATAAAAAAATTAATGATACAGCAATGAATTTTTATAGGAAATAACCTTAAAATGTCTGCCAATCTTTCTGTCATAAAAATGCTCTGACATATAATATTCAAATCTTTATATTTTTCTAAATTACACAGATAGAAACAAGGATGACAACATCCATAAGTAGTGAAGCACAAACAATTAAATAAGAATTAGTTGTCAAAAGCAAGTATATTAGGAAAAAAACCACAAAACCTTTTTAAAATTTGTTTTTAATTTCTAAATATTTTTATTTCAGTAATATGACTAACAGACTGACGGTTAAAGTAAATTACATATTGGATGCTCAAAACAATGGAAAATTTTATTTTAATATTTTTAACTACAAAAAACAGACCATAAACACCATATGAGGAAAAATATAAAAATAGCCAAAAACCTGCAAAAAGGCAGTCTGACCGCCATGGATATTTTCTTGAAACTACAGGAAATTTAATTTTGATATCTATAACTGAAAAACTTCGGAAATCAGGCCATAAACACCAAAGGTATGGAGAAAAATGTGATAATACAAAAATAGCCTAAAACCTGCTTAAAGGCAGTCTGACCGTCATAGTTGTTTTATTGAAACGACAGGAAATTTAGTTTTGATACTATAACTGAAAAAAATTTGGAAATCGGACCATAAACATCAAAGATATGGAGAAAAATGTGAAAAATACAAAAATAGCCTAAAGCCTGCTAAAAAGCGGTCCTACCGCCTTTGATGTTTAATAGTTAATTGTACTCCCTAATAATGGCAATGTTGTCAAAAAATTTTAGCCTTTTATCTTTTGTAGGAGCCGAGAAAATCATGTTTCCCCCAAATTAAGACAGACATTTCAAATTATAGAGTAGCTTCGCTACTAAAAATACTAGTAGATGTCTCAAACATTATTGTTACAACTGGAAAAAAATAAGCAAAGATAGGGGGTGGGGGTTAAAATGTGGTGACTCGTAACATGACATACAAACAATTTATTTTGGGCGCTTCTCCCTTAGTTTTAAAGATAATTGGGTAAAATCTTTTGGGTTGTGTCACTCATTACCCCAAGTTTTGGTATATTTGCAAATGGCACTTAGGATCTAAATTTTGTTATGAAACTTGGCACGAGTAATCCTTATTAGCAGTGTTTTGGAGCTGTTTAATTGATGCGGCTCCAGCTTTAGCTCAGACCTAAAATTAAGAAAATCTTTATATTTTTCCCCCCCCCCATAAAAAATATTTTTTTATTTTTGACTTTTGAAGGTTTTAAAAGTTTAATATTTGATAAAAATGGACTTGAAAAACTTTAAAGGGCATTTGCACATGACAAAACAGAGTTACCAATTTATAATTTATAAAAAATCTCTTTATTTATCTAGTCCCGAGCTGGAGCCATTTTTAACAAAAATTATGGGTCTGGCTCCAGCAAAATATGGCGGCTCCACGGCTCCTGGCTACAGCTACGAAACACTGATTATTAGGTCAATTTTCCCAAAATGAAACAAAAAGTGGGAAAGCAACAGCTCAGCTGTTAAGCCATTTTTTGGTTATTTTCAGGGCAAATCCATCACAAGCCATATCTACACATCATAATGTTTGGCACTCCCAGACGTTTTTAAATAGTTCTAGCCAGAACCTGCTTGTACAGAATTAGAATTGACTTTGGTATCATTTCACACAAGTTAAAGCAAAAATGTTATTTCTTCAAAAAAATGACCCAACATTAAAAGTCAAGTCTAAATTCATCAAAATCAGTGCCATTTTAGAAGAGAGTTGAATTTGAAATGCTGCATGAAGCTACAATTAGATAGACAAAAAAATTCCATTGAAGGCAACTTTAATTAACTTCATATTCATAAATAGAGAGAACATTTTATAACTCATCATTTTTTTATATTACGAATAAACAATTCTATAAAAGAGGTGGACTTTCCAAGACCTTAGAGGAGCTGAAGACTAGTAAGAAATAAATAGTTTGGTTTAAGAATCATGGCCAACAGATCGAGGGAACAAGTGAATTATATGAATGGATACTTATATGATAAAGGGAATTAAGACCTAAGTTTTAGAAATTTATTTTACACAGCAGCCAAGATAATTTAATTCTCCTACATCGTTTTTACAGAAAGACAGACGAAAAAAATATCTTATATTTTAAAGAAGTATAACCATGATATCGTCGGCTAATGAATCGATTATAAAATATAGTGTTTTTTTTACAGAAAAGGTAATTAGATTCCTATATAAGGGACAGTATAAAGCTATTTATTTCTTAAGTATAAAAATTAGATATTTTAATGACGTCTTCACCTCTTGAAGAAAGGATCTTTGCGTGCTAGGGGCGAAGGCACAGGCAAAAAGATAAAAAACTTCCATAAATAAAACCGGATGACTGTCAATTTTAAAACGTACTTACTTACACCAAACTTTTGTTTGCTAACTCAACCGCGGTGCTCACCTCAAAATGAATCCCACATGCAAAACAAAATGTCCATATTCAATTCATGTCATTCTTTAATTTGATTTTACCATTTACATTCTGTAAAAATTTTACAATCACTTCTTAATAACGTATTCGAGCAAATTTTATTATTATAAAAAATGTTGTTTATCAACAATGTTATATAATGTGACGTCAGCGATGAAAACACCACGTGATGGTTTTCTAAAAAACAACAATAACAGAAAACAGCTGATCCCTTATCACACCGCGCGGATACATTTTTCAAGATACTTGCAATTGTCTAATTTTTTAAATTGGCATAATAAATAAAATTTTTACTAATTTAAGTTTAAACGTATATTTTTAGAATAATTTTCCATAATATGTTTACACTTTTGATAAAAATTGTTACCAGAATATTTTGTTGCGATGTGTGGTTAAATTATTTGGACCAATGAAAACGCGGGAAACAAGACGTGACGGGTCGGCAGACACATTCTCCGCACATTTTCAAAATAAACAAAGTTGTATAAGGACGGCAAAGCCAAAAGCAGACAACAGTTAGGGAGTTGAATCCATTTTTATAGAAGCAGAAATATAATCTATTATTATGGTTTGGACCCTCTAAAACTGTAATCTACCCTTCCACTTTCCCCTCTCTTGGTGAAGATATCTTCAACGCCGATACGATTTTTGAAATATAAGATTCCACTTTTGTCTCTCTTGTTAAAGATATCTTCACCAAGAGAGGCAAAAGTGGAATCTTAAATTTCAAAAATCGTATCGGCGTTGAAGATATCTTCACCAAGAGAGGGGAAAGTGGAATCTTACATTTCAAAAATCGTATCGGCGTTGAAGATATCTTCACCAAGAGAGGGGAAAGTAGAATCTTACATTTCAAAAATCGTATCGGCGTTGAAGATATCTTCACCAAGAGAGGGGAAAGTGGAAAGGTAGATTACAGTTTTAGAGGGTCCAAACCATAATCATAGATTATATTTCTGCTTCTATAAAAATGGATTCAACTCCCTAACTGGACAAGGAAGGAAGGAAGGTGTAGCTAGAATTATGATAGGATATAGTCAGATAGCAAGCTAGCAAGAAAGAAAGGAAACTTGACTAGGTAGATAGTTGTGGGCTGGCGCTGGCGGCTTCTTTCTTGCTATTAGCTGCCATACTAGTAATACGTACATACATAATACATATGTATATTCTTATCATTATATGTACAAATTACTCCTGAAACAAGGACGACAACACCCATAAAGGCAAAGCTCTGAAAAGGAAATACTAACAACCAACAGATCTATAGTATAGATGTATATACAAACAACTACCTCCCTTCAGTTTTCAAAGACCTCTTTCGTTTGCTTCTAAATTATTTTCTGCTACTTAACTGTATTAATATAAGTGACACCATTGGTTGATTTTCAATGACCCTATAGAAAGGTTGCGCGAGGTCGTTGCGATGGGGAGATACAGAAATTTAACCCTTTCTCCCTCTAGTGTTTTACTCTAATGAGCTAACCGTTACGTACGGACGGACCGACCCTTTTACTAGAAAAGCTTCGCTTTAAAAAATCATGATTGTTGCCATATTACTGGCGGTTGCATCACCAGAATAAATATAATTCCTAATACCTTCAAAATGACCCCGGGGCATATATTCATATGATCATCGTTTAATTTTGGAACTAATACCCTAGCTTGAATAATAATGTTCCCAACCCTCAACATACCATGATTTAGATTTCCTTAGATTTGGACACTCCGGTACTCTAATATAAACTAACCTAACACCTGTAGGGGGCCCTAACTCTGCAGGGCCTATAATAAAACAGCGGTGTTTTCCTGCAAGGCTACCCTGTACTCAATATAACCTAACCATTAATCTTCCTTTACCATACCTTTCTTAACCCAAACTGACCCCTGTGTAGAGCCCTAACCCTGCGGGGCTACCCAGTACCTACTCTTTCAACTTAATTCATTTCTTAAAAATATCTGAATTTGAGAAGGGGTACCTATTCAAATAAATTGGTTGGACGTGAGTAGGGAAGTACTGTGATTTATGGGTGGTCAGTTTCACTAGAAATGGTTTTATCATATCTATAATACAAAGTAGAGCATGTTTGTCTGTCTTGTCCATCTGTCTTTTTTTCTAAAGCTTAAGATCTCAGTAACACCGAATCGATAGGGTTCTATTCTTCAGTGAATATACCTACTGGTCCTGTGATGGTTCTAAGCTATTTTCTTGGAGGGGAGGGACACCCCAAACCTTCCCCCCCCCCAAAAAAAAAAATACCCCCCTACGATTCATTAAAAAACTTTAAAAGTGGGCTACTCGACTAACCCCTCCCCCCCAAAAAAATTCTTTTTAAAAAAAATTCTACTTATTAAATCTAAAATAGAAAAAATCCGCTAGTTTGAAATAAAAGCAGTAAAGTTCTTTATATTTTCCACCCATGCAAAAATTTTATAATGGCTTCTCAGCATTTGTTAGGTCCCAATTAAAACAATGGTCTCCAAAAAGACCATCAATGTTTCCAGCTTGTCTCCAACATTCCCATAGAATCACTGCCTTGTTTGGTAAAAAAATATATTTTTTTCCTGAGCATCCAAACCTGGCCAACTCCAAATGTTGAAAAATGTCCCTTTCCCTTGAACAAAGTGTTTATTTTTGTACAATTTAATCTTTTTTTGAGAAAATAGATTAATTAACAGAAAATAGGAATTTGAAAAAATGTTTGGTGCTTTGCGCCATTTTAAATAATTTCTGCGTATTTCTTACATGTATTTGATCTTATTTCAATAACAGCATTTGTAAACATACAATACTTTCTTATAATTAAATGTTAAAGGCCACTTTAAATATCTTTTCTACTTTAAAAAATTGATGGTATTTATTATGTGATTGGATATTTTCTAGTGCTTTGAGATATGTTTTTTTTTAAATTGGATGGGGGGTGGGAGGGTGTAAACAAATTTGCACTCTTTGCACATCAATTTTCTAGTCAAAGATTCATTTGATTAAGATTCATCCTTCTGACTCTAAAAACGCAACCTTTTGTGTTCTATGAAACACCTCCCTAAATCCCTACACATCCATTCATTTGAGTTCTAGGGGGTGTTAAAATTTTTAGGTGCTCTTATGAAATATTGACCCCCCCCCCCCCCATCAACCCTAAAAAAATAAAAGGTTGGACATCCATGAGGGGGATGGGGGAAGGCTACAATTTCTTATGATCACTAACTTTCGCGAGATACTTTTTTGGGAACTTAAATCTTTTACTTCAGTTTAAATGTAAATAAAGTCGCATTTAGCTTTTTTTCTCAGAATTATGATTATTTACTCTTTATATTACATATGTTGTTTCTTTTACTATATATTAGTTAAATTTTTGTGCTTTCCTACTCAAGAAAAAGGTCATCCTTGTTTAGCATATTTGTTTTTAAGTTTTATAGATAAATAAATTCATTCAATTTTAATCAATACAAATGTGTTCTTATCTCCTGATTGTATAGAAAATGTTTTTGGAATAGCAATACTAGATTGATTTCCCATACAAAATTTCACCAGACAATTTTTTTTCTAGAAAATTTTTATCATAAAAATAATGTCATATTTTATTGCAAAATTTTTATTGATAATTTTTTAAAATTTACAAAAATATAATTTTTTTTTTTAAATTGTAAATCTTAAAAAAGTTCATACTTTTTTTTTTTCATTTAAAATATTGTAGTTGTATTCTACAATTACTCTGAGAGTCCGGAGTCTGAACCTCCCTATATATTGGTGTGTACTCCCAGAGCAGACTCTGTTCTCATATCCTTGCACAGTTTCATATTAATGTTGAATACTGCTGCAGTCTGCCAGGAAATGCCAACTCTGCATTTTAATTTTAATCAATAATGTATTATTTTATTACTCCATCATATTTACTTTGACATTAATTTGAAATAAAATTTTTTTTTTACTAAGGAAATTTTAATGAATTTTTTTCAGCATGTCTACATTATTTTTAATTATTGGTTGTTGTATGGATTTTTATTTATGTAGGTATAAATAAATATTGATAATTTGAATCTAAATCAGCTTATAACTTATTCAGTTTAGTAACACCTTCATCTTTTAATAAAGATTTCATTACAGTTAATCATCAGTTTAAGATTATTTGATTTATTGGTTTTTTAAGCATGTTTAATATACATATACCAAATTGTTAAACCAAAGGAAGAAGAATGGGCAAAGACATAATATAATGCCACTCAAATTATTGAATGAGAAAGCAGCTGCAGTGTGTGTTTGCCCATTAACCTGGGAAACAGAAATGTGTGAATTATTGTGTGCAGCTCTGTGCCTGTTCCTGCCTCCTTGTACACCAGGAAAATATTGAGGGATAACTGTCCCAGAAATGAACTTGTGAATTCTAGGTCAAATATATATGTATGTGGATGTGTGTTGAGCAGGGTGGCCAACTTTTGATTTTCCAGTTTCATATTTACATGTGTAGATTATCCTAAACAATTACAGCTTTTTTGACAAAGGAAACACCCATAGTTTTTATGCTTCATTAGGCGCTTAATATTTATAACTTGGGTTTAATTATTAGAAACTAACTTTATATTATGAGATAGCTGGATGCATTTCTATTAGATCTATTGTAAGGATAAACAAAACAGCCAAAAAGTTTCCATAGAATATTTGGAAGGTACCCAAAGGGACAACTACCTGTAGAAATTTTCAGAGTGGGGTGGGAACCCTTAATGTGTCTGAAAGGTCAAAGCTCCTAGTTTTTTTTTTGACAAGACCACTATTAACAAACTTAGTATTTAATAAGATGTAAATAAAGCGGAAATATTTGAGTGGTTCCAAAGATAGCTAATAACTTTTATATACTGAAGCTAAATTAAAATATTATATGAGAATAATTAGTTGGTCTCCATGATTCTGAGACTGCTATTGTAAGTTCTGTGCTCCTAGCAGTTAACACAGTAAATACAGAATACTACTAGTACTTATTCCCATCAAACTAGGCCAAACCTCGAATAATTATGTCAGGTTAAATATAACAACATTTGGGTAGTATTTCTCTCTCAATCATGTGTATATGCTCACTTTATAAATCTAGAACTTACACATGTACATACATTTAGAGTGTTATTTGCCAAGAGTTCTATAAACAAAATAAAATTAATCTTTTTCAAATTTATTATCTCTATTCTTGAAGATATATAATATATATATAAAGTATAAAATAATAAGTTTATTTTTATTGTTACAAATCTTTTGCTTAAATTTGTCATATTTAGTTTCTGTGTAATTCTCAATAGAAAAAGTAAATTTATATCAAATGTTAATTTAAAGTCAAACTGTTCTATTTTTAAAAAAACTAACAAATGTTTTATTTTAAAATGGCTAGGTAATAATATAAATTGGGAATATTTTGGTAATTAGTAAATGGTTTTATTTACAACATGTTCTTCTGACTACTCCTGTACTCTAAAATAGAAATATGTTGTGCAATCTTTAGAGTTAAATACATTTAGGAATTAGCTGCATCATTATTATTGTAACAAAATGTTTTTCAAAGCGAAGCAACTCAATAGACAAAACTTTAAGGTCCACCGTCCATGATGATTTTTACATGATGTTTTTATCTTTTTTCCTTGATTATTTTGCAATATGATTCCTAGAACGATAAGGCTAACAAAAATATCCAAAGTTTTTGATCCAGCAAATAAGAAAGCATATTTTTGATATTTTGGGTACCAGTTTAAATTACAAATCTTCGACCACATAACCTCAATGATTAATTGTTAATGATTGATGTCAATTTGAAAATCACCTTTCTCCTAAGATTAACTTTTTGATGTAAGTGGATAATATCTTTATCATTATTGTCTTCAACTAATTCATCTCCATCCTCTATAGAATCATCATCATCAAATTCCTCACAGGCCTAATTTTAACAAGGTTTAGCTTTTAGTTACAATTTATATCTATAACTTGCTTTGTCTGTCAGTTGGTCTCGCTATGCGGTAGATATTGTTTAGTGTTTACTTGGACTAAGTTTAAGATAGTCTCACCTTGACCGTTGCTTTACGTTAAAAATTTAAAATTAAAACTAAAAAAAAGTATTTGGAAAGATTTTTGCTGACTTCAGTAGCTTTCTTGGTTTGTCTGTTTTTCTGCATTAAATGCATTGAACATCTACTCAATAACTAAATTTGTCATTCTGTCTGTAAATCTTTTGGATATTAGATACTTTTCAATTTATGAGCTTCGCTACATTGGATGTTGTCATTCTTGTCTGAGCGGTATTTTAAAAACAGAAAATTATATCCACTATCCTTTCAAAATAAAAACAATTTAGAGTACTTTTTAAATCCTAAATATCTATTTGAAAACCTGATAGGAGGTGGTTTTATTGTGTTTAGCTAGAATATCCCAGAGTAGAGTGTTCAGCATTTCCTGTATACCTTGTCCTTCCTATGTAATAGAAATAACAAATGATAATTAAAAGATTTTTAATAAATATAGAACGTTAGATAAACTATCCACCATGTGGACAAATATTAACGATGTGTAGGAACAATCTGACCACATTATTGGTTTTGATTTATATGTTTTGGTACAAAAGAGTCTTAATTAAGTTGGGCGTATTATTGTGGCCGTTTAACCATCTAGGGTAATAAACCTATTTAATATTTATTGAGTTTTCCTTAAACAGGCCTGACCGACTGCAGTTTTTTAAGCCACAGTTTTAAGATACATAACCAATAAGTTAAAATTTAGAGTTTTAACAGTCAGTTAGTTAAATAGTCCACAGCCAATTCCACCTATGTTTTTACAAATGCCAGCTAATTCATAGCTGCAGCCGCCACAATTCTTAAAAACAACTTTAGAAAAAGATCCGAACATTTAAAATAAAACGGAGAATTGTTAATTATATAGGAAGATTTTTTCCTATCGACCTATCCCTGTAATGCACTTACCTTGGCTGACGTTCGTGCCCAGGTTCCTATTCTTAACCTTTAATATAAACAAAATTAAACATTCTTTAAGTAATTGAAAGAAAGTTTGGACACTGCTAGTTTTTGATAGTTTTTTTAACTGAAGATGAGAGAACTTTTTATAAATTTTGGGTACAAGTATAATTATATTTTAAAGTCTATTGTCCCCCCCCCCCCTCTCCTTTCCCTGAATAATAATGCTCTACCTTTGACAGAGAACATCAATATCCACATCATCAACCAAATTGTCCTCCATATCATCCAAAATATCCATCTAAAAAATTACATTTTTGCTATCCTTGGACATTCCAATTCATACTTATGTACATCCGTCCATTGAATATTATATGAAAAAGACAACGGTCAACATAGTTTCTAAATAGACAGGAAAAGACCAACAAGCAAAATAAATCTAAAATAATATTTGGGAGGCAGATGTAGAAGGCGTCAATTTTTCGATGTGTTCGCGATCAACAAAAGCTTAATTAATCTTTTTCGAATTAATTTCGTTGTAGGTTTAAGCTGCTAAATAGAAGCTCATAGGCCAGGAGATTTAAACATTGTAGAGTATAGCAGCTTAAAAATTTAAATAATTTCTTTATATAGTATGGTCAAAGTGAATATTGAGCAGATGCTTGTTAGTCAATGAAATGTTGAAAAATATTATTTCATACTGTACCCGGCGTTTTATGTTTTTAGCAAACATCGTGCTTAACGATATTGTTCTCATTTAACGTGAACTAGCGGCTAGGCCCCTAGCACCTAAGAGCTCTGTAATTGAAAGGGGTTTGGAAATGCAGAAAAATAGCCTAAAACCATCACAATACCAATATCTGAAAATATAACCATCCCAGGATCCTCATGTGAAGCTTTCCCTAAATCGGTTCAGTAGTCATTAGGCTTTGCATCAGACAAAAAACCGACTACTTTATATAATAGGATAATAAAATCTAATGAATATTATTAGGTTTTATGAAATTTATCATTACCTTATTAATAAGTAATACAGCAGGAACTGAAAATTCTAATCTAAAACAAACAAATTTTAATTAGTGGCGTGCACAGGATTATGCCAAGTGGATGATATTTTAGGTAGGGGGGGGAGGGATACATTCCTTTTTGCAAGCTTCTGATTTAATCTTTATATAAAAAAGTATTGTACATAATTGAAAAAAATCAAAAAAAAAAAGATATAGGTAATGCATATCTACGCTAAAAAATTGTATTATTTTTTTTAATAAAGGTAAGTTTTCTTTTTTTGGCATAGTGTTAAAAATTTCTAATGTTAGCGAACCGTACAAAAAAAACTTTAAAAATGGCTTTAACATTTTGGTGAAATAACTTCAAACTATCAAATGTTATAATAAGGTCTATTGGTAGCAGTCTAGAGTTATAAAACATAAAGTATTTTTGTTTGCAGGCTTCCTTTAAAATAAATCAAAAGAAGAATCTTTCCAATATGGCTTTAAAATCGATTAATATCCGGTGGATTAAAACCAGTTGTTAGCCATACCGAAAAATTCATGTATAGCATCGAATTACAGATAATTTTCCACAAAATAAAAATCATAAGAACAAATTTTTAATCGTGTGCCTTAGGCTGTTCGGGGCTAATACAACTGAGCTGGATCTTTAAGTTATTTTAGTGGTGAGCCAGATCGGGGTGAGCCGAATTTCAGCCAATCACAGCGCAGCATTTCATAAAATGCTGTGCTCTCATTGGTGGAAAGTTGGCTCACCCCGATCTGGCTCACCACTAAAATGATTTAAAGATCCAGCTCTGGTTTAAATTTTTTATTTTAATATCCACGAAAAGCTGTATATAATACGAGATGATAATTATTAACCCACCTTGCATCAAGTTCCCCCTTCCATCTGGCGATGCTCTGTAAAGTTTCTGGTCTATTCTCTTCACATACTGTAGAACATTAAGTAAGAATTAATTTTTTTTAAAAATTGCAATAAAATCAGCAGAGAAGTGTCAAACTTGAGTGGATGAACAAAAGGAAATGACAGATTCTCCATCTTTATGTTTTTTTCTCATTGTCGGCTGCACCCCTAGCATCTAATAGCCTAAAATCATCCTATGATCTATATAAACATTCTATTACATTAAACAGGAGAAACAGCAAGAATTAATGCTTATTATATGTCAATTGCCAACTTATCATCTTTGTTCTTTTCTATTACTAGCGGCTACGCCCGTAAAGGCCACTAGGGGCACTTGATGAGGGGGGAATTGAATTCGATAACACATTTTTATTTTATTTTAGAAGCTAGGAGAACCATGTCGGTTCAGCGGTTATCGAGATCCTTTGGTACAGACAGACAAATAGTCAAACACCCTGTTACTTTATAATAAGGATTAACTGTGTTAAATAATTGCTTTGCTAAATGCCTAACCTAAAATAACCCCTGCAGCTTCCTTGTAGTACAAACGGGATAAATGATTAAATCTAAAATAAAAAAACTTTATAGAAGACAATTCAGTTCTTACGCTTCTAGATTAAGCTTATTAGGCATGAAAATTTTCAGTGGATAGGACAATTCTAACATACCTATATAAACACAAGAAAGTTATCATATCAATGAACTTCTCTTCTATCTATATTATTATTATCCTATTTATTTAATTTAGATAAAACATTTAAAACGTCTAACAGAAATAGGATTTAAATTTGTAGCCATCTAGTAGCGATGCTACTTCATGATTATTAATATGTCCGTCCGTCAGTCTCTCGTTAAAGGAGAAAGCTGAATTTCATCTCGTTCAAGATAGGTGACTGAAATTCTTTGTGAAGATTCGGCCCTGTTCCAATAAGCACCTAGTATATAATACTAATAAATTTAGTCCGTCGGTTTGTCGGTAAAACTCTTAAAAATGTAATATGTCTTAAAGAAAGTTTAAGCAATTCGCTGATATCTTTTTAAAGCACTTTTGTTTGTTAGGATTCTGATGAACAATAAGCATCTTATCTGTAACTCAATAGGATAGGTTCGTCAGTCTGTAGGTGATGCTCTAGGTTATCAAATTTGCATAGCGAATTACTTTTACTATTTGAGATAAAAAGCTATTTTGACCAAAACGCATCTACTCTGTACTTTACTTGTTTTGTCGGTTTGGCTGTTTTTCATGATTTAATAATTACTACTTATGGATGTGTTCGTCCCTTGATTTAATCTTACCTATCTTGGCCAGCTAAATCCCAAAGTTGTAGTCTAACCTCTAGGCTCTGAAAATTTTAAACATTAAATATCTATCAACTATTCTTATACATTTTTCCTTTCTATCTTCGTAATCGTATGAATTAATGCGATATAATGTACTGCAACGTTTAGGAAAGCATTTTAATACATTGTTAATGATTTAACCAATTTTTGAAAATTTATTAATCTTACAAAGGCAAAAAAAATGTATAAAATTATAGATTTTTTATGGTAAATATAAAGTAATCCATAAAAACCAATAATATTGTAACTAAACCACTCCTAGAAAAATAAATAATTGCAACAAAACTTTTATATGGTAAAATTTTCAAACATACATCATATGCATAATGTATATCTTCTGTGTTTAAATGTAAAAAGATTTGTAAAGTTGATGAAGCTCTTTATATAGCACTTTATATAAAAGGGGATAATTAAAAACTTTTCGCCATCAGTTTTGATTAATGTATCTTTTAATATGGCGTCATTCAGGAATGATACTTTGGCCAAAAGTTTTTAGATTTTCCCCTTTTTGAAAGGTACAACAAAAAGCTTCATAGTTGATTTACAATTTAAGTAACTTTGACTTTAGTAAAGCTTTTAAAAGTTCCATTCTTTTTGTTAAAAATTTCTGACAACACTTAAATACTTACAGTTCCAATTTTGATAACTTTTACGGAAAAATCCACACCTGAAAAGTATTCTCTATAAAAATTGTTGTATTTTAATATGACTAGCTCAGTAATAACATCTGAGAAAATGAGTTGAGCAAGTGTAGACAAATTGTTTATATGTTTAAGAATGTACAAATTAAAAAAATATAAATATCGATATGAAATATTCTTTATTTTGTTGCAATATTTGGTTTAAATAATCCTCATGAAAGATATTTTTGAAATGAGTGACATACGACCAGACCCCAATTATAGAGTGGCTGCGCTGCTAAAAAATATTAAACTATACCAACTGTTGCATTATAATCTTCACTGAAAGCATCATGCACCAAGCGCCTGACAAAGTAGAGGGATATATAAGTAACAAAACAATTACAATTACGATTTCTGAATTGTTATTCCTTTGATGATTAGGTACAAATGAATGATCCAATGCATGGATCTGTAGCTGGACAAAGTATCTCAAAAAATAAGCCTTGTGAAGTCATAAATGAGGGATTATCCATCTCTTTTTTTAGGGGTTTTCTTTGCTACTTCTCATCTCATCTCTCTTATTTTTATGACGTCACATGGCTGATTTTTAAGACACTTTGTCCAGCTATTATCTACCGGTATGTTTCAAAGTTTTTTTTTTAAAAATCATTATTGTAAAAGGTTTAGAACAAATGAATTTGTAGTAAAGTTTATAATCTAGAATTTTATATATTTGTTTTCTTAATTTTTTTTTTTTTTTTTGTTATTCTATAGATACTATATAGTATATGTCCGTTTGTCCCTCTTTACTTCAACCAAATTCGATGAAATGACAAACCTTACTATTGAAGTTTTTCCAGTACCACTATCACCAAGAATTAAAATCTAAATTTTTGCAAACAATTCTGTAGTCATTATTAGTGAAGCTACTCTATAACTTAAGAGTATGTGTGTCCGTCCTTACTACCCTCTGTAACAACTTAAAATTATTTTTAGCCAATATGGTTTAACATTTTTGCAATACAGCTTTTTATTTTTTTAATAATTAATGATAAGTCAAGTTAATTAAAAAAGATTAAATAGTTTTGAACAGATAATATAAATAATTCATCAAATACAAAATTGGCTTTATAAATTTTAATAAATAAATGTTTTAAAATTTCCTACCTTAAATTTGAGAACTTCTTGTTCAAGAGTATCCACCATTATTTTATATTCTAATATTTTAAACAGTAACAAGCGTAATAACATCTATGATAGCTAACGCTTTTAGGTTATATCATTGAAACTGTAAAAAATAATGTTTAAAATGGATATCATAATCATTGAAAGTTAAAAATCGATAGGGCAATTCTATCAATGTAGAAAAAGATTGATTAAATTCATAACTATGATTAAATCAAATGTAAAGAGATAAACTATTGTTTTCAAATGCAAAGCAAATGACTAAAAGAAAATCTATATGTAATATTCATACTATACCGCAAGTCAAATAATTTTGGACAATTTGTGTTGCTAAGTGTTCCTTTTTTCCTTTTTTTCTAGACGATTGCTTCAAAACAAAAAATAGCTCGCTCTCACGAGGTAATGTGATATTGGAAAAGCCATGTCAGAAATTCTAATTAGCTTAGTATTGAGTTGGTTATGTTTACGAATGAAAGCATTTCGAGAACAATTTAATTTTTACAATATTTTTTTTGTGTATTTGATATGACAACTGCTTGATTTCTAGCTTGTGTCATTAGCATGGTACAGTTTCGTCATGTGACTTAACACACACACGACTGAAAAACTAAAACTAAAATAATTCATTTAATTTCCTTTTAACTCTAGACAATTTAAACTTTTAATAATGAAGAAACTAATAAGATATAGTTATTTTTCTATAATTACTTGACTGTCCCAATTTATTCCTATGTACAGTGATGTGTTAAAATGATGTAATTCTATACCTTGAAGCCATGGGACATTTTCTTTCACAGGATGCGCCACATAAATTGTCCAAAAGTTTAAGGCTTTAGATTAAAGAAAATTTCTAGCTACAAAGCCCCTGGAGGAATTGACGATGGGGGTAAAAACTAACCGAACCACAGTAAAGGAAAAAATAATAAAAAGGTTTTGGGTTGCTCATTCTATATGATTGATTTGAATGATACGCAGGGCTACGTCTCCACAAAATAGAGCCTACCCAGGTCATTAAATGTCATTTATTTACACAGAAAGCTTAAGGTTTAAGATAAATTGTATACACTCTTTAATTATGATAAAAATTAACCCTTCTGTAGGTTAACATTAATGATGGAAACGTTGAAACACTGCTAGTTTGTTCCGAGATCAAATAAAAAGTACCCAATTTTACCTTACCAACAAATTAGAGAACTTGTTTAAAAATCTTTGGGCACCAGTATGTCTTACAGTCTGTTGTCCTCTTCCTCCCTGAATTTACTACTTTGCATTTTGGACGATTTAATTGCCGCGTACTACAACACTGATTCTTAACTCTTTTCTTCAAGGAGAGATATGACATTGAAAAAAAAAACTGATTTACACCTCACTTAACCCCAACCCACAATTAGTTTAGACATCAAAGGAAGAATTTCACACACAAAAAAAAACAGAATACAGGACAGTTGAATTTTTAGCAAGGCAAAGATAATTGGTATTTATAAAAGATGTCACAAAAGATCACTAAAATGGCAACTCTATTTTAATGTGTAGACCCAAGTGACAAATATTTTTAAAATTTAATTATAAAATTCAATTTCCATGTATTTTAAAATTTCTTTATTCATTAGTACAAAATATACCATGTACTGATCTAGTACAATTTTTAGGACTAGTCGCTTCGCCCTTAAAGGTCTCTAGTTGCACATGAGCAAATGTGGGTGATTAAGTCGACCCCTTATTTTAAAATTTAGTTTTAAAAGTAAAAAGTAGAGAAAATTATGGGAGTTGGGGGGGGGGGGGGGGGATTTTTTCTACGGGGCTTATGTACCCTCAAGAAATTAATTTTACCTTCCCTGGATCTGTATAAGAGGCTTTACTGTAGAGTGGTTAGCAAGATCTTCATTACAATCAGTCATATAGGATATATGTATCAATAGAAGGATAGCTAGATAGTCTAGGTAAGATTTTTCACATAATTTAAAAGCAATAATAATAAAAACAAGGATGACAGCAACCGTAAAAGCAATGTGCACTGTAAAATTGTGCAAACCTGAGGCAATAACAATAAATGAAAGTAGTTGAAACCATATTTTCACTGAATTTGCACAAGATTTTCATAATTTTTTTACTTCAGGCAGATACAGGAGCCGTTCCATTAAACGTATTTATTCATGAATGCAAACTATAACCATCACAAATCTATGCATGTGATGACAAACATCCATAAGTCGAGAAGTTTACAAGGTCTTTAATCATTAAAAAATGCCTCTAAAATTGTTATTTGGTTTAAAATATCTTTTTTTATTTTGTACATTTAACTAGATAAACCCATGAATATTTGAGATACACCCATATGTACAAAATATAATCTGTACTAAATCGGACAATGAATATTCTGTCATCCCTTAGTTCTACGATTTAAGGTTTTTAACTATTTAAATGAAAAATAATTTAAAGGTAGCAAAAGCTGGTAAATTACCTTTCTCGTTAGATATTGTGTATAAAGTATCCCTTTGATTTTATGCCTATTTTTATGTTTTTGCATAGAACAATGGTAATTTCATATTCCATAGAACTGTTAAAATTTTGAGTTTCTTAAGGGGATAAGTCAATAAACGATGAATGTACCCATAAAAATAGTATTAAAATAAAGTTTAGTGGACAAGTTTGGACACTCTTGGTTTGTACAACCCAATCAAGATTTATAATAACAACATTTGTAAAGCTAACTTATAGTTTATAATTTGTCGTCTATTGTCCCACTCCTCTCCAGGTGAGCTTTCACAGCCGCATATCGTTAAATCCAAAGAGGCACAATCACAAAATTGTCGTGGCTGTTTGATCACGAGAGTTATCATTTATTAGAGAAAAAAATGGACATTAGACTGTAAATTATACTGGTCTCTAAAGTTTAATAATCACATTCTCTCATTGGTTGGCTTAAAAACTTTATATAAAATCTTTATTGGGTTGTTCAAACTAGCAATGCAAAAACTTATCAACCAATTATTTTAATCTACAGAGGGGGTAATTTTGAATATTTACATTGGGGGAACATTAATTTATCGTCCATTGTCTTATTCTTAGAAATTCCTGACAAATATGAAGTTTACTCCATGCATGAAAGCCTTGTAAATTTTAAAATTAATATGACGATGTTTTATCCTTAGTTATGCTATAAATGGTTTTTGTCATTCCCATTTCAGGTGCAGTTTTTATTTAATAAGGTAGATGGGAATGTGAAAAATGAAAAACAACAAGAACAATTTTATGATATTATAACCCCAATTTATTTAAAACCTTTCAACGATTTGTAGCACAGCTACTGTACAATCTTATATATCTGTCCGTATGTACTTTAAAGATTGACAAACCTTCTTTACATAAATATGTAATTTTTTATTTGTTCTGTAGAGGAGACATTGGACCCTAAATAGAACGGTCCTCAAAGCTATATAAACCCGATCCTTCACTCGTTGCTTAAATCTTTGGGTAAATTAATTAAATTTTCATTGATTTAAAAACTTTTTAACCAAACATTCACATCAATAAATTTAGTCTACAGAAGGGAAAATTTTGTTTATTTAAGGAGGGGCTGTGACTTGATTTATCTTCCATTGTCATATCCTTTAAGATCCCTGCAAAAAATACATGCTGTCTGACCGTTTGACTGACCGAACACATGATGAATTGAAGAGTAGCATGCCTGTTAGAAATGATGATAATAATAGAAAACAGAAAATTCCAATTTGTCCCTTTACAATTTTTGCACACTGTTTAAATTGCAAAAAAACACTTATTGTTTTTTTTGCACGATAATAGAAGGAATTTGCACCTAGTGGCTTAGCATCTAGCCACCAGTATTATTTTTTTGTTTTTTTTAAGTCCTTTGCTTTTAATATGCAAAGGACTTCAAAAGCTTTGTTAATAACCACGACTAATTTTTTTGATAAAAAAACTCATAAGTGATATTAATTAGATAGTTTTATAACGATATAGTATTTCCCAAAAAATTATGTTGTTGAAAATTTTAAATATTTTGAAAAAAGTTTTGATCTTTTAGAAAAAAATCTTAAGAAGAAAGCAAAACTATTACAGACTAAGAAACAGACTGACCGACAAAACTTAATACTTTTATGTATTCTATTGGCTACGCTCCTAGCATATAGGGGCTAGACAAATAGCTTTAAACCATCCCAAAATCCTAAATCTAAATATAAAAAAAAGTTTAAACCATCACAGGAACTATGTGAGGCTTACCTAAAAAAGAAAACCTAATCAGTTCAGTAGTTATTGAGATTTAAAGCTTCAGACAAAAAAACATTTCTACTTTAATTAATAGGATATAGAGTAGCTCTGCACTAAAAATTAGGTTATGAAAAGGAGGAAAAGATTAGTTAATTATTTTCTCATTAAATAGCTATCTATAATCTATAGTGTTTGTATTAATAATTACTTTATTCTACAAACATTACCTTCATTAATTATTTTCACGAATAAGGGATAATTCATCCAAAAATTATTATATTCCAACATTTAATTTTAGGCAGTCAAAAATAATAATTACTTCATAGTTATTTATCGCATTGTATTATAAACGGATTTTCGCAGATTTAGAAATGTGCAATTATAAGATTAAAACCAGTTTTTTTTTTATCCAAGAAGCCGAAATGTACAATTTTAATTCGTAGAAAACTGGATATTATATATAGGATAAGCTAAATGATTTTTCATTATGGCTTAGAACTGGTTCTAATCCAGCGGATATTAATCGGTTTCAAAGCCATACTGAAAATGGTCTTATTTTTTTACTGTGAATAATATTTTTCTTGGAATGCATTATCCCTTGTCCGTGATTATTTGATCTACTTTTCCCCCATAAGTACATAAAACGTGTGCTTTACTTTATCTATTTCGTTCCTTTGCTTTAAGGCCACAAGAGGCTAAGCTAAGGGTACAATACCCCTCCAATCTTTGATTTTACTTTTAGGGTGTAAAATGATGTTTGGTTAGAAAATATTAAGAGACCTGCAAAAGGAAACTCATAAAACCATAGACCTATTAGTCAAAGAGAGAGAGAGAGAAGGGACAAAAGGCTGTTTATTACACTAGTCCCCAAAGTTATATAATAACGTTTCCTTATTCGTTGGCTTCACAACTTTGGGGAATTTTGATTGGTTGATTCATTAAGTTGGGTGTTAAATTCTAAAGAAGGGGTAATTTTGTGTATCATCATTATGTATGTACATCTATTTATTGGCCATTGTCTTATCCCTTTAGATCCCTGTCTATTAGTTCTGATTTGTTAGGGATCAAATACCAAACAGAAAAAATATATTTGGTCTAAAAATCACAAAACCTTTTAATATTTTGTTGGTAAAACGAAAGAATTCACCTGAATTAGAACAATTATTATTCATTTTGACAATCAACCATTTAAGAAAACATAATTGTTCATTGTTAACTGTTCATGGGTAAAGGTATACCCCTCCCTATTTTTGGAATGAATATCTTTTTGCTTATTTGTTTATATTTTATACTGCAGCATTTTGATAAAAGTTTGTTTCCAGCTTCTAAAGACAGAGAATTGAAATGAAAAATATGTCTATCCAAACTTAGAAGGGCCACCAACCAATCAACCAAAATGTTATAGATCACAAGGAGCATAACATTTATAAAAGCGAAGCCATTAAAACAGATAAATAACACATTAACAATTATAGAATAGCTATACTTTTGATATTAATACTATCAATTGATCTGCCCTGTTGTCCAAGTAATCAATGGAAAATACGTTGGCAAAATAATCTGCAAATAATCTACTTATATTGCATGCACAGTCAATTACTATGTTTTATATATCAATAGTTGCTAGCCTTCAGGGGAGAGCGAAGTAGGCATAGACGTCCAAGCTTTTTTTTTTTTTTGGGGGGGGGTAAAATTTTTTTAATGGGGGGGGGGGGGTAATCGCTCCATTACCCACCCTCTTGGACGTCTATGGAAGTAGGCTCTAAAAAATAGCCTTAAACCAACTAAAGACAGGTATAATGCTTTGCCGAGAAGTACAGCCAATATAGACCAGCTTTAGTCTATATTATGCAACTTTAGAATGGATCTATATGTCTAAATTTACAATAATGAAAAGAGCAATGCTGTTTCTTATCAAAAAGAGATGACGTAGACCCTAGTTATATAGTAGCCACGCAACGAGACAGCAGAGGGTAAGGTGTTAAGAAAAGTGGTGATATTTGTACAAATGAGTGTCCATAAATAATACAAAACTTTGAACAAAGAACGTCCTCCAATCGAGAGAGTTGCACCTTCAAACTCCCCTTTTTTAGTAGCAAATATACTCTACTGCAACTTATTTTTTCTTTTAGTGAGGCATGATTGAAATGATTTTAAAAGATTGTGAAAATTTAACTAACCAATGCATGAAAGAATCCATTGTATAACATATTTGTAAAGGGAACTAGATTTCTATATAATGGAAAATAAACTTGGATATTATTTGACGGATGATTTTTGTATATGAAGATTTCTCTTATTGACTTCTCTATAAATTTTATTTATACTGTCTACATATTTCCGGACATTACTAATTTATAAAAATTACTAGCGGCTTTGCCCCTAGAGATTTGATCAAACAAATTTTTCGTAATTTAGATTTGAATGAAAAATTTAAAAAGAAAATTAAGAAAATTTTTTTTGTGATGGGGGGAATTTTTTTTTTAGGGGGGGGGGGTTAGTCGACCCACTATTTAAATTTTAGTTTTAAAAAGAAAAAGAAAAATGAGGGGGTAGGGTATTTTTCATTTTTTTTTGGGGGGGGGGGGGTTGTCCCACCCCCTAAGAAAATAGTTATAAACCTTCCCGGGACCCTGAGAAGGTACCCTGTAAAGAAGAACCCGATCGGTTCAGCGGTTAGCGAGATCCTTCGCTACAAACAAACAAACAGATTAAAAAAACAGACAAACAAACAGACAGACATCGATCTACTTTGTATTATAGATTATCCTTGTTTAAATTTGTTTCTAAATTCTATTAGATTAGGTTTGGTTAAAGCTTCATTATAGTCTTACAAAATAGGTAGGGAAATTCGTTTGTGTGGTCCAGGGTCTGTAAGAAGGATCGTTTCCCTAAAGAAAGAAGAAAAAACTCTAAAAGTTATACAATTACGTTTATTTCTTAATAACCATTTGCATACATTAATTTGGAAATAAATCAGCCTTAAAATAATAAAGGAAGCAATGTAAAGCTTCTTTTTCTGACAAAAAACTTTTATTCAATGCAATGGTTAAAATGTATCAATTAATTATAAGAAACTTAAAGTGCAATAAGAAAGCTAAATAGAAATAGTTTCAAGTATGCACAGACCCACAATGAATACAGAAAACTTCTCATTAAAATGTTATACATAAAATTTAAAGCTCTGGTGTGTCTATCAACATAAATTTCTTATCACATCAGCTCTAAACCCTTCTTTGCTGAATAAAAATGTGACCCGTAATGATATTATATACCTAGTATAGCAAAATCGAAGGAAAAAAATATTTTTGATTTTTTAACCTTTTATCTCTTTGATGATGAGGATTAATTAAGGCAATAATTTGCCTAGCATAAGTTGTTGTGTATTAATTTAAGCTAATTTTATAATTAGCAAACTTTAGTAGCTCAACTTATATATAAGTGACTGTGTCTGTTCTTATGTCTGATATATTATTGTGTCTTAACTTATTGCGGACGCTTATTGTTGGCAAGGTAGGTTTATTAGAGGTTTAAGAGCCCTACAAGGATAATACTCCGTGAGAATGTTTTTGGTGGTTGTTTTATGAAAACCTGGTATAAGTTGGCTTGCATTTCAAAGTGTTGAATCAAGGTATAGAGAATTATAATAAAGTTAACAAATATAGAAATATTTTTAATAAACTATATTTCAATATTACTATTCTTTTTGAAATGATGATTTCTAGGATGATAATTCACCATGTAAAGCACAGCATTTTCAAAATTAGGGTTGGTTACATGTTTTCATATAACGGTTAGTTGTTTTCATTAATTAAGACATATTAAAATTGCCCTATCAATTTCAAACTTTGCATGATGATTCATATGATAATTATAACAACTCTATAATCGTTGCCAGAAAAAGATTTTTAACTTTTTCATGCTTCCTTCTGATTTTAGAGCTTCGCTCTTATATATGTTGTGATCCTTGTTTAATTGTAATTAACTGTAAGATATGTGCACTTGAAATGAACAAATACACTCAAATGGAATTTACAGGAATTAATCAAAGGTGAATTCTTAAAAACCAGTGACGTCTAAAGGGGGGGGGGTGTATTTGCACTCTCCTTAATAAATTTTGGAGTGCCCTTGCAAAATTTATATGAAAATGTATTAGATTTTACCCCCACCCCAAAAAAAGTAAAAATCAGATTTATTTTTGACATTTTATACCCAAAATTCACTTCTACCTTGTTTGTACACTTTTTTAATTGAAAATAAATAGTATATCCACAAAAACTGAATTCTTCTTTTATAGGTAGAAGGAATTGTTCCTGTTTATATAAATTACCTCTTACATGTTTATAGACTCATTTTTCTTCTTCATGCATGCACATAAAATTGATAAGAATATTATGGACTAGATTATTCCCTTTAAACCAACCGTGGACCACTAATAACCCACCCAACTTTATTTTCTAAAAGCGAATCTTTTCTGTAACAAAGGTTGGTCCGTCCAGCCGTCCGTCTGTCCCTAATGGATAACTCATATCGTTAATTTCATGATGTTTCCTTTAAAAGTTAGGTACCAAAACATCTGTAATTCTATATGAAACGTTAATCCTATTCATCTGATTTTATAATTTCAAGTGCGATAAGAAACTAAGTCACAGTGCCTTCGAAGGTGCTTTGACTTTAGTGTCAGAACCTAAATTGGGACATAGTGCATTTCATTACCCTAGGTTAGGTAACTTCATTTCACTTTTCAATAAAATCTAAAATGCAGCGGTTTTTGAGAAAATTAGATTTAAAAATTTCAAGTTAAATTTTCACCCACTAGGAGTTACTGCATAACCATGACAAGAAAAGCAAAGATTATCTATTTAAAATTTTGAACAACTTTGCTTTTTTAAAGTCAGTCATAAAACCTCTCTATATATGATTTATTTAAGGCTGAATTTCCGTGACCTTAGCAAAGCAATTGATAAAAATGGCCATGAATTAACTCACTTCAGGAGTGTTTTTATGACTGACTTTATAAAAGCAAAGTTGTTCAAAATTTTAAATAAATAATCTTTGCTTTTCTTGTCATGATTATGCGGTAACTCCTAGTGGGTGAAAATTGAACTTGAAATTTTCAAATTTAATTTTCTGAAAACCCGCTGCATTTTAGATTTTATTGAAAAGTGAAATGAAGTTACCTAACATAGGGTAATGAAATGCACAATGTCCCAATTTAGGTTCTGACACAAAAGTCAAAGCACCTTAAAACGAACTGTGTAAGTAAGTCTAAGTGTTAGTATGTCCGTACTAACATTCCCGTTTTCAAGTAATTTTTGGATAGATTTACACAAAATTTTTGTTTAGACTTCTAGATATTATTTTTCTGTTCTGATCGTAATGAACCAAAACCAAAAATAAAAAATATAACCAAAATATCGAAGATTTTTTACCAAAGATTTGAAAGATTTTCTGTAAAACTATTAAAATAAATACTCCGGCTTTTGTCCACTCTAACGTTTGTCCCTTCTGCGTTTGTCGTCCTCTCCAACGTTTGTCATTGCTGAATATTTGGTTGATTGATATTATCTTCTTGGTTTCTTCATATTTTTGATTAACTTCTGAACTATACCTGGTTTGTGCATTTTATGGACATCGTTTTCTACTTGGAAGCGCAACATTTCTATAAATTGATATGCAAAATTCAAAATGTTAATTTTACTTAGAATTCTTTTCTCGTATTCATTCGAATCCGGTGGATAGGAACCGATTCTCATCCATAAGAAAAAACTATGTCTAGCATCGTATTATATCCAACTTTCTACAAATATAAAAATGTACAATCATTAAATTACTTTTCTGTTCTTTTCTCACTATATTTTTTTTGTTAAATTGATACAACTGCGCTACTTAGTACTTATGGCCAAAATTATCCTTTTTTTCTTTAATAAAATGAAAAAAAAGGCTGTTTAATTATGTATAGTATAAAAAGAACTTTTACAAGATTTTAATGTTTTAATGTAAATTTAATTAACATTAAGTTCTTAAAATGAAATTTCATACTATTAAATAAAGTAGTAAGGTTTATTATTTATACATACCTAAAGATCTCGCTAACCACAGAATCGATTGAGTTCTTCCTTTTCAGAGTAGCCTCACTAAGGTTTCTATGGCTAATTTTCTACCAACCCCTCCCCCTTACAAAACAGATTCTAGGGGCAAAGTTGCTGATACAAAAGTATCAGTATATGTGACTGTCTGTATGCAGCTTAGGATCTCCTTAACTGTTAAACCTATAAGGTTCTTTTAAAAGGCGTTTTGTCGTATTTTCACAGTAGCTTTGATAGCTTATTTTAAATGGGTAGGTTAGGTTAAGTTAGGTTAGGGGATTTCCCCGGGTTGGGCAATTGGCCCCACAGGGTTAGAGCCCCGGGCCTACATAGGCTAGAAATGGGAGTAAAGCTAATGGGAAAATACGACAAAACGCCCCTTAAGAGGCAATGTCACTGTTTCGGTACGCATGCCTTGCCGTACACGAAATCTTAATCTCCAAGCCCTCCGAATGACCAACATGTGAATGTTTACAAATGTGTATTTATTACCATGAAAACGGTGAATCTAAAACAAAAATATAAAGATTAATTACATAGCATTAATGGTTTATTATTTTTGTATATCGAGGTTGCGTGATTTCAATTTAATTAAAAATATAAAATTTCTAAAAAACTTTAAATTGGCACGAAACATATTAAATAGCATCAGAAATTGATAATTTTAGATTCAAATGATCAATAAAATTAAGGAAAATATTCGTATGTCAAAAGTTAGCAGTTAAATGGTCTATTTGTTGAAAAATTAATGTTTTAAATTTCTTCGTAAAAATATACCATACTACACTTATTATTAAGAATTAAGATAAATTCTTACCACATTATGATGTCAAACTAAGCAGGAAGGCTTATTTGAGATCTTCCACGGATTAGAGCGCATGTATATCCATCCAATACATTATTTTTATTCACGTAGCTCTTCACATGGGAATCAACAAGGAAAAAATGTGCGCGCCTTTGTTTGTTTACAAGCGAAGCGCGGAGATAGTTAGGAATGCCGCGTACACACTCATTCTCTGGTGTAAGGAAAAGGGAATTAATGGGTTCGAACTTGCCAGGGAATACAAGAAAAATCATTCCAACACAGTCACGAAAGGGACTATAACCAAAGCTTCTTATAGGAGTATATTTTACTTTTTCTTTAAAACTAAAATTAAAAGTGTAAGGTGAAACTTAACCTCTCACCCATCACTAAATTTTCAATTTTAATAGAGGCCTCTTGGGATGTAGCCGTTTGTTACTTTTTTTTTAATGCAACCATCTCGTAATAAATGCGCAATTAGCACTTTGAATCCGAATTTCGTTATGAAACTTGGCATTAGTAGTCCTTGGTAGGCCTCTCGGGGCGTAGCCGCTGGTTACTAATTTTATCTAAATTATTCTGCTTCTTCTGGATGCTTTTATCCTTGTTACTTGAAATTACTTTAAAAGTGTTGAAAAGTGAAAATGAAAAATGTATAGGATTTTATACATAAATATTTATCAAAATTCAAGTAATCTGAAAGTTAAAATGTTTATATATTTTGAAGGCAATTTCCAAAGTAAGCTTCAACCATTTTTTTGAAACATAGCTGCTTTATATTTTAGGTTATATTAGGTTGTTCCGTTTCCATTTAGGTAAACATAAAAAATAAATAGCATTTAACCAGTTTTATCATCCATCTTAGGGAATTTCAGGGAAGAGACAATGGACAATAAATTTATGTAAATTCTAATTACAATAAACAAAAGTATACCCTTTGTAAAGTTAATGTCCGAAACGTTTTTATAAACACTACTAGTTTAGGCATAGATGTATAATCAGGACGACTCCTTGCCCCAAGATGCGGAGACCCTTTTCGTCCACTAGAAAATTTGCTTTTTGTTTGGGGACTCGACTTTGTTTATATTTCCGACGCTACTGGTTTTAAAGACACAATGAAAAAATCGGGACAGGGTCTTTTACTTTATTGTATAGGTCAACCAATCCTGATTTTTACCAAAAGTTTTACGCCAACGAATGAGAGAACAGGGTTATAAAACTTTGTGTATCAGTAAAATCTAAATATTTCTATTATGGTAAATATTTGGTTCTGTTCCATAAATTTTTCCAGAATTATACATGTGTTATTTAAAAACATGATTTTAGGATATAAATTAAAAACTACGAAATATTTTTTTCTTATACAAAATGCCCAAAGCAAATGAAGAAAATACGATATTGATTATAAAATTATGTCAATGGTAAGTGGTTTAATTAAGCATAAGCAATAACTTTGTTCCATTATTCCAACCTAGCTTTGCGCCGCGCTGGCCTAATAATGAAAGTAGTAAACTTAAAACAAGGACGATTGATCTTTCAGCAGCGAAGATTTACGAAAATCTGAAAGTATTATAGTAAATTTATAGAATGTGTTGATGATTCCTGGCCTTCGGCAGGTTATATGCTATTAGTAGATCGAGAGGAAGTAAAAATATTCATTCTAATAAATTTGCCCCCCCCCCCCCAGAAAAAACCCCTCCATATTTTTGACAAATTTATATACTTTTTTCTGTAAAAGAACGAAAAATAAAATGATTTTGATAATGTATATGGACCAACCTGACCGGATTGACTTGTAGAGTAGCTTTTCAAATAAAAATTTAGAACAAAGGTACAAAGTTTGGATTAAGATGTAGAGTAGGGTGATAAACTATTAGAAACACCATTAAACTTCTAGAGAAAATCATATTCAAGTACACGATGGTAGCGGAGAAAGAGACTCGACAAAGTGGCTGAAAATATGAGCCGTGTGACGTCATAAAAGGGAGAGATGAGAGGAGAAGTGGGAAAGGAAACCCCTTAAAAAGAGATGGATCTATTGACGTCACACTCTTCATTTTTTAGTCACTTCGTCGAGTATCATGTGTAATTTTGCGTTTTTTTTAGGGGGATATTGGACTGATTTTTTGAAAGGGTACTAGTTTGAATTTTATATGGGGGCTGGGCATTACGGGATAAGCAATGTTTTTTTTTTCACCATAGAAAAACTCATTTTTCATGACTTTTGATAAATAGAATTCTATTTAATTTACAGTTATAAATGATAAAAATGGTTAGAAAATCAGTGTCATGTACACGAATTTATAATCAAACTAACAGTAAAAACCGTTATGAAATCTTGATGGACTTACATACACAGTTCTACTTTGCATTATACAAGGTCTTTTAAGAGAAATGGATTTAAAAAAAACATATTTATAGATGCAAAATCCACTAATACTAAAAAATAAACTAATATTACAAAATCCGCCGAAATGTCCACAACCATATAATATTATGTTAATTAACCAAAACCATTGAAAATGTCGGAAGTTAAACAAATTTTTAAGATAGATTTTACAAGCTTTTCAAATACATAATAGTTATTTCTCGCATCGTATTATAAACGGCTTTCCGCGGATACAGAATGTACAATTATGAGATTAAAACTAGTTTTTTAGCTCCGAGGTACCGAAGGCACCGGCTAAAAAAACTGGTTTTAATCTTATGATTGTACATTTTTATATTCGTAGAAAGCTGGATATAATACGATGCTAGACATAGTTTTTTCGTATGGATGAAAACCGGTTCCTATCCACCGGATTCGAGTAAATACGAGAAAGAATTTTATATTTTTTCTGTGCAGAATTAAAGTTTTAAAAAATACATTTCTCTTTAAAGACCCTGTAGATAAAAATAATCTCTTACTGAAATAACTGATGAAAGTAAACTGAATGTTGTTTCTTCTGCAATATTCAAATTTCATTATTCTAAGGGATAAGACAATGGACGAATACATTATCTTTTCATTATATACTTTTGTGTTGAATTCTGCCCGATAAATCTATATAGAAAACATGTGCCCAGTTCACAAACAATTTTTAGCGATCGATTTATTCTGTAGGTCAACCTAAACAAGTACAACTAACAAATACCTTTATAAAATCGGTCAACCTAAAGCTTCTTTAGGTCGACCTAGAATTTTCAGAGGTCGACCTATGTCTTTTGTGAACTAGGCTATAGGCTTATAAATAAATAAAAATAAAATACAGCCTTAAAATCCCAATTGGGCACATTTTAGACACACTTATAAACATCCTGTTACTTTAGTATTTTGTGTTTATCCTTTAATGTTACACAATATATTTACATGATGTAATATCTACATTATCATGAAGAAGTATGGAAAAAATAATGCATGGAAATATAAATCAGAAATTAAGAGATAAGAGCTACAAAAAAGACAAAGTTATAATTAAGTTGTGTTAAAATAGAATTATTAGGACCTTGGCTTTCTATAGATGAAAGAACCAGGTATAATATATAACCAACAAGATTCAAAGATAGCTATTTTAAGTTCTAGCGGATACGCCCGTCGAGGCCTTTAGGCGCACTTGAAGAGGGGGGAGTATAATTTGACTCCCAATTTTTATATTAGATTTAAAAGGAATAGGTAAAACAATTTTAGGAGGGGATTTTTCTTTGGGAAGATTTAATATTTTTTTTATTTTTACCCTGTGAAGGAGAACCATATCGGTTCAGCAGTTAGTGAGATTCTTCGGTCCAGAAAAATATATCCTGTTACTTTATTATAAGGATATTCATAAGGTTTCCCTATATTTGTGTTGTAGTTATTTCTTGATACTAATATGATGTATGTAAAGCCATGTCATGCATAAATCAATAGATTGATTGGATTAACTCAAAAATTGATATAACATTATCTGGCTACTAGCGGTTGCGCCCCTTGCATCAAGGGACTCTGTCAAAGGGTTTAGGCGAGTTACTGGACAAAGTGTCTAAAAAATCAGCCATGTGACGTCATAAAAATGAGGGAGATGAGAGAAGAAGATGGAAAGAAACCCCCTAAAAAATAGATGGATTTGAATAATCCCTCATTTTTATGACTTCACGTGGCTAATTGTTTAGATACTTTGTCCAGTTACTTAGGAGGGAACAGGAATAGAATAGACCAAAATAATCTTAAGGCTTAAATCTAAAAATAAAATAGCCTAAAATCATCCTTGGACCTATAAGAAGCTTCTCTGAAAGGGAGAACTCAATCAGATCTGGAGTTATTGAAATCTTAAGCTACAGTATACTGTATATAATAGGTTAATACAAAATAGAACGATGTCTGTTTGTCCGTCTGGATATCTGGCAAGTCGATTAGGTTCTGATTCTTAGAAATATATGGCAATACCAAGGTTTAAGGTATATTATTTTATTCTTTAATAACATGAATTAAAATAACTCTTTTTACTTTGGGATGTCAATAATATGTGAGTCTTGACCATTTGTATTAAATGCCATTTTTAAGTTAATAGATATCATTAAACTTTAAAGTGAACATAACACTTTCAAGTTCAGGTAAGATATACTTATCCATTAAGATTTCGTTAACCACTGAACTGGTTGGGTTCTCCATAGGTTCAGGGTGTTTTTGGCTGTTTTTGCTTTTTCGGCCCCATCTCCTTTCAAGTATAGAGTACAAGATGATTGGGCTGAAGCCGCTAGTGTCCTAATACTCTTATATAAAGTAGTATTTTTTTCTTTTTTAAGTTCGGTTATAGGCTATTTTCCTACTTTCCTCACTCCTTCGAATAAAGAGTTTCTAGATGCTAGGAGCGTATCCGCTAGTAATGCATAAAGTATTCCTAATCTATAATATTACTTATGGGTGGAGAATGGGTTTTCTAATCAAGAAAAGTGGCATCCATCAATCAATCAATCAAAATTATGAATAAACGTCAATGTGGGTAAATTAGTGTAAAAGCTTTTTTGAGAATATCTTGAACAAATTAAAGCAGACAGCTTTCAAAAAAAATAATACACCCTTATAACATTACTATTTACATTGGTGGCACTTAATCAATATTAAGGTATTATTGTCAGCTTTGTTAATCTTTTCTATTATGTATGTTGAAATTCTTCTTTTCACTTAGCCAAGGTACACTAGAATTCAAATGTATGTCTGTCTGCGCTGTAAGAAAAATATACTGAGAGGCAGTCAGGGAAAGGACATTTGATTGCCAATAACTCTAGTCCGCAAAGTTTTATAATCACGTTTTCTTATTCGTTGGCCCAAATACTTTGAGTAAAATTTGGATTGGTTGGTTTATTATGATTAATGTAAAAACGTTTCAACCAGTAGTTTTGATTTTGTTTATCATTATTGGGGATATACATCAAGTATTCGTTCATTGTCCTATCTCTCATATCCCTGTTGAGAGGTCAAACAGGTTGGAAGATTAATGAAAAATCTCACATCTTCATTTATTTCAGGAAAAATATCATCACTCTTCTTCTTATAATCTAACACTCGGAATTTGTAAGCAGTTCCAACACAACCAGGGCACAAGGGATAAGATGTTAAATTTTCTTTCCATCACCTATCATTGAAATTTAACCCATAACAAGTAACTAGTGCAATGAAAATTATTGAGTTCAAGAGCATTGAGGCTTTTTTTAGGAGGGGGGGGGGGGAGGTAATCCCCTCTGTACTCCCTCCTCCCCCTCTTGGACGTTCTTAATAAAGCTGCAGTAAATTTCAGAGAGAGAGAGAGGGGACAAGGAGATGATTATTACACTAGTCCCCAAAGTTTTATAATAACGTTTACTTATTTATTGGCTTAACAACTTTGGGAACTTCAATAAATTTTGATTGGTTGTTTATAAAGTTGATTGTTCAAACTTTTCAACCGTTAATTTTAATCTACAGAAGGGGTAATTTTGTGTATCATCATTGGAGATGTACATCAATTTTTTAGGGCATTGTCTTATCTCTTCAAAGTAAATTTACATTAACGTTTCGTTCTACAAGTTTTCAATTAATGTAAAATGGAAAACTCTGAGTTGCTACGATTCTGGTGCCAAATTTACAATTCATATGCCAATAGTTTTAAATCTGCTAATGGGCTAAGTATTTATAATATTACAAGCCAGATAGTCGAATTAGAAAATTGTAAATATGTCTTGGCTTTTGAAGGTTAAAACTAATGAAACAGTTTTAATTCCCAGCATGAATGCCGCTATATACTAATAATTTTAGCATACAAAGCTAAAAAAGACAATAAATTCTATTAAACTACCATGTTTTACCCCTTTCTCAATGCTTTTTTGTGATTAAAGTACATACTAAAGGACAGATATTTGTATCTGATGTTCTATATTAATTGTCCAAACATATATCCCTGTCATAATACACAAATTTAAAATGTGCAAATAAAAAAGCAAATAACAAAAATATATACAAATATATTGACATTAAATTTTAATGATATTCTTTTGAATACAATCATAACATAGAATTTAAAAATAATATACATACAATTTTCATAATCATAAGTAATAATAATTGTTTAAATTTTATTTGCAGATAATAATATAATAATATTTATTGTTTATTTAGAACATATATTTTAAAAATTTTAATAAGTGGATTGAATTATTCAACTTGACTTTTATCAACTGTATAATACTTCCAGTACCAAACTAAAATATATTGATAATATATTTATTGTATTTTATAATATTGTAACTGGGTGAAGTAAATAACTATATCTATTTATGTATTTTGGTAATTATATAGAAAATTATTGTCTAATATCTAATTGTTTTTTAGTAATTTTTTATGATACCTAGAAAAATTTGATATTGCAAGTTTTTGTACAATAAAAAGCTCCAGTGTTGAAGAAGCTATCCATCAAAAATGTTATTTATTGACAGTAGGATGGATACAGAATATTGGATATTGTGACATGGGGGGGGGGGGGATCACGTTATAATAGCCAGCTAGGAGAAACATTTGTATCAGGGTATGCAAGAATCTCACACAATATACACATATTCTAAATCCATTGTCAATACCTACAAAAACAAATTCTAAAATAGTTTTTATTCTTAAAGAAATATACTTACTGTGTAGAAAAAGCTTGCTTCTCATGCATTCTTTTTCAGGGAAAGTGCAGGATTTCAAACATCTATCATCTTTTATTAGCAATTAAGGTATAATTAAATGGACTTATCAATTTTGAATTATTCTGTTGATTTTGAAAATTCTGCTTTGTTTTCCTTAAATTTTAAGTAAATAAGAGACTTCTTTCTCTAATACTAGCTGCTGCTCCCCTAGCCTCTACCTAGCCTCTAGGGGCTTTTTATTTAATATGGTAGAAAAGAGCAAATAAATAGCCAAAAACCACCCAAAGACTTAAATCGAAAAATAAAATTGCCTAAAACCATCTCAGGACCTATGTGAAGTTTCCCTAAAATGGAGAACCCATCAGTTCATCAGTTAGCGAGATCCTTCATTACAGACAAAAAAAGTATACTACTTTATACTTTATATAATAGGATATAATGAATGACAATATGTTAAGGTTTAATAATCAGGAGAACTTCACCAAATTGTCAAGAAAAATCTTGTGAATAAGCAGGCTGGTAAAACATAACCTAGTTATTTAGTAGCTGTGCAGCAATAATGATTTAAAGCCCATCTAGTTATCAGAAATGCCTTGCCTGACAAGGAATTACGGATAAGAGTAGACACTCCAGGTGCAACATATTCATCCAGTGCTAGAAATGTTTTAAATGATGAGTTACATAGTGTCTTAGAAGAATACCCTTGCTCTGAAATTAAATATCTAGAAAATATTAGAAATGAAAATAAATAAATTAGAAATGATATGAGTGTAGATTGAGGTTTGGTAATAATTTTTTTGGATAATATGTTCATTACAATTATTATATTTAGAGTTAAGTGAAAGATGATTTATATTTCTTGCTTATTTTAAAAGATAGTTTTCCTACCTATGATATCACAGTTAAGCAAACATTGCTTTTCTTGACACATAGCACAACATTCTTGAGTATTGTTTCTTATTGTATCAGAATCATATATATCTTCAAGTACAAGAACGTTCACAGGATTGTATTGGCAAATGTCTGCTTTGGGTTCTTCACCTGAAATATTTCTATTTCTTAGCATTAAGAATAACAAAAAAATAATTCATATTAAATAATACCTTACCTTACCTCATAAGGGCAGGATTCTCCTTGGATTTTCAAGTGACTATCAAGAGAATCCAGAGCATCATCCGCTTGTAATGGGATGTGATTCTTTAACACCCAAGGATATTAGGTTATGTAACATCCAACAGGCAACCAATGCTTTTATTGCACAACCTTTGTCCTAGCAGTCCTATCTGTGTAATGCATGGTACTAAGTTGTGCCTGTTAATGGGGTAAGGCATTCCCCCTACTCTAACTATTTATGTCGCACATATAACATAGCAGCAGTAGGGACCATTTTTATCGTCTTTAGTTATAACATGTTGTCAGGCTAGGATTTGAACCTATCACCTTCCTGACTATGAGCAGATGCACTACGTGTTGAGACATGGTTGCAGGTAAACTTTGGAATAATAACTTAACTAGGTAGATTGAGTTAATATTTAAACAAAAATGTTAACCTTTAAAACCTTTTACTTACCATGAACAAATTTACATTTTTGGAAACAATCTCCAATGAGACACTGGAGACAGCATTTGTCTGTTGGAGTTTCTCCATCATTATTGACTATTTCAGTATCAGCTCCATTTTCTATCAGTGTCTTGATTGTATCTTCATTTGCAAATTCACAAGTCTTGTGCAAGGGAGTATTACCTAAAAATGGAATAAAAAATTCCCATCTAAAATATACTCTGATTCCTATCAATGGAAAACATGTTAAAAACAAGAATGAATCTTTGTTATATCATTGTTTTAATAGGGTCATATTAATCAACCTTTAATAATTAAGCTACCTGCACAAGACTTCTGGTTAACCAAAGCAGGAAACCTCTTCAGCATCTCACTGCTTGTTGAGTTTAATCGGTGAAATATATTTTCTCCTGTATATGTTGTGGCATAAACATCTGCTCCTGCATCAATTAATCTGTTGAATGCTGTTGGAAATTTTGTTGCATAGAAAAGTGGAGTTAAACCTAAAAAAATGTATCAAGAAAGTTTGTTGTTTTTAACAGTGCAGTGGTGAGATTTAGAGTTCAAGTCACCATGCGGCAACTCTTATTTTTTCAGTAGATTACGTTCACACAACTCCACCTTGCTTGTTTAAGAAGGGAGATTAGGATACCCAATAATCATGCACATAATAGTACAACCCATATCCCAAGCTCCTCTGCTTAGAGTGTCATTCTTTAGGTGGCTTAATATGGGTGAACTGTCATAATCAGCAAGGGTTAGGTAATAAAGATTAGCTACCATGAGACAGTTGGTCAAGTAATAATGTACTTGAAAGTGGAGTCTGAATTAGTCCTATTGGCTATACAAAAGTGTCTCATCCTACTCCATGATGACTTAGGTCCAAACACTAAGAAACTATGGGTTTATACAAATATACATAAACATAAAAAATGTACCTGTATCACTTCTAGCATATAACTCTTCAGGATAATAAGTTAATATAGCATCAATTAGATCCAGTGATACATCCTCAGTGTTGTTGAATAACAAAGCTCTATGGAGAGCTGAAAATGTGTTGTGATATTGATATTCTTCAAATGTGTCATCATAATATGTAATACTAGTTGTAGGAATTATCTTACAAGAAATAGTTTCTTTAGCTAGTTCATTCATCTTGGCTGCAATCATTATGTGAAGAGCATTAACCACTAAAAAATTATTAATATTTATAAGAATTATTTTTATTATTTACTTCAGGCTAAAACATAATTTTATTTTATTTAAATATAATACTTACCAACTGAATTAGATTCTGTCTTCAAGAGATCACAAATGTTTTCCTGTCTGACAAATAAAATAAGTTTTCAAAGGAAGTTTCACTGCGTTTTTTAAAGAGATCCTCTTCGTTATTTTTGATAAAAAATCATAATAATGAGAGAAAGAGGGGGGTTGGTTATTTTCCTATACCTAACCCCAGCAGGGACCCTGACAGCAAATGGCTATACCTAATTCTGCAGGTCTACCCAGTTCCCAATGTATCAAACAAAAGAAAGGCTACTACACCATCATTTTCAATTTATTTCAAAAATAAGGGGGAACATATAAATTTTATTTGTGTCTAAAAATTATAACATCAATATTCTAAGTTTCATAAAAATGTGAAAGGTTATACATTACTCCCCAGAAATAAATAAATTTCTTTGAACGTCCTCACAACTTCACAAAGATAAAGAGATATTTATGTTAATAAACAAACAATTAACTCATTTTTATAAAACCAGACTTAAAATTTTGAAAAATATTACCTCTCCATTTTATCTTTTACTTTATAGACCACCAAAGCTACATGAGTAAAGTTATCTGGGGCCCTAATTGAATACTGCTTTCCCAGTGAGGATAGTAGTGATACTGAGATGATACTCAGAAAACAGGAAATTAGCAGCAACCCTGTTATCAATAAAATGTCATAAAAAAATTAGCAGAAATTAATTACTATTTAAATATTGAATACCAAATCCTATAGAATTTCCTAGGCTAGCATGGGAGTTAGGATTTCCTTAGCCTGAAAAAAATAAAGAGGGAAGATATGAGACTTAGGGACAACCTAGGCTAGCCTAAGAAATTTTATAGGATTTAGTCAAATTTAAATTTTTCCATCATTAAAGCATAGAAATCAAATTTTAAGATAAAAGAAAATGATAGTTAGAGCATAAAAAAATAATGTTTACCAACAAACACTTCTAATATTGTAACCATCAACTTCAGTCTAAATTCAAAAATGACACAAAATAAATATTTCCTTAAGTTTTGTTTCAAAAAATGTTACTTATTATAATTATTGGTAAAATACATAAATTAAATAACCTGTTCTGAATAAATTTAGGTTTTGAATTTGCAGTTGTTTGGTGTGGCTGAAAAAAAATTAACAAGGATGATTCATAGAAACACATAAAAAATGGGGTTGGATAAACAGACAAAGTTAATTATCAAGCAAATGTTCAGTGTTCTTAAAAAAGGATAGAAAAAAAGGAAGAATCTATAAAACAATAAAAGCTACCCAAAAGTTGTATTAAAGAAGTCTTACTGCAATGGATGTTATACTTAAATATGCTCCTTAGTGATGGGAGTATTGACAAGAAAAATCTGTCTAATAACAGATAAAGTGAACTATAGAGTAGTTTGGTGCTAAAAATATTTTAATACATTTTAATTTATAAACCAAATTACCTCATTGGTTATGTGTGAATAATGTAAATCATTTGAATCTGTAACATACATATATAGAACTTTTTAATATATTAAAGGACGCCTGCAAGAAATAACACTCTTTAACTGCTGAAAGACTGCCACAAGAAGACCCAATACCCCAAATTTAAAGCCTTCAGCTTCAATAACAAAAAAGTTCTAGGCATTTCAAAATAGCATTTTATGTACAATGGAATTTTTGAAAGATTTCCAATGCTCATAAAAGAAAAAAACAATATTAGATTACGTCGCCTAGACACAAAATTATAACCTTATCTTTGTCAGAAACTTAGATTGCCTGTAACTGATAACATTTTTACAATAAAAACACCACATTTCATAGTCAAAATCTAAGAAAAAAATTCGATTTAAATTGCATTTTTAAACGAAAATCATAGCGGAAACAAAGGGGTAAACTAATACAAGCTTAGCTGCGATTGGTTGTTAAGCTGATTCAGACTTCTGATTGGCTACAGTACATTCGGTACAACGCAAGTAAAACTTAATTTTTAAAAATGATTTTGACTATAAAAATGGGTATTTTTATTGTAAAAATATAATTAGTTACTGGAAATCTAAATTTATGACAAAAATAAGCTTATAATTTTGTTTCTAGGCCACGTAGTTTAATTTCAAATTTTCAACATGAGCATTGCAATTCTTTCAAAATTTTCATTGTACATAAAATGTCATTTTAAAATGCCTAGAACTTTTTTGTTATAGAAGCTTCAAATTTCGGGTATTTGGTCTACTTGTGGCAGTCTTTCAGCAGTTAAAGCGGGGTATTTCTTGCAGGCTTCCTTTAATGGGCCCTTAAGACCAGGATGAGGAGAATGTACCAATTTAGATTTTTTCTTTATTAGAAAACAAAATCTAAAGACCTGTTAGAAGCTGTAAAGGACAATATTATTCCAGTTAGTAATGACTTTTTGGTACAGAGAGAAAATAAAAGAATAAACAGATTAAAAATAGATTAAAATCTATCAGAGGCAATCTCTAATAAACATTACAAAAGCATCTATATAACCATCTATATAACTGGAATTGTTTATTGAATTTCAACAAAATATTAGTTATTTAACTAAACTATTATGCTACTAAAGAAATGATTTTACCATGGTTGTTTAACTCCATCTTGTTAAATTCCATGAAAACAAATTGAACCCAATGTGAGCCAGTGATCAGATACTGTATAACTTCTACTGTTGAAATTAAAATGCAGGGTATTGCAATGCTCCATACTATCTTTAAAAGCATATTTATATATGATGTTCTATTGTGACAGTCAAACCTAAAATGTTAAATATAAAGTTATTTCTCGTATTCATTTGAATCCGGTGGATAGGAACCGGTTCTCATGAATACGAAAAAACTATGTCTAGCATCGTATTATATCCAGTTTTCTACGAATATAGAATGTACAATCATAAGATTAAAACTAGTTTTTTTAGCCGGTGCCTTCGGCACCACGGGGCTAAAAAAACTAGTTTTAATCTTATAATTGTACATTCTATATCCGCGGAAAGCCGTTTATAATACGATATGAGAAATAACTATTACATCATTATCTTTTTTAGAAAGTTTGAAAATTATCAATTCTTTCTTCCCTAAACAATCTCAAATTTTATCCCAAACACTTACTTTCTTTAAAAAATTAAAAATATTATTTACCAAATTTCTTGTTTTGTTAAATTGATGAGACCTTTGATATCCAGTACTTGAATCAGTATCACCATTATCATAAGTAGAATGCCTAGAGTTTTATTTCTTATCCTGGCCAATATTAGCTTGTTTATAGTTTCAGGTTTGTTTACTTCTGATGCTTTGGTAAATTCAACAGGCAGTGGAAGAAATATAATAGTTCTGTCAGAAAAATAGGTTTTCAGGATTAAGATGTTGTTGAGAATTGCAGCACTGATTGGCAAGACTACAATGATTATGGAAATACTCAAAATTGATATTAGAAGACCCTTCTTCCATAGTAGACTGTAGATTACAATACTGAGTAGAACAGATAATCTAAAATTAAAAGTGAATGTAAATCCATATAATAAAGTAAAGATATGTTTGTGTCTGTTTGCCTGTGTGTCTGTTAGTCTAGGTACCACCAACCTCCTAAGAGAAATCGCCCCTTGAAAAAAATTACTTTTTCTTTTAAAATCTAAAATAAGAAATTGGGTTATCAAATTCGATTCCCCTCTAGGGGCGTATCCGCTAGTAAATGAATACTTGAGTATGTGGCTTTTAGAATAAATATTTAATATATTAGTGTGAACCTATAATAAAGCTTTTTGGGGATAATATGCATTTTTATCAAAACATACCTGGATACTAAATCAACAGAGCATCTTAACATAAGCTTAATTTTTTTGTAATGTTAGGTTCTTGGTTTTTATTACAAATGTTGAATTTGTATGAGCACAAACCATACATGATACTAATCACTGAAGTTCCTATTGAAATCAGTTCCTGTGCTCTGTCATGGATGTGAACAGATGACAAAATGACCATGCTTGTAAGAAAGTCTTGAGGATCCTTATAACTTATTTCAAATATTAGAATACCACTTTGAAGAAGAAATTGCAGAGTAGATTCAATTGATGTTTCATAAATCTAAGTTTTTATTTCAACATTAATTTGATAAAATATTTCATTAAGAATTATTAAAGAATTGAATTATGAAATATTGTTTTAATTTTATCAAACATTAAATCTTTCTGATTTAATAATCTATGTAACCACTTACCTTCAGCATTAGAAAATCTCTTTTCATTTTGCAATTGGTTGGGTTAAAGAAACATCTCAGACCCTATGATAATTTTTAAAATAAACTTAAATTATAGAACACAGTGATTATGGATACATATTACATATATTCTTGTTTGATTCCAACTGAAATAATAATAGTTTTAAAGAAATAGTGAAAGATGAAATAGATACCTTAAAAACCATGATTGGTTGGTAAGCCAGAGCAATTGATAACTTTTTCAGGTCATAAACATTCATCAGGATCAGCAACTTGGAAGAAGCAATATAACAACTGAATATATAATATTTACAGGTCCAAATTTTTAAAATATTTAAATCTATAATTTGACAAATTTTATCTATTTAACTAACCTGAAGCTATAAATCCATAAGAATAAAGCTGTGAAATTCTAAAGCTTGTGTAAATTGTATTGTCTTTCAGAAGAGCACCATCCACATAAAATGGTTCATTAAATGCATTCTTAGAATAAAAAAAAGATTGAAAATAAACCAAAGCATTAATTTTTATAGTAGTTTAGTAAAGAAAAAGAATCTAGAACTAAAATTATTTAATTAAATATAAAAAACTGATAAATTAAGCAGCTTATAGTGCCTTTACAAAATGACAAATAATGGGCATGAAAATATTTTAATGGACCAATGATAAAACATAAACTGGCCAGTCATTGGTCATTTGTATTGTATGACGTCATTTTTGGTAGGCACTTTAACTGCTTCAGAAAATATTAAATTTTTACCCATGTAAAATTTGATCTCTTCCAATAATTGATAATGACCATAACATCACTGATAATATCCCAAGCTGGCAGGCAAACATCAAGAACCAGGAAAATAATGTTACCCAATGTAAACAGGTTAATTTTTCTATTACTTTGCTTCTTTTCTAATGTATTGGTTTGTGCACCTTCATCAAGATTGATATTCTTGGACAAATCTTCACTGTCATCAACATTCATTTTATTCTCAAGGCCATCAATGTGTAAATTTGTATCATCATCTTTACTGATCTTGGATTCGAAAGACTCCTTTTGATACAAGGAGTCTTTATTTTTTGCAGACTCTTCATTTTCCTTGTTCACTGAATCTTTGACATTCTCAGTATCTTGTTCATTACTAAACATCCTGAAGAATAATTGATCTATTTAATAATCCGTATAAAGGTAACATAATGAATGTCTGTCTGTACCAAAGGATCTCACTAACCAGCGGACCAATATGGTTTTCCTTTACTGTGAAGCTTTTCATAAGTCCTGGGAAGGTTTAAAACTATTTTGAGGGAGTGTAACTCCACCCTTGCAAAAGATATCACCCTTAGAAAATTACACTCCTCACGAATTTTTTTTTTCTATTTAAAGATAAGATGTAAAGGGGAGGGATATCAAAATTTTCACATGCGCTTCCCGAACCTCCTCAGACAAATCCTTTGCACGCCACTGCACCAAATTAATAATTTTTAATTTAAGATAACTATTGACTTTTCCCTGCCCTATAGGGTCGAAGCTCTAAATGGGGGGTGGGGGATACTTTTCGATTTATTTTTTTTGTGAATCTTTCCTTCAAAATTGTTGATCTAAATCTATCGTACCTGCTGTTTACGAGACCTTACGGTTCAAATATAGAGAAACTACATCACTTTAGTATATAAAATGGTTCGTCTGCTTTCTGCTTTCACCACAAAACTACTGAAACCAGTTCCGAGCATACAATAATGGATATAGAATACGTGGATATTGTGACAATGAAATTCTTGTCGTCAGTTTATGTTGCTAATATAGTCCTCAGATATTGGTCAATACATTCCTCCAAAGACAGGGGTACACAAGGGGTAATGTCATAAGAGGGGGGAGGTGCGGGTTATCGTTATATTAGTCACCAGGGAGAAACATTTTATAGGGATATGCGAAAATCCCTCCCAATATCCACGTATTATATATCCATCTATAATACAGAGGAAACTTTTTCTCTCTTAGGGGATTGGCAGACGCTAATTTTTAAGTATGTCTCAATTATTTTAGTGGTGAATAATCAGAAGATATCTACTTTTTAGGGAAGATTTCTTCCAGTCATTTAAATATTTGTGAGATTAATCCCCTGGGGTATTATCCGCGATTCCCTCACAATGTAAATTCACCCATTATTTCCTCAAAAATAAAATTTTACAAATTTTTATTCACATATTAATATTGATCTTTTGGGAATAGTCCCTTTCGAGGCAATGCTACTTGAGGGGCGATTCTTTGTATTTTTAAAATGGCTTTTTATAGGTTATTTTAGGCTAAGTTAGGTTATATTTGGTTAGGTGATTGCCCCACAGGGTTATGCAATTGGCCCCGTAGGATTAGAACCTCCTGCAGGGGCTAGAAATAGGAGAAAAGCTACTTTAAAAATAAGAAGAATCGCACCTTAAGGTGCGTTGCTATGAAAGGGACTATACCCGATCTTTTTGTTTGATTAGTATGCTAACCATGGCTAGGTGGCAGCCTCAGCAGCATTCCACCGCACGGACAAAAAAAGCAACTTTAGCCTAAGTCAATCTCAGCCACAGCCAACGAATGCTCAACTCAGCCCAAGCCATTCTTATCCGCAGCAACCCGCAGCTTAACAAAGTTGCAAACGCACTCATGAAGCCGCAAAAACAGCGGCGACTTGAGAATATACGCTGATCTCTGACTCTTACAGATTTATAAGTGTTAAAAAATCAGACTATGACCTGTAAAATAATATTCTCAAATTCTAAAATTATTTAATGTTTATGTTTAAATGTAAAACATTATATTTAATTGAATTTTGAAGCACCCAAGTTGTATAATGAATTTGCTAGAAGTGTTTGAAAGGTAATTCCCCTTTTAAACAATTTTTAACGCGCAAAAAGTTACTAAAACACGGACAAACAATATATCATGTGTGTGTGTGTGTGTGTTTGTGTGCGTGTGTTAAGGTTTGTATTTTTGTGTACAAAAAGATCTCAGAAAGCTCCCTGCAATAATACTATAAACCTATATTATTGTTTTAGTAATAATACACTGTATGTTGACTTTTTATATAATAACTAAATAAATTCAAAAAAGGACAAAATAACTTTCTAATCACAAGGAAGACAACATCCACGTAGCACAAAAAAACCAGACGGACAAACCTTCATTGACAGAATATTTTTTCGAGATCTGAATAAAATTTAATATTTATAAAAAAAAATATGCTTTAAAATAGATTAATTACAGGATATTTGAGCAACTTAGTTTGTTTTGATTTGAGAAATGATTAGCTTACTTTATGTTGCCTAATTGCCCTAGGAATAACCATTTTAAAAGCATGATGCTAAGATAGAACATGTATAGTTGATAAATAGGGTTGATAAATAGATAGATGAAACAAAAATGGGAAATATTGAAGGAGAATAAATGAGAAAAATAAGCAGTAAAAACAATGACAGATAGATTTTACAATCAAGGTAGAAAATCAGGGTGAGGACAATGGACAATAAATCACTTTTCCACACATCTCTGACTAAATTGTGGCTGAAAATATTGAACAAATATTAGGAGGAGAGTATTAGGAGATTAATTTTACCGTCATTGCCCTAACCTTGCTTGAAAATACAGGGATGAAAAATAGTCGATAAATTGATGGAAAAACAAGATTACCCCTGAGTGCATTGAAATTATTGATAGAATAGTTTGGATGCTGCTGGTTTATTAAACCAATAGATTAAGTTTTAATAAAAATACCTAAAGTTTTAAGAAAGAGAATGGGGAAAATATTTATAAAATTTTGGGTACCAACCACCATTATAATTTCTATCTATTGCCCTAGGAATAACTATTGGTGAAAACAGATAAAGGATTGATATAAAAATCTCACAGTTTACATCATTCGAAACAAAGCTATTCTAAAAGTAACCCGTGTCAGTTTGGCCTACATTATTAGCCCGAACGAAAATAAGGTTACATATATGTTTAGCCTGAGACGAGCAGAAAGACAGACGGCTGGACGGACATTGTTCTCCTTTGTATTAAAGATTGTATGTATGTAATTACGTGGTCGATTTATCTTATTTTTGTTTGTATCTTGGTATACACTTGGAAAGTGATATTTTTGTAAAACAAAATTTTTTTTATTGCATCGTATTGTGAGGTGCCTTGGTTAAAAAGGCCCATAAAAAAATAATAATTCTATCATTTCTTTCTCCTTAATTTTGTAATTTGTTGACTTTAGTTTTTCTAATTTTTTAAGCAAAAACGAAAGATAAAATCATGTAATATGTCCCATGCGAGCATTAAAGGTAAACAAACATGTAAAGTGTGGGGAAACCCTAACTTCTAGGCTAGCTTTGTTAAACGATTTAATCGCCCTGGCCGTTCAATGAAACCAAACAATACATATAAAGCTTGGACGTCCTTGGATTAGTATTAATATTGATTTTTAGAAGAATTTTCCCTGATCTGTAAAAATAATCTGGAATATGATAAAGAAATGTCATAGAGTAATCAAGTAAAGAAGAGTATAATAAAAGTATAGATACCAAGCTAACAATATATCAACAAAACAACAGTAAAGAATACCTCAAATAATAAAGAATCATGTAAGTACGCTTACAATTGTCAATAAATGGCCTTATTGAAAGCTATTGAAGATTAAAAAATTAAGAACGTTTTGTTATTGCTACATTATTTACTTTCTATATATTGATAAAGAAGGACTGAATAGACAGACGGACGAACAGACATTAATAATAAAGAATCTACGCTTCTAACAGGGAAAAGGGGAGTTGGGGCTGTAAATTATACTGGTAAACAAATTTGTGTTAATTTGTTCTCCCATTTGCTGGTTAAAATCATTGGGATTTTTTTACTAAATCTTAATTGTTTGGTACAGTCAAGACTTTTCTAACAATAAACTTAATCTAGTTATTTTTTATACCATAATTAGGGGTTTACATCTATTGTTTATTGTCTTATCTCTAAAATACCTAATTAGTAAAAAGGGAAAGTTATTTGTCCCCTTATCCTTGTTAATTTTGAGAAAAAGCAATGATATGTAATGCATCAGAATCAATCAAATATAATGTCACACCAGGTCTGCTAGTGAGCTATACTACACAAAATTCCTCCCAAATATAATGTCACACCAGGTCTACTACTAGTGAGCAATACTTCACAAAATTCCTCCAAAATATGATGTGACACCAGGTCTACTACTAGTGAGCTATACTTCACAAAATTCCTCCCTAATATAATATCACAACAGGTCTACTACTAGTGAGCTATACTTCACAAAATTCCTCCCTAATATAATATCACAACAGGTCTACTACTAGTAAGCTATACTTCACAAAATTCCTCCCAAATATAATGTCACACCAGGTCTACTACTAGTGAGCAATACTTCACAAAATTCCTCCAAAATATGATGTGACACCAGGTCTACTACTAGTGAGCTATACTTCACAAAATTCCTCCCTAATATAATATCACAACAGGTCTACTACTAGTGAGCTATACTTCACAAAATTCCTCCCTAATATAATATCACAACAGGTCTACTACTAGTAAGCTATACTTCACAAAATTCCTCCCTAATATAATATCACAACAGGTCTACTACTAGTGAGCTATACTTCACAAAATTCCTCCCTAATATAATATCACAACAGGTCTACTACTAGTGAGCTATACTTCACAAAATTCCTCCCTAATATAATATCACAACAGGTCTACTACTAGTAAGCTATACTTCACAAAATTCCTCCCAAATATAATATCATACTAGGTCTACTACTAGTGAGCCATACTACCCAAATTCCTCCCAAATATAATGTCACACCAGCTCTACTACTAGTGAGCTATACTAAACAAAATTCCTCCCAAATATAATGTCACACCAGCTCTACTACTAGTGAGCTAAACTACCCAAATTCCTCTTAAATATAATGTCACACCAGGTCTACTACTAGTGAAAGAAATTAAAAGGGAATGGTAATATATTTCTTTTCGTTAATTAATCTAGTTTTTTTGGTTATAAAAAATAATGCACATATTGTTTTAACTACATATTGGATATTCTGTGTATACTTAAATCTAAAAAAATCCTCAAAACGTAAATTTCAGTTAGAGACAACTCCCTCAACCCTAGGAAATCAACCATAAGGTATTGTTCCTTTGTGTAGCTGTTTATAGTGCCCTAGCAAAATGGGGATAGATGTCACTGCGTTTGGCCTACCTATTCTATTGACGTCAGGAAATACCCTATACACAATCTCTTTTCTAGGGGGTTTCTTTCCCCCTTTCCTTTTTTTTCCTCTACTATGACGTCAATAGAATAGATAGACCTAAATCAGTGACATCTTTCTTCATTTTCTGAACACAGCTACTTATTTTGTACGCCTATTATTGAGAATGAACCCTATATATAGAACTATTTTATTAGATCATTTATATAATAGCTCAATGTAAAGAAATATACTCAGCAAATTTATTTTCAATGGCCTGGAAGGTGGCTAATACCCAGTATTTCTAAAATAAACACAAGAGTAAAGAGTATATAACCACCAAAATACTTCTGCTAAAGATTGAATGAATTTAAAGATTTGAACATTTTAGAAGAGAATTTGTTGACTTTAAAACTATGGTTACGTTAATCAAGCATTAATGGGTTGGTACACACTAGCAGTGTCTATACATTTCCACCATTCAATTTTATCCGGGGTTAATTTTGTTTATCATAATATGAAGGTTTATATCAATGCATCGTCTATTGCTTTATTTATAAAGTTTTCTGAGATTTGCTATGGGTTACACTGAAACTTAAACTGGCTTAAATTTAGTCTGTCTCGTAATAATTTAGAGTCATTATGCAAAGTTCCAAATTTATACATCTCTCTTAATTATACTCAATTCGAGACTTTAAATTTAGTTCTTATTCATACAATGCAGCCAATTTACATGCTTAAAAACCACCGTCCCCAACAATTAATGAAAAAGCCAAACTATTTTGGGGTAAATTGCCGCCTCAGCTTAAAAAATGTCAACAATGAATAGAAATTATATGGATATTGTGACAGGGAACTTTTAGTCCTCAATTTAGGTTGTCAATATAGTTCCCTGATATTTGTCAATACGATCCTCCTTGGTCACAAGTAAGAGATAGGGTAAAGTCATGGTTACCTTGGTTCAGAGCGAGCTAACCTTAAAGGAAGCCTGCCGGAAATACACCGCCCTAACTACTGCTGAAAGACTTCCACAAGTAGACTAGATGTCCCAAATTTGAAGCCACTACTATAAATTTGGATATTTATCTTTTTATTCAATTTCGATTGGCTGGTTCCAAACTAGTAGTGTATAAACTTTTCAACTAACAATATTAATAACAGAAGGATTGCTTTTTTCTAACATCATTAGGGAATGGGATAGAAATATGTATTCATTTAATTTAAATGTACATTTGTCGTCCATTGTCTTATCCCTGAAGATCCCTGGTTTCTTTAAGGCTCGGAAACGGCGCTATCAAAAAGAATTCAGTGTTTCTTTTCTATTTTGACAGTCTTTAAATAAACACCAACATGTTTCCAAAGTTTTATTGAGAATGACTAGCCTTGCATATTTATAGTTTAATTAACAAGAATGTCATAAATTAAAACAGAATACTTTTTCTAGTATGGCTTTGATACCATTGATATTCGCTGGATTAGAATCGGTCATGCTGAAAAATCATGTATTGTATCGTGTTGTAGACTTTTTAGATCCATAAAACAAATGATAAATCATAGACCAATATGAAGTTTTCCTACAGAAAAACAATAGAAGGATGTAATACTTGAAGAACAATTATATAAATAATAAAAAAATATAATAAAGTTAGACATCAGTAAAGTATAAGACAACTTTATCAATATTTACAAATAGATATTGCAATTTCATACATAGTTTTTAGACAATTATCCATTTCAAACTTTGCATGATGATTCCTGTATTTGTATAGTACGGTTTAAAAACTCTCTTCGTTCGTACGTCTATTTAAAACATGTTTATTCTTTACGTTTTTCTTTATATCTTCATATTTTTTTCTTTACATCTCTATAAACAATTCCTAAAAAGTGTGTCCTCAATACACAGAAACTCAAAACAAAATATGCCTTGTTCAATGTTCATAATTTTAAATCAACATTTGGTATATTATGTTCTGTTAAACTACAAGTGTTAATGTTCGTTTTTCTGATATTAGAGCTTCGAATTATGGGTGTTATCATCCTTTTTTATAAAAAAAATTGTAAAAAGAAAACTCTAATCTATTAAAAACTCAAATAAACCTGCCCTTAGTAAATAAAAGATATAATTTAGAGTAACAAAATGTTATTCTTTTCTTTAAAAACTAAAATTGAAAGTGAATGGTCGACTCCCCTCCCCCCATTCCACCAAATGTTCCTAGAGGCGTCCGGGGACGTAAAGGTTAGTATATATACTATGTTTTTATTTCAAAACAAGGATGACAACATCCATAAAAGCGAAGCTCTGAAACGGTAGGATAAAAAACGTTAACATTTGTAGAGTGTCAGAAATGAATAATCAGAGTTTAAATGTATAAGATTCGAAATAAAAATTTAAGTAAATTTGTTGAAATTTGCTAAAACAGGATAATGTTTAAGAACATAATTACAATTTTATGACTTGATTATAGAGATGCTACGCTTATAACAGTGTACTTTTTTGTCATAGGAATTAGAATTCCAAAAATCAGATCAATGGAATAAGTATGTCCTATAAAAAACTAAAAATCAACATGTTTAAAATGGACGTATGGACAATGACATTCTGGCTGCTTTTAAATGTAGATTTATACATCTACATATTGTTACCACTCCAAACTTTGCCAATAGATGGTCTGATAAGTTTGATAATGAAAATCAGACAAAGTTTTCTTTGGAAAGTTAGCTTCTGTAAATATCTTCCACTAATTACCATGTATGTACAGTACAGGGTGTGCACTTAACCTATTAAAAATGTATATATCTTCATTTACCCTTAACTGTGGGGGGGGGGGGGGAGTTGGTTGACATAAAATTAACTTAAAAATGAGAATTTTCTTAATTAAAGATTCATGAAAAAATATGAGATTTACCGACTAAAAGGCGTAAATTTTGTATCAAACAGCTGAACTGCAATAAAATGTATAGCCCTCTAGCTGTAACAGAAGCTGAGACGATAAGGGTAGGCGGTGAAGACCCCACCCCATACGGCTTCACCCGACCGATAAAGGGCTCGACTGTTAATATTCAAATTAATAAATAAAATGTTACATTTATTGCTCACCATTTAATATAAAAACTACAGAAAATCCCCAAAGCATAGAGACAAAAACTTAAAGAATATCTCACAGTTAAAGATATACTACAGGGTGTCCCACTTTCATTGTGTCATGGCCTACATAGGCATAATTTATCATCTATTTCATAAATATAGAAATAAAAAATTCCTTGTTCATTTCCTTTCAAGCTAATTCGTATTTTTCATAGGTTTAAATTTGAGGCTTACGGACGGCTAGCAAGCCTTGATATTTCGTATTCACTTGCAATTGTATAAATACAAGAAAAGAAGAGAGTTTTTTTCCCCTTTTCTGCCCTATAAATACATGCACATTATGGGCCAATGAATTTAAAGAAAGTACAAAATCCTATTTATTCCTAAGAGACCAAATTTTGCCCACCTTGAACATTTTTTATATTTGTAAATACTTTTCCAATAAAAAATTATTCTTCTGATATGGTTCTCCTTTACAGTGAAGCTTCTTACAACTGGGGGAGGGTACCTCCAACCTCCTGAGATAAACAACTCCCAATCCCCCCCACCCCAAATAATTTTGTTTACTTTTTTTCTCTGGGAGCCTAGCTGCTAGTTATCTAAAAAGCAGAGGAATATTGGGGAGGGGGGGGGGGAGGTTATGGCCCACAATAAAATAAGGGATGATGGTAAAAGTTTTGGTTGACCGAGCATAAAAAGAAATGTATTCAAATAGATGCGTGCACAGGAATTTGATAGGGTTACTCATACTTTTGGGGGAAGGGTTGGGGGAGAGAATGGTGTTTTAAATTCATTAAATTGTGTTTGACCACGTGGGGTATTTAATTTGTACAAGTGCAAACATGATAGGGTGTGAGGGGGTAGATCAAGCCACCCCTCCCCCCCCCATCCAATCTATCGAAAATGGTAGTAGCCTGTTGAAATGGAATTTTAATGCTTCTTGTCAACCAATAAATTTTTTTTGATTGACCCTTATGTTGATGTTATCACCAAGATACCACTCTATTCTTCCCCCTTACGCACGTCCCTTTATTCAAATAGTTCTTCTTTTCAATATTTCTCCAAGTTTATTCATAATATTCGCAAATGTCGAATATTTTGCACATTTTCCGAGGAATAAAATTTACAATTTTTATTTGTAATGTGGGTTAAGAAAATGTTGTTATTTTACAATTTTAAAAAAATGGTTTATGTCCTGTCCTATAATATGGAGTGGTAAGATTTTTTTTGTCTGAAGCTAAAAATCTCGGAAACTCCTAGTCCAAATTGATTGCACCTTTTAAGAAGCTTTATTATTGTCTTTTGGTGGTTTTAGGCTAATAGGAGGGTAATTTACCGTCCCATTATAGATATAAATCTTTCCTGGATCTATAAGAAGCTTTACTGTAAAGGGGAACATCAGTCTGCACTACAGATAGACAGACAGACAGACAGACACACACACACACACACACACACACAGATAATTAGACATCCGGTTACTTAAATAAACATAAGGTGAAAATATTGTTGATAAGAAAACCAAAAGTTTGAATTTTGGTGGCAAAAAATATGGAAGTGCAATTTTAAATTGAAAAATATATTGCAAAAGTTTTTGCAAGTCCTTTCATTTTTTTATTTTTATTCTTGGTCAGCTGTGACTGATGTGTTAACAAGAACAATTATGACAAGATAGCACAGCACTTTCTCATATTAATAAAGATGGAAAGTAGATTTTTTTCAGTTTAGCTCCGAATCTAAATCAATAAGCTATTTTTTTGGAAGGGGATGTTTGGGAATACTACCCCCCCCCCCCCAAATTGTGAAATCCCCCTCTCATTAGACAAAAATCAACAAATTTAAAAAAAAATATCCATCAAAACACTGTTGATTACTGGTCGCCCCAATCACTGGTAGGAAAGTTTGTCTGTTAAGACACCCGTCTGGCGTTTCATGCGGATGTGCGTGGACACCGTTAACATATATATTGTATGATATTTGGTGATGTCCGATACCAATAGACCGAGAATGTACAATGTTTAAAATGTACAAGGGCAAATAACCAGTGAACTTATATATTAATTAATATTGGGGTTAAGATATTCTTGTATTGTATACTAGCGGCTACGCTCATACAATCCTCTAGGGGCACATATAATTTTGGAAAAGTATATACTTTCCGGAAGCCAATCTTTATGAGGAAGGTATTTTTAGAAAGGGGAAAATGTGTAGAAAACACCTATGTAAATTAGAAAATCCGCAGAAATCATTTTTAAAAGTTATTGGCAAACTTTTGCAATGTTAATTTGCAAAATTAATTTTATGCCCTAAATGACATATTCTGAAATAAATCTTTTATGAAAGTTTATTATCTTTGAGTTTAGGACATGCTTAAGATGTAAAAAATATTTTCAGTGTTACTTTTTTCGCCCTACATGTGAAAAAAGGCATTTCTCACATTTTATTATAGAAAATTGCATATAAACAAAATAATTATTTTTTTCTACAGTCAACACAAAAATTGGCATAAAATCTTTCATTTTAAATGTAAAAGTCAGATAAAGAATCCTTTTTAGAGCAAATATAGTGCAAAAAGTAACAAAGACGTCTTAGCAAAGAATGAATATCTAATGAAATAGATACTTTTAAATTTTGATATACATATCAGATAAAAATATATAAAAAAAGAGATCAAAAACTATAAAACAAGGTATATATTTTTTTCACTCTGTCACTGAATAAAGAGCACTTTTAGGTTTGATTTTAACCAATGCAGCACTTAAACACTCATTTTTCAAGGTAAATAAACAAAATAAATGCAATTATACAATTAAGTCAGTTTAATAATACAGTAAGCCTTTTTGTAGCAATTTTTTTTTGTTGAAATTATTCTTTATTTCTATAATAAATTGTATTAAAATCTAATGATTTGAAAATTCGTAATTAAGAACTTCATTTTTACACTGTTTTGACATATAAATTACAAAGAAAAAGATTAAATCCTTTAAGTTTGAATAATACTTTATATATTTACATAATAAAAACATTAAAATTGTTAAAGATTAAATAAAAGGATAAAAATAAGTAATTTTTAAAATCATTTTGTGTCGTCTTCATAAACTATTTCCCCTTTTATATTTTAGTCTGGTAGAATTCATAATTATAAATAACCTTTATTGAGCATATATATGTTTTATTGAAATTAATTATAAGAATGTAAAACATTTTTTGATTGATTTAATATTAACAATTCACCTAACATTTTGTTATTTTACTTTTTTTTAAAACCCTTTTATTCTTATTAATAATTCTATTTAACACAAAAAGCTCATAGGGAGTTGATAACCTTTATTTCTTGCTTTGTATTCTAATCAGAGATGGGTTTTTAATAAATGCCGCGTTTTTTCGACAATTTTTTAGACATTGATTGATTAAACGAAGACGATGGAAGAGTATACAACATAAGAATTTAAAATTTTAAAATTATTATTTTAGCCATACAACTTAAATCCATTTTCGCTGCATATTTATCAATGCATCTTTTTAGATTTGTATTAGACATTATACAAATGGCCAAAATGATAATTTTAAAATTTTGAATACTTAAGTTGTATACTCTGCTAAAAACCTTATTCCATCTTGAAGATCAATGCCCCGTACGATTTTAACAGAGTATACAACTTGAGAATTCAAAATTTTTAATTATTATTTTAGCCATTTGTATAATGTCTAACACAGCTCTAAAAAGACGCATTAATAAATATGCAGTGAAAATGGATTTAAGTTGTATTAGACATTATACAAATGGCTAAAATAATAATTTTAAAATTTTGAATTCTTATGTTGTACACTCTTCCATCGTCTTCGTTCAATCAATCAATGTCTAAAAAATTGTCGAAAAAACACGGCATTTATTAAAAACCCATCTCAGGTATTTTATTTGACTAAATTTTTTAAAACTATACAGCATGCATGTTTGATGAAGACATTACGGGTTTTTATGTACAAAAAGTTGTTTTAAAGCAAGAAAAAAAATATAATCTTTCTAGTGACTAATATACAATTTCGTAGTTTTATATATGTCTGTATTTTGGTTTCTAAAAAAAGTACTATACCAACAAACATGCATGCCTGAAAATTAGTTCAATATTCGTATTAAACAGGAAATAGAAACTAAGTCGTCGTTATAATTATTGTTTGTTATTTTTGGTGTAAGGTTTTTTTTAATGAAACTTTTTTGGATCTCATGAATTCGATTTCTGCGGATTTTCTGGTTGCCAGAAATGAAATCTACGCATCTTTTTTTAGCTAAATGACATTTGTCTGGTTAAGATTGGATAAAAAATTCTTTGGTTGGTTAAATTTAATAAGTGTGGGGGGCAAGTAAAATGAATTTTTGAATCTATGTTATATATGATTACCTTTTTATCAAATATATTTTTTGCTGTTAGATTGTGTTAGTTATGCTTTTTTTATCCTTCAATTTCTCTTGGAAGGGTGGTGGTACCATCCCTCATAATAGTAATAAACCTTCCTATGAAACTAACCTGTAAAGAGAACCATATCGAATCAGCAGTTAGCGAGATTCTTCTGTACCGACAGACAGAGAGATAGACATCCTGTTACTTTATTATAAGGATTTTAGTTAATCTAACTTTTTAAAGAAAACTCTGGAAAATTGTGTGTACAACTCTGTGCAAAAAATGACCCTTAATTAGCTCACCACCTTTTTGGTGCAAGGATTAAAAGGGCTTAGACAATGGCCGATAAATTGATGTACAACCCTAATAATAATACCCCTTCTTACAATTAGTGGTTGGAACGTTTGGACAAATATCTAAATGAACCAACCAATCAAAATTCAATAAAAGTCACAAAGGTTGTTAAGCCAACAAATTAGAAAACGTTATTATAAGACTTTGGGGACTAGTGTAATAAATAGCCCAATGTCCCCTCCCTCCCTGTATTTGGTGGTAACTATTACTCAAGTAAGATTTATTTAATGTATTTTCTATCACACAAATATATATGGGGATTGCATTCAAATTATTATATGAGGTGTGTATTAATTGCCGCACACTAGTAATATAGCAAAACTTTTAAAAAAGCGATTTCTGTTTGGAGGGTGGTGGCATCCTTCCCTAAAATAGTTTAAAACCCTCTTCGACCCAATAAGAATCTTCATTGTTGTCACGGCCAGATAGGAAAGGCTGTGGTGTGATTTATTGTCTGTGTGAGATCTGTTACAGTGCACATAGGGGCAACAAGGGGCAACAATTCACCACCCCCAAATCAAGTTTTAAACATTCTATGAGTATTATCATACCCAATGTACATCAGATTTCAAAGGAATCGTAAAAATACGCTTTTTAAGTAAGCATTCTAATGCATGGAAGTCAAGAAATGCAAAAATTTTCTTACAGAAAAAGGCATACTTTTTGTGTTTCACCAACAATTTTAAAAGTATTATAAAATCTCTTAGAATTAACGTAATTAGACAAAATAACTTCTGATGAGTCATGCATTACATATATTTTGACAGTATAAAAGAAAAAAACACAAATTGAAGAAATTAGTCTTAAATAATTCTAGTTGAAGTCAAGATTTTAGTTTTTATTTGTTTGTTTTTTAATCAACATTTAAGAAGACAGTAAGAGGAAATATGTTTTCACCGGTTGCCACCGGCTAAAAAAACGATATTTGATTACCCAAAGACATATTTTAATCGCCAGTACTGGTTTCATTTACCCCCCCGCGACTCGTAGGGGTTTTTAGCCCGTTTTCTGAACGTGGGTGCACGAAAAGCTTGTAAGAAAAGGCGTTTAAATGCGCTTTTTAAGTCAAAACTTAAGATATAATTTAAATAAATAAAAGACACAGAAACATAGACATATTGGGAAATATTTATTCTGACTTAGAATTAAAGTTAATAATAAATATTTTCAAGTTCTATTGCACTAAATGATGAAGAGGAGAGGGGGGGGGGGCTAAACCTAAATCTAAACCTCTTTATGTTTGATGTTTTAATGTAACTAAATAATCGTTTCTATAGATTATTACAAATATCAGGGATCTAAAGGGATAAGACAAAGGTCAATAAATTGTTGTACATCCCCAATGATAATACACAAAATTACCCCTTTTGTAGATTAAAGTTAGTAGTTAAAACGTTTGAACACACAACTGTAAAACTTTGGGGACTAGTGTTATAAACAGCCCAATGTTCCCTACCTCACTGCGAAAACGTAAAGTTAATATGCAAATAACGTGAGGTTCTTATAATCATTCTAAATTTGAATTAGCAAGTAGTCTATCTGTCTGTCTATTGGTAATGCTTTGTTTTTAAATTATGTAGTTACAGGGTATTCATGTTTAAAGTCAGCAGTTTTATTTAGAAAGGGAGGGGACTGTTAATTACACTAGTCCCCAAACTTCAAAGTTTTATAATAACGTTTTTATATTCGTTAGCATAAGAACTTCAGGAAATTTAATTGATTTTTTATTGGTTGGTTCATTAAGATGAGTGTCAAAACTTTTCAACCACTAATTGTCATCTACAGACAAATAATTTTGTAATATAATTTATTAAATATGTATTTATTAAATATGTATCAATATTGGGGATGTACATATTAATCGGTTATTGTTTTGTTCCTTAGATCCCTAGGTGTTAATATATAATACAAAGTAGCTTGATGTCTGTTTGTCTGTCTGCCCATCCCTTAAGATCTCGCTAACCACTAAACTGATTGAATTCTACTCTTCAGGGAATATATCTACTGGTCCTGTGGTTGTTTAAAGATCTTTTTCAAAAATAAAAATCCCCCTCAATTTTTTCATATTTCTATAATTAGGGTCGGTCCGTCCGTACGTCTGGTACAGTTACTTAACTTAAACAGGCTAGAATTGTCCTATTGATCTCAAACTTTTCATGCTGATTTCTACAACAGTTAGGTACGACTTAGAAAGCACAGCAACTCTATAATCGTTACCAGAAAGTCCGTACATCCATTTATAACAAACTGATTTTTACTTTTTTGACAACAAATAATGGTTTTGAATGTTAAAAATATCCTATTCATCTGATTTTTTGAATACTGATTCCTATTTCAATAACGTCTATTGTTATAAGCGAAGCATCTCTATAATCAAGTCATAAAAACGTCAGTATGTCCTTAAACAGTAACATGTATTTAATCAGTTTTAATTACAATTTTGTATAGACATGCATTAATATTCAGTTCTGACACTTCACAAGTGTTAATGTTCATTTGTCCTTCCATTTCAGAGCTTCGCTTCTTTCATGGATGTTGTCATCCTTGTTTAATTACCTCTTGGGGCAAATCCCCTAGAGGCTAGGGGCGAAGCCGCTAGTATACATATAAACAGTAAACAAGAATCATAATATCATTATAAATATAGATATTAGTTAATAAAAATTTATGTTAATCATGCCCACATTTATAATGGATTTATTAAACATAAAAATAAAGTGAAACTTGTAGCTTGCTAAAATAAGGATCCCCATCCACCCCCATTTACACCATCCCCTCCCCTCCTACTGAAATGAATTCCATGACCCCAAATTTGACACTTTGAACACTAAAATCGGACTACAAATAACCTAGTAACACTTTAAAGGGCCCAAAAAGCTAGTGATAGGGTAGCTGCGCTACTAAAAAATTCTCATATTGCTCTGATAACCAAAACCCCTAATTAGACATTTTAAACATGAAATTCAAGATAGTTGATGGATAGATAGATGGATAGATAGATGGATAGATAGATGGATAGATAGATGGATAGATAGATGGATAGATAGATGGATAGATAGATGGATAGGTAGATGAATAGATATATGGATAGATAGATGGACAAGTAAATGGATAGACAGATGGATAGATGGATGGATAGATAGAGGGATAGATTGATGGATGGATAAATTGATAGTTGATGGATAAAGAGATGAATAGTTGATGGATAGATAGATGGATCGATATATAGATGGATAGAGAGATGGATGGATGGATGGATAGATGGATGGATAGATAGATAGATAGATGGATAGATGGATAGATAGATGGATAGATAGATGGATAGATAGATGGATAGATAGATGGATAGACAGATGGATAGATAGATGGATAGATAGATGGATAGATAGATGGATAGACAGATGGATAGATATATGGATAGATAGATGGATAGATATATGGATAGATAGATGGATTTATTGATGGATAGATAGATGGATAGGGTAAGGGGGGGCTATTTTCGGGAGGGGTTAATCTGGTAATTTTCTATCTACCTTCATAAAATGACCTTTATCTCCATGTTCCTTTTAAATGACAGAAAAAAACATAAAAGCAAATTTGTTTGTTGTTAAATTACCTACAAAAAAGTATAAAATGAAATTTTTGTGAGATGAATTTTAAGGGTACTAAATAATTAAATCCCCTTTTTGGTTGATTTGCCCCAATGTGCAGTGCAAACATTTTTAGAGTTAAGAATTTCGAATCAAACAGGGATTTGTATACACTCTTTATTGAATAGGTAGAAAGGTATCAAAATAGCTCCTAACAATAATATCAATTAGTTATATAATAAACATACATGATAATCATTTTAAGTAACAATCTATTTTATATTTAAGGCACGGACTTTGCTTTTATTAGTAAATATTTTAAGTTCAATCTTTAAATTTGCTTGCTCATTAACTTTGGGGACAATAAAGAAATTTCATAGAATACTTTTAATCAGTCTTTTAAAAAGTTGCTTAATAAAGTAAATATTTGGTATATAAATGGTTAAATAATATACAGCTTAAAATCATAATAAAATTATTTTTTCTTATATGGAATTTACTCATTATAGGGCCTATAAAAAAAATTATGTCACACAATACCAATGACCAATGATAGGCCAATACACCACAGACTAAATTACCAACAGCAGGCCAGTTTATATTTTAATTGGCCTATGATATATCAGTATGACGTCGTTTGGATAGTCACTATAAAAAGCTTTAATGATTGTTTCTTGTTTAAAGTCATTCGAAAGTGAAAACACACCATTATATGCTTATAGAACAGTATTCTGATAAATAGAGTCTAGATAAAATTTCTGCGTTATATGCATGTAAAGGCTCTTTATTCAAAGGTTTAAGAAAGGAGTATAAAAAATAGCACAAAACATTCCAAGGCTTGAATATATAAATAAAATAGCATAAAACCATCCCGGGAAGCTTCTCTGAAATGAATAACTCAATTAGTTGAAGTGTTATTAAAATCTTAAGCTTTGAACAAAAAAAATAAGCTACTTATGTGAGACAATACATATAACATTATTTTTCATAACACTTTTCCCTCTCTTAGTGTGCATCTCACATAGGTTGGTCTAGCAAAACAAATGTTTGTGGAATAATAAAATTCAAACAAGAACGTGTGCGGTCATAGATGCCGATATGTACAGAGAAAAAGTGGTTAAAATGGAACGAGAAAGGATGATACAAAAATTTATTTAATTTATTTAAGTAATATCACAAGCATATAATACAACTATACAAAGTGAAGGAATTTGGTATTTGGTAAAGTGAGTGAATCAGGAGGTTAGTTATTTGTTTAGTTAAGCAAGTCTGTCTATAAGCTTGTAAATAAGATAATCAGTGAGTCATATAGAGAATCTTTTTAGTAAATTAACTAGTCAGTGTGTCAGGGAGTAAGCAATTATGTCAGTGAATCAGTTTGTGAGAAAGTAGGTCAAGTATTAATCAATCAGTAAGTCAGTCAACTCGTCAGTCAACTCGTCAGTCAGTAAGTCAGGGAGTAAGTAAATTAGGCAGTTTGTTTAAGAGAATAATTAAGTCAGTCAGTGAGTAAGAAAATAATTAAGTCAGTCAGAAAATAGGAATAGTTATTTCTCGTATCGTATTATTAACGGCTTTCCGCAGATATAGAATGTACAATTATAAGATTAAAAATAGTTTTTTTAGCCCCGTGGTGCAGAAGGCACCGGCTAAAAAAACTAGTTTTAATCTTATGATTGTACATTTCTATATTCGTAGAAAACTGGATATAATACGATGCTAGACATAGTTTTTTCGTTTTCATGAGAACCGGTTCCTATCCACCGGATTTAAATGAATACGAGAAAAATAATTAAGTCAGGTAGTAAGTAGGTTAGTCAGTAAGTCATCGAGTAAGATTGTCAGCCTGTGAGTCAGTCAGTAAGTCAGTTAGTTAGTCAAGGAAAAGGTAAGTCAGTCAGTATGTGAGGGATTCAGATTGTCAGTCAGTGAGTCAGTCAGTAAGTCAGTTAGTTAGTCAGAGAAAAAGTAAGTCAGTCAGTATGTGAGGGATTCAGATTGTCAGTCAGTGAGTCAGTCATTACGTCAGTCAGTAATTAAAACATTGTGTCCTACAGTGAATCAGTCAGGCAACTAGTCAGCAACACAGCAAATGAGTAATTTAGTAATCGAGTAAATAAGTGTATCAGTCATTCATTATAACAGTCAGGAGGTAAGTATGTCAGTCAGGGAGAAAGTAAGTCGATAAGTGAGGAAAATAAATGAGAGATGCCACGCAAATGAAAAGTGGGAATTGAGAAGTAAAAATAAGAAAATAAAAAAAATAAAAAAATCAGCAAAATAAAGTCTATTAAATAATGATTTACAGAGTCAAATAAAAAAGAATAACAGATTATGGGGGGTCAGCCAATTATGGTGGTGTTGCGCATCTAAAAAATATATCAAACATTGTTATTTTTCTTCAATATTCTTATAAAAATAATAGGAAAATGCATGTTTAGAGAAATTTTTATTATTGTTTTACTATTTTATCTCGAATTTACCTTTTCCCTGTTCAATTTTGGTAAGGTTAATTCATCACTAACCCCTCCTCTCCTTCAGTCGTTTACGAGATCTTAACTCTTAAGACAGGTAGTTTTATCATTTTTTTTACATAATTCCCCATATCTTAGGTGTTTTTGGTTCGATTTTCAAAATCTTTTTAGACAATAGTGTTAAAATTAAATTTCCCGTTGTAATTTACTTTTACCATTGGTCTGTCAGTCATAATATAAAATATGAATATAAAAAAATTTAAAATGTGTTAGAAAGGTTTTGTGATTTTTCTCCAATAACCAATTCTTGATTTTAACAAATGTTCTTAAATCTACATGTCATTATTCTTATGGATATTGTCATCTTTGTTTTTCTATTATGTATAAATATTCTACCTTACACTAATTTATTATTAGACATTCCTTTATATTTTTATTTACATATACAAAATAGGACAAGGAATAACATTCTGTAAATAATGCTTTAGGGAGATTTTAAATAAGATATCAAATCAAATCTTATCCCATCTTAAAACCAATTTCCACTCAGTTTCTAGTATTTCTGATATTGCTACGAGTACGAAATTGATAATTATCCGCTGGATTTGAACGGGTTCTGAGGCATACTGAAAAATCATGTATCATGTCGTGTTACAGACATTTTTATATGAATATTGAAATAAAAATGGGTTTCATTATAGTCAATTAACGCATCGTGTTATAGACAGCTTTCTGAGGAGAACAAAATTAAATAAAAAAAAATAGTTTTGTTAGCCCAGGCCTTGGGCTATTACGGAACAACAAAACTAGAATTAATCTTATCATTTTTCTCTCCGCGGAAAGCTGTGTATAATACGATGCAATAAAAACTTATATGAAACCCAATCCCTGCATAGGACCGAAGAGAACTGTATATTAAGAATAATTTATTGTTAGATTACAATATATATTTCTTCGCTGTTCAGTGTTCATAGGTTTTGCCAATAGATTTATTACCCTATAGATGGTCAATCAGACAGGATATCATTATCCAACTTAAAAGGGAATTTCTAGCAGAGAATGATTTTTATTTTTACGTTAAGTCATATTCTACGAGCAATTATTCAATTATTCAGAAACAACCAATTATTTTCTTACATCCTACCTCCTCTTGGACGTATATGCTGTTATCCAATAATTAAGAATGGCTCATAAACATTGATTGGTAGGTACAAACTAGCAGTTTCCAAACTTTTCCATTGATAACTGTAATCTACAGTGAGGGTTATTATGTTAATGATGTTAGGGGTATAATATGCATAAAATTATATAGGTCATTTTCAGGAAATCTTTACACATTTTAAGAGGATTACTGAAATTTATCAAAGTCCTATTAGCTAGAGTCCATGCCATATGTACTATGTTGTAGACTCATATAAATCATTAGAACTTTTAATGCAGAAAAATATTAGTTATCATGCTGCTAGGGTTAAGGATATAACATCAAATAAATTAAAAATATATATTAATTCTTTCTCTTTCTTTATCTTTTTTTGATTCTTTCTTTTCTTTCTTTGTCTTTATTTTTCTTTCTCTTTGTTTCCGATTCTTTCTAATTTGTCTCTTTGCTTTCTTTCATTCGTTTCTCTTTCTCTTCTTTTCGCTCTCATTTTCTTTCTTTCTCCTTCGCTCTCTCCTTTTTACTTTATTTACATTGTAGCGGCTATCAACTAGTGGAGTTCAGAGGCACTTGGGTTTGAAGATTTTTTTTTTACTTTTAGGCATAAAAGGAAAGAAATTTTTTTTTCGAGCGTAATTTATCTTGAAAGGTTGTGGTACCCTCCCCACAAATAGATACAAACCTTTCTTGGATCTATGATAATCTACATTGATAAAGGATAACCATATCGGTTCAGCGGTTAACAAGATCTTTCGGTACACACAGACACATAGTCAGACATCCTGTTACTTTTATATAAGGATTTATGTAATATCTTTATCTTAATGTTTATACTCATGATGTAAAGGTGTAGCAGTGTAGAGCTATAATTAATTTCTTTCCAATAATTTTTATACTTTTACCCCATAAATTACGAGAGATAAAGGAATAGGTAGCACCGAAAAACATATCTAATTAAACAGAGAAATGAAGAAAGCAGGAAGGGACGGGACATTTGGCTGTTTATTATACTAGTCCCCAAAGTTTTATAACAACTCTTTCTTATTTGTTGGCTCAACAACTTTGAGGACTTTTATTGAATTTTGATTGGTTGGTTCATTAATTTGAGTGTCTATGCGTTTAAACTACTAATTGTAATATACAGAAGGGTTAATATTGTGTATCATCATTGGGGATGTAAATCAATTTATCGGCCATTGTCTTATCCCTTTGGATCCCTTTTATAAGTTTGATAAGAATAAGAACTAGGTAGTAAAGATTAATATGAGAAAAACTTAATTGTTTATGTTTATTGTATCTTACAAAAGCAATATAATTGAAAATTAGTATAGTTTTTTTAATTGGTGGAATTTTGAGAGTTCTAAACTTTACTTTCTATAGAACTGTTCTATGTTTTATTCTTTTTCAAATACTCGATGGTTACAAACTTATTATTAGAATAGATAGATAATTTGATAGATAGATAGTTAGATAGAGCTACTTGAAAGAAGTATTAAGTGGTTGTAAAAAGAAATGGATTTAGATTAATTTTGTTGAAACAAGAAAATATTTTTATCGTAGGACTAGAAATTTTGTACTGCAGTATATTTTTGCTACTTCTATCAATATTAATTGCCATTGTCTTAAATTAATTTTGAATTTTGTTTATCCTTAACTTATTTTAAAAAGTATCTAAGCATCAGGATTTGAAGAACCCTTTGATACCTTTACAATTTTCACCCTCAAAATTACTGTGTAAGCAAAAAAGTACAAGGGGGGGGGGGTAAAGGAAAAGGGAAGGATTAAAACTCATAATTTTGAAATGATATGTCAAAAAGTTACCTGATTTGCAAAAAGTAAGAGCTTTAAGCCATTTATTTGGTAGTTTTCAGATATTATTTGTGAGGTGGGGTTTAAATAGATTTTTTGGGATATTACTCTCATTACAACCTTCCCATCACCTTTGAGGTCCATGCATTGCTTCTGTATTTGGTTAGTGGATGATCAACCAATAAAGATCTATTCTGCAGTGAGAAATTGCAACAAACTTTTGTCAATCAATAAAGTTGACAATATACCTACCATACAAGAAAATATTTGGAAGTAGTTCATTTTCCTTTTAAATCCATGTCTAGTAAATTTCAAGGAAAGGAAACTGTTTTCCAGTATGGCTTCGAAATCTATTAATATTCGCTGGATTAGAACCGGTTTTTAGCCATACTGGAAAATCATGTATAGCATCGTATTACAGATAATTTTTTAACCTAATATCTGCCGAAAGCTGCAATTAAAAGTCTATTACTATAGATGTGAATAGATCTCGCCCAAAAGAATAATGAGAATGTTCAAATGAATACGTTATCTATAATACAAAGTTAAACGATGTCTGTCCGTCTGTCTGTCCGTCCGTCCGTCCGTCCGTCTGAAGCTTAAGATCTCGGTAACCACTGAACCAATCGGATTTTTACTCTTCAGGGAATATACCTACTGCTCCTGTGGTGGTTTTAGGCTATTTTCTTGAGGCGTGGGACACCCCCAACTCCCCCAAAAACAACCCCCGCCCATTTTTTTTGTAGAAGATTTCCTTGGTCCTTTTTTATTTTTTTTTGTCCTTGACCTTGAAATTAAAGTGATTAAAGTTTTTAAAAATTGCTAAAATTTGTCTATTTTCTTGATAAAACATCATTTATCTTCTTTATAAAAGCGAAGCCTTTTTATAATTATTGTAGGTCCTTTCGTCCTTAACGGTTAGCTCTTTTCGTTAATCTAGACATGTTAGAATTGTTCTGTCGATTTCAAACTTTGCATGATGATTACTATAACAATTAAAAGCCTAGCTACTTAATAATCGTTACCAAAATGTCCCTGCGTTCATATAAATAATGTTGATTTTTAACTTTTTAGACAATATTTTTTATGTAATATAATTATTAATTATCCTATATTTCTGATTTTTAGATACTGATTCTTAGGACAACAAAGAAAAATGTTAACCTTCATAAAAAGCACAAGATGACCAAAACGATATAGCAAACACAGGAATAATCATACATATCCTTATTTGCATCCCTTTAAAATATAATATAGTTTAAAAGTTCTTAAAAGTTCTTTAAAGGTGGAATTAAATGAGAAATGTAAAAATTATCTGATTAAAACAAAAAATTATAAACAAGAAAATTTGTAAATCTTTACAAGCGTATGTTATCTTCCTTGGACGAAGCCTAAAATACATAACTTTTGCACCACGTCGTCTTCCTGTGACGTCATATTCTCCATCTCTTTTTTAGGGATTTTCTTTCCCACTTCTCCTCTCATCTCCCTCATTTTATGACGTCACAGGAAGACAACGTGGCGCAAAAGTTATGTATTTTGTGCTTCGTCTCTTCCTTGTTGTACCTCTTACTATATCCTTGAAATTGAAACAATAAACATGTGTAAAATTCAGGGATGCAGGGATAAGCAAGTTCAATATAAATTTTCTCAATATTCATAAAGAAAAAGTGGAAGTGGAGTAGGAAGGGGGATGTTAACATAAGATTTTATTTTATTTTTGTAGATTTTTATATATGATTTTGGAGAATTTTTTACAAAAACAATTTTGGTGATCTGGCTATCATAGCCGATTTAGCCATCCTACTTTTAAAAAAAAAGAATTCACCTCTGAATAAAACCAGCCAGCTGCCAATATTCATGGCGGCTGAATGCATTTCTTAAAGTTTTGGCACGATTTTATGACTGTCTGCTGTTGATTAGCAAGTTTGGCAAATGATAATGATGAAAAAATTGCAGAATATTTTCAGCTGTATTTTTTAACGACTTGGCGACTGTCTAACAAAAACTGGCGGTTCCGTGCCATAACCCGTACCTTCAATATTTCTAAAATACAGAAACATATCGAATTTGTAGCCATAAATTTTGTTTTACATCCAAGAGTTAAATTGAGGATATCTTATTCGATTTATCATAGAATAATAAAAAACAGATTTAAGATTTAGATCATATAACATTATGTATACAATTCATAGATGTAGAAAGAACTTCAAATATATAAATCTAGTGCAATTTGTAAAAACTTTATACACCCTAATCAAATCTGAAATAAAATCAAAGAATATCTATATAATTTTTGTATAAGACTGGCTAATATGTTCAAACTAAAAGCCCCCCTCTCCTTTATATAAAATAATTTGCACACCCTATGGTAAAATAAACTACCGAACAATTATTCTATGTATAGTAATCCATGTTTTAGCAACAATTCTTTATGTGCTTTATGTGTCTGAGTTATATTTAGAAAATTCAAAGATATGTTTACCTTAATCTTTTACTATTGTATTTTTAGTAGAAAAGATACTCTACTATACAGGTCAGGCTGTCTGTAACGATGATTTATATTTCTCTACCCCGTGTCCTCCAAAAGCCTAAAACCATCCCGAGGCAGTGTAAAAATAAAGTAGTATAAAACCATTATGGAACCTATGTGAATCTTCCATAAAATTGGACTCGTTTATATCGAAATCTTAAGCTACAGACAATAAACATTACTACGATATGATATTTTGACTTGTATTTGAAAATTAGGGAAAGTAGAAAAATAGCCTATACCACAATGTAAAGCTTTCCTAAAATGAAGATCTTGTTCGGTTCAGTGGTTATCTAAATCGTCAGATACAGACAAAAAACTGATCAAAAGTTATTCAAAAGACTAGCAGCCTCTAGGGTATATCTTGGTAAAATATGAAATAAGTAAAAAACAACCCCATCCCTTTTGGAAAGCTTCTCTGAAAACTACAACCAATTCATACCAGCATTTTGCGTTATATTTTGCTTCGCCCCTAGAGACCTCTAGGGGTACTTTTCGGATGATGGTGGTATCCTTCTCCGATATAGTTATAAGCCTTCCCAGGACCTGAGAATCTACATTGTAAAATAGTACCATATAGGTCCTGCGGTCAGCGAGATCCTTCGCTACTGACAAAAAAGCCTAATACTTTATATATTAGGATAAAATTTGAAGAAGTTGAGAAATTACCCTAAAACCACTCCAAGATAATTAAAGTCTTTCCTGAAAAATACAAACCATTCTGACCAGCACTTTCCGAGATCTTAAAAAAAACTTACTTTTTTATCTTGTAGGAGGGTATATATTTATCAATAATATCAGTGAACAAACAAATCCTGGTAAAGTCAAATGCACGCATCTATATATATATATATAGATAGATAATAGTTTATTGCTTCCGCAAAAAAAATTTGATTTGAAGTTCGCAAGAAATGTTAATTTGTTTCCAGCTAATAAAGTCGTGGAATTATGGTTAGCAAATAGGAAGGGTGTTCTTCACATGATGATAAATATATGGAATTATGGTTAGCAAATAGGAAGGATGTTCTTCACATGATGATAAATATATGGTTATTATGGTTAGCAAATGGGAAGGGTGTTCTTCACATGATGATAAATATATGGTTATTATGGTTAGCAAATAGGAAGGGTGTTCTTCACATGATGATAAATAAAAATATATGAAATTATGGTTAGCAAATAGGAAGGGTGTTCTTTACATGATGATAAATATATGGTTATTATAGTTAGCAAATAGGAAGGGTGTTCTTCAAATGATGATAAATATATGGTTATTATGGTTAGCAAACAGGAAGAGTGTTCTTCACATGATGATAAATATATGGAATTATGGTTAGCAAATAGGAAGGGTGTTCTTTACATGATGATAAATATATGGTTATTATGGTTAGCAAATAGGAAGGATGTTCTTCACATGATGATAAATATATGAAATTATGGTTAGCAAATAGGAAGAGTGTTCTTCACATGATGATAAATATATGGAATTATGGTTAGCAAATAGGAAGGGTGTTCTTCACATGATGACAAATATATATAATACTTAAATTCTAGTCATTTTTTTTTATTTTTTATGTTTCGTTTTAAAGTAGAACAATGTCTATCCGTCCGGCCGTCTACCTTCATAAACTTTTAAACATCGCTACTGAATTGATTGGGTATTATTTTAATTAAAAATCCTTTTTTGTAATACAAAAGTTTTAGCCTATTTTTTGAGGAGTTGTGGAACTCCTCTCTAAGCAAAATCGACTTCTTCCCCCCACCAAAAAAAAAAAAAAAATAAGGAACGCCACTGATTTTATCTTTCAATTGAACTATAATAGGTAAGAAAAGATTAATCAACCTTCCTCCGAAGTTTTAGAGCTAATTGTGATTTCTAAAAATTTAATTTGATAAAATGCAATACGTTTTGTTTTAATGTAAATTTTAGATTAAAATCACAATTCCATGTGGATTTAAAAATTAATTAAATTTACAAGTCATGCGATCGAGTTGCTATCTACTAAAACTTTTGTAGTTTTGTCAGAAATTCTAAATTTTGTAGGCCCACCAATCATCATTGCCTGCCCGTTCCTGCAGAAACTTTTAATCGTCCGAAACATTTTATGCCATGCCCTTTCAAATCTCGAGAATGGACATGGATATGTATCATGATGAAATAGGACAATTAGGAATTGACACAACACAGTTAAACCCTTCCCCTAACTCCAACAAATTATGACCCTATTAGGGGAAGGTGGAAAACGTACCTTTCTTAGTTTGAGTGGGGATGGGGGAAGGGGTGGAGGGGAAGAGCATCAACTATAAAATTTTCCTAAAGTAATATAATTAGGTTTGTCCGTTACGTCGTATTTTCCTAATGTATAGTTTTAATTTTGTCATCTTTACTGAATTGTATTCTTTATACTATTTGTCCCCTTTCCAGTTTGAACTAAAATGTAAGGCTTATTAGATGTTTTTATACTTCAGTCTAATTATTTTGTTTAAGTTTGAGCAAGTCTATTCCTTTGACTTAAAACTATCTTAAAAATCTGTTCCTTAAAAGTTGTCGTTTTACGAAATGACAATTCAAGGTAAAACAATCGAAATCTCATAAAGAAGAAACAATCTTGGCAATTTACCTTGAACCGATAATGAATAATAGTGGTCAAGAAAGATCTATAAATAATAATATATATTTGGATTTACTAAATTGTAATTTTTCTCATTTTCAAATCCAAATTTTATGTTTTCTAAAAAGTATTTTTATTGAAGGAACACCACTATAGGAAATAGTATGTATCTTCTTTTTTTTTCATCTTTTTTCTTTCAATAGTACTCGCAGGGATATAAAGAATTCTTCTGAAGATAAACTTTTTATTAGACGTTGTTGGACATCCAAAAAAAAACTATTTTCAGGATAATAATGCAATGTTTAAATTTGTAAACAACCCATTCTACCATAATTATTTATTATCTACTTAGAAAAAATTACGCCGATTTTATAATTTTTGGAAAGTTAAAATTCTTTTCCAGTGGCGTGCACAGTGATCAACCAGTGGGGTTTAAAACCATTAGGGATGAAAAAGGAGAAGGCATCCCTTTCTAATTTCAATTCTAAAGTTGGTGTTGACGCCCCTATACACCCCTCTACCGCACGCTACTGCATTATATATGTTTTTTATACTAAGATTTAAATAGCATCAAGAAAGAATATAATAATAGTTATTTCTTGCATCGTATTATAAACAGCTTTCCGTGAATATAGAATGTACAATTATAAGATTAAAACCAGTTTTTTAGCCCCGAGGTATCGAAGGCACGTGTTAAAAACAGATTTTAATCTTATGATTGTACATTTTTATATTCGTAGAAAGCTGGATATAATAAGATGCTAGACATAGTTTTTTCGTATGGATGAGAACCGGTTCCTATCCACCGGATTTGAATGAATACGAGAAAAATTGTTTCCAAATCTTTCTTTCAATTAAAAGGATGGGAGTCTTTTGTATTTGAATTTATTGAAAATATTGTGAGGAAAAGAAATTCACCTGTCCCTATTTCCCTGTATATGACAAATTTACTGTATTTGCAAAGCTTTTTATTACTCTAAATATTTTCTATCATTAGCAGTGAAACATAAAATAAATTCAGGAATTATTGGATGGGCCTTTATGGTAAAACTTTGCCTTTTCAAGTAAATTTTAAGGGTAGGAAGAGTTGTGAGTTAATGAGAACGGCAATACCTTTGCCTACTGTTGCTTGGCCCAAATCAGGCGCTACTCATTACCATACGCAGTTAGGACTTCCAGACAGAGGTCGTGCAAACAAAGAGTTGATTGTCTCCACTTAAAACCCCCGGCAATTGGGAGCGTTACAATGCAATTCATACGAAGAGTATCTTCAAGTTAGCGTGGAAAGGACTTGTACCTGAGCCGTCACTTAGCCTTCCAAGATGTCACCATCACGAGTACCTTGGCTTCCACCTTCCTTGTTAAAATGAATTTGGTTACACAAGGATGAATACATTCATGAATGCAGAGCTCTAAACAGTTTAAACATAAACTGTTTGCAGCTGCAATTTGTCTCAATTATACTCTGATCCTGTCGCCGACATTCCGAGTCTATTCTTAAATATTGTTACAATGCATGTAACAGTGAGGTACAACTTAGAAAGCGTAGAAACTCTATAAACATTACTAGACAGTCCGAATGGCCATTGGTCTAATCTTCTTTAGTATTAAACGCGATGTTACAATATATTTGCTATTGATCATTTGTACGAGTTTATTATTTTTTGGCTTCTTTTTTATTGTATTTGTCATCCTTGAATTATATTGCACTAGTTGGTAAAGATTATTGTCTGGAAAACAGACTGCTCAAGACTGCTGAAGACTGCTGGAGACTGATGCTGACAAACAAAATTTCAAACCTGGAAAATTAAATTTACTTTTGTTTGCTGAGATTGCTATAAAATCAGGGATCTTAAGGGATAGAACATTAGACGCTAAGCGGATGAACTGAACATCCCCAATGATGATCAACTAAATTAAATCTTGTATAGTTTAAGAAGATTGATGAAAAAGTTGAAGCACTGCTGGTTTGTATAACCCAATCCAGATTTAATAAAAAGTCCATAAAGATTTTATATAAACAAATAAAAGAACGTTTTTTTGTTTGATAAATTCAATGAGTGAAAAAGTCTTTGATACTTCTTAGTTATTTACTGAAATATATTTCTGTGGACATTGCACCCTCTTGTGTTTAAAGGGCTTATTTTAACCTTCCTGAAACAATTTGCATCTGTAAATAATTTAACCTTCCCCCAAAATATTTTTTGACAATGAAATATAAATGTTCAGGGGCAGGTTGAGGGTACCCTTTTTGTGCTGAAACACCATTGGAACGAAAAAAAAACAAATAAGGAATTAAAAGTTAAATTTTCAAAAATAAAAGGCAGTTTTTAAACTCTTTAGTTTTAAAAAGACAAAGTTTTCCCTTTTTCAAATACATTTTGTATATTAAAATGAAATAGTTTTATACATTTCATAACATATTACGTACAAATGTTTAAAATATGAAAACCATAAAAATTATTCAAGCATATTGAACAGAAGTATATCTTACATAAAAAGTGTCTCATTCAGATTCATATGTAAATCACCTTTTAAAAAGCGAAGCTTTTCTATAATTAGGGTTGGTCCGTCCGTCCGTCCGAGACAGATAGCTTTTTTGTTAATTTAGGCATGTTAGAATTGTCCTATCCATTTCAAACTTTACATGGTGATTCCTGTAGTAGTTGGGTACGATTTAGAAAGCATAGCATCTATATAATCATTACCAGAATGTCCGTACGTCCATTTTAAACATGTTGATTTATTACTTTTTTAACAAAATATTTTTATGTGATCTAATTATCCGATTGTTCTGATTTTTTGTAAACTGATTCCTGGGACAACATAATAGTACAATATTATAAGCAAAGCAACTCTATATTCAAGTCCTAAAATGTAAGTATGTCCATAAACATTATCCTGTATAAAGAAGTTTTTCAACAAATTTACTCACAACTTTGCTTTGTCTCTTATTCAATTATATTCTGATTATGCAGTTCTGACACTATACAAGTGTTAATGTTCTTTTGTCCAACCGTTTCAGAGCTGCGCTTTTATGGATGTTGTCATCCTTGTTTTTATAAAACTGTGTCACTCTCGGGGAGGGAGGTGATATCATAATGTAAATTTTATTAGTACCCAAAGTTTTGAAAACACGTTACCTCTTTTGTTGGTATGATATCTTTTATTGAGTCTTGGTCGGTTGATTTAAACTAACAGTGTTCAAACTTTTCACCTATTAATTTCAATCTTCAGGAGGGGTAATTTTATGAATCCTCAATTGGGATGTACATTAATTTATCGTCCATTGTCTTATCCTTTAATATCCTGATAACAATAGGGAAATATATCTAAGCTATGAAAACAAGGACGATTAAATCTAATAATGCAGTGCCAAAGCAAAGTAGTCTGTCCGTATGTCTGTTTAAACAAAAAGGCTCGCAAAGCAAACTAGTACATATACACAACACATGTAGGCATACAATTATGCTTACAAGGTCTGTTTTTGTTTATTCATGTCTTTATGCAGTTTAAGATGATTTTATAGATTTATTGTTCTTATCTAAAATCTCGTAATTTTTATTGCTGTGCTGCTTATGAAGAATATCCTCGTTGTTTATTTTTTACCTGATTTAAGAAAGTCTAAATATTAAAGGCTGGTTTTAATTTGTTTAAAAACATGAAACGTTTTTTTTCTGATACCAAATGTCCCACGTCAATGAAGAAAATGAGATATCGATAATAAAATTTTGTCAATGGTAAATGGATTAAATAAAGCTGGATGGATAAATTCTCTTTAAAAAAAAATAATGTATTTGTGTTTAAGAATTATGTATCCTATTCCTCAAATGTCGTACATATTTACATAATTTTTCAAATACAAAATACATTTTTCAAAATTTATTTTACTCATAACTATCATTAAAGAAATATATTTCGTAAGATTAACAAAAATTCAGAATGTTTTTATCCCTTACTCACTTTTCCCCTCTTATTGTTCTTTTAAAAAACAAAACATATCTTTTTACTCTATTTTGCTTGGCTTTTTTATTTATCTATTTTTTGTTTACAATTTTTACGTTAGCGAGTAGTAGTATTTATCGCTTTATATTATAGAAGCTTTCCGCAGATATTCATTTAAAATTGTCTGTATTACGATGCTAGATATGATTTTTTAGTAAGGCTGAGAACCGGTTCTAATCCAGCGGATATTAATCGGTCTCGAACCCATAATGAAAAAGTTTTAGAGGGCACCAACCCTTTTAAGATTAGTCGCCTGTAGAAAAAATACCTCCCTTCTCCTCCTTCTCGAATTATTTTTTTAATCTTTAAAACTAAAATTAAGGTCTTTAAATCTAGTCTTACCATCTCCACTTTATAGTGTTTAGGGGCGCAGCCGCTAGCGAGAGATAAAGTAGAAATGCTTTATTTAAAGGGAGTAAATTTAAGTACATTAAAAACTATTGATTTAAAAAGAAGGAATTGTACGTAGCGATTATAGGATTAAATGTTATTAAGATGGGATAAAATAACATGAAATACTCTTATTACAAATAAATGTTAGTTATCCTATACATTTTGTATTGTAAATACTGTATTATAATATGTTGGATACGGTAATAAACTTTTGAAATTATTTTCCAAAAATAGTATTTTTAACTACATGAGTGACGTTTAATTTATAATTGGGGGGTGGTACCCTCCCCCAAAAGAGTTAAAACCTTCCTAGGGCCTGTGAGAATCAACCTATAAAGGTGAACCATATCGGTCCAGAGTTTATCGTGATCCTTCCGTACAGACAGACAATTAGAGAGACAAAGATCCTGTTACTTTTATATAAGGATTAATTTTGCGATTCTTATTATAGAAAAGCTTTGCTTCTAAATTTGATTTTTTAGATTTTAAGATACTGGTTTGCTTCTACTGGTATACTTGTGCCCCACCTTCATCTCAATAAACCAGGTAAATAGGTATACAAATGGTTAAAGACTAGCGAACAGAGCGTGAGTGGCGGACACGACGGGCGGATTCACTAATGTCTAACTGTAAAGAAGCTCCGCTTAAATCCCCCAAAACACAGAGTATCTATATGCAAGTTTATTCATAGGCAACCAAAACAATACTGATTTGAATACTTACAGAATTAGGATCGGTTAAACAGGATAACAATGATTCTTTTCCTTTATATATTTTGGGAAAAGGAACAATTTATTATATAAGCATAATTCATTCAAGCAGATTATACACAAGGACCTCCTTACCTTATTGTAACGAGGGTTAAAGTTGACGAAATATTGCCATTTAAATTGTAAATTTGTTTTTATAGAGAAATAAAATTTTTAATGTTTTTATCTAAACATAGAAAAGTGTTCATATATATTTGCAAATTAATTAGTTTCATTATTGCAGTGAATAATGAAGAATGGATGAATTTTACCATATTAAAAATTGTCATGGAGAGAGGAGACATAATATTGAATATTTCACTGGTACCCTTAATTATATAACACTTTTCTCCTATTTGTTGGCTATAAAACTCTTGGTACTTCTACTAAATTTTGTTTAGTTGGTTCCAAACTGTTAATGTCCAAACTTTTTAACCAATAACTTTAATCAAAAGAAGGGGTAATTAAAATTTAGTTTAAAGTCATTGAATAATTGCATCAATTTATCGAACATTGTCCCTAAGGTCCCTAGAAAATTTTCGTTTAATTTGAATATTTTACGGTAAGGATGACATAGGATATATTTATGTTAAGGATGGTTTCAGCAGCCCTCTCCAAATCTAATGATGCCAATCTGCCTCTTCATTTATTATATGTCGGTAAGCTTGTACAATAACCAGGGATATGACGGATAGCACTATTTAAAAAATCATTTTTAGTTTTGTATCTGTTGTTTTATGTTCGTTGTTTTATTACTGTTTACTCCCCTAGAGGTTTTAAGTGGCACTTTAAAAATTTTAAATATTTTGAAAGGGTTGATTTATCTTTGGAGGATATCTTACATTTATATAAGGATTATATAATTTTTACGTTCAACATTACATTTATTAGAATAATTTCCAGTATGGCTTCGAAACCGACTAATATCCAGTGGATAAGAACTGGTTCTTAGTCACACTGAAAAATTATGTATCGTACCACATCCAGTTTTTTACGAATTAAAAAAGTTCAATCATAATATTAAAACCAGTTTTGTTTCCTGTACCTTCGACAAAACTGGTTTTAATCTTATAATTGTACATTTTAATATCCGCGGAAAACTGTTTATAATACGATGCGATAAATAACTATACCTAGGTGTCAGGAATTACGTATGATATAATCAACTCGCCGCCTGCCTATGGATTAGAACATGATGCCAACGGTAACATCCAGCCCAGGGCAATCAGCGTTTGGCAGGTACGATTAGTTTCCGTAGATACTCTATAATCAGGGTCTGTACATACGTCTGTGTGTCTGTCTGGCTCATGTAAATTGAATTTAAATCTTGCTGATGGATGTCAAAATAAAAAAAAGAACAAACTAGCCTAAATTTCATAATCATTGATTTACTGATAATACCGGCCGGTTTTTTTTAAATAGTACTCTTATTGCGTTTATTTTCTATAAGATTGTGTTATTATTTTAATTTGTCCCTCCTATTAGTTCAGAAGTTATGTTTTAATCATAAATATATTTATCCATTATCGTAACGAAGCTAGTCTATACTTAAAATTGTCTCTCCGTCCGTCAGTATGATTTTATCAGCTGCTAATTAAGATTCACAGCTTTTATTTATGTTATGATTCCCTCTGTCCATAAGCATCCAGTATAGTTATTTCTTTCATCGTATTATAAACCGCTTTCCGCTTACTTACTTTACTTTGTTTGTCTGTCGGTCATTCTTTAAAAGACAAATGTTTCGTGATTTTCTTATATTATTGATCAGTAATCCTCTGTCTTTCTGAACATCTGTTCTATAACTCAGTTTGTATGTTTGTCCATTCAACATTTTGTTGTGCTATGCTAATAATGAATATTATCATCTTTGTTTACAGTTGAACCAGCAATACATTGTCGAGGGGTTCTCAGCTGGCTTTCTTATGCTCCTGGGAGGTTTGGGAATAATTATCCTAGAAAAGGCAGCCAAAGTTCAAACAAGGTAAATGTGTAAAACAAGGATGAAAACATCTAGCTGTTAAGGCCGGCAAAGTTGAATATATATGGCATAGTATAATTCCTGAAGGGAACATGGCATGAAAATTATAATGGTACCCAAAGTTTTCTCAAATCTTTTTCTCAATCAATAGCTTAATATCTTTAGTACTTTTTAAAAATCTCGATTAATTGGTTTAAACTAGCAGTGTCTAAACCAATAATCTTAGTCAGAAGGGATAAATTTGTCTATCATCATTGGGGATATAACTTAATTTTTGTATAAGATTCTACAAGGACGTCGATTGTGCTTTAGAAATGTAATTTAACCGTCTTCCTTATGAGATAAACTTCTGAAATATCTTTTAAAGATTCTCCTTCTACGCTATACAACTTAATTTGGCATTGAAATAAAAAAAATATTTTTAATTTCCAAGACCAAGTAATAATTTGTAAAATACTTTTATAGCTTTAAAAGTAAAAAATGGTTATGAGTGTTTTTTCACATTATTGCAAATTTTTATTGTTATAAAAGGTAAAAAACGTTGCTCTTGGGAAATTAAGAAATTTGAAATAAAAATTTTGCCAAACTCAGGGTTTGAATTTTTTTTTTTACAAAAATTTGATATTTATTAAAGTAAACTTAATAACCCCCTCCCCCTGAAAAATGACCTCATGTACATTAAAATTAGTGGTTGAAACGTTTGGACACCAACCAATCGAAGTTCTAAAGTCCAAAAAGTTACAAAACCAATGAATAAGAAATTATTATTACAAAACTTTGGGGACTATTTTAATAAACAGCCCATTGTCACCTCCCTCCCTGCCAAAAACTTGACTTACAACTATAGCAATATTTCAATAAATTGTATCAGCCTTTCTGAGATCTTACTGACACATAGACGTCACATAATTACATACATAGTTGAATATCTTGATATGTAAAGTAGTAAAGTTTATTGTTTTTTTTTTTCGATAAGATCTTGCTAACCACTGAGTCGAATAGTGATCACCATTTAGAGAAAAAGATCCTAGAAGGATTTTAGGCTATTTCATTTTTACATTTGAGTCTTGGATTAGTAGCTATTTTTCTACTACAGAGACGCTAGTAAATGATAAAAACTGTTTTTCTCAATGTTAAACATTATAGATTTTATTTATATAATTGAATTCAATAATATACATTATACAAGAAAAAAAGAAAAGGCAAATAAAAAAATAAAATACTTATATTTATATTTTTTTTTATCAGTAAGTGAAGGAGGAAGGGTAGGGAGGTTCCACACTCCCTCTTAAGTTTCAACCATCCCCCTATTCCACCATTCCACTAATACATTAGATCTCTCTATTTCTTACATTTAAGTCTAATCCTTTTAGATTCCCCTTGAATCATATGAAGTAACAACGAAAGAAAAGCCAACTACAAAAAAACTTAATTTTTTTGCTACTTTGTTTTATAGAATGTAAGTTATATTGTAAAATGGATGTGAAGAGGGTAAATTTATCTTCCAATTACCAATCCCTTTAGTTCTAATAATTTCAGAGGATTAAAAAATCTGCTGACTGGCTTTGGATTCTTCTGTGCAATTTCGGGCCCTGTCGGAGCTTATGTTTTCTTCAAGTAAGATTTTTGTAGAGGAAAAATATATATAACCAGCTTATACCAACAACGAAATTAATTCAGAAACGAAACCTATTTTCAGCTTTCCTTGGGAAGGGAGGGGGTAACACATAGTAAAAACGACCTTTTTATCTGCCGCTCCCCGTATATCATTTTAGATTTATTTCGCTCGTTGGTTATACCTTTTTCCTGCATTTCACAAGGATGGAAAAATCCATAAAAGCGAAACTTTTAAAGGGTAGAACAAACGATTAGATGACTTTAAAATCGATGGACAATTCTAACATGCCTGAATTAATGATAAGGGCTATCCTACAAACGGACTGACCATAATTATATAAAAACTTCGCTTTGAAAAAGGTTATTTTTTTTCGAGAGTAGCGTTTCAAGAAAAAAAATACAATCATCAATGTAAACCATTATCTTAAACTAGAAAGAGGGATAATGGAAGGAAAACAAAGTAGCGGATTTCGTCGTATTTTCATAGTAGCTTTCGATAGGTTGTTTTGGAATAGGTTATACTAGGTAAATGTTAATGATTGCCCGGCCCTGCAGGGGTAAAAGCCCCACGTAGGAGCTAGAAATAGGAGAAAAGCCACTGTGAAAATACGACGAAACCCGCTACTTCATTTTCTTCCAATCCAAAAAAGTTATGATTCTAAAAGTTTCATGACATATTCAGAAAATAAAAGAGATAAACAATAAGTGACTATTGAAAAAATTAAAAATGATGAAATAGTTGCATGTTTTGCGTCTGATGCGCATTAAATAAAAATGCAAAAGTCATTTCCTGTAGAGTGGGTATTTGTAACAATATTTGGGTATAGTCCTTTCCACGACATCCCTCCATAAGGAGCGATTCTTCGTATTTTTCACAGTAGCTATTCTCCTATTTCTAGCCCCTGCGGGGGGCTCTAACCCTGCGGGGCCAATTACCTATCCCTGTGGAGCAATCACCTAACACAATATAACCTAACCTAACCTAAAATAACCTATAAAAAGCCATTTTAAAAATACGAAGAATCGCTCCTTATGGAGGGATGTCGTGGAAAGGACTATACCCCAATATTTGATAGACAGACTGACGGACATACTAACTTGATGTTATTATACAGTTTCTATGCTCCTAAAAAAACTTATTTTTGGAAATAGGAACTCGTGAGTAAGAAACGTTAATCATTACTTTTATACGTCAATGTCTTTTGTTCTTTAGACTTACAGAACAACACATATATAAAGTAGCTTCGCTACTAAAAAAAGAACAAACAAGGATGACAACATCCATAAGTAGCAAAGCACAAAAGTAGATTTAAAGTGTATTTATTAAAAACAAGAATAGATTTATTGGAGAAAATAAACACGAAACCTTGTTTTATTTTTAATGATGACGACGGTCAAAGTATATTACATAAAAGATTCTCATAACAATGGGAAAAATTATTTTGATACTGATATCCCAAAAAAGTTTGAAAATTTTACCAAAAACACCAAATATATGGGAAAATATGTAAAACATATAAAAATAGCCAAAAACCTGATAAAAGGCAGTGTGACCGCCATGGTTGTTTTCTTTAAACGACGGGAAATTTAATTTTGATATCTATAACTGAAAAAAATTTTGAAAATCGGACCATAAACACTGAAGATATGGAGAATAATGTGAAAAATACAAAAATAGCCTAAAACCTGCAAAAAGGCAGTCTGGCCGTCATGGTTGTTTTCTGTAAACGACAGGAAATTTAATTTGGATATCAATAACTGAAAAAATTTTGAAAATCGGACCATAAACACTGAAGATATGGAGAAAAATGTGAAAATACAAAAATAGCCTAAAACCTGCTAAAAAGCGGTCCGACCGCCCTTGATGTTTTATAGTTAATTGTGCTCCTTAATAATGGGAATGTTCTCAAAAAATTTCAGCTGTCTATCTTTAATAGGAGCCGAGAAAATCACGTTTCCCCTATTCTGTCTCAGACGGACAGACGGACGGACATTTCGAATTATAGAGTAGCTTCGCTACTAAAAACATGGTTGGCTTTAAACACTGCCATTCTTTTTACACATAAATGATTACCAAACATTTTCAGGATAAAATGGCCGATATATCAACAAGATATGTTTCTTCTAACTTCACAAATGGGATAGAAGCCATTACACTTTGTTTTCACTACCAGGGCAGCTCTTCATACCAAACAGTAAATTAAAATAAAGACTATTGAATTCCCAACAATTATTTCTAATGTATCAATCAATTTAGTTGAAAATATATAATAGTTATTTGACGCGTCGCATTTAAGACAGTTTTCCGAGGATATTAAAATGAAAATTATAGGATTAAAACCAGTTTTGTTAGCCCCGGGCTATCAAATTTAGAATTTCTATAATACGATTCTATTCATGATTTTTTGTATGACTGAGAACCGGTTCTAATCCGGCGGATATTAATCGGTTTCGTAGTCATACTGGAAAAAATATTTCAGCCATGACAACTTTTACTTAATGCCATAAGGCCGGCCCAATAGAGTTCTAAAAAGTAAAAAGGTGATTACATATACTGCTAAAAACTATAAGTGAAATTATATTTTCTTTAAACTTTGTTTTTTAGATTGTAAAAAGAAACCTTTTTTAATTCATAAAACTCTAGATAATAATATGTACTGTACAAAACTGGGCCCCGAGGCCTAACATTATTTTGAAAGGGTAAAGTATCTATGCTAAATTTTAAGCAATCTACAATATGATTAATTTGAATTATGTTGTGCTTTTGTTTATTCCTAATTTCATGTGATATTGTATGAATGCTTGAAGGCTTGAAATGGCGCAAAGTAATGTTTTTGGTAGCCAATCAACTCTATGATATTATGGGTAGATTTGTCTGTAATAATCGGGGATCATAAACTAGATACTAGAATAATTTTTAGTCCAATGTCCCCTTCTTCCCTTATTTCTTTATTCAATTATCCTACATAATTTTCATATTTCCTTCCGACTTTACATTCTTTACTGCATTAGATCAATTTCCTTTGTAATTCTAATACTATGCTCCTAATATTGTAAGCGTTCTTGTTATTTTATAAACCCATGAAACATTTGTTTATTATGTGTTTTATATAATAGCTAAATATATATGTTTATATCTTTTATAGTGTTATTTTACTATTATTAAATGTTCTTTATATAGCAAAGTTCTCGAAAATTTTGCTGTCGCCAATGGAAAAAGTATCCTCTTCTATTGGGAATCTAATTAGGTGTGAAAAGTACATTTACAAAATTTTCTGACGCTTCAAAATCCAATGGCAAAAATACGCAAATTTTTATAAATGAAAATAAAATGTTGACCACCCAGCGGCCACAGGTACAATCTAAAATCCAGGTAAATCCTGTCAATGAATTTTCTAAGGTACCTTAAACAACCTTAAAATAGGCGTTTATGCCCAACGAATTTATACCAATTCTGTTTTCAGTTTAACCCTACTTCTTTTAAATAGGATAAAAATGCATGTATGTATGTAAACAATTAATCATAAAATTTAAATTTGCATTTTTCATATAAATGACCTTTGCAAGATTGGAATATTTTATGCCAGGGAGAGTGGGGACATTAGGTTGTTCTTAACAATAGACCCCAAAGTTTTATATTTTCGTTTCATAAAAATTTGGGGACTTATTGTCCTGTTGTGACGTCATAAATTTCGGGATAGGAGAAGGGAAGGGAGAAAGAAAATCTCTTCAAAGGAGATTGGAGAAATGATATTCTCCTTTCCCTTTTCCTTTCTCTTTCCCGAAATTTATGACGTCACAACAGGATAATATGGGCTTTGTAAATTTTGATTGGCTGATTTATTGAGTTGAGTGACCAAACTGTTCAACCTCTATTTGAAATCTATAGAAATTTGTGGATCATCATTGGGGATGTATATCATTTATCTGCCATTGTCTTATCCCTCTAGGTCTCTAATTTTATCCCCTGACGCTGGAAAATAGATAGAGTTGTTTAATCAAGGCTCAGCAGCTACAGCTGCAAGCAGTAGCCTTTTTTTCAACAAATTATCCAGCATTAGATTTAAATCATTGGTGGAAAAGTCTCTACAGTGAAGGTTTTTACAACCAAATACTTAAAAGTACCAAATTTATTTATGCTAATGATTTAAGATTTGTTTATTCAAAACATTGGGTACCATTATAATTTACATTCAAATATCACCTCCCTACTGAATAAGAACTAAGAATATCAAATTACCAATTGTACAACGACTAGGATGGTGTAGGATTCCAATAATCGCACCCCCACTGAAAATTAGGATATAAAGGGATAATACAATGGATGACAACTTGATGTACATATCCAATTACCACTTTTGTAGATTAAAATCATTGGTTGAAAAGTTTGGATACTGCTCGTTTAAACTAGCCAATGAAGTACCCTATGTTTTTAATTTTTGTTCAATGCCCCCTACCTCTCTCCCTGGTGATAATAAATGATATATCAGGTTAATATACTTGACTTGACGTACTGAATTATCAAAATAAAAAGATGAATTTGTCATTCTCAATTTCTCTGCCTGCCAACCTCCAGAAAAGGAGAGGTATAAATTTTAACACAGGGAAATAGGGTTTATCTAAGTAGTTAGAATTGTCCTATTGAATTCAAATTTTCCACGAAAATTCTTTTTTCCAGATTTTAAATTTATGGAAATCGTATCAACTCTATCGTTGTTTATGTTAGCTTTTTAAAGTGGCTGTTTGTTAAGCTTCGCTTTTATGGACTTCTTCATTTTTTTTTGTGACAACATAGAACATCCTTCCATTTATTGGAATTTGCAGGCAGTAACAGCTGTTTTGTGTTTCAAAAATATCCGGGTTAAGCTAACGTTTTTTTTTTTAACTCCGAGAAAATATCTTACTTTCTCTCCACTCCAAAAATATAATATTTTCATTTTCAAAACATTCACTCGTCTTCACTTTGAGCGAATCGCTTACAAGCTAGGGATGACAGTACATGTATTTCCAACATAAAAAAAACTACACCACATTCTTTATGTAATATCAGGCCGATAATTAGAAAGTGAAGTGTTTACTTTCAACCCAGATTAATCCTATACATACATATATACAGACTCTAGACGCATCACTCCTGGCTAAATACTCAGTCTGTACCCACCCTTTAGTAGCAAAGCTACTCTTTACTTTACTCTGCCTGTCTGCCAGTCTATAAATATACTTAAACCAACAAATAAGACAGCCTGATTATAAAACTTTGGGTACCAGTTTAATTCACAGTCCAATGACCACTCCATCCCTAGAGTTAGAGAACATTGGTTTGTAAATTATACTGGTACCCAAAGTTTATAAAAATTGTCTTATTCTACATAACCTTACCTGAAAAATCCCTGGATATATCATTATGTGCTTCACTGCTTATATGTAAATGTGACATCCTTGTTTACAATAAATACCATCATTTATGATGCATAATGTTTATATATTTGATTTGATGTGCAAGAACGTTTGCTTTCAAAAGAAGTAAAGTTTTTAAATAAATAATAGAGGCATCTAGGGACAATGAGGGGAGGGGGGGAGGTTGATTTTGTATTTTAGATTTGAAAAGAAAATTAAAATTAATTTTGGGGGGAATTTTCTTGTGGGGGGGGGGGGTCGTCCCACCGCCCAAGAAAATAGCTTTAAACCACCACAGGACCAGTGGGTATATTCCCTGAAGAGTGGAGCCAAATCGGTTCTGTAGTTACCTTGACAGATAGACATCGTTCTACTTTGTATTATAGATTACCGGGTGCGACTCTAAAACCAACCCAGTACCTATGCTAAGCTTACCTTAAACGTATAAATCAACCGGTTCAGTGGTCAGCAAGATTTGAATAGTCAATCAAAAAATGTTCGTTATACATATAAACTTACAAAATGAAATTTTTCTAATTAAGAATCTAGTTAAAGAGAAATAGTTTGGGAAAGAGAAATACAGTAGGTACGTAACTTACAGAGTAGCTTCACTATAATGTAAAGTCTGACCAATAATAGATTCATAATTTTATCTTTGCAATAAAAATTTTACATTATTACAAAATTTGATACATTTTCGATAGCGGAGCTACTTTCTAATTTAAAAGAACATATTATTTTTGGTGGGGGTTGGGGATGAAGAATATTTCTTTTCTCAGGTAATATCATTCAGAGAGGTTATGAAAAACTGAAAAATAGCCTGAAACTTGATCTTAATTAAAATTTGTGGAACGCTCGGAGGAATCACACACATAGAAACAGACATAAAGACGTACTTTCACTATAGTTCATAGGATAGGTTATACACTTTTCGATATGATGTTTTTAAATCTTTTCAAGTTCATGAGAAAAATTTAATAGAATTATCTTCAACTAAACAAATATTTTTCTGTTTCTCTTTTCAAAACTTCTTTAGGAGTACAATAAATAGTTAAAAAGATACTTTATGAAGAATCTTGATGTCAGTTATGGCCACTCCCACTAAAATCCACATAGACGAGACGAGAAAACCTTTTTAAAAAAAATGTTTAAATTTATTTCCAGCCTGGCCGCCCCTGCCGCCCCGCAAAAGGGGATAAGCATAATGAAAATTTGTTAGGGGCAGCATATATAAAAACATATAATTTAAAAACTTTTTTAAATATTGACATGGAGAAATTTAAAAATGACACAAAAAATCTATTTTTAATAGTTTTTTCAATTCAAAAAAATCGACTAAAAATCAAAATATGAAGCTACACAGTTTAAATATGAAAAGCTTGACTCTGTTGGATGCTATCTTTATTGTTTGAGGTACACACAAAATAAATGCAGTACATTAAACAAATACAAAACAGTTTGGTTCATGACAATTTCTCTATTTCTATTAAAAATAAGTTAGATTTTCTTAATAATTGAAATAAACCCCCAATGATGATAAACATAATTACATAATTATGTAGATTATAAATTAAGTGAGAAAAAGTTTGGAAACTTTTAAGGGTTAATAAAATTACTCAAAATTTTGAAATAATTAGAGTTTATAAAACTTTGGGGACCAGAAAAAAATATCTCTTACAAAATAATATTTTTCAATATTTTTTTTAAAGTACAGCAAAACAAGTAAATCTTTATTCTAGATTATTTCTATTCAATGAATATAATGAAAAGTAAAATAAGTAGAACTTTTTTTACTTTTACAAGATCCTGGTTGTTTTGTTTAAATTTTATAGTAGTGTCTTACTTCCTGCAGTAAATTAATCTACAAAAGATGTAATTTTGATATTATAAATGGGTATGTACCTCAATTTGTCATTAATTGTCTAATCCCTCGAGATCTCTAAGTTTTTCTTATCCCAAAAACTAACAACTCCAAGAATAGATTATAATGGAAAAAAAGAATAATGACCCTCCCTACTTTGCTTCTCTATCTTCCTTATAATTCATTGAAGCCAGAATGTTGCTTTAATGAAATGAGGACCATTTAACTTTTTTATAAACTTATTCCTGCACCCCTGAAAAGTTAAGGAAGCATACAAATGTGCCTAATGCCTGACTTCACAATTAAGGCCTCAAAGGACAAAAACTTTTCAGGGATCTTAAAGGATAAGACAATGGTGATAAATTTAAGTATTCCTTTTGTATACTTTAACATTGGCATTGCTATTTTGAACCAACTAATCAGGAATTAACAACAGTACCCATAGTTTTTAAACCACCAATTTAGAAAGCGTAATTGAAAAATTTTGAGTACACATATATTCTACAATCCATGTCCTCTACCTTCCTGCAAACTTTTAGCAAAGAAATTCCATATTTATACCCGCACATACATTATAGTTGTTTGCAGGAATTAGAGTATAAATAAAACAGCCAATAAAATTTTATCTTCGGTAAAGGTTAAGAAAATATGGGTATAGATGGATTTGAACTTCGTCATAGCTAAGGACGTTAAAATTACCTCAATTACATGAAATATTAGAGTAAAACACTAGAGGGGAAGGGGTTCATAGCTGTGTGTTCTCATCCCAAGGACCTTGTATCGACCCTCAATTGGGTTTTTAAAAATCAACCAATAGTGTCGGGTATATTAACACAGCCAAGTAGCAGAAAACAATTTAATACCAAAAGAAAAAAGGTCCTTGGAAAAGGGGGGCTGGTTGTAATCTGTATATACATCTATACTACAGATCTGTTCATGAAATAAGTAAAATTAAAGTCTATGATCACTGATCAGTCACAACTAATTATAATGTACAATTAGAAGTTCCAGATAAAAGGTGTACAATCAAAGAGTTGTTTGTCTACAATTAATAGCTCCTCAATTTACTATCAGGAATAGGCACACTGACTTATACGTAAAATAGAAAAGCTTAGCTTAGAAAAAAAACAAAAAAAAAAATCAAAATACTATATACCATTTATTGCTAAACATAAAATCTTAAGATAATTCTTTTATTAGCACCATATCAAACATTTTAAGTAACAGAATACATAATAATTTTTGTTAAATTATAATAATTTATGTCATTATACTTGGTAAAGTTAAATTATTTTGAGGCCTCTAAAAAGAATATTTAAAATGTTAAATATTTGGGGTTCCGAGCAAAATATATTACATTTTAACTTAACAAAGATATTTTACAAGCATTAAAATTAAGCAAAATATTTTTTCTCCCCGAAATTTTTAATTTTTAAGTCTTTAATAAACATTTTTGTACCATTTTGTTTTGATATTTTAGAAAGCTTTTAAATAAGACACATAAGGCTAATATAATCTATGTTTTTGTTTTGATAAAATAATCAGATAAATTGTTTTAATAAAATATGAAATATACTTTTTGTAAAAACTTTAAACGGAAAAAAATACAACTTTTAAAAACTCATTAAAATAATTGAAAAAAGAGCTACAAACTAAAATTAAACAAATTACACAAAGACCTCATCTATAAAATAAACATGTAGAATTATTAACATTTTTTTAGTTTTCAAACTTTTGATATACATTTACATATATTTATTTACTACAGTATTATCAGGTGGGTGTTATGGATTGGTTTGTTCTTGTTGTATGGTTTGTTGTTGTGTTGTGTTGTGAGCCAGATGGTTCCTGCATGAATAGCCTAAGTTTTTTTGGAACATTTTTTTAAAAACTTTAATTGGTACCTTCCCTCAAAGTGCCTTTAAACCACTGAACCCCGCTTGAATTTTTGAAATAAATTAAAAGCAAGGTGAAAGGGGGATGTTTGCATGCATAACCCTTGAAGGGCCTGAATCCTTTGGGGCTACCCATTACCCAAAATAGCCTAACCTTACCTAAGATAAAAAAAACAATTATTTAATTTATTTTTAAAATAAAAGGGGGGGGGGGGATTGTGGTCAGTTCTCAACATTTGAGGGAAATTGTCGCAAAATTTCTTTAACAACATCTTATTGCTTTAATGACATAAATCCCTACAAATGGGTTCTTAGCTTAGTCTGCCTATCTGCATAATATTTTTAGTTTAAATTTTTTAATTGTACACCTAAACCAAGGCTTTTGAAGGAAATTACCCCTACATTTCTTTAACAACAATTTAATGCTTTAATCACATCTAGTCATTACCTAGGTTTTAGCTTATTTGGCAAGAATAGAAACATCTTTTAACGCAAAGCTTAACAAATCATACAAACATATATATAATGTAATGTTAATGAATTCATTACTTAAGAATATCTAAACAGACATTACTTAATACAAGATGCTGGACATACTAACATATTAAGATTTGAATGCAGAGAAGATTTGCTCATAGAGTAGCGTACAATCTTCCTAAGGACAGACCAATCCTATTTTTAAAAAGCCTTGCTTTAAAATATAGATGTTGCGCGCGATCTAAAATTATGTTTTTTAAAAATAAATGTTTTCCTGTATTGTAAAGGCGAAACTTTAGGCGGGTCAGGACCGGGCGGGGCAACTTTTATCAGAGTGGCTCCGCCCCCAGACTCTTTCATACACGCGGGATTCTCCTATAAAAATTAATAGTAAATAGTCAGGGAGATGACTATAACTCTAAGTTATATATAACAAAAATAGGCTTTTTGTAGGTTTCAATTCTAGATAAAAAAGTTTGGATACTGATGCTTTGTACAAACCAATCGTGAGTCATTTTTAAGTAACTAAGTAACACTTAAATAAACGTTTAAATCTGAATGTGTTCGAAGTCCTCAAAGTTTTATAAACACAATACACCATTCGTAAATTCATTAACTTTGGGTACTTTTATTAAATCGTGATTTGGCTTTTATAAAACTTCAGTGTCCAAACTTTAAACCAACAATTTTGATATACAGAAAGGGTAATTTTGTATGTCATAATTGGGAGCGTACATAAATTTGTCGCCCATTGTCCTATCCCTTAAAACAATGAATAATTTTGTAATTTTGCTCGACTCGTATTAAATTGTGTGTAGCCAAACAATGAATATGAATTTAAGATAAACGGAAACATTAATTCTGTTGAGATTGCGGTAAACCACACAGATTTGTTGGCGAGACAAGGGAAGGGGAAATAGTATTTTCAAAATGTGTAGCCCATTAAAGTTTCGGCTATTTATGTACGATATTCGATCTATGGCCAATCAGACCCAATAACTCAGGGCTCGGCAGCCGCAAGTAACCCTTTGTATAATCGACATTTTTATATAAATTAATATACACATCTATTATGGTAAACAAAATAACCCCTTGTGTAGAGTGATTTGAAAACAGATAGTTTAAACTATACAATCAATATTTATTATTCAAAATAATAAAGCCAACGAATGAGGAAAAACTTTGGGTACTAATATGATATACAATTCAATGTCTACCTCCCCCCCCCCCCCCCCTCCCATTCTTCTATTGACCCTGCTAAATTCACTTTAGAAAATGCCTTAATTTCTAATTTAAAGTAATCTATGAATTTTTCCTGTATGGCTAAAAAGATAAAGAGAGAGTGAAAATATCAAACTCTAGGGAAAGAGAGAGGAAGAGAGAGATAGAGAGACAGAGAGAATGGGAGAGAGAGAGAGAGAGAATGAAAGAGAGAGAGAATGAAAGAGAAAGAGAGAGAGAATGAAAAGGAAAAAAAAAGAGATTATGAGTTTTCTTATTTGCATAAAATAATCTTCTATATTCAATTCATTTAGATGAAAGCTTTTTTTCTAAATATATAATGCAATATTTTTTCCAAGTAAGTTTAATTGAATATTATAATTTATTCAATAAAAAATAAAAAAAATTTGAATAGTTTAAAGCATAATTGAAGCTTTTTTATTTCAATCAGTTGGGCAATTTTATGTGATGTTTTTTTGTAATATGTATAACAACAAGGATGACAACATCCATAAGTAGCGAAGCACAAAAATTATGTGTAAGAATTTAAATATTAGTTGTAAAAAACATGTATATTGGGGAAAAATCACGAAACCTTTTCAACCTTTTTAAAATTTTTTTTAATACTTATATATTAGTACTATGACTAACAGACTGACGGTCAAAGTAAATTACATCGGGATGCTCAAAACAACGGGAAATTCAATTTTGATATTTTTAACTAAAAAAAATTGAAATCGGACCATAAACACCAAAGATATGAGGAAAAATGTGAAAAATATAAAAACAGCCAAAAACCTGCAAAAAGGCATCCTGACCGCCATTGATGTTTTCTTGAAAAGACAGGAAATTTTATTTTGATATCTATAGCTGAAAAAATTTTGGAAATCGGTCCATTAACACCAAAGGTATCGATAAAAATGTGAAAAATACAAAAATAGCCAAAAACCTGCTAAAAAGCGGTCTGACCGTCATAATTGTTTACTTGAAATGACAGGAAATTTTATTTTGATATCTAAAACTGAAAAATATTTGGAAATTGGACCATAAACACCAAAGATCTGGAGAAAAATGTGAAAAATACAAAAATAGCCAAAAACCTGCTAAAAAGCGGTCCGACTGCCATTGATGTTTTATAGTTAATTGTGCTCCTTAATAATGGGAATGTTGTCAAAAAATTTCAGCCTTTTATCTTTTATAGGAGCCGAGAAAATCACGTTTCCCCCAAACTAAGACATACGGACAGACGGACATACGGACAGACTGACATTTCAAATTATAGAGTAGCTTCGCTACTAAAAATCGCCACCGAGATGTCCTCTTTAATAAGTACTTTAAGTACGTACAGACTAGCATGCATGCAGAGTAGACTGTACAGACTGTTTGTAATCTTATAGTTGCTGCGCTTCTAATGAACATTTTTGTCCTTGCTCCACTATTACTTACCGTAATGCATTTATTATTACTTGGATCTTACACCAAATTTTCATGTTCTCTAATAAATTGAACCTTGTAGCGGAATATAATAACGATCTCCCCCATTACCCCCTTTACCCCATCCCCTCGCCTCCTACTGGATAAACAAATGGACCAATAAATGACAGGGGAAATAGCCACCCAAATTTATTCTTACCGTGCTGTTTTTGAACAATAGCTCACACCAGTCATTCTTTACATAGAAGAATATACCAACAACTAACACATAACAATTACTTGTAAATTCTAAGTAAATCTTTTTAAATGCAGCTTTTATGAGAGGTTTTTAAAGGTTACTTGATCAATGTGCATCTACTCTTTAGCTTACTTTATTCGTCTGTCTGTTTATTATCAATAACTGTTTGAACTCATATGTCCATATATATTTTGACTGTTAAAACTAAAGCAATAGTTATATGCATTGTATTATAGACAGCTTTCCGCGGATAATTAAATGAATAAATGCTAGTTTTGTTAGCTGTGAGGGTTTGATGGCCTAGGCTAACAAAACTGGTATTAATTAAATGAAATTTATTTAAATATTTTTGTCTGTAATACAATGCTATACATGATTTTTCGGTATGGCTGAGAACCGGTTCTTTCCAGTAAAAATTTATCCGTTTCGAAGCCATACTGGAAATTGTTTTGCTGAATCAGTTTCGCTACTTATGGATGTTGTCATGCAGAACCTTTTTTTGGGGGTCCTCTTCCTCACTGACTCACTTACTGACTGACTCCTTCAAAGAAGTAATTATTTTCCTAGAAAGATATACATGAGTGTAATGAATCCCACAATCATGAGCCCGCTGTCCAGATTTATTTTGCTACATCTTATTGTAAATTAATTATACACTTTAATTATAATATAAAATAGGTAAGATGCAAAGGATTGTAAGGAAAGGAAGGGGTAATGTGGATAATACACTCCCTTTCATTATAAATCTCCCACAACGCTTCAAACTTTCCAAAGCCCATCACTAGTTTGTACAATTTAGGTTTTAAAATAGTAAAATTCAATGTTCCGCATTTTTTCACAAGAAAAAATTATCGGAGATTCGTTTTTACATGTATGGCATACCAATACATAGTACTAGCCTACACAACAGGAAACCCGAAATTATAGTCCCAAAAAAACACCTTTTTACAGTAGAGTTACGTATTGTCCAACACTATTAAATTATAGTAACAATTTTATATTTCATTTTTAGTGTAAAATTTCCTTTTCATTTTTGTTCTCTGCTACAGATCAGCACACAAATCTAAAACAAATAACTTTATTAGAGGTTTTTTTAAAAAAAGGCAGAATAATATTGAAGGAAAAGTTTTTATTTCGCTTTACTTTTTTACTTTGTTGTGTTTATAGCTTTAATTCGTTTGAAAGTAGAAAATCTTAAAATTTTATCAACAATTTATTTCTTTTAATAAAATAATGCCATATTAGGGAAAAACTTGGCACAAAACTGCAATATCAAAAGAAACTAATTTTTTGCCTTAATTTTCTACAACAAGTTGAAAATTTTAATTTACCTTTTATTCGTTCGCACAGACCTTGCATCAAGCTAGAACTTGATAAACTTTTAACCATCTTAATACATCTGAAAGTTGAGAAAAATAACTATTATTTTACATATTTGACAGTGCTAGCCGTAACATACCCAGCTGCAAAAATAAGAAAAATCTCAGCTTCAGGCTGGACTTCTAATTTTAGGACGGTGAACAACTGCAGTAAAACATAAATATTGAGAAAAATTACCCAGCTGCTTATATTATTGCCGCAGAATCAGCCGCAAAAAGTTTATTAAAAGTCGCTGAAGAGAATTTTCAGCTGCAACCAGCTGTCCATTTTCTAGTTTTTTTTTATTACACTAGCCCTCAAAGTTTTATAATAACGTTTACTTATTTGTTGGACTTTTGATTGGTTGTTTAATTAAGTTGAGTGTTTTAACGTTTTAACTACTGATTTTAATCTACAAAAGGGATTATTTTGTGTATCATCATTAGAGTTGTACAAATATTTTTCCGCCCTGTCTTATCTCTTTAAATCCCTGCATCTTTCAGCCATTATCATTGAGAAATATATCATCGTTAAAATGGATAGAAAAAGTCTTTGAGCATCTATTTTTTAGGGCCATTATTTAATTATAAATTCATAATTGCAGTATAATTAAAATTTAATGGATTTGTGTATTTCGTTTTCTTCAAAATTAAACTTTATACCAGCAAGGATAAAGATTTGTGACGAAGCCCATTTTGTTCCGAATTTGTATCACTTTTGAAAAGTGCGACTCCAGTTACGTCATATTTTTCTTTCCCGAAAAAGGGAAGGGGGGAAGAAAATCTCTTCAAAGAGATGGGGAAAACCCCCTTTTCTCTCATCTCTTTTTTCTTTCCCCCTTCCCTTTTTTTCCTTTCCCCCTTCCCTTTTTCGGAAAGAAAAATAGGACGTAACTGGAGTCGCACTTTTCAAAAGTGATACAAATTCGGAACAAAATGGGCTTCGTCAGATTTGTTGTCAAGAAATGTCTTTTAAAATTAAGCTCTAAATATAAAAGAAATCATTTAATAATCTTGTATCCATCTACAAGCGGCTACGCCACTAGAGGCCTCTAGGAGCACGTAAAAAAATTTTTTCTTCTCAATCAAAGATCAGCTGTTTACAAAAAGCTATTTTCACCGCTGGATGTGTTTTGGGAGGTTAGTGGCACCCTCCTCAAAAATAACTGTAAACCTTTCCAGGACCTATGAGAAGCTACACTGTCAAGGAAACCATAACGGTTCAATGGTTAGCGATATCCTTCGGAACCCACACACAGACAGAGATCCTTTTACTTTATTATAAGGATATTACACTATCAAATGATTTGAAAGTATAATTTTGTTTTTAAAAAACTTGCTCTTGTTATCTGTTTTTATATTTTGTATAGTTATTATGTACTGAATGTAGTTCTTGCTCAAAGATTGATTATTGGATTACCAAATCAATATCACAGCTTAGAATACCAATAGCCCAGATTCACCAAGTATTTTTATCTTTGTATGTCTGGGCTGTATTCATTAAATCGCGTCATACAATATATCATTATTGTTCCTGTATGGCTTTAAAACCAAGCAATACTGAAAAATCATGTATCAGACTAAATAATGGGATTAAATGTGAAAGAAAGATATTCATTTCCAATATGGCTTCAAAACCAATTAATATCCATTGGATTTTAACCGGTTCTAAGCCATACTGAAAAATCATATATCGTATTGAATGATGTCAGAAGTGCAAAAGAAAGATATTCATTTCCAATATGGCTTTGAAACCGATTAATATCAGCTGGATTAGAACCGGTTCTAAGCCATACTGAAAATTCATGTATCATATCATATTATATCCAGTTTTCAGCCTTGAGATGCCTAAAGGAACGGGCTAACATAACTTTTTTAAATTTTATGATTGTACACAACCAGAAGGAATACAGAAAAAACGATTATATGTCCTTATTCTCTGTAAAAAAGTACATCAAATTTATAACAGGTGTTTTTCATTATCTCTAAAAATACGGCCTCTATGATAGTTACATAGTTTGCAAAAATGCTTTATGTGAAAAATGTTGTGCAAGAAAAATTAAAATAACTCTTTTATTATGTTTAAAAAAATCGTAGAATTTCAATATTAATTAAAAAAGGGTATAAGAAAAGTACCTTAATGAGTTTTAAAGGTGAAATGCTTTTTAGCTCATCACAAAAGCATTTTTAACAAACTGCAGATTGTCATTTTTTCACATTTCTTGATTGTGATGCATTTGCAGTAAAAGAATCTTCTTTAATAACGTAAGTTATAGTAAAAAGAAAAAAACTCCTTTTCATTTGATAAAAAAATCTCTAAAGACAAAAAAGTTATTGAAGTTTGAATTTTTTTATTAAAGCATTTAATTACAAATTGTGGAAAAATTATGAGTTCATATCTTAACCTGTCAATCAAATTAAAGGATTATATGAATAAATGAGAGGTGGGGATTTACGGACATGAGCAATTTTTAAGGTCATATTTCTATAGTATACAAAAAGAAAAACTGAATATTTGTTTTCAGTGAGGGAATTTTAAATGAAATTTTTAGTGTAATTGGTAGAAAATTGTATTGGCCGTATTAAGATGTTGTTTTCAAGTGAATAAAATTTTTGGAAACCAACCTTAAGGCACAAAATTCTACCAGAAAAAAGCATCATACGCATCTTTTGAAATATTTATGCTTTAAAATGCGCCGTTATTTTCAGAGATATTAAAAAACACCTGTAACAAGAATATTGACATATAATTATTTTTTTTGTACTCCTAATGGTTGTTTTCCAAATTTGGAAAACGCAGTTTTTTTTAAAACGCCCTGTACATTTTTATGTCTGCAGAAAGCTGTTTATAATACAATGCAATAAATAACAATTATAATTCAAATAGACTAGATTCATAATTCATTTATTCTAAATTTGTATATTAGAGAAATATTGAAAGATTGCACCATACTATTGTATACTAAACAAATATTATATTACCAAAAGCCAAGTTTAAAAAAATTTTATTATGGTATGTGTAAGTTGAATCCAATATTTCTGCACACACACTTTACTTTACTTTACCCTAATAATTTATATAATTTGAGACTTTCAGCTGAAGATTATTAATCTTCTGATATGATTCTTTAACTCTTTAATTTACTAAGAAGTGAGGGGACATTTGACGAAAATTTACCTAAAGTTTTTAGGATTTCTCATTTGTTTGGTTAAAACTTTTGGGCAATCTTGATTGGTTTCAAAGAATTATTTTATGACTGGATTGCACAAACATAAAGTGTCCAAACAATTCCACCAAATATGGTAATCTAGAGAAGATTGTCTTATCTCTCAAGAAACCTGGACATTACTTAATTTCTAGAAATTCATTCCTTGAAATCAAAATAAAATCTTAAATATTATTTTTCTACAAACAAATTCAATAAACATGATTAATTTATTTGTAAAATGTGCCTACCAACTTTTGAGGGTTATCAGAAAATTTGCTTCTTTGCATAATTTAGAATTTGAATTTGCATGATGAATTTTTATTTTTGATATCCATCATCTTATCAAAATGTTAAGATAATAAACTTTTTTTCCTTATTGTCATTTAAATCTCAAAAGTTTATGCAAATTTTAAATAATGCAAACTGTCTATCAATCAAACTTTTTTCTATTCTAATTTTCTGCAAAGTGAAAGAAAAGTAAATTTAGTTTTGAGATAATTTTTTTGGTATAATATTCAATTATTTAAATTTTCAGACAAATTTCTTTAAATTAGATTATACCAATCAACAGAAAAATTCTAATTCAAATTAAGAATTTTGTGAGAACCCAGCATTTATATATTTTTGTTAAAAAAGTTATTTAATTTCTTGTTTTTTTGAGACTATTAGAAAGAAAAAGGAGAAAGTTTCTATATTTTATTGCATATTCCCCATTCTTTCTTTTGCAGTAAAGCCATCATATAATTCTGGGTCCTCCAGAAAAGAAGTTTAGATCATGGAAAGAAAGCAAAGTTGCAGGTTTCATTGTTTATTCACAGTAGCTTTGACAGGTTATTATTTGTTAGGTTAGGAAATAGGCCCCACAGGGTTAGAGAGAATACTGTGAAAAAATGATGAAACTGGCATTGAATATGTAGGCATAAACTAATTAAAATGTAGGTATAGATCGGATTCAACAGTAGGGTGGGTTGATTTTAAATTATGCTTGTGGAACAACCTCCTGCTGTTTAAACATTAAATGAGAATCCCAAAATTTAGGGTCATTTCTGGGGACATAACTTGTTTTTCCAAAGTTTAGGTTTATTCATCTTCCCAAATTTGTCTTCAGGAGTAGAACAAGAATCAAAAATCCATTTTAAAAATATTCTCCAAGTCAAAGAAATCATAATATAAATATGATGAAAAGCATAATCAGTCGGTTTTGAGAGTTATTCCAGGATTTCTAAAAAAAACAGATTTGGATGTAGATTTAGTTTGCTAGCTCTAAAATTGAAGATTTGTTAATGATGTCCACTTTTATTAGAAAATGTACTATATCCTGTATGATTTATTGTATATTTGAAAACAAAAGAATATATCATAAGCTGAACACACATGATCTAGTTTTGTAGGATGTTTCGTGAGTTTGACCGCATAAGCGTATGCAATAATACATTCATTTGAGTTATTATTCTTTCACAAAAAATATGTTCTATCTGTATTTCCGGAAGAGACAAATGTATGTAATTCCATATTATACTTATTACAATTTGTGTATAAATATATTACTTTTTTCTTTTTAGGTAAAATAAAAAATAATAGGAATTAGGACAAATGATTTTTAACGGAATATGAAGGGACGACAATAAAATATACTGTAAGAAATATGTAAAAACAAGGATGACAACATCTAAAACGAACATTAACTATTGAAGAGTGGCAGAACTAAATAAGCATGATACTCTTTAATGACACACTTACATTTTTTGGACTTGATTATAGAGATTTATCGCTTATAATGTTGTAACTTTTAGTAATAACAGATAGAATAATTAAATCACACAAAAAAAATATTTTGAAAAAGGTAGAATTCAGCACGTTTTATATGGACTTACGGTCATTCTGGTAACGATTATAGAGTTGCTATGCTTCCTAAATCGTACTTAATTGTCATAGAAACTATGATGCAAAGTTTGAAATGATATACTATTATAAAATGATTAAATTAACAAAAATAGCTTACCGTTAAGGACATACGGACCGACCCTAATTATAGAAAAACTTCGCTTTTAAAAATATACGACAATATTTTTTTTACAATAATGAATATCTTAAATTTTTAAACGTAGGAACGGACGAATATATGAAAATAGCCTGATTATAAAGATTAAGAACTTTAATGCTAGACAAACATACAATACAACAGGAGCAGCAAATAAATTGCATTTATGTACAGTTGAAATCCGATACATAATCTAAGATTAATTGAGTATAAGCAAATTTCTCATATTATACATCTTTACAGGCAGGGAGGGCGGGGACAATGGTATGTAAATTGTAATGACACCCATAGTTTCATAAACATATTCTTTTATTTGTTAGCTTTAAAAATTTGAGTACTGTAATAAATCTAGGATGGTTGCTTTAAACTTTAACCAATAATTTCAATCTATAGAGTATCCTTTTATAAGCATAAGGGATTTCTTATAAAACAAGGACAATTATGCTTAGAAGTAGCTCAACAATAATATAACTTAATAGTATAGAGAATCAAGATTTATTTTGCTTATTAATTAAAGTCAGCTGGACATCAGCAAAGCGTTCGACGATAAATGTAAAAAAATATTATATTCAAAATCAAATAGCCTATAACACGAAATAAATAAGTAGTGTAGCTACTGTAAAAGTCACACTTATAGGTTTGTCTGTTTGTTGGTTATTGACTGGCATATAAAAGAAAAATACCCCATTTCTGTCGACTATATAAAAAACTAGCGGCTACGCCCCCTAGAGGCCTCTAGGGGCACTTGAGAAGGGGAGAGTCGAATTTGATAACCCAATTTCTTATTTCAGATTTTAAAAGAAAAAGTAAAAAAATAAATATTTGGGGAGGCGAAAAAAAAAAAATTCGGGGGGGGGGGTTGCCCACCCCTAATTTTTAATTTTAGTTTAAAAATGAATTTTTTTTTTGGGAGGGGGGGTGGGGGTGTCCCACCCACCAAGAAAATAGTTATAAACCTTCCGGAGACCTATGAGAAGCTACCCTGTTAAGGAGAACCCGATAGGTTCAGCGGTTAGCGAGATCCTTCGGTACAAACAAACACACAAACATACAAACACACAGACACACATCCTGTTACTTTAGTATAAGGATTATATGTCCGTATGTTAAAAGAGCTTTAGAATTTTTGTCCTCCTTTTTCAGATAAGATTTACTATTTAAACAGATTTCTCAATCTAGGTGATCAATAAGAAACAATAATTCGTCCAACTTAAAAAAATGTTAGCAAAGAAAACTTTTGCTTACATTTACTTACAATCTCATGATAACATGAACAATAGTTTTTGAACAATATAATTTAACCCTAGGAAACGCAAATGTTTATAGCTGACAATCATGTAAGAAATGGCAAGGACTGTCCTTTTATATAAAATATGGTCGGAATGTTCCTACACGTGTTACCATTAATATAGACTTTCTACATTTATTAATATTTAACATTCATATCAGGAGTTTTTCCATATAGAAAGTATACAGTTGATTAATATGAATATCTGTATATTATAACCACGCATAATTAATTGATTACATTACTCTTCACTATTTATAATTATTTTGCTCTATGTTTGTACTTTTTCTTTTGCAAATCCTTATATAAAAGCAACAGGTTGAAAGTGTGTCTGTCTGTCATCAAAGATCCCGCTAACCGCTGAACAAATATGGTTCCTTTACTGTGAAACTTCTTATATGGCCATAGAATGTTTAAAACTATTTTTGGCGAGGATTAACCCTCTCCCCCGCAAAAAAATGATTTTAGTTTAAAGCCAAAATTTATAACAGAATCCTCCCCCCCCCCCCCTCTTCAAAGAGCCATTGATGTTTCTATGGGCGTAGCCGGTAATATTAGATAACACAATGAGAATATCTTATATAAGATTCCAATTAAATATTGTAATTTTATCCAAATTAAATAGTAACATAAAAAACAACATCATTGTGTAACATGAAATAAGGATGAAAAAATCCATAAAAGCGAAGCTTTGAAACGGAAGGGTAAACGAACATTGACACGTGTTGACGTTGAGGTTCAGAACCAAATAAGCAGAATATAAATTGCATAAATACAGGATACTGTTTAAGGACACAGTTACATTTTTAAGACTTGATTATAAGGATGCTTCGCTTATAAAATTCTAACTGGTTGTAATAGGAATTAGTATTCCAAAAATCAGATGAATAGGATAATTATATCACAAAAGAGTTTTTGTCAAAAAAGTTAAAAATCAACATGCTTTAAAATGGATGTACGGACTTTCTGGTAACGAATAAAGAGTTGCTATAATAATCATGTAAGTTTGATATCGAAAGAACAATTCAAATATGTCTAGATTAACGAGAAGAGCTAACCGTTACGGACGAACGTACTTACCGACCTTAATTATATTAAGATATCTAGTTACACTTTTATGAAGCTATTGATGTGTTGCCCGTTTATAGTAGCGAAGCTACTCTATAATTATTTTTCTGTTCGTCAGTAGGTGAAGCTATAGGGGATATGTAATTTTCTTGGCTGCTACTTAAGATATTAAAGCTGCTATTTAAATCTTCTTTTTCCAAGAGCATTCATGATATAACTCACTTGGGCCGTTGGTCATCCTCCAAAGGACATGATATATTTTCTATAAAGGTTTCGTGATTTTCTGCTATGCACCATATCCCTCTACCTTTTTTTCAATTTATTTGTGATCACTGAATATCTGCTCCACAACTCAGTTTTCAATTTACTTACGGATGTTGCCATACTTGTTTTTTTTTAATATGGGCACACCTACAAAAAAAATTAGAAATTAATTTTAAAATCAAATGCAACATGTCCCGAGTTTTCTTTATTTGACTATGCATGTTGAATTAACTTTGTAACAAATATTGTAATGTCACTATATCTTATTCAAGTTTATAAGCCTTCAGGATTAGCAACTTAAATCTTTGAAAAGACACTCCATAATTTTGTTATAGCAAAAAACTGCAAACGGTCTTAAATAGTTGCTCAAATTCACTCATTTTACGTGCTTTAAAATAAAAAAATGTTTATACATTTTTTGTGATAAAAAAATCTTACATTCAAAAATCAAATGACAAACACCTATTGAAAATCAAATCAAAGAGTAAATATATAAGGAATAGGATGATTTTATTATAGATAACTTAGAAAAGGACAAAAATATTTGAAATAAATCAAAAAGGGTTTTTAGTCTGTGAGGGGAGCGAATACTTATAAAGATGATAAACAATACACATAAAAAAAATTACAATCATAGGTATTATATGCCTAAAAAATATAAAATTCTTAAAATCCTGCCTTGTCCTTCCATTACATATATCTTTAATTCTTAATCTTATTGTCTGAGTGTCTTTTTCTCTGCTTCAGTGATCAGACAAGTGACGATAATTTGTTGAATATTTTCAATGACTTATGTATAATATTTTATTTGAATGAAGCTGAATAATTAATTATTTTCAAAAACTCTTTTACTATTTATAATTTTACTTTTTTCTCGTTCTTTTATGCATTTATTCATATTTTAGTTTCAATTATACCAAATCCCTTCCAAAAATCTACGACAATTTATACGACATAATGAAAAATAGCGTTCCATTTGTTAAAGGTGTATTTAGCTTGTAGACATTTTATTATTAGACAAAATAATAAATTGTTGTACAATAAACTAAAGGCTGTGTCGACGTCAAACTACTTGAATAATATTAAAATAAAATAAATTATTAAGGAAAAATTAACTGCTTTTTAAAGCTATTTTCTTTAAAAGCAGTCTGCCTACCCTAAGGCCGCTCAAAATAAGAAAGTTTCTGAAACCTATAATACTTTAGTTTACAAATAAAAAGTTATAGAGATATTAATTATTATTCTAAGAACCACATATCTTTTGTCATATCAACGTTCATTAGTTGTTGATATATCTAGAAATAAACATATTTATGAGGCTGCTACGCTTTAAAACTCACTAAATTTGTACATGAAACCCAATACTACGTAAAAAAACGATAGGACAACTCTTACATGCGAAAAAAACACATTGATTTCCATAAATGTAATATAGTTTTACTTCAGACGATTCTATTTATTTTCTTTTTGCAATCAATCCATTTATTTCCTACTTTCCTAATCATTATCCATTTTTATTAAGAGATCTTTTCTCTGGGATCTAAAGATCTAAAGGAATAAGACAATGGCCGATAAATTGATGTACAACCACAATCAAAAAATACAAAATTACCCCTTCTTAAATTACACTTGGTAGTTGAAACGTTAGATCACTCAATTTAATGAACCAACCGATTGAAATTCAATATGGTCCCCAAAGTGGTTGAGCCAACAAATAAGAAAACTTTGATGACCAATATAATTAACAGTCCAATTTCCCCTCCCTCCCTGACTTTTCTACATTTGAGGTCTACCCGTCCGTACGTTATTAATAACGGTTAGCGTTTATTTAGACACATTAGATTAGTCCTATCGATTTCAAATCTTTCATATGGCTTATGGAAAGTAAGTCAACTCTATAGTTATTATCAGGAAGTCCTTACTCCATTTAAGTTTATTTTAAAGAAATATTTAGCAATGTTACGAGTGAAACTTCTTGTTTTTAATTGTTTTCCTAATGACTAATTTATGAGCTTCACTTTTATAAATGTTGCCATTCTTGTTTTTGGTGTTGCTAATGATTTTTTATCTTTAAAGAAAACTTTACTACCTTTGGGGGAATTAATATTGTACAAGCTTTACCTTTGTTAATATTCTTCCTTAATAAAAAGTATGTGTTTATGTAATTTTAATCAATTTTACAGTTTTCAGAGAAGAAATTGTGTTTTTAGGTAGGTTTGAGGCTGTTTTGTTTTAAATTCTGGTGCAAATTAAAAAAACATATATGGTTTAGTCTAAAAATCAACCTACCCTCTGTTTTGTTTTAAATTCTGGTGCAAATTAAAAAACATATATGGTTTAGTCTAAAAATCAACCTACCCTACTTAAATTATATTTAATAGCAAAGGTTCTAACCCTGCAAGGGCTAAACAAATATTTACTCTATAAAAGTTAAAGATTAAAATATAAAATAATTATTTTTGATAGATTTAGGTATTATTACGAATATACTCCTTTATTTTTAATCTTTAAATTTGTAAAAATTAAATGAAATTAAAAATATTTTACAAAGAAAAAAATAAAATAGAAATAAGCATTATATTTTGCAATGACCAATGTTTAACGTAAGAAATCCTGTCGGAAACTAATCTCCGACTCGCAGATTTATCCTACCCAATTCTCTCCGAGATTAGCGCATATTTCTCCGTTAAATTCTCCCGTTTCTCTGGAAACGTGTACGTTGTTCTCCTGTCGTATTTGTATAAAAGTATGTATGAAACATCAATAAATATTACCCATCTACCAAGGAGGGAGGGGACATTGGATTGTGAAACATACTAGTACCCAAAGTTTTATGACTAACCCTCTCATTTATTAGCTTAAAAACTGTGGGAACTTTGATGAAATCTTCATGAGCTGGTAAAACCTAGCAGTCTCAAAATGATAATCTTAATACTACAGAATAATGTAATTTTGAAAAATTGGGAGTACACATGAATTAATCCTTCATTATGCCTAATTATCCTAGTAATCAAAAATATAAATAAAGTCAATATAACTTAGTCATTTTGTTTAATCTAAATAAATCAACAATAATATTATACATTTTATTCTAAAATCAGTTTATCTTAATCAATTTAAGTATTATCATATTACAATATGTAGAAAATTGCAAAAACAATAGTATAAAATATCAACTTTTTTGACAATTTTTGTGCACTATTATTCAAATCTGAACGTTCATCGTCAGGCCATCTGTTTTGGAATATGTTTGATTATTGTATATTTTATTTTACAGTAGCTGAGTCACTAGCATGCATTAGGGCAGAAAAATAGCCTAAAGCCATTCCAAGGCTAATATTTAAAGACTTATAAACACACCCACTCTCAATTAAGCAACAAATATATATTTAATATCTTGCAAGACAGAATGACTATGATAGATGTACCTATAATTCCAAAATGGCTGGCTTATTCACCAATTAGGTTATCCTCTCTCAGTGTAAACCCTGTAAAATTTTCGTGTTGTTATTATATCAAGTACGACATTATTGTTAATATTTTTTACTTCAAATAAAACAAAAAAATAATTCAAACATTCCTGACTGGTCCATTTTGTAGCTGGCTGATTTGAGGTGGCTTAGCCGGCCCCTCCACCTCTCCCTCCCCAGGGTAAGGGTAGGGGTAGTAGTTGTCCTGGGGGAGGGTGAATCTTATTTCATTGTCGTTGTTAGCCTCTGGTGGCTGCGAGCTTGCTGAACCACTTGAATCAATAGAGCTAGAAAAGAAAACATTAAAGGTACATCCCAAGACTTAAACTTTAGAAAAGGATGTCAACATTCATAAATGGTTCGACTACCCCCGTGCCCACCTCCCTAACTCAAGTGTCCCTAGAGACTTCTAGGGACATAGCCGCCAGTAGAAAGAATAGAAAAGGGCAAATGGAAGGGTTTCATATCGCGGTTTAGATACCCTGAAGAAAAAAGAAAAAAATGAAATTTAAAGTATGGACACAAACATACTCTAATTATGGAGCAGCTGCAATACTAACAAGAACAAACCTGCAAGGAGAAGGGGCGTATTCGCTGCCTGGAAAATGAACTGATGACACATCACCAAACTTCACTAAATTAAAAGATCAGGTGCATAAGAAAGATAGTCATTTCTTCAGTTGTAAAGAAAAAATTTACACAATTTTGCTGTTTTTCTGTTCTTTTTCTCTCTTTCTAACTCAAGCTATCTCTCTTTCTTTCTTTCTTTTCCTTTCTCTTACTTTCTCTTTCTTTCTCTTTTTTTCTCTTTCTTTCTCTTTCTTTCTCTTTCTTTCTCTTTCTTTCTCTTTCTTTCTCTTTCTTTCTCTTTCTTTCTCTTTCTTTCTCTTTCTTTCTCTTTCTTTCTATTTCTTTCTATTTCTTTCTATTTCTTTCTCTTTCTTTCTCTTTCTTTCTCTTTCTTTCTCTTTCTTTCTCTTTCTTTCTCTTTCTTTCTCTTTCTTTCTATTTCTTTCTCTTTCTTTCTCTTTCTTTCTCTTTCTTTCTCTTTCTTTCTCTTTCTTTCTCTTTCTTTCTCTTTCTTTCTCTTTCTTTCTCTTTCTTTCTCTTTCTTTCTCTTTCTTTCTCTTTCTTTCTCTTTCTTTCTCTTTCTTTCTATTTCTTTCTCTTTCTTTCTCTTTCTTTCTCTTTCTTGCAGGTAATCTTTTTATTCTAATGAGGTTTATATTAAACAACATTTTATGTTTTAGATAAAAAAAGAGCACATAGTCCTCAGATATTGGCCAATAATTTCGTCCATGGTCAGAGAAGGGTATTGGGTAAAGTCATAAGTGGAGGGGATTGGTATTTCGTTATATTAGCCAGCTGGGAGAAACATTTTAGAATTGCATGTAAGTATCTATCACAATATCCACGAATTCTATAACCATTGTCTGTGTGTATAAAAGGATATTGTTAACCAATGAACCGATATGTTTCTCCTTTACGGTGAAGCTTCTCAGAGGTACAGGCAAGTTCTATAACTATTTAGGGTACGACCATCCTCCTAAGAGAGATCGCATGTAGAGAAAAAATATCAATGAACCCAAATTTTTATCTTTCTTTTAAAAAAGTGAAATTGAAAGTTAGGGTTCGACTCCTCCCGTTCCCTCCCCCTATATAAAGTGCTCCTGATATATCATTCCCAGTAGCGAAATAAAAAATTGTCCTTATATAGAATAGATTTATTGGTAGGAAATGCTTGGGCACTTCACGTTTTGCTACCCATTTAAGATTTAATAAAAAGTCTCCAGCGAATAAAAGTACCTTGTTATATAACTTATGTCAATAATTTACAAAGTCCCCTCCTTTCAAATTAAATTATTCTTTTTTGTATAGAATATATTCTATTGTTTCATGATTCTATGCTTAAAATTTAAAAGGTCAAAGAAATATACAAATGTTTGAAATATGTTTATATTACATGCGGTTTTTCATACAGAAAAATTCAGAAATATTTATGTTAAACAGAATTTAATATTTTAAATCATGACTAATTTGATTTTAGTGGAAATGGGTTAAAAAAAATTATTTCTAAAAATGACGTTGGTTTGGTTTTTTCTAGAACTGTTAATCTCTTTTGTAGTTTTAAATGGTCTAATTTGTGATAAATGGATGACTGTTTGACTGAATTTTAAAAAAACAAGGAATTTTACGTCCAATGGCAACGAAGAAATAAGTCAAAAAGTAGGAGAATTAGAAAAAGGAAAGATGCAGTGATGGGCTAGTGAAGGGGAAGTAAGGAAACAGAGAGGGTTTGGGCATAGAGGACATTTAAAATGAAAGCAAATTGAAGTGATGGGGGAGAGACGAAAAGTTAACTATTTTAAAAATTCAAATCGCCAACCCCCTATCATTACTAAAAGCCAGAAGCATAGACAGGCAGTAGGGCAGACGGACAGACAGACACTTACAGAGAGTCTTTGCTAATAAAAATACCTATTATGGTGTGCACATGAATCTGAAATTAAAAAAGTATATTAATAAAAGCATACATAATTAAACTCAAAATAAAATGTAACAAAAATAATGGTATTTTTTTTATTTACCCTGGAGAATAAAAATGCAAAAAATTGTTAGCAAATATCCAAGTATGTTTTAAGAGAAAAAAACCAGGACTCTGCAGTCACGTCTTAGCTGTGAATAATTAATATCTTTAACCTGCTTCTGTGCATAAAAAAATTTGAAAAGATGGACTGTTTGTATGGGAACAGGTTTAGACATCAAGCTGAATTTTTAAGTTATAATATGACGATTTCACTGAGGCTTACACGAGGCTGACATGTGGCTGCCGAGCCCTGGAAAACCTTTATGTGGAAATCTTTGTATACTACCTGGTATTGTGGTTGACAAGTGTTAAGCAAGGAGGGAAGTTGTTTTATGTACAGCTTTAACTCAGCCTTGAAAATAATATTAAAATTTTGAAATCTATTTTTCATGAACCTGCTATGTCCCTGCTGGCCTATAGGGACAACTGAGGGAAGATCGAGAGGGGAAAGTCGACCCTACACCTAAAAATTTTAGACTTAAAAAAAATAAACTTCACACTAAGGGGGGGGGGGTACAAATTCGGTTCTTCTGTTTGCATATTCCTTCGCTAAACACAGCAAAGAAAGACATTCTGTTACTTTTTTAAAAGGTTAAAATAAATATTAGCAATTTGATATTTTAAAAATATCTTCCCAGCCGCAACAAAACTATTTTCTCGTTTTTTTTTTTAAAGCAATATGCTGATTATAGGAATATTTAATCCTTTAATCTGGTAAGAAATCGTAAGTTTTAGAGGGCAATTGGAGACATTAATTGGTTGGTTCATTAAGCTAAGTGTCCAAACGTTTCAACCAATAATTATAATCTATTGTGTATCATATTCATCATTGGGGATGTGCATTAATTTATCGGCCATTGTCTTATCCCTTTAGATTCCTGAGTTAAATACCTGATCATACGGCACATACGGATTCTCTAAATGCACAACACAAATTGCTTTTTCACCATCTAAATAATTTATTTTGAAATACAGTGTGTTTTTTTATGAGCACTTTTTTGAAAGCAATTTTACCCCACTTATAGTTATCAGAATTTAATGATTAATGGCTTATTTTCTTCGTTTTTTAACCCTTTACAGTCGGGCCCTTGCCGCACCTTAATCAGTCGGGGGGGGGGGGGGCGTTCAACGCCCCCCCTAATTATCTCAGTTCCTATTAGAGCTAGAGGGCTAAATTTGTTTTGTGCAAGTCCCCTGTTTGATAATGAATTTCCGACCTTTTATAAGTCTAAGTCAATTTTCGCTTCCTTCACCCTTTTATTTAACAACCTTTGTTTTTAGGTCTTTTTTATTTAAAAATTTCAAACGGCTGTAATTTTCTTATTTTTGAAGCTAGAAGAAAAATTTTTTCCCAGAAAATGTTTATTTTTATGTAAATTTTACATTAGAAATATCAAAATATAAATTTCAGCGGCCGCAGCTGTTCTTGGCAGCTGCCAGCCGCCGCAGTCGGCGGTCGGCGGGAAAACGGCGGCGGATCTTCATGAAATTTTAATACGTTATGTAGACATGTAAGAAAAGCTTAAATTTAAAATTTGAAGTCTCTAAGTCAAAAATTGCGGCCACAGGAGCCTTTTAAAGATTTCTGGAGACCTGGAGGATCAGGACCTGCAGGATCATACCTGGAACCTGAAAGTGACTTGAACACCTGTATTTCATATAAGGATGTACTACTAGAGGATTTTTTAGTATTTTGGTATGATAAAATGCTTTGTTTTAGTCAAAAAAATATTTTTGCTCTTTACCTGGATGACCCTGCTAGGTTTGCTGGCATCCTGTGCCCGCCAGGATGGAGATATTCAAAAAATTCCAACTCTCAGTTGTGTGTCATACCCATACTTAAAAAGTCAAGCAGTTTGGGCTCTTTATCTTTCACACACAGAAAATGAGATAGAAAAAACCGGATGGGGGGGCGTTCAACGCCCCCCCCCCCCCCCGACCGTTAAGGGTTAAGGGAAATTATGAAACAACCAAAAAAAATTACAGTTTTTGTTGAAAAAGTACAGTAAAGTTGAAAATTAAAAACTTAGGTGACAACATCTAAAAAGGGTTTTAGCGCATTTTTCTTATGCTCAAAATTGGATTTTCAGTAGTCGACTTTGGGGGGCCAGTACTTTCTCCCTGATTGAGATATGGCCTTCAAACTTTGACCTATTTTAGTACATGTCCCCAATAGTATCTGTATAAATTTATAGCTCTATATCTCAACTTTGAAGCGTTTTGCAGCCATTCTTGCAAAAGGTAGAATATTTGAACATAAGAAAAATGCGCTAAAACCATTTTTAGATGTTGACACCTAAGTTTTTAATTTTCAACTTTACTGTACTTTTTCAACAAAAACTGTAATTTTTTTTGGTTGTTTCATAATTTCCCTTAAAAAACGAAGAAAATAAGCCATTAATCATTAAATTCTGATAACTATAAGTGGGGTAAAATTGCTTTCAAAAAAGTGCTCATAAAAAAAAACACACTGTACAATACATATTTTGAACGTATTAGAAGGGGGGGGGGGGGGTGGCAGACAAAAAAGTCGTCAGTACTACAAAGCGCTGAACCTAAGCCTTATATAGAATTGTGTATTAGCTGGAAATTCATTATGACTTTCATATGAAAGTATGAAAGTAAGAAATAAAAATAATGCAGTGTTGTATTAATTAATATCCTCATTCATTAATATTTTACTTCATCTCATACAATATATCAAGTTTTATTATAATAAATAGTGCACTGTAACAATATATCCACATATTAAAAACATATTTTTCAGGGCAGGCTTTAGGCTATAAACTAGGTGAAGTATGATTCTGGAAAACAAGCTTAATTCACTTTGTCTTTTCGTCCGTCAGTCCGTCCGCAATGCTATTGGGGAAATGTGATTCTTTCAGCTCCTGATAAAATAGACTGATGCTTTTATTGGTGGAATTACCCATTACCAAAGAGCACCCAGTAAACATTTACTTGTTCCGTGAGTCAATAATTTTTTTAGAAAGGTTTCGTAATTTTGTACTATTTGATAGTCACATATTATTTTTCTTTCTTTAGCTTTTTTTATGACGACTGGACATCTGCTCTATAACTTACTATGTTCGTTAGTCCATCCATCCTTGTTTATATGTTTTACTTGCAAATATATCAGGAATCCAAAATCTATCATAATTTACCTAATGAATAAGTTTTATAAATACTGAAATAACTTGACAATGGTCGTCTTTCATCCAACTCGCACAAAATCTAAATATAAAGTATTTCAAAGTAGCAGGATTTTATTTTGTTTGTCTACAAAAATTTAATCATGTCTTAAATGTTATTTATATGCCGACATTTTGTTATTGAAAATAGGTATTTATTGCAATAAATATGTTAAACAACTTTCGACGGATATTAAAAATGAAACATTTTCAGATTAAAATAGGTTTTATGATTTTTTTTAATATTCGTGAAAAAATTGTCTGTAATACGATGCAATACATGACTTTTTAGTTTTTAAAAAAATATAAAAAATGGAAGATTACGTAAAATGGTTGCACAGATAAAAACGTCTTTTAGCGTAATTCATGAGGCATCTGACCGACAGAAAAAAAACATTACTAATAATTTGTAAAGTAGCTTTGCTTTGGAACAAGAACAACTTACATCATGTTCAGGGGCGTAAGTTGCGCTTATTTTTCCAACCAAGGATCCATTCTTTCTGCACACTAGATCTTCTAGATTTTCCCTAAAACAAGTTTAATGATTATATGATGCAAAACTTTTTAGCTTTCATATATCACTCATATAAATCTTTGATAATTTTGATACAGGGAAAATTATTTTGTAATTTAGAAAATTAATAGCTTACAACTTTTTTTAATGGTCAAAGTTTATATCAACTTTAAATATTAAATCTTTAAAAAAATTTAGGTTCAAGAAAGAATGTATTTTAGGTTACTTTAAATACGTCTTATGGACAAGCGACTGGTCATTTAAAATAATCTGAGAAAGTACAGATTAAATATTTTATAGAAAACGAACATTAATACTTGTAGTGTGTCAGAACTGAAAAGTCAGAGGCACCATCCCAGTTGAGGAGTGAGATTCTACCCCATGTGAAAAAATAAACCCCCCCCCCCCGCCATCTGTCAAAATAAACCCCCCCCCCCCGGCATCATGTGATTTGTACCCCATCTTAAATTTTGGTCCCTGTAATTTTCAATGTATAAAACAAAGCTTGGTGGTAATAAACTATGAGTTATAGGGGTAAAATATTACATATGGGGTAAGTATATAAAATATGGGGAACAAAAATCACACATGGAGGTCCAAAAATTAATATGGGGTCATTTTTTCATGATGGGGTAGCTTCAAGTGCTTATATCTGGAGACCGTAAGAGATAGAGGCCTAGTTGCTTGACTGTGGTAACTCAGATTTACACAAGGAAGCCATTTATGCACATGGGGTGTCAAAATTTGATATGGGGTATTTTTTTCATGACGGGGTGTCAAAATTTCATATGGGGTATTTTTTTTTCATGATGGGGAACAAAAATCACACATGGAGGTCCAAAAATTAATATGGGGTCATTTTTTCATGATGGGGTAGCTTCAAGTGCTTATATCTGGAGAACCGTAAGAGATAGAGGCCTAGTTGCTTGACTGTGGTAACTCAGATTTACATAAGGAAGCCATTTATGCACATGGGGGACCAAAATTTGATATGGGGTATTTTTTTCATGATGGGGGTAGTTTCAAGTGCTTATATCTTGAGAACCGTAAGAGATAGAGGCCTAGTTGCTTGACTGTGGTAACACAGATTTACACAAGGAAGCCATTTATGCACATGGGGGACCAAAATTTGATATGGGGTATTTTTTTCATGATGGGGGTAGTTTCAAGTGCTCATATCTGGAGAACCGTAAGAGATAGAGGCCTAGTTGCTTGACTGTGGTAACTCAGATTTACACAAGGAAGCCATTTATGCACATGGGGGACCAAAATTCGATATGGGGTATTTTTTTCATGATGGGGGTAGTTTCAAGTGCTTATATCTGGAGAACCGTAAGAGATAGAGGCCTAGTTGCTTGACTGTGGTAACTCAGATTTACATATGGAAGCCATTTATGCACATGGGGGACCAAAATTTGATATGGGGTATTTTTTTCATGATGGGGGTAGTTTCAAGTGCTTATATCTTGAGAACCGTAAGAGATAGAGGCCTAGTTGCTTGACTGTGGTAACACAGATTTACAGAAGGAAGCCATTTATGCACATGGGGGACCAAAATTTGATATGGGGTATTTTTTTCATGATGGGGGTAGTTTCAAGTGCTTATATCTTAAGAACCGTAAGAGATAGAGGCCTAGTTGCTTGACTGTGGTAACTCAGATTTACACAAGGAAGCCATTTATGCACATGGGGGACCAAAATTTGATATGGGGTATTTTTTTTCATGATGGGGGTAGTTTCAAGTGCTTATATCTGGAGAACTGTAAGAGATAGAGGCCTAGTTGCTTGGCTGTGGTAACTCAGATTAAATTAAGGAAGCCATTTATGCACATGGGGATACATAAATTAATATGAGGTCATTTTTCTCTGATGGTGGGTAAAAATTGAATATAGGGGCCAATTTTTTATGATGCAGTTGGGGGGTGAAATCAGGTTAGGTTAGGTCAGATCAGGTCATGTTAGGTAGAGTAATATTAAGGGAAAGGGAAAGGCCCCTTTGCAGGGGTTGGGTTAGGTTGAAATGAGTCAGGTTAGGTTAAGTTAGGTTAGGTTAGGTTAAGTTAAGATGGGTTAGGTTAGGTTAAGATGGGTTAGGTTAGGTTAAGTTGGGTTAGGTTGATTAAGATGGGTTAGGTTAGGTTAAAATGGGTTAGGTTAGGTTTAGTTGGTTTAGGTTAGTTTAAAATTGGTTAGGTTAGGTTTGGTTGGGTTAGGTTAGGTTAAGTTAGGTTAGTTTAAGATTGAGTAGCCCTGCAGGGCTACTCAATATTACCTAACCTAACCTAATTACCTAGATTGGGTTTGGTTCGGTTAGGTTAGGTTAGATCAAGTTAGGTTAGTTTAAGAATGAGTAGCCCTATTAAATTTTGATACCCCATGTGCATAAATGGCTTCCTTATGTAAATCTGAGTTACCACAGTCAAGTGACGTATGAGGGGATGTACAGACAGACCGGAATACGAGTATAGAGTAGCTTCGACACAATTATATATTAATAATATAACAAAGGTATTTCTAAAAAATACAAGATTTATTAAGTAATTAAACTGGTTAGAATAGGCAGATTAATGGGATTATTATTAATTGGATATATTTAAATATGATATCAATTAAAGGCTTGGACGTCTCGTTTTCTGTACAGGACAGAAAACCACGTGCACAGGAATATGGAATTAAGACTGTCGACAACCTAGCATATAGGTATACAGTCTACCGAGTGTAAGCTGGTGGTGAGATGTTCACACGAGGCCTACATAAAATCAACTAGTCCCTCAACACAGCAGGATGGAGTATAATGGCGGTTATGAGTGGAGGTCTGACTCAGCTAGAGAAGTATAGGAATGTGGACAGGGATGGAAATGCATAAACTTGAATGGAGAATGCCACACTCGCCTCCTTCTTGAGGGAATATGAAATATTCCCTCACAGTTGACCTGCACGCCTGCTTCTGCGGGTTGTTGTACTCGCAGGTTCTTCGATTGCGGCCATAGCCCTTTTTACGATATCAACAGGATTGGGTTCTGAGGGAGTAGGACCTTCTGGAGCTTCTGGAAGCTCTGGAGCAACAGCATTCTGGGGGGCCAACACGCCTTCGCAGGGAGCCGGGGCCACTGGGTCCTCAGAGACAGCGCCAGCCTGTGGGTTAACAGGCAGATCGATTCCAGATGGAAAGAGCTCACTGATTTGAGCATCAAGCTCTGTGTCACTGTTGTCCCCCTCTGCAGGATCAAGGACCACGGGATTGCCTTCTCTATCGGTGGGTCTGTATTCATCAGAGCACTCAGAACCACCATAGTGGGAAATCAGCTCAACCCCATCATCATCTGGTCGGGGTGCGTCCTCGGCGGGAAGGGATGCCTCTATGGTCGCCACATTCTGCCCAGGTACATTTACAATATTACAACGAGTATTAATATATTTAATTACCCTGTCAGAGTTTTGGTCCAACAGTCCACTAGTGGACTCAATAACAGAGGTCATTCGTGCTTTTAGCTCGACGGTCGAGTCCTCGGAAACAGTGCGAATTTTTTCGCGCAATGTTTTGCGGTTCCGCAGTAATTCTGCGGAAATTTCAATAAGGCGCTTGCCATGGTGTATATGTGCTTTCTCAACATATGAGGCATTGTTAGCAATTTTTGATTCCAGGCTTCTCTGGAAGGGGAGAAGGGCTTCTTCTATTGCTTCTTTTACGGTGGAGGATAGAACTTTTTTCCATTCCTCAGCAGTCACCCAAAAAGCTTTAGGCTCATTTTTGCTTTCTGCTAATGTCTCTTTCTTTTTAGGGGGTAATGGAGGCGGTTGAGTTTCCACCTTAGCCTTCTTGGCTGCTGGGCCGCCGCTGCCTGTTGGTGTTGGCCGTCGTTTTTCTACCGCTTTTGGGGCTGACTTTACGGCGACTACCTCTAGTTCAGGTGAGGCATTACGTTTTGGTGGTGATTCCACCCGATTTTTTTGCGGTTCCCCTCCCCTAGGTATCATATTTTGTTCCATTAAAGGCCTGACCCTAGGTCTGGCTTTATCGGGGTATTCGTTGGCTTCTAAACTTTTAGCCTGCCGCAAGTTTTCTTGCAATTCAAGGAGCTCCTTTGGAACATCTTTTCCAGCGGTGCGATAGACGTGGATCGATTTTGAGACACACTGGAGGTCAGTGAGGTTCTCAGGGTTGCGTGGCGGTTTTACTCGAGGCTGGGTGTGATACCTGTTCTCGTCAGGCTCATAGTAGGCTTCCTCATGGCCCTGGGGATAGCCCTGGTTGTTGTCGTAATAATAGTCCTCTTCATGGTAGAAGGGTGCCTCTTCATATCCACAACGGTATGAAGGGTGACCAGCCCCATGGGAGTGGTGAAAACCCCTTGGGAAATTTCGCCTGGGATATCCTAAAATAAAAATAATAAACTTAAAATTAAGGGTTCTTAATTCCTCATACCGAATAAGGAAATATTTTTACAAAGACGACCTTCGGGGACGACAATCTTATAGGTATATATGTCTGTTTACAGGTCGTCCGTTTTTTGGAGATTAGTTTTCCCCATTATTTGTAAAATCCCGTAATTCGTGTGTTTCACTCGTACCTCCTGCTTTGTACGCGTGAATTTTGGTGCAGGCTAATATATAGATGATAAAAACGACGCATAATAACGACCCTATTCCTGTAAGGATGGCTGCTACTACAAGCACTATATGGTACCAAGTACTAGATAGGAAATCAACCACTTTATGATATTTTGAATAAACCAGGAGTCGGTAATTTTTACTTCAAAATTATTAGAGTCCGCGGCCAGTTGGCTGAGGTATAATTCCTCGGCGCTTTCTGAGAAATTAGTTTTTTCTAGGCTTTGCCAAGAATGATAAAGAAATAGGCTAATCGGTTTATCCATAAGATATTGGTTTACATTTAATATTTGCATACCCTGCCCTTGATTCCCAATGAATTTTCCTTGGTACAAATGTAAGAAAATCGGATTTTCGGAACATTTGGTCGGAGTTAAATGGGTGATGTTAACCAATCTGCGTGAAAACGGTGATATCCCCATAGTCTTATTATTGACTGAAACCGAGAAATGATCCACAAAACAGGGTAAATTTTCTCCCACAGAAACATTGATTTTAAGGTTATTGCACTGTATTACCAGATCCAGCTCACCGAGCGCCCTAACTAATTTTTTACGATGGGTCTGAATACTACTTTTAGACAGAAAGTGGTTCTGTAAGCAGCGATTTTCGGGGACAATTAATTTACTATATTGTTGGTAGGAATAGAAAATCTCTAGTGGTAGCATGTCATCTTTTTCCTTAGCGTTTAAAAGTGGAAAATATGGTTTTACAGAGTTTGTGAACCATACCATTAAGTTATCAATATTAGTTTTGTAATAAGATAATTCAGGAATTAGATTTTCAAAATGTTTTTTATCTTTAAGTTCTAACGCTAGCGTAATTTGGGGATCGATCACTAAATATTTTTGGTCACCCTGTTCTCCTTCAAATGTAAACAATGAAATGTTAAAGATGTCTACCGTTCGCCAAGGAGAAGTGAATTTTTGTGCGTTATCAGATTTATCATCCGAGATAATTCTATCGTAGCCTAATCTAAGATTGTGATCTAGACAATTGTTTCCCACCCAGTGACTACCCAGGTAACAGCCCGCCTTTGTTTGTAATAATTCAACAGGTTCAGCCTGGACCCCTATTTGTTTTTCCTCAAATGTCCCAGGGATAAAAATGCCGTTAATGGTTACGCCGTGTCCCTCGCAGGCGGGATCAATGCCGTTAAGGAGGTCGTTGGGGTAAGAAAGCATCCCGTTTACAATGAAACGCGTGTATGACATCTGGTGTTCATACACTGAGACTGATTTTCCTTCAAAGTTAAATATTTTAGTTTTGGACATGGTGTAACAGTCTTCATAAGATACGAGGCTCGGTATCTCCACCAGTGCTGGAGCAGCGAGGTGGACGTGGCTATATCTGCCACAATACCAGTAGTGAGTACTGGTTCGGAGGTGGCAACGAATTCCAGGTATAATTTTTCTTTCAACCTTTTGAAGCAGGTGAAATTGTTTTTGTTCGATATTAGTAATATTAAGAAACGCAGCGCATTCAGAGATTTTCAAACGCGGGTTTTCGTTTGCTACACATTGAGTCGCATCTATTTGTATTATTTCGGACACATTTGATTTTGCCAAAATAATAAAAAGCCCCAAGAATCCCAAAATAAATTTACCTCGAGCTCCTGGTGCTTTTGCCAAATGATGCTGCATTTTATTTTTATGCTTCTTGTTTTTCTCTGAAATATGTTAATTCGTTAGTTTTAACGTATATTTTTTTTGTTTACTTTCATTATTATACATACATAAATTAAGCTATATACATTTGCCACCTTTGTTTTATGTACATTTTATTTTTTCCTTTTAATTGGGTTATGCAGTCCGATTTGGACGTGTATGCGGTTATCCCCCCCTTGTGACCTAGTTTTTCTTTCTTCTTCTAATATATATTTAGGTACTATGCTTTGTTTGTTAACATTAATAACTTTTTCAGGGCTGGATTGTTTGGGTCTTTGCGCAAAGAAAGAAGCCTCGGACGGGACAGTCTCTTCTAAGAAACTATTTTCGACATGGATGTTAGGACCGGATGACCGATCTGCGCCAGGGGATTCTTGGTTTTTGGGCTGTGGCTCAAATGGTGAGTATTTTTCCATTATATCCCCTCCCCCATCGCAATCCACCTCCCCTTGGGGTACATCCTGATTAATTTCAGGGTTTTCTTCGATAAATTCCTCACTATCATTATCTAGGTAGGTAAAATCGTCGTTTTCTATACCTTTATTATCGTTTATTTCGGTTTGTCCGGTATTATCTATGGTCAATGTTATTTCCTCAGACGGGACAATTTCTTCAATTGGAAAGACGTTAAAGGAAAGTGTTTCCCCCAATAATTCTACTTTAGAATCTATTTTTCGTATTTTATCTCTACTAACAACTTGGTTAGTTTTTATTGGATTTGACCCAAAGGGACTAAGTTCAAAAAGGGCCTCTGAGAATTTTTTTGTTACAATAAAAGGACCCCCATAGAAAGATTGCAATTTTTTGCTGACCCCTATCTTGACTAGGTTAAAAAAAGCAAAGCATACGTCGTTAACGAAAATGGGGGATGAAGCCTTTCTGGATTTATTTTGAAATTCTAAATAGATTTTAGATTTTTTGGAAACCTGTGCAATAATTTCTTCCAAATTTTTTAGGTAGTTTAAGTAAGACCTGCAATCAATGTCTTGCCTGTTCTGCAGTATTGGTGAAAAGAAATCGAGATTAAGAGTTGGTTGTCTGCCGAATAAGGTAATATGGCGTATACCCCGTTCTTTTAGACGTACTTGCGTTAATTACAAAAGTGGTCAAAGCTAATTTTCTTGCCCAGTCTTTACTTTCGAATCGGTCATCAGATCTTAGACCTGCATAAATGCTTTGATTATGCCTTTCACATGGGTTACTATTAGGGTTTCTTGGGGGGATAAGTTTAGTTTCGATACCTAATTCATCCATAACTTTTTTGAAAACTTCCCCAGTGAAATTTGTTCCCCTGTCACTCCTCAATGACCGAAATAAGCCGTAGGTGGGTACCACCTGTTCAAGAATTACCTTCACCGTGCTCTCCACGGTGGCGTCTTTGATGGGGTGAGCGATTATGTACCTAGAGAATAGGTCAACTAGGATAAATATGTAGCGGACATGTTGTCCTTGAAAGTAGTTAGGGGTTAAAGGACCGATAAGGTCTACCGATACCTGGCCAAAAATCTCGTGACTAATGGCTGAATGGGTGATGGGTTGTTTATGTTTAGGTACCTGTCCAATTTTTCTTAGGCAGGTGATACAATTTTTAATGCGTGATTCTACAAACTTATTAATTCCTATAAGGAAGAATCTTTCATTTATTTTGCGTATTGTTTCGTTTACCCCCTTGTGACCTATAATATTATTATGTGCTAATTCAAAAACTTTATTATATAATCCAATGGGTACGACGGGTCTTTCAATGAATGTTCCATTGCTAAGAGGTTGTCTAAATATTAGAAGTCCTTCCATAACATATAAATGTTCTATTAATTTAAAAAGGACCTCTTTCCGGCCGGTTAGTTCTGCTCTTTCAAAACTCGACAACTTCTTTTTTTCAAATATCCACCTACGAATGTCAGATAATACTTGATCTTTTTGTGTTTCAGTTTGCCAGACATTGTGCACACCGACTTCCGACGCCGCATGTAACTCAAAAATCTGGTCTTGGTAGGGACAATCCTGTTCATAAGGATCCAAGGTAAATGAACTAGTGCATTTTTCGCAATCTGTTTCCTTATGTTCTTTGCATAAAAATTGCCCTCTAGATAGATTGTCGGCGTTGCAATGGTCCTTACCCTTCCTATGAATTACTGTAAAGTCAAAACTTTGGATAAAGAAAATCCATCTCAGAGTTACCCCATTTATTGTTCCTTTTTGCCATTTTTTGTAATGAACTAAGGAAATCGAATCTGTTCGTACAATAAAGTTTCTAAATCTTAAATAATGGAGAAAGGTTTTAAGAACAAATACTAGGCATGCTAATTCGTCTTTATAGCTTGGATAATTTTTCTCTGCCCCGTTACATTTTTTGGAACATATTCCAATAATTCTTTCTTCACCCCCCTGTTTTTGGCTGAGAATTCCAGCGAAATAACTTGTAGAAAAATCTACATCTACTATAAAGGGGTTTGGGTTATCCCACTGGGGATAGCCTTTACTTATAGAATTTGAGAACATATTTATAAAATTTTCCCAATCTTTTGATAGGGAATCGGTCCATTCGATAACTTTATCGTTTCTGTGTTCATCTAGAGTACAAGAATTTTTTGCATAGGATGGGAAATAAGCCCTATAATAATTGGAGAAGCCCAGGAAACGCTGGAGTTCCTTGCCTGTCCTGGGCCTGCTCCAATTTTTAATCTGTTCTAAGTATTCTGGGTTCATTTTAAGTCCCTGGGAACTGACTATATGACCTAAATATGTACATTCAGATGTAAAAAATTTACATTTGGCTAGATTTAACTTAAGTTTTGCTATTTTTAGGACTCCGAAGAGTTTTCTGAGATGTTTCAGATGTTCATCGACATTTTTTGAGAATATAATAAGATCATCAAGGTAAGAGATTATGAATTCGTACAAGCCAGGGATAAGGGTTAGGACTCTGTCCATCAAATGGCAGAAAACACTTGGCGCGTTACACAGTCCGAACGGCAGTTTCTTGAAAAGATACTGCCGGTTAAGGGCTGTGAACGCCGTCAAATGTTTACTTTCCTCTGAGATGGCTAGCGCATGGAAGGCGCTAGTCAAATCGAGGGTGCTAAATACATTGCCAGTGCCTAATTTTTCTAAATTACTAGAAATCAAGGGAAGGGGCCAGTTAATTTTTCGTGTTACACTATTAAGCGCACGAAAATCTATTACAAACCTAAGTTTACCCTCCCCCCCAGCCGTCGGTTTTTTCTTTACGGCAAAGATCGGGGAGGACCACTCGCTGTAGCCCTCCTCAATGACGCCCCCCCTTAACCAATTTTCAATTTGTTCTTTTAATTTGGCTTCGTACAAAGGGTTTAACTGAATGTTTCTAGCCTTAGTAGGTTTGGCCCCGGGGATCAAGTCTATTTTATACTGTAAGAGGTCGCAGTTACCGATATCGGCATCGTCAACCGAAAATATATCGAAATGATCAAGGCATAATTTTACTACCTTTTCCTTCATCCCTGGGTTATTTTTGATTAAGTCGCTATTTTCTAAGTCTAATTTTTCTTTAATGAATTTAATTCTTTTAAGAAGTGTAGTTCCTGACAATTCATTTATTTGATTAATATTTGTATTGCAGGAATTCTGGGGATCTGATTCAAATTCAAAACAATATCCAACTTTAACGTTATTCAGTAAGGTAATATTTTTTCCTGCTAGATTAACAAAATTTACCCAACATTCTCCCTTCTCATTTACATTATAAATACCCTCCATAAGCATCAAGCAGTTATGGCTTGTCATTTTAGAATTATTTGGAGATATATACAGCTTCCCGTTTTTTCGGCGGGTAGGTATTGTTATTACCGTTGTATTCCCTCCCGGCAGAAATGTTGTTTTCTTTGCTAGTTTTACGCATGTTTTATTTTGCTTTAATGTCCCAGTCCCCCCCTTGTTACTCCAATTTATTCCTGGGATAAGGGAATTTTGTTCTGTATGAACATTGTTTGTAGGAATTAAGGGTATGTTTTTACTCTCTTCAACTATGTTAATTGTTGAATTTTCTATTGGAATTTGCTCGCCAGTGGGGAGCTCAAATGAAAACTTATCTAGGAGCAAATTAATTCGATTAACTTTAAGAAATTCATATCCTAAATTTATAATTTTAGACGTCGTTTCAGGGATGTAAAATGTTTCCTCGAATATTTTATCTGATCCATCAAAACTGAATTTTAAGTTTACGTGTCCTATGATATTTACTGGTTTTAAATCTACAGACAGGGCGCTAAGATTGGTAGGAGTAAATGTGATTTTATCATCATCTAAGATTTCTTTAGAAATAAGGGACCTAAAGTTATTTCCTGTATCCACTAAAGCGTGTTGCAGGAATTCCCCCCCCGCGGGATTAAAAACTTTTAGTTTTGCACAGATTGGCATTATAAAATTAATTATATTTTTAGGCGCAACCTAAGATGCATATCTTCCAAGATCCCAACCCCAGCGGTTAAACGGTGGTAATCCTCACACAGAGATTTCCTGTGCTCCAGGTATAGTTGTTTGTCGAATCTTTTTAAATAATGAAATGTTTTAACAATGTGGTTAATTGTTAAAATAATTTTATATAACTTCCTGGGTTTCATTAAGTTTTATTTAGCGCTTTTTAGCTCGAGAAATTTCTCAATAAGCATAAGAATGTTGATAGTCTAAAGAAACTACTAAACTTTAGTATGGGTTCTTATTTATATACCTGGATATATGATAAAGACCTATCGGAGTAAAATTGAACTAAAAATTTTTGAAAGATTGAAAGGCTACAAAGTAGCTTAAAAATAAGTGTTCAGCTTGCAACTAACAAGACATTAAAAACAGACTGAATTATTTTTTTGACTTCTGTCTGTATTTATACAAATTATAGTCTTACTAGTTTAGTATTTGAATCACAATTTTAAATAATATAAAGTTAGCGCTGTGTTACAGCTCAAAAAATATTAGATATGACTAATATAATAAAGAGGATCAACCATGACTGATTTATTATTCTGATATTGTTAGTATTTATACTTAATTTTTCCACCTATGGGGTAGAACAATATGCATTTACTTTTATATAGCGGCACTTTATTCCGCTGATTATCCTAGCGGAAGTTAATAGAACTAAGATATTTTTAATTTGCTAGTAATCCTAGCGAAAAATAATTCAATCAAATATTAATTGAAATAATTTAAGATTTTATTAATCACGTTTTTAAGTGATTTAAGTTTTTAATTTTTAAATGCTGCTTGATTGCAGCTCAAAAAATCAGAGAGGAAAAGATAATTAAAAATCTTTCTGAACAACTGAATTAGATTTGGACATTCACTCGTATTTATACAGATTTTCCAGTAGACCCCCCCCTTTTTCTTATTATCTATTTATATGGACCGCGGTAGCACTCGAGGCGACATCTTTCGGATACATAATAAATTAAATATAGTTCTATTATTGTCACTGTGCAAAATACAATGATATTAACCCATACAAATCCGTTATTATACATAATTGCTGAAAATGAACTGAAAATGTGCAACTTTAAAATAAGATTGATACTGAGGCTTTAGTTATAAAATCATTGTTTATATACAGATAATTTGCTTACAGTCCCCTAGCGGTTAAAAATCGAATTCAAATGTTTTAGATTCATATGTACATACACTTAAAAATATACGCTATTTACATTTTAAATAGATCATGCGATATCAAAAATAAATACTACTAAATAGTAAATAAGTATTCACTTGTTGGCTTCTTTATAAAGACTATTAATTTTTTAAAAAGGAATGGAAATCTCAAGTGCATGTGAAATGCTCCTCAGGTTACCTCCCTATTTCCCCCAATTTCCTGTATCAGCTACAGTTGGATAGGGAAAGGAGGGGAAGGAGTTTATTTTATGTTGCTTAGTCATACTTAATAATAACAATTTGTTTTATTTTCCCGCGCCAAAGCATTGCCTGGTAAGGGATATTTGATATTAAGGAATTTGCAAGTTTAGCTTGACATGGGATATTTTGTTTATCTTTCCATATCAAAATATGAAATTCATTCAGCTAATTTTTATTTTCTAGGATAGGGACAATTAATATCGCATATATCCATTTATCTTTTACATATAATGGACGTGATTTTTAACAATCGCTTGTACATGTTTATCTATTTCAGATTCATCGCTGGCTTCCTGATCCATTTGGTTGATAGTTTTACGCGCATACTGCTCAGGTATTTTATTACTATTACCTGGAACTTTTCTAGGTGGGGTGAATTTACTTTGTGTTTTACCAAAACGGGACTCAGGATGTGGGGGCTCCCCAGCTTTCTTTTTGTTGCAGTTCTGCACTACGTGGCCAGGGATATTACAATGCCAGCATTTAATATTTTTACTCCTCCCATTAAAGACTCCTATGACGCCCTCGATTTGATCCCAAGCAATAGGATCATCCTCATGATCTACCCAAGAAGGAACCTCGTCAGGTTCTTCGGTTAAGTTTTCCTTATACACTGCTGTGTTAGTGGGGGTATTATCTTCGATAATGCTGATTATGGGTTGTTTTTTCGTTTCCGCAGAATTTTTAGGTAGGAACATTTCCATGGCTTGGGAATAGCAAGCCGAAAGGTTTTCCTTGCTAATATGGCCAGACCCGTCCCAATTAACGTATCTTTGTCCGAGGGTAATAAGTTTATTTAAGTAAGCGTTGTAATCGTCCAAAAATTGCATATTCTCAACATAATTGGCCATGTCCATGGCAAGGTTTGTATACAGCAGATTTTTGCTAACGTTAAGGTAGAATTCTTTCCACTTCTTTTTAGGTATTATGCCAGGATTCATGAGTTTGAACACCCTAAGTTTGTTTTCAAAGTAGGTGTCAAGGGGTTGATTAGTCTCCTGTTTTAGGTTGTAGAAGTACTGCGAGGCTACTTCTGGATCCGAGAAAGGAGTGACCAGCCTCCTGATCATCAGGTAATAACTTAAGGCAGATAAGGCCTGATTTCTTTCAGGCGTAATTAGGTCTCCTAATCGTTCCCCTCTAGAGTGTTACAACTTTTGTAACACCTCCGAAAAATATAAACCACAACCATGCATACTGCGCGTGCGGACAACCAGACAAGAAGGAAGCACAAACTACCTGTAGAAGAAGCCAGTCTTTTTAACACACTCAAAGTTTAACCATATATATACTCTAGTTGAAATGTCAAATTAGTGAAATATACCTTGTTGATAAAATATCTTAGTTAATTAAGTACGTAAAAATGTAATATGGAGGCTTAGCCACCGTCGACTTTTTCGAACCGGTAAGTTTTATTCAATTTTTATATATTCATTTTATATAAAAATTTATTTTTTTTCCCGCGGGGTACTGTCCTTACTCAGTCCCTCATAAAAAGACTCATTTTAGTATATATATAATATCTAAAGTCACAAATCCCTTTTATAACCTAACCTTTACACATTATAATATAGCATCACACTGCTATAATTGTTTGTAAAAGTTATTGTTAAACTAATTCAATTAATATACCATATCTAAAGTCACAAATCCCTTTTATAACCTAACCTATATATTGTACTATAGCATCACACTGCTATAATTGTTTGTAAAAGTTATTGTTAAACTAATTCAATTTATATAATTCTGTACGATTTTTTACATATTACACATAGCGTCATACTGCTATAATTGTATGTTAAATTTTGTCAGTTATTATAAATATATATTTTTAACAAAAATATCCGTTTTGAATTCGTCCCTAAATCCATATAAATATTTAAGGCTACATACTGCTTTTAATAAGTCATGGATAGGAACAGAGATTATGACGTCAGCGATGACGAAGGTTCTATAGGAATGAGGGATAGATGGAGAACTTTCGGACGAAGATTTGTAAGAAACACACCTAGAGCACCTTTATTAGTCCCTTCGGCCCCTACTCCACCAGTTAATTCCCAAAACTCCAATTCTAATAATGAAGATCAATTAAATGCCTTAAAAAATAATATGGGAGAAATTGTAAGTAGTCTTAACAAAATGGCAAGTGACATATCCAACCTGCAGGTTGGTTCTAGTAATGCAATAAGGAATGATTTCAGCCAACCCCCTCCTAGCCTAAACCCTATACTTAGTTTTGGCCCTCAGAATTATCGCTACGCTACAACTGATATTCCCGTCTACAGGTCAAACCAACGAGATTTATCTCCTACGGGATTATCCACAATTCATGCTAGGGAACTTCTCTCTTCAATAGAGGACCATATAAATAAGGCTAAAGGGTTGGATAGAATAAACAAAGAATTACTATTAGATCAAACTAGCCAACAAATAAAACAAATCTTTAAAGCACAAAACACTGAGAATACTTACAACGCCCCTCATTTAAAGTGTAACACCTTTAACAACCTTGAGCCCCCTTTCTTAGCAAATAGAAAAAACACGTATAATGCAGATAAACTTTTCCAAAAACAAAGGGTTATCCATCGTCAATTGATGTCCATAGAAACAGTAGGGCTTAAAGCCTTTTTAAATCAGTTGGATAGTTTTGATCTTTCGGACTTTAGTCCATGTGAATACAATATGTTAATTCACATGTCCATATCTAAGGAAATCAAAGAAAAATTGGAAATGGCTGGGGGTAACCCGTTAGATCTCCCTACTAGCGAATATTTAAATAAACTTAATCGTCTTCTCAATGGGTCTATTACAAATATGCTAGACATCGATGAAAATTTTGCAAAATTTAAACCTTCTTCTAAATCCATTATGTCTATTTTGTATGAATACAAAAGATATATAGAAAATATTTCTGATGCTATAATTTCTGAAAAAGAAAAAAATAGGAGAATTATTAGTGCGGTATACAAGTACATCCCTTACGGCTTACGTCATTTTCTCAACTCAACCGCTGCCATTCAAAATGGCCAAATTACCCTTGCAGCTTTCGAAAATTTTTTGCGCACCCACGAAGCTTCGATCGACAGTTTTCTTTCTAAAGAGTCTAGAGTACATAAAAACGTCGTTAAAAGGGTCGATGTAGACTGGGAGCAGGTAGACATTTGCGCAGAAGATCTTTACGATCACCTAAGTGATGATGAATGCAATTATGGCCCACAGAATGTTTGTAAGTTAAACAGCTATCAAAATAAAGCTTCCCTAAAATGCGATATTTGCAAAAGGATAGGACATAAAAATAGTCAATGTATTTTTAACCCTAACGATAGCCTTAGAGTAGCAAATCTTCAGAATGTGAAAATAAAATTTTGTCTCCTTTGTAGAGATAAGGCTCACACTGACACTAAATGTCCAAACTTCCCTAATGTGAAACCTATTCCAATTGCTTGTCCCAATTGTCAAGATGCTGGATTTTATATGTATAATCACCCTGTAGATGCTTGTGTAAAGAATAATTTTTTAGAGAAGTTAAAAAGATCCGAAGTAAACACATAAGAAAACGTTGCAAAAAACTTAATACTTATGATACTGACTATCTTTCTTCTTCCTCTTCTGATAATGAAGATATTAATAACAAATATAACAAAAAACCTGTTACAGATTGTATGGAGAATCATATCGTCACCACAGATATGGAATCTGGTTTAATTGTAAACAACGATAAAAATATTGCCAATACAGATATTATGTTAAATAAATCCGTCCTTGTCGAAAATAACGATAACAATATCGCCAATACAGATATTTTATCTAATCAAACCGCGTCTATTACAAATGTATCTAAATTAATAAATACAAATATAACAAAAAGTAGTAATGTATTGACAAAACAAACACTTTTTATGGAAAAAGATGATTTAAATGTGAAATATACTACTACAAATGCTCCCTTTAATAAAAATTCTTATCTCACAAAGAATTATATACAACCTTCCCTGTCAAAGTTTATAGGAAAGACATCTTTTATGTGTTCTAACCTTTGGAATATTATAATTAATTTTAAATTCATTTCTCAAACAGGTTTATATTATCTAATACCTTTCCTACTATGCGTCTGCTCATTAAACCCTGAAATAGCAATATATATTTTTGCTTTATGTGTTAATATAATATGCGCCAGTAGTTTAATGTTAGGCTTATTCCCACTGTATAAACTAAAAATAATTAGTAAATTAACATATACTATTCCTAATAAATTTAAAAAATCAAAATTGAACAGGAAATGCAAATCTTCCAAAACTAGATTTAAACCTGCACATTTTAGCGGCCCTTTAAAGCGTATTTATAGTAACCTAATAAAAGCGCCGAAAAATTCAAAAGATTACATTAAACAAGTGGATCATAGAACTGGTTTAGAGCCTTATATTTTTGAAATTTATCATAACAATACAAAACTACTGTTCGAAATTGATAGTGGTGCAGGTTCTAATCTCGTATCCCGTGAGTATTTAGAACACTTAATCCCTAATTATAAGGAATATTTTTATAAAAAGGCTAAAAATACCCTTCAGTCAGTAACTGGCCATGATATAAAATGTTATGGTTTATTCAGAATCCCTTTTTATCTCCCAAACTATGGTGATATAGTCTTGGACGTCCTAGTAACTGACAATGTTATTGATAATTGCTTCTTATTAGGTAGGGATTTTATTAAGGCAGCCTGTGTTACAATAGTATATGACGATAGCATAAACAGTGCCAGGCTGGAGTACAACAGAAAATTAGCCCCTAAAGTTAAAGTTAACGACCATTTAACGTTTCTTCCGTTTGAACAAAAACTAATTGTAGGAAAGATTGTCAATAACAAACAAAACACTTCTTATGAAATTAAAAACAGTTTTTCTAGCCCTTTGCTATACAAGCAAACTTTTAAAGAAAATAATGATATTTATATCACCGCTACCAATAAACTAAATATCCCAGTTAGTCACAAAATTTCCTCTATTACATTAATAGAAAAGCAAAAACAACCTTGTAATAATAATAAAAATAATGCCATTTTTATTTTTGAAAAAATTATTTCAAAGAATTGCTTTAATTCTATTTTTCCATTATTAGCCTACCTTTATACACAATTCTGGATAGCTTTGATAAATATTAAATTTACTTTGGATGATATTATGACAGTCTTACCCTTAAATTTTATATCAAAACAAATACTGTTATTCTTGAATAAAACCCTTTTGCTAAATAACTTAATTTCCCATATTTTAGTATTGTATACTGACAAATATACAACTATTAATAAAATAGATAAAACAATAAAAAAAGAGGTTAAACCATCCCCAAATGTAATAGATGAAAATGAGTTTTTTCAATCTTTTCAAAATGATTTAGACATCGGACTTAACATCTCAGATGTTTTAGAAACAAAGTTGTCTACAGTACAAGATATAAAAGATTCAATTACATGCCAATTTGAAAAGGTTAAATCAAGAATAGCTAATTTAATTTATGATCTGCAAGTTTACTCAAAACATACCTTTGATTGCGGGTCCCTCAATGAATCTTTTATACCCAAAATGTCAGTAAAATTATCCAGCCCTGTATATCGTAATACGAAGCCTTATAGCCTTAAAGCAACAGACAGAGAAGCTGTCGATAAATTCTTTGATCTACTTCTTCAAAATGGGTATGCTGAGATAGCTCCCCCACACATGTCATTTGGCAACCCTGTCTTTACTGTCCCTAGCCGCAGCGAAGATAAGTCAGAATTGCCTCGCATCATAATAGATGCCAAATACAGCAATGAAGCTGCTTTTGGGGGAACAAGTGCCGCACTCCCTGATTACAAAAATCTGTTAAGCCCAATCATTAAAAAATCTAAATATATAACCACAATTGACCTGAAAAAATGCTTTTATAGCATTCAGGTAGACAAAGAAAGCATGGATTCTGGGGCGATGAATGTTTTGACAGAGAAAGCAGCATACATAATGAAACGCGCTCTTACGGGATTCTGCCAAACGCCGTCCTACCTCGTTCAGACCATGCAAAAATACTTGCACTTAGACAAAAATGGTCAATTAGATTTTATTCAAAATTTGCTTATTTTTATGGATGATATTATCTTATATTCTGAATCAGAGGAAGAATTACAAAATCATATTTTAGAAATAGAAAAACTTTTAAACAGGTTACACCTGATAGGAGTAAAAATTTCAACTTCTAAATGTACACTTGCTTTTGATTTAGATAGTTCAGATGAAATTCATATTCTTGGGTATAAAATTAAGAATAGAAAAATCCTTTGTCCTGATAAAAAACTTAATGAAATAACAACTTTAGGGGAACCTGATTCTTTGAAAAAAATGCAAAGCTTGTTAGGCAAAATAAATTATTATAGATCTATTTTTCCCCTTTCTGTTCATGAACAATGTAATCTATTATATAAAAAATTAAACCCTTTTATTTATGATTCAGAAGCTAAACTAGCTTTTTCTAAAATTAAAGAGTTATTATCAAAAACCGAAAGGTTTATTGATGTCCCTAGTGAAAACAGTGTTAACGTCTTACTAACAGACGCGTCACATTATAGTATAGGGTCAGTACTGCTGAATGTCAATATGTCAGAATGCGTTAAAAAATTCCCTATTAATTCGCACAAAATTGATCCCAATATTATTCATCCCTATCCTAAAGATACAGAATATATATGTTTAAATGAAAACATTATAGAAATTATTTTTAAAACAGCGAGAAAACTTAATCATAGATCTTTTCCAGAAGATTTTACTAGCGCCATGACACACTTATATACCATCCTAAATCTCTATGATTACGATTTTGTAGAGTTCATGCCTTATACCAATAAAAAGGAATGTTTGTCTACGCTACATAAGGAAGTTTTCTGTAAAACAATTCAGCAATTAAATACTGATTTTTTGATTAACAATGATCATATTTTGTATTACCTATTATATGGGTGTACAAAAATGTTTAAAACAAATATAGTATTTTCTACACCCTGTAGTACAATTAAAATCGGAAATTATAGCGAAGATATATGTTTCTTACTCCATGATTCCTTAATTTATGGATTGAATGTAAAAACAACCAGCATTCTCTGTAAAAAAACTGTGCTACGCTTCGGACCTAATCTTATGACATTATCAGAATTTAAAGACTATTTTATAAATATCATTAAAAATAACACATATGAAATGAACAAACATTTGGTTAAAATAGTTAGCTTTTACTCTAAAGCGATTCCCTTAGGTTGTTTAGAAAAACAAGGTATAGCATATCTAGAAATTTTTAGTGTATATGCTAGCCTAAGATATTATGAACCTCAAATTACTAACAAATGCACTTACCTTCTGTTAGATTCAATGGTAGTCAAAGGAGTATTAACAAGACATAAGTTTTCATCACGAAATGTCAAAATTGATAATTTAGCTAATAAATTATACTTCTGGTATAAAGGTACGGCGTTATATTTCATACATGTAACAGACAAACAAAATTTGGCTGATGTTTGGTCACGCCTCTGTCCTATAGAAATTTCAACTTTTAATAATAGTGTAAAGCCTTATTATACTGATGATTACCTAACTATATCAGAATTTCCAATTTTGGGTAATAACAGCAATGAAAAAGAAGGTTATTCAATAAAAAAAGTACATACTAAATTTCCCAACGTAGGAAAATACTTTTCGGATAAATTTAAAGAGTATTTGTCTACGCCAAATTTTATAAAACTACAACTGGCAGAAAAAAACTGCCCTGATTCCCTCCCTCATACAATAAAATTTATAGATGGTAAAATTTTACTACCTCAAATACTATATTTACCTTACATTTGCTTTATCCATTACTCGCTGATGCATATGGGAAATCAAAGGCTCTGGAATTATGTAAACAATTATTATTATTTCAATAACAGAAAATTAGCAAAACTCATTTGTGATAATCTAACTGCTAACTGCCTACTTTGTATTCAGAATAAGCCAAACTCTTTGCGCCTAAAAGAAGGATCTACCTTTGACAACTCCATTAATTCTCCTAATAAGCTCATTTATTCTGACCTTCTCGAGCTACCTACCTTTGAAAATAAGGTTAGAAAACAAGACCCTAAAGCATTGCTAATAATTAAAGACGTTTACTCAACGTATACTAGTATATATATTCTTCAATCTAAAACATCTAGAGCTATTATGAACTGCCTGAGTAACTACTTCTCAGTACATGACATACCTGCTTCATTTATTAGCGACAATGCTTCAATTTACAAAAGCAAGTTAATAATGAATTATTTTAATAATCTTAATATTAAAGTTCTTAACAGCTCAGTCCTTAAATCTAAATCACGTGGATTTATCGAACGCGCCGTCCGTACCACAAATGAAATGTTGCGAATTTATAGAGAAAAATATACTACATTAGATCTTAGTCATATATTGTCTATAAGTTGCGCAATGCTAAATAAAATCCCCTTTTTAAATGAAAAATTGTCACCATATAATATTCAATTTAATTCTTTAGATGGAATAATGGATGGTGAATTTAAGGATCCGACCGAAAACGTTTTTCAGTATGTGTTGAATGATAATTTAAATCTATACTCAGAACAATATAAATTAGAGGTCCAACAACTAATCAAAGATTGTAGAGATAGAGTAGTTCAATACAAAATGCGCAATTCCGATAAGAGAAATAAAAATAGAATAGACCATAGTTTTCATATTAACGATATTGTTTTTACCAAATTAAACGACAAAAGCTACGGTTTTAAATATAAGCCACTGTTTGGCCTTGTACCTTATAAAGTTGTTGACCGTAGTGATCAAACAATACATATTCAAAATCAAATTTCCGGTCAAGTGGTTATGCGTCACGCAAGCGATTTAAAGAAGGTTAATTTTAATAAACTTTCTAAACTCGATATTGACAAATCATTGGCAGAAGCCTTTAAACTGCTTTCATATGAAAATATAAATGAACTGTTTAACATACCAGTTTTAAAACCGAGGAATTTAGATAAAAATAAAAACCAAGATATCCAAGGACCTAATTACCTAGATTCTTCATCTAGCGAGGATGAATTATACAGTAACGAAAATCACGATTTAGATAACAATGAAAATAGCATAAATGATTTAGAAACTATATTAGAGGAATAAAGAAATCAATCTCTTTCTTTTCCTTTACCTTTATTTACACAGAAAAATGTCTTTCATACTAGATATTTATGTGTATATTACTATATAATGTATTCCCCCTTTATTAAAGACCCTTTGTATATATCTTTCCATACTAAGATATTTATGAGTATGTATCCTATTATTATATCTACTGTACATAATATCCCAAAAATTGTGACTTATGGTTTATTTATTCTGAATGTTAATAAAAAAAATAATTGTAGAAATTATCAAACCTCATAAACATTTTTTCTAAAATTGCCTTTTTCTTTCAGACGGAAGGATAACGCATTCATCGAGTTATATCATCAAAATAACACACATCCTATACTATTAAAAGACTTAAAGGTAAATATTTGACGGAAATTATTTTCGCTCAATTTTTATATTGTTATATTTTAAAAGACAACCATCTTCATGTCTGATATGAAATCTTTTCTCCATGTTGAAAAATGTCTTTTTAAAAAAAAAAAAGAACAATTAAATCTTTAATGTTAATCTTTTAATATTATAGGAACCCTGAATACCCCCGTGTCCTACCTATCTTGTATAAAGGCAAAAAACTACAAAAACATAAAAAGGTAATTATTAAAATATATTTAAAATACGCTAAAACGATATTTATCAAACATAATGTGTAAAAATTTGTAGTACATCCATAGCTAGCCTAATGGTTTAGTGGTAAACCTATCCGGTACGGTACGCACTTTCTAAAAAGGCGTTTCTGTGCCAGGGCAAGCTATGCAGGACCGCCGTATATTATTTTTTGCAAATGTTTTGCAAAACTGGCTAAAAAGACTTATATACCAAATATTAGTATTACGTCATTATACTAGTGTTTTTGTATTTTAAATCGTTATACAAGTATATTAGTTCTAAAGCCAATGCAAATTCTTTTACCAATTATTTTACACATAATTCCATCCTTTATATTGTAAATTAAACAATTTGCGGAAAAAATAAGAACACCTTCTTGTGCAAAACAAGATATTCTACCTAGCACGAAATAGCATGACAAAGCAACATAAAAACTAGCTTTACTAGGCTTGGCATCCGGGTTAAGCTAAGCCCTACTAACGTTTTACAATTTCCGCAAGTTAAAAACAAATTTGCAATATTATTTTATTTTTAAATTTTATTACGTGTAATGAATTTTAATAACATATCAATAGGTTGTACATTTTTATAATAGATAACAATTAATGATTGACATACAAGAAAAACGTCAATTACAAAACAATTATTTTATTATTACCTTTACATCAAATTAACATTTAATAGTTATTTTTTCCTACAAACAATAAGGATTTGTTAAGCAATGAAAGAATCTAAGCAAAAACGGAAATGATAACTAACCACTACATATAAAAGTCCTACCAACTTGCGCTATTGAGTAAAATACTAACAGGTTACTAATTTCAAACATTAAGTTAATTGTCATTTACACTGTCCTTAACATTGTCCTTGCTTACAGGATTTACTGGGTCATCGCACATAGTAGATACAAAATTATAATCAAGACCTTCATTAGCCTTTTTCTGTTCATAACAATGCGCCCTAATTTTATTTAGTCTCCATTGGTGGTCAAACTCCACCAATTCCTTAGAATCAGAATCGGTGTCTAACAAATGATCCGGCTTAACCGACTCAGCCTTGAAACTTCTGTTTAAAGTGGACGCGGCCCTATGGTTTTCGATTTTTGCATCTATACGCTCGAGTTTTTGTAACAATGTTTTCCCCTGCTCCATATGTTCCAATTTCTTCTTGCGTCTCTCGTTAGCCCGTCCTTGATAGTACTCCTTACATCTCTTCAGGCTGAAACCTACAGCTGCTAAAACAACTGCAGAAACCTAAATAAAATTAAAATAAAAATAGAATTATTTAGACCCTATTTTTCTAACTTGTTAGTATATTATCTTTTGTTGTTAAACAACTAGTTCCCAAACTTCTTTGTGTGTGTAAGAAAATAAAGGCTTGAAAATTATTCTTTGTTATGTACCATAAATAATATATAAAACTTAGTTAGGAAATTATGTTACCAACATTATAAAAAAGGGGGGTAACTAATCACGTCCGCGATTGCGGCAAGATAATTGAGTCTTACAGTTTCGCCTAGCCGTTGAATGAAAAATTTTTCTCCCCTTTCGTTCACAAGGTTCTTTTTTTGCTTGCGGAATTGATTCTTATCTACGCAATTAAACTAAATCAAATTTCTATTCTTTGTGATACATAAATAAACGTTTTTATTTGCTTATACCGCATCTTTTATATTTACACAACAAAATGCTTATTAATTATTTATTATGAAGTAAAATAATAATTATAAGTATTTGCTTTTGAAGCCAGTAAAAGTGTTTTGTAAATTATCTTACCAAGAAACATGAAAGTACAAAAACAATCAGAAGTAACCATCCGTTAGCTTCATTCTTGCAAGTCTGACGTCCATCGAGTCCATAGGTTTCCTAAAAATTAACTATTAAAAACTTTTTCATAACAAGTTGTATATTGGATATAAAAATCTCTTGCAAGTCCATCGAGTCCATAAGTTTCCTAAAAAATTAACTATTAAAAACTTTTTCATAACAAGTTATATATTGGATATAAAAATCCCTAAAAATATTCTTATTTTTCAGGATCGACCATCCTCCATAAAACATCGCAGATTGTACCTAATATTGAAGAATTATATAAGGTAAAACTCACCTTGAATCCCAATAAAGCATTGAAGACCGCTTGTCTAGTATCCGAGGTCAGATTCATCTTGTTGTACTTGATCTCATCACCGGTTTCTTTTTCCCTTAAAAAATACGTAAATTTATAATATGTATCTAAAAAATATATCTATATAAAGACAGATGTAAATATATATATTACATAACCAATCTGCATTAAGATATATTATTTTATATTTTTATGTCTGCACAATACGCAGATATGGAATAAATATTTCAGAAAAGTATTTGTCTACACATTACCATAACGATCGATATGGTCTTATATTTGTATACAATTTGTAACGGTTTTTAGTTGGGTTTCGTGAATATCGGAAAATTCAAATCTCAAAAGTGGTCAATGTTTTTACACTACTCACACAAACAATAAAGTGTGCGCTCATAAAATACTATCTTCCTGATTTTTCAAGTAAATAGTGTTTTTATGCTCAAAAACATACCAAAAAATCGCGAAAAAGTAATAGAAATTGCACATTAATGTACATAAATTATATTTTTGAAATAAAAACCCCAAAAAGTTCCAACCCTTTAGGTATAAAATTACCGGGTTTTCGAGTGCGCACTACGTTTATTGGAGCGCCAATGTCAAGGTACATTATAAAATACAACAACCCCTTTTTGTGACGCAAAATTACATACATATATATACATACATACATATATATATATACATGTACATGGACAATTTAAATATATTTTTCTTCTCATTTCATATTATTAAACAAAATTCAGCGCCTTATTTAAGCATTTCAATTCAAACTTTAATAAGTAATATTTGTACTGAAGTGGTTTAAATTTTAAATACTATAAATTTACCTTAATAAGTCAATAATGGAGGTTAAAGAACTTTCAGACTTAACAAAATATTCGGCTGTCCTTTGTGCCAGAACAGCCTGGCACTCGGTCACACACGACTCTTTGTCGCGGCAGGAAAAAGTCACATCCAACATTCTTGCTGTATGGCTATTAAAGAACTAAAAGTTTTTTTCATATACTGCTCTGAAAATAATTAAAAAGCCTTACTCTTAATATTAAATTAAATTAGGACAAATCAAAAAAAAAAAAAGGGGGGTGATACAAGTTATACAAATTAAATAAAATTAAAATTGTATTCAGGTACGCTCTGATTTCACCTTCTCTCCCTCTTCCTTCACAGTAGGAACAGACAACTCGCTCATTTCAATACTGGTTTGCTTCGCAGGTAGATCATTCGCCGTATCAACTTTACCCTGCACCATCAATTTTCTCTTACTGTTTAAACCTGAAATGACATTAAATAATTAACTTTACATAGCTAAATCCCTAGTTATATCATTTTAGACCAATATTTCCATGTTGTTTTAATATTACATAGCACAATCATTACTGTTTAAACCTGAAATGACATTAAATAACTTTACATAGCTAAATCCCTAGTTATATCATTTTAGACCAATATTTCCATGTTGTTTTAATATTACATAGCACAATCCTTAGTTAAAATCATATTAAAACAATATTTTTCATGCTAAGGAATTAAAAATGAATCAACCACCAACAAACATCGGAATCCCCATGGACAGCCCAAAAGTTCATCAAGATTTCTACCGAGAAGAAAAAAAGGATTCCCCGGTTGACCCATATATATCTACCAACCCAAACCGAAATAAAATATTTTTGTCCCTTCCTGCAGCCGAGCCTGATCTGTGCTCGGCTAACACGCTTCACGTAATATCAAAAACTGGCGGTATGTTTGTATCTAGCCAGCACAATGCTAAACTTCCCAATTCCTTAAGCAACAATTTTTTCATAGTTAAAAAAAAGTATAACCTTGCTCCTAATGATCTAATAGCTCTCACCCAACAAATTGTAGCCCATGTAAAAAATGCTGGAAAAAATCAAGTAGTATTTTCATCCCTCTTATTTGATATCAATGTATTTCATTTTAGAAAAAAGATTGTTGATAAAAAAGATGTTCTATCGAGATTTAATTTGCCCAGCAATACCCAATCGAACATAGTTGTTGACTATATAAAAACTGTGTATGAAAAAGTTTCCCCTTTTCTTTCGAATGAAAAACACCTCGAAGTGGTGTACCTCGAGTCCCTGGAAAGCAAATCTTATTACACAAAACCCCATACTACTCGTTCTGTACATCTGATTGAAAAATTAGTTTTCAAATGCGACGAAGTACTAAAATCTTGTTTTACCAAACTTAAACATGCCCTTTTTAATTGTACCTCGTTTAATGTAACAACTAGTGACACAATTCTTGTAATGTTAGCACATTTAAGCCGCAACCTTTGCGATGAACTTGAAAACCTATATTCCGCCAGAACTGGTATCGTGTATTTGCACGGCTACTATGTTTATCAGGAATGGTTTAAATCCGAAATAGCAGCTCAGTCCCTTCTAATAACCTTTGCTTTGATTAATTGTTCGGCGATTGCATATTTTATGCACAATGTCTGTTCCATTGATTTAATGAATCTTGCTTTATTCAACAAATGTAAATCTCATTTAAAAATCAGTTATATGCAAAGCCACCGCTATGTTGGCAAAGAGGGTTTCAGATTTGAAATCAATACAGACTGCGTTCATTGGCTGAGAAACAATAAGTTATACCCATTACCACCCCACTTAATTGATCAGTATGAAAAGAGATATAACATTCAAACAATCCCTTCCTTAATGGATCTTAGCCCTGTACCTACAGTGTGTACTAACACCACAATACCTGTAACCATACCTGCGGCTAATGTTGCGGTCTCTGTAGCACCGCACAGTAGCTTTGCTGCCTCTCATGTGACGTCAGCGCCTTATGTAGCTACCTCAAATTCAATTTCCCATTCTCAAATAAATGTCCCTCCTCAACAAAATGTTCCACTTTATAACCAACAAATTTATCAGCCTCAACAAATGGTTATATCAGGCCCATATGTAACATCTGCTGCAGAACAATCCCAAACATTGACTAGTCCATATCATTATATTCAGCCATTAGAACAAGTAGCAGGACTTTCATTTGTTAACCCGTCTGAAACAATAGCGGGACATTCTTATGTTAACCTTGAAGAAGACACAGAAATGGTTGAAAACAAAGTACTCTCGGTTAATACAGAACCAACCATTCAAGATTTGCTTGCTAATAAATTTGATGACCTGTCTAACAAATTAATGACAAAGATATCAAATATTAGTTTTAGCTGTACACTCCCCGACAACGAAAAACAGCAACTTGAATGTGAAAAACAAACTCTTGAAAACACCATACAATCATTAAAAGAAGAAATAGAAAATCTAAGAGTACAAAACCAAACTTTATCTGAATTGGAAAATGATTTGCATGTTGCTAGGCAAGAAATAAGCAAACAAAATGACCAAAACTCTACTTTAGAGCTTGTCCAAAAAGAATTAGATCAACTGAAATATGATAGAGATCAAGATGAAAAGTTTAAAACCAGAATTATGAGAAAACTCAATGTTAAAAGTTCAACAGATATATTACCTGAAATTACATCCTTACAGGAGAAATATGAAGAATCATTAACAAATTATACAATGAAGGACAATCAGTACACTCATTCGCTAGAAAGAATAAAAAACATTGCAGATGATAATAAGAACTTAGAAATTAAAGTTGAAACAATTCAAAATACTCTTAATGACAAAGAACAAACTCTAAATGCTACAACTAGGCTACTAAATATGTGTAAAAAATACATGCCAGCGAATTACAGCATTATGTCCCATGCCTTTGACATTGAAAATCCTGAAAACGAAATTTTTCGGGAATGTGAAGACACTGGATTTCAATCCTGCAAAGAAAACGCTGATGCCGCACTTTCTGTGGTTAAAGACATCACAATAACATTGAATAATACCTTCAATGACCCAGAATTTGGAAAGAAAACCGATTCTGAGCAAGCCGCAGATTTCGCTAATTTAATGACAAATATTTTAAACAACCAAGTCATAACGAAAGAAATATCAGATGAAAAAGGGTTTATTCAAGCTATACAACATTTTCTAACCATAACTGCAGCCGGACCTACACCAGCGGGAGCAGCCATGACCAATAAAAAAAGAAAAGCCCATAATTAAATATTCATATATGTTATATTTACTTATCTGTACTTATAAAAATTTTGTAAAATATTATATGCATATTATATGATAATAAATCTATTTAAAAGATGGATCATTTGCAATAAATGATTATGAAAAGTTTTTGTAAAATGAGCTGTTGTTATTGCAATCAACATTTTAAATAGTTAATAATAAAATAACCTTAATTACGCCCACGGATTAATATGGATATTATAAAAACTTTTGGTCGCCTAGAAATATAAAATCTCTATAAACCTTTAGTCGTCATACAGACTAAAAATATAAAAAACCCTATAAACCTTTTAGTTGTCATACTGACTAAAATTCAAAAATACACATAAAAATGTGAAAACTCTATAAACTTTTAGTCATCATACAGACTAAAAATATAAATTTTCTATAAACTTTTAGTCGTCATACAGACTAAAAATATAGAATCCCTATCAAACTTTTTAGTTGTCATACTGACTAAAATTACACATTAAACAATTGATATAATAAGTTTTGCTAAATGTAGCACTAATTATAGATCAAATAAAACTTTTTGCTTGCATTAGAGTATAACCTATTTTATTATTATTTCAAGAATCAAATTGCGCTTATTAATTAAATAAGTAGAATATGACACTTATGCACAAAAAGATTTTTAAGGATCTATTTCCCTACGTATTTATTTTGATACAATATAAACCTATAATGTATTATGCAACCATACTTGCAAAAATGTTATTGTAAACGTATAATATATCATGCAATCATACTTGCTAAACCTTATGTATTATGCATCCACGATTGTAAAAATTATTGTCGCATAATTATAATGTATAAATGTAACAAAAAATGCAGCCAAACATGCTAATAAAAAAATAAAATAAAAATTTGTTGTTTTATTTCTACAATATGTAATATTAAAAAATACCTTTGTATAACAAATAAAAAGTGATGATGCAGGAATATGTAGCGAAGAAAGTCAAGGCTATCAATAAAGGATAAGACCTATCTTCATCTCCTAGCTCAAGCTGCTTCACAACGGCGTTGTTAAACCCCACTCCACATACATCGTTTAATTTCGGCTCGAAATCCTACGAATTATTAATATTAAAATATTTGTTTTTCAACACACAACAATTAATGGTTCCTTAAACGCCCTAATTTAGTATTATTATTTAATTTAAAGTAAATTTTTGCTTTTAATTTCACATCAGAAATCGAAAAGAAAGTTAAATTAATATTGTTCTTAATACCTTAATATTTAACCAACTTTAATTGTTACTTACTACGTCATATAATAGCCTATAAATAAAAATTACAAAAATACCTCTGGTTTTAAAACATAATGCAAAAATAGGAAAGGGTTACCATCTAGACACTTATCTGGGTCTAGACCTAACACTATCAAATTTTGCATATTTTGCAACAATTGGTACGCATTTATTTCCATTGTTATCTATAAATATTAACGCTTTAGTAGTAAAATTAATGATCGGTTAACCCCCTTCCCTTATTTTTAATATCACATAAACATATTAATAATATTTCTTATCACTTATTCTCTATTATAACTTATTGATTATTTTTCTATAGAAATATTAATTATTCCAGATCTGTAAAATAACTATTAAATAAATTGGTTTATATAACAAAGTTACCTTACAACTTACCGCCTTTTTCCAATAGTAATACCAGTTTTTGTAAAAAGGGGGGTGTTATTATGGTTATAATACCAATAGCGCCGTATTATACCTATTTCTGATTTAATTATAATTTTTAATTTTAAAAAATTATTCCTTTTACTTACGATTTTGTTGAGTCGTATAATATTTACATTACATGTATAATGTTTTGTACAAAAATTATATTAATTTTTTGTGGTCTCCTTGATACTGTTTACCAAAGCCGTATTATATAAACAATAACAAATATTTTAATTTTATTTAAATCATATTTTTATTTCTTTCAGACAATATGAAAATAAAATGGCTGAATATCCTTTTGCTGTTTCTTCTCCTACACCTAGATAAAGCAGATATAGAAGGTGACATAAAATTGAAACTTGGAAAATCCCACTTTTCACCCTTAGTAGTAGTAGACGAAATATTCACCGAGAGAAAAGGATTTTCATTACAAGTCCTCGCCATAAGTGATTTGATTAAAGTAAAAACTCCTAGTAAATCATTTTTTACTTCAATCTTACCTAGCTCTTCTACTCCAAAATCACTTGATTTATGGAATGAGATTATTGCCGAGGCTAAAAGGGTTAAACAATCCTATAGCCCCTTTTTTGATTCCAGCCAAACTACTTGCTATATAACTAACATTCAATCAGCCCTTAAACACGCTCTAGATGAAATATCTGATGGCAGAGTTAAACGTAATTCCGATTCAGATAGTTCTAATCAAGATAGTTCCACTACTACTACTAGTACAACAGAAACTAGTACCCCAGACCCTTACACAGAGGCTAAAATTAATGAACAGGTTAAGCGTGTAATTGATCTTGTAAGAAAATTAGATACACACTATAATAAGCCGAAAAAATCTTCAATGCAGATTAAAGCTTCAACGTACCACGCTATTAAGATTATACTCGCTTGTTGGGTAAATAATAGGCATAGAACATATCTTGTGCACACTTATGAACAGGTATTAAAACACACTGGAGTAGCCTATTCAGAAACAACTAAATCAGAACAAGAATTTATGCCCTTAAATGAATTGAGGAGACAGCTCCTTGAACTTATACTTATGTCTGTATCAGGTACACTCAGATTAGACTTTACAAACATTCCCCTAAGTGAACCTGAAAAAGCGTGTACCGTTGATCTTGAAAACCTTACCTATGAAGAGTTAAGATCAGTACAGGATGAACAAGACATAGCTTCTTTTTGTACTTCTACACCCCAAGTTTGCATAGAAAAGGAACCCAAAATGAATGTTAGGAAAAAACTCCTTGATTTTGGCTTAGGGGAGGCTGATGCTACCAAGCTAATTTCGGAATCCCAAACTTTGGCTGACGTATATAGTAAAGCTATGGACATTAAAGCCACTCAAAACACATATACCTTAACTAGAACCGTAAATTACGGAGAAATGGTTAATATTGACACCACTAAATTAAGTAATAAATTTAAGGAAGGCTATAAATCTGAAGACGCTATGTTCAATATATTATCACCCATATTAAATGAATTAAAATTTCTAAATATTGTTTACGCTACCGAGCTAAAATATCAAGATAAACCTTTGTCAGCAAAATTTTTCAAGTGTGCAGCCCTACAAGATAAAACACATTTTTCTCGTCATGGAAATAAGCTTTATTATTACCTTAATAAATTCGAAAATAAAAATGTTTTCTACCCCTTGCCTTTTTGTGCTGAAACCTGTAAAATTTTAGTTGCTGATCCTTATGTAGAATTAGACGATAATAAATTTGGAACTATATCCACCTCCTCTGATGCTAAATATGGTTATGTAAGTAAAATAACTCAAAACAAACCTACATGTTCTATGATAAAAAAACCTAGTGATATATGTATCTTTAAAGATATATCTTATGCCAAACAAATCTCTATACTCGACCTATTTGTATACCACTGTACAAAATCGGAAGGTTGTAATTATTTTAATGAAGGCATAATAGTGTCAAAAGGTTTTATCACTATATCCGAGTTTAATCTAAACTTTATTGACACAGAAAACGATTCTAATATATCCTTTTTCCCAGAGGAAAATGAAATATTACTCAAAGGCTTAATATATTCAGCTATATCTGGCGTAGTTCTTGTTTTATTCGCTGCCGCTAAAAAATTTGTTATATTTTGTTATAACAACGCCCGCTCTATGGCTACTTGTTCTTGTTGTAAAAATAAAACTGAAAATACAAGAAGAAGTACAAGGTATACGCCAGCTAATACACAAGAACCTGTGTTTATATCTCCCCAAGTCAATCCTAATCAAGAATAATGATTAAAGCTGGCACATTATTTACCTGTCCCTAAATTAGGCATTTTATAATTCACTCTTTATAAAATTGCGTCAACATTTTATAATTCACTCTTTATAAAATGATTAAAGCTGGTATATTATTTACCTGTCCCTAAATTAGGCATTTTATAATTCACTCTTTATAAAATCGCGTAAAATATATCAGCCGTTAATTCAGTCTTTAATTGGCTAATAATCAGTTATAAATCAATCAATAATCCATTCTTTATTCGATTGAATAATTATTATAAAAAGATAATTCAAACTTTATCTAGTTGTTGTAAAACATGTCAGCCGTTAATTCATTCTTTAATTGGCTAATAGAATCGAAAAATAAATCAATCAATAATCCCTTCTTTATTCGATTGAAGAAATTATTATAAACCATTCTTTATAATTAAATACTTGTTCGAATCAATATAATAACCAAGTTGTCATACTTTATTTGGTTTAATAAAAAGAAAATCAACAAAACAAAAAAATCAATATAATAACCAAGTTGTCATACTTTATTTGGTTATAATATAAAGAAAATCAACAAAACAAAAAAAACAATAATTATGATATTCAATTCTTATTATAATTATAATCAACAATTCGTATATACTATAATTTTGGCGACATTCATTTATCTTTGTTCTTAATTTTTTATTGTGTTACATAGTACTGCAAAAATAATAAATTTTCTTTAACAATTCAAACATTTTCGCCAGTAATTATGATACAAAATTAATATAATTCACTGATAATTGTAATACAAAATTTATGTAATTTAAAACATTTGTTAATATGTGATCTATGTATTTTAATATGTTAAATATAAATGAAAACTCAAAATGAAAAATTGAATCTATGTATTTTAATATGTTAAATATAAATGAAAACTCAAAATGAAAAATTGAATCAACTTTTTGCAATTAAATTAAAGTTACAAAATCATTTACTTTTGATATTTTTTATGCTTAGTGACAATTACCAATTAAATACAAATAGTAAATATTTCCCTTTGATTAAGAAAATGATATTGATTAACATTTTTTAATATTTTGTAATATGTAATATGTAATTGCTTACTATGTAATAAACTAATCATAATGATACGAAGCAGCGCCACTTCTTCACAATTGTTCGTTGTAGTTCTCCTTCAAATTATTCATATTTTCCGCGAGCTTCTACCTTGCAATTTTGGTTGAATCATCATATTGTCATCGAAACCTGAAAACAAAAACATTTACTATGTTGAAGACGACTTTTGAAAATAACTTCTAAATCTACAAAAGATAATCCAGGTTACTGAATGATTGTAAGTTCCTGCCTCGTTGGCCTCATAAAGAGGGGGGAGCATGTTACAACTTTTGTAACACCTCCGAAAAATATAAACCACAACCATGCATACTGCGCGTGCGGACAACCAGACAAGAAGGAAGCACAAACTACCTGTAGAAGAAGCCAGTCTTTTTAACACACTCAAAGTTTAACCATATATATACTCTAGTTGAAATGTCAAATTAGTGAAATATACCTTGTTGATAAAATATCTTAGTTAATTAAGTACGTAAAAATGTAATAAGAGTCATAAATTCGCTGGTATAAAATATCCTTAAAAAGGATTGGGTCACAGATTCTGTATGTCTTTGCAACCCTCCACAAATTAGAAAAGAAATTATCAAAGTCGGCCCTACCGTCCCACCTAGGGGCATCCCTCGCAAAGTCGGAATCCCATTTTTGTCCCTTAATAAAGCATTCTTTAATAAAATCATCGTCGGCGGCGCTGGTTGCTGCCGTCGCGGGTGTGCCTGGCGTGCTTCTTGTAGAGGGTCTTGTTGCTACATTGGGTGCAGACCGTGTAGATCTACAGAGAGGCTCTAACGACTTAATCCTATCAGGGATAAAGGGAAACCTTTCTAATAAAGTTTTTTCGTATTCCGTTAGGGAAGTTTCTCTTACATTCATCCAATTGTCGTTATCCGCCGGACCTACAAAGCCTACAATTGAATAAGCCATACAACCTGGGGCTGTAATTCTATCCTTGGCGACCCATTCGGTCACGTTTATCTTTTGTTGGACCGATAAAAAGTGGCATTAATTGAGTCATCACCTATGGTGTTAAAATGAGTCGTGTTGAGACTTTCGTTTAACGTTTTTTCCGCAAACAATGGGCCTAGATTTCCGTCCGCTGGGAGTTTTGATACCCTACGTTTTAGGTCTAAGATGTCGGTATCGGCTAATAATCTGCGATGTGATTCCGTGTCCTTAAACCCTGCCCATTTTGTTTCTATTTCGAGCTTCATAATCTCGGATTCTTGTTTTATTATATCTCTATAATGTGACGAGTATTCGTTTAATTTAACATTTAACGCTTCCGTTATGAGTTCTTTGATTTTTTCAGGGGAAAGTGGGTCTGACTGCGGCTGCGTGTTATCAGGGACGGCCGGAGCCGGCGGAGCCGGCGGAGTTTTGGTTTTATCATCCCCCTTCTTGGCATTATCGGTCATGGTGCTGGAGCTGTAGTGTTCGTTAACACTTATTTGTCTACCACGAACTTTTTAAGAACTTGGGAGTATCCCTTTCTTCCTGTTTTAGGGAGAAAATATGGAAATGTGTGAAATTAAATACTAGTGTGAAAATAAAAGGCGGGTTCCTTTTTATCTTTATTTGGCAGTTTGCCACGAAATAATTATTAGCAATATTCTGTAACAAATTGTTACTATAAACTGTTTCCGTGAATAAACTTAGTTATCAGGAAAATATTAATTTCACTTTGCAATCGAAGCTACTTTACAGTTTGATTTTGTCTGTACGTTAATAATTATCTATACCTTCCCCCCTCAAAAATTGAGTGGTAGACAAGACTGCGCCAAAATGACGTATGAGGGGATGTACAGACAGACCGGAATACGAGTATAGAGTAGCTTCGACACAATTATATATTAATAATATAACAAAGGTATTTCTAAAAAATACAAGATTTATTAAGTAATTAAACTGGTTAGAATAGGCAGATTAATGGGATTATTATTAATTGGATATATTTAAATATGATATCAATTAAAGGCTTGGACGTCTCGTTTTCTGTACAGGACAGAAAACCACGTGCACAGGAATATGGAATTAAGACTGTCGACAACCTAGCATATAGGTATACAGTCTACCGAGTGTAAGCTGGTGGTGAGATGTTCACACGAGGCCTACATAAAATCAACTAGTCCCTCAACACAGCAGGATGGAGTATAATGGCGGTTATGAGTGGAGGTCTGACTCAGCTAGAGAAGTATAGGAATGTGGACAGGGATGAATGGAGAATGCCACACAAGCAACTAGGCCTCTATCTCTCACGGTTCTCCAGATATAAGCACTTGAAACTACCCCCACCATGAAAAAAATACCCCATACCCAAGCAACTAGGCCTCTATCTCTTACGGTTCTCAAGATATAAGCACTTGAAACTACCCCCATCATGAAAAAAATACCCCATATCAAATTTTGGTCCCCCATGTGCATAAATGGCTTCCTTATGAAAATCTGAGTTACTGCAGTCAAGCAACTAGGCCTCTATCTCTTACGGTTCTCCAGATATAGGCACTTGAAACTACCCCCATCATGAAAAAAAGTACCCCATATTAAATTTTGGTCCCCCATGTGCATAAATGGCTTCCTTATGTTAATCTGAATTACCACAGTCAAGCAACTAGGCCTCTATCTCTCACAGTTCTCCAGATATAAGCACTTGAAACTACCCCCATCATGAAAAAAAATACCCCATATCAAATTTTGGTCCCCCATGTGCATAAATGGCTTCCTTATGTAAATCTGAGTTACCACAGTAAAGCAACTAGGCCTCTATCTCTTACGGTTCTCAAGATATAAGCACTTGAAACTACCCCCATCATGAAAAAAATACCCCATATCAAATTTTGGTCCCCCATGTGCATAAATGGCTTCCTTATGTAAATCTGAGTTACCACAGTCAAGCAACTAGAGGCCAGTTCACAAAAGACAAAGGTCGACCTCTGGAAATTTTAAGTAGACCTATAAAATCTTTAGGTTGACCGATTTATAAAGGTATTTGTGGGTTGTATTTGTTTAGGTTGACCTACAGAAATAATCGGTCGACCGTTAAATGTTATTTGTGAACTGGGCATAGGCCTCTATCTCTTACCGTTCTCCAGATATAAGCACTTGAAACTACCCCCATCATGAAAAAAAGTACCCCATATTAAATTTTGGTCCCCCATGTGCATAAATGGCTTCCTTATGTAAATCTGAGTTACCACAGTCAAGCAACTAGGCCTCTATCTCTTACGGTTCTCCAGATAGAGGCACTTGAAACTACCCCCATCATGAAAAAAATACCCCATATTAAATTTTGGTCCCCCATGTGCATAAATGGCTTCCTTATGTAAATCTGAGTTACCACAGTCAAGCAACTAGGCCTCTATCTCTTACGGTTCTCCAGATATAGGCACTTGAAACTACCCCCATCATGAAAAAAATACCCCATATCAAATTTTGGTCCCCCATGTGCATAAATGGCTTCCTTATGTAAATCTGAGTTACCACAGTCAAACAACTAGGCCTCTATCTCGTACGGTTCACAAGATATAAGCACTTGAACCTACCCCATCATGAAAAAAAATACCCCATATGAAATTTTGACACCCCATCATGAAAAAAATACCCCATATCAAATTTTGACACCCCTTGTGCTTAAATGGCTTCCTTGTGTAAATCTGAGTTACCACAGTCAAACAACTAAGCCTCTATCTCTTACGGTTCTCCAGATATAAGCACTTGAAGCTACCCCATCATGAAAAAATGACCCCATATTAATTTTTTGACCTCCATGTGTGAGTTTTAACCCCTTGCTTCAATGTTAATATCATAACATTGTTTGCTACCCCATCTGTGTTTCTCAACCACTAATTATGTTTGATGACATCCAGAAAAATGTATATTATGTAGTTCAATAATCTGCCACTAGATGTTCCTATTTCAAACAAACTATTGTTTTTTCTTCTTCAATAGAGCCAAATTTTTATCTTAAAATATTAGGTAAAGTAAAGTATTAGAATATGTTGGTGATTAAGTATAAAAAAAGTCTTAAAAGAGAAATAAAAAAAATAAATAGAGGCATTTTCAGATTTTATTCAAAATATAGGAAAATATAGAAGAGTGAAAGGCATAGCTTCATTACAGTGGAGCATGGTAACTTATGCTACCCTAATATAAATATTGTACTTTGTTGTTCTAGGATAATTCAGTATTCTCAAAATCAAATCAATCGGATAATTTTATTACATACAAATATGTTGTTAAAAAAAGTTTAAAATTAACATGTTTAAAATGAACGTACGGACATTCTGGTAACGATTATAGAGTTGCTACGCTTTCTAAATCGTACCTAACAACTACAGGAATCAACATGCAAAGTTTGAAATCGATAGGACAGTTCTAATATGCCTAAATTAACGAAAAAAGCTATCCGTTACAGATGTACGGACGGACGGACCGACCCTAATTATAGAAAAGCTTCGCTTAAAAAAAAAAACAGTTAAAATATTAATCAGTAAAGAACATGCAGTAAATTTTCATTTTATCTCATTAGTAATCGTTTCCACAGTCAGATTTTTATTCAGGTGACATATCCTTCCTTAAATTCTAAGAGTATATATTTCTAAATCTTACAAGAAAAACGGTTTATTTCTTAGACAGGTGAATGTGTGCAGTAAAAACAATTTATTCTGTAAAGTATTGTTGTTAGAATGTCTAATACAGGAGTGAGACATAATGTTTATAATAGTGAAGCTACTCAATAATTTCAGCTTGCCCGTCTGTAAATGGAGGGACGTCATATTTTCGGCTGAACGTTTCACAGTGATTCTCCATGCAAATGAGCATTAAGTATATCTATAAAACATAGTAGACTGATGTCTGTCGGTCTGTCTGTCCGTCGGTCCTTCCGTCCGTCCTTTCGTCCGTCCGTCTGTGCATTAAGATCTCGGTAAACGATTTGATTCTACTCTTCAGGAAATATACCTACTGGTCCTGTGGTGGTTTTAGGCTATTTTCTTGGGGGGGGGGGGGGGTTGAAACATCCCTAACCCATCCAAAAACAACCCCCCCCCCCCAATGTTTTTAGGCACGTATTAAAAAAATATTGGTGCTGCACCACTATTGTTTTTTTGAATTACCTCTTGGGACAAAGCCCCTAGAGGCTAGGGGCGAAGCCTAGTCTGCAGTAATTCTATGGGATACGTAAAACACAAATTTTTGTGAAGATTTACCATATTTATAATCATTTAGTCTATAACTTAATTGGTCATCTAAATAGATTGTCTTATGAAGAAGCATCTACTCTAAAACTCAGTTTGTAAGTCTGTGGTTAGGCTGGTTTACTTGGCTGTTGAATAAACTTACTTCTTATCTTGACTTTTTAGTATCTACTCTATAAACTCTATAAACCTTTCTGTTCGCATGAATGTCTGTGAGTCCATCTGTAATGTTAAGCAGAAAATGTGGGTATAGTCCCTTTCGTGGCAACGCACCTGAAGGGGCGATTCTTCGTATTTTTTATAGTAGCTTTTCTCCTCTAACCCTGCATGGCCAAATGCCTGACCCTTTGGGGCAATCACCTAACCCAATAAAACCTAACCTGACCTAAAATAACCTATAAAAAGCTATTTCGAAAAACGACGAATCGCCCCTAAGGTGCGTTGCCACGGAAGGGACTATTCCGGATATTTGCAATTTATTGTAAAAAATTGGAACCTAAAGTGTTTTGTGTTTTTGGATAAACTACATATTTTCTGTCCGTCTGTTTGGCTGTTTTTTAAAAATTATCTTATTCTGGGCGGCCTTCCACTTACGACTGTTCTAGCTCTTGTTATTTTAGAAGATTTTAGGGAAAGGTTATCTAAAAAATAAAGCAAATATGCAATGAAAGATTTTAAATTTTTTGGCTGTATAAAAGTGTAAAACAATATTTTATTAATATAAATTTATAAAGAAACTATTTGAAATATCTAAGCCAGTATAATAAGCCACTAGAAGGGGGAGAAAGCAGTAACATAGATCATTTCTACTCAATAACATATTGGTTTCCAATAATAGTCTTCATAAATGCCCAATACATAATTTCTATCGTTTACAACGGGTTTTGGACATTTATGGATGTAAATATGTATAGATAGATACATGGATAAATAAACAGATAGAAAGATAGATTGAAAAATGATTGAAAAGTAATTGAATATGTAATTTGAACAAAAGAACGTTTGACTTAGTTAATATATTAAAAAATAAAATACTTATATCAAACGCTGTTCTAAAGTCAAACATACACAAATTCATAATATGGGATAATTTAGATTTTGATATTTATTAAAAACAAGAAAGACGATGCGTCAAATTTGACGGTATGTAACAAACGAACATTAACACTTGTATAGTGCAAGAACAATTATTTATTAGTCTAAACAAAATTGTCAATAAATTTGTTTCAAAATTGATTAATTACAGAATACTGTTTATCAAAATTTACATACTAAAATTTTGAGACATAATTAATCATAGAGATGCTTTGCTTTCAAAATGTGCCTTGTTGTACTAGGAATAAAATTCTTAGGGAATTTGGTAACAAATATAGAGTTGCTACGCTTTCTTAATCATACCTTACTTTTACAGAATCATTATTCAAAGTTTAAAATCGATAGAATAATTCTAACATGCCTAAACTAATGATAAGAGATATCTGATACAGACTTACGGTAGGACAGAGGGAAGTGTGGACTGAAAAGAAAAGCTTTACTTTTAAAAGTTGCGTTTAAAGAAAAGCTGAATCTTATCAAAACATTCACTGACATCTGTCAGTCAAATTTGATAGAATCCACTGCTGCTATTATTTAACCCTAGCAGATACCGATCCGCGAGAATATTTTTCAACAGAAAGACACCGAAAATCGCACAGCAAGCAGATTAAATCGGCCAAACATTCCACGACCATTAGTAAGTAAAACTGCAGAAAAACAGCCGGATCACAGTTTTTCCGTAACTAAGCTACACTATGACTGGCCACTCAACATTCAATAAGTCTTTTTTTTAAACCTAAAAGCTTAATTTGTTGATCCTTTCCTTGTTAAAATAAGAATATAAATGAAAAGAAATTCAGATAGCAATAAAAATAAATCACGTTACATGATTAAAATTGATTAAAATACAGAATCAGGGATAAGGGATGGGAAACGTAGAAAAATATTATTTCAGGCCTATTTCAAGCCTAGGCCTAAAAAAACAGTTATGGGATGGCGCATTAGTTCGTTATCAACGCTAATGAAATAGCTGTGTGTGCGTGTGTAGATAAAGTATAGAATAAAATCCAGGTAGCTAGTCTAAAGTAAAAATTGAACTTTTTATAAACCAATATATTGATGGCTTTTGTTAAAATCACGTTATGATGTTTATTTTTCTTCCAAAATTTTTTTATCTTTTACTTTGGTAATTTGAATTTTCAGAAAGCTATCGTTGGGTTTCCCTCAGTCGGATTTTAGGTTGTATTATTTGAATTTTAATAATGAGTAAAAAGTTTATTTGAAAATATGATTGCTATTTAAAATTCAAAATAAATAAATTAATATGCACTTGGGTAACATTCTATCAAGTTCTTTGGATACTATTATGTAATTATAGATTTGTACTGTATATAGTTAAGTACAAATATTAAGGTTAAGGTGTTGTATCAATTCCGTATATTTTTTAAAAAATTATAAATACAACATTTAATTTTTAAACTACCAAATGAAAATTCGTAGCTACCCACTTTCAAAAAAATAATTCATCTATTTTTGTTTTTTCTATATGGTCCTTTTTTAATGTTTAACTCTGAGCAGATTTAATAATTAAGCTAATGTGATCAAACACTATTTCTATTTATTTCTTAGTAGCAGACAAATCATGTTTATTGGTTGATACAAAACAAGCTGATCCTTATTGGTTTAGAGCAATAGCTAATTTGGAGCTGCCTCCAGTAATGTTATTTACTTAGGAAATGGTAAAAGTTGCAATATTCCATTCAAAACTAGGCCTAATTTATGGCCAGGTTTCCTATCCCTTATCCCTGTACAGAATAAATACCACTCTTTCCTGCAATGAATAATACACAGTAAATCTGCTTTTACTATTCCTGAACAACTTTGAAAAGAAAATTAATAGTACTGCAGGCTAGACAAACAATATCAAGGATGACAATATCCATAAAAGCAAAGCTCTAAATCAGACGGTAGGACAAACGAACATTACACTTGCATAGTGTCAAAAATTGATAAGACGAATATTTATCTATAAATATAAAAAAATTACGTAAATACAGAAAACTAATGAATCATTCTTACATTTTTAGGACTTAAAATATTGGGGTATAGTCCTTTCCATGACATCGCTCCATATGGGGCGATGATTTTAATTGATCGCCTCTTATGACAAGGGGCGATGTATTGGCTCCTTGAAAGGAGCGATTTGATAGCCCCATATAACAAGAGGCGATGTTATGACTCCTTGAAAGGAGCGATTTGATAGCCCCTTGCCCTAAGAGGCGATTAAATGATCCTTTATCGCTCCTTTATTGCCCCTTCTAAAGAGGAGATGATATGTCCTCTTATCCCAAGGGGCTATTTAATAAAATATCGCCTCTTCATGGCCCCTTCACGATTTTATATATCTTAGTCCCTTGATGGCCCCTACATCGCTCCTACATCGCCCCTTCATCGCTCCTCCATCGCTCCTTCTCCAAATTTATATTACATTGTACTTTGATGGCCCCTACATCGCCCCTCCATCGCTCCTACATCGCCCCTTCATCGCTCCTTCTTCAAATTTATATTACATTGTACTTTGATGGCCCCTACATCGCCCCTCCATCGCTCCTACATCGCCCCTCCATCGCTCCTACATCGCCCCTCCATCGCTCCTACATCGCCCCTTCATCGCTCCTTCTTCAAATTTATATTACATTGTACTGTGATGGCCCCTACATCGCTCCTACATCGCTCCTTCATCTCTCCTACATCGCCCCTTCATCGCTTCTTCTCCAAATTTATATTACATTGCAACTTGATGGCCCCTACATCGCTCCTTCATCGCTCCTACATCGCTCCTTCATCGCTCCTTCTCCAAATTTATATTAAATTGTACTGTGATGGCCCCTACATCGCTCCTACATCGCCCCTTCATCGCTCCTTCTACAAATTTATATTACATTGCAACTTGATGGCCCCTACATCGCTCCTACATCGCTCCTACATCGCTCCTCCATCGCCCCTTCATCGCTCCTTCTCCAAATTTATATTACATTGCAACTTGATGGCCCCTACATCGCTCCTACATCGCTCCTCCATCGCCCCTTCATCGCTCCTTCTCCAAATTTATATAACATTGCAACTTGATGGCCCCTACATCGCTGCTACATCGCTCCTCCATCGCTCCTACATCGCCCCTTCATCGCTCCTTCCACAAATTTATATTACATTGTACTTTGATGGCCCCTACATCTCTCCTCCATCGCTCCTCCATCGCCCCTTAATAGCCCCTTACCTTAATTTATATAAAAAAGCCCCTACATAGCCTCTCCATCGCCCCTTAATAGCTCCTTACCTTAATTTATATAACATAGCCCCTACATAGCCTCTCCATCGCCCCTTAATAGCCCCTTATCTTAATTTATATAACAAAGCCCCTACATAGCCTCTCAATCGCCCCTAATAGCCCCTTACCTTTATTTATATAACAAAGCTCCTACATAGCCTCTCCATCGCCCCTTAATAGTCCCTTACCTTAATTTATATAACATAGCTCTTACATAGCCTCTCAATCGCCCCTTAAAAGCCCATTACCTTAATTTATATAACATAGCCCCTACATAGCCTCTCCATCGCCCCTTACCTTAATTTATATAACATAGCCCCTACATAGCCTCTCCATCGCCCCTTAATAGCTCCTTACCTTAATTTATATAACATAGCCCCTACATAGCCTCTCCATCGCCCCTTAATAGCCCCTTACCTTAATTTATATAACATAGCCTCTACATAGCCTCTCCATCGCCCCTTAATAGCCCCTTACCTTAATTTATATAACATAGCCCTACATAGCCTCTCCATCGCCCCTTAATAGCCCCTTACCTTAATTTATATAGCATAGCCCCTACATAGCCTCTCCATCGCCCCTTAATAGCCTCTTACCTTAATTTATATAATCCTTACCTTAATATATATAACATAGCCCCTACATAGCCTCTCCATCGCCCCTAAATAGCCCCTTACCCTAATTTATATAACATAGCCCCTACATAGCCTCTCCATCGCCCCTTAATAGCTCCTTACCTTAATTGATATAACATAGCCCCTACATAGCCTCTCCATTGCCCCTTAATAGCCCCTTACCTTAATTTATATAACATAGCCTCTACATAGCCTCTCCATCGCCCCTTAATAGCCCCTTACCTTAATTTATATAACATAGCCCTACATAGCCTCTCCATCGCCCCTTAATAGCCCCTTACCTTAATTTATATAGCATAGCCCCTACATAGCCTCTCCATCGCCCCTTAATAGCCTCTTACCTTAATTTATATAATCCTTACCTTAATATATATAACATAGCCCCTACATAGCCTCTCCATCGCCCCTAAATAGCCCCTTACCCTAATTTATATAACATAGCCCCTACATAGCCTCTCCATCGCCCCTTAATAGCCCCTTACCTTAATTTATATAACATAGCCTCTACATAGCCTCTCCATCGCCCCTTAATAGCCCCTTACCTTAATTTATATAACATAGCCCTACATAGCCTCTCCATCGCCCCTTAATAGCCCCTTACCTTAATTTATATAGCATAGCCCCTACATAGCCTCTCCATCGCCCCTTAATAGCCTCTTACCTTAATTTATATAATCCTTACCTTAATATATATATAACATAGTCCCTACATAGCCTCTCCATCGCCCCTAAATAGCCCCTTACCCTAATTTATATAACATAGCCCCTACATAGCCTCTCCATCGCCCCTTAATAGCTCCTTACCTTAATTTATATAACATAGCCCCTACATAGCCTCTCCATCGCCCCTTAATAGCCCCTTACCTTAATTTATATAACATAGCCTCTACATAGCCTCTCCATCGCCCCTTAATAGCCCCTTACCTTAATTTACATAATATAGCCCTACATAGCCTCTCCATCGCCCCTTAATAGCTCCTTACCTTAATTTATATAGCATAGCCCCTACATAGCCTCTCCATCGCCCCTTAATAGCCTCTTACCTTAATTTATATAATCCTTACCTTAATATATATAACATAGCCCCTACATAGCCTCTCCATCGCCCCTAAATAGCCCCTTACCCTAATTTATATAACATAGCCCCTACATAGCCTCTCCATCGCCCCTTAATAGCTCCTTACCTTAATTGATATAACATAGCCCCTACATAGCCTCTCCATTGCCCCTTAATAGCCCCTTACCTTAATTTATATAACATAGCCTCTACATAGCCTCTCCATCGCCCCTTAATAGCCCCTTACCTTAATTTATATAACATAGCCCTACATAGCCTCTCCATCGCCCCTTAATAGCCCCTTACCTTAATTTATATAGCATAGCCCCTACATAGCCTCTCCATCGCCCCTTAATAGCCTCTTACCTTAATTTATATAATCCTTACCTTAATATATATAACATAGCCCCTACATAGCCTCTCCATCGCCCCTAAATAGCCCCTTACCCTAATTTATATAACATAGCCCCTACATAGCCTCTCCATCGCCCCTTAATAGCCCCTTACCTTAATTTATATAACATAGCCTCTACATAGCCTCTCCATCGCCCCTTAATAGCCCCTTACCTTAATTTATATAACATAGCCCTACATAGCCTCTCCATCGCCCCTTAATAGCCCCTTACCTTAATTTATATAGCATAGCCCCTACATAGCCTCTCCATCGCCCCTTAATAGCCTCTTACCTTAATTTATATAATCCTTACCTTAATATATATAACATAGTCCCTACATAGCCTCTCCATCGCCCCTAAATAGCCCCTTACCCTAATTTATATAACATAGCCCCTACATAGCCTCTCCATCGCCCCTTAATAGCTCCTTACCTTAATTTATATAACATAGCCCCTACATAGCCTCTCCATCGCCCCTTAATAGCCCCTTACCTTAATTTATATAACATAGCCTCTACATAGCCTCTCCATCGCCCCTTAATAGCCCCTTACCTTAATTTACATAACATAGCCCTACATAGCCTCTCCATCGCCCCTTAATAGCTCCTTACCTTAATTTATATAGCATAGCCCCTACATAGCCTCTCCATCGCCCCTTAATAGCCTCTTACCTTAATTTATATAATCCTTACCTTAATATATATAACATAGCCCCTACATAGCCTCTCCATCGCCCCTAAATAGCCCCTTACCCTAATTTATATAACATAGCCCCTACATAGCCTCTCCATCGCCCCTTAATAGCCTCTTACCTTAATTTATATAACATAGGCCCTACAAAGCATCTCCATCGCCCCTTAATAGCCCCTTACCTTAATTATATAACATAGCCCCTACATAGCCTCTCCATCGCCCCTTAATAGCCTCTTACCTTAATTTATATAACATCTCTCCTACATCGCCCCTTCATCGCTCCTTCTCCAAATTTATATTACATTGCAACTTGATGGCCCCTACATCGCTGCTACATCGCTCCTTCATCGCTCCTACATTGCCCCTCCATCGCTCCTACATCGCTCCTTCTCCAAATTTATATTAAATTGTACTGTGATGGCCCCTACATCGCTCCTACATCGCTCCTTCATCGCTCCTACATCGCCCCTTCATCGCTCCTTCTCCAAATTTATATTACATTGTACTTTGATGGCCCCTACATCGCCCCTACATCGCCCCTCCATCGCCCCTCCATCGCTCCTACATCGCCCCTCCATCGCTCCTTCATCGCTCCTTCTCCAAATTTATATTACATTGTACTTTGATGGCTCCTACATCGCCCCTCCATCGCTCCTACATCGCCCCTCCATCGCTCCTACATTGCTCCTTCATCGCTCCTTCTCCAAATTTATATTAAATTGTACTGTGATGGCCCCTACATCGCTCCTACATCGCTCCTACATCGCTCCTTCATTGCTCCTACATCGCCCCTTCATCGCTCCTTCTCCAAATTTATATTACATTGTACTTTGATGGCCCCTACATCGCCCCTCCATCGCTCCTACATCGCCCCTCCATCGCTCCTACAACGCTCCTTCATCGCTCCTTCTCCAAATTTATATTAAATTGTACTGTGATGGCCCCTACATTGCTCCTACATTGCTCCTTCATCGCTCCTACATCGCCCCTTCATCGCTCCTTCTCCAAATTTATATTACATTGCAACTTGATGGCCCCTACATCGCTCCTACATCGCTCCTCCATCGCTCCTTCATCGCTCCTATATCGCCCCTTCATTGCTCCTTCTCCAAATTTATATTACATTGCAACTTGATGGCCCCTACATCGCCCCTTAATAGCCCCTTACCTTAATTTATATAACAAAGCTCCTATATGGCCTCTCTATCGCCCCTTAATAGCCACTTAATTTAATTATATAACATTGCCCCTACATAGCCTCTCCATCGCCCCTTAATAGCCCCTTACCTAAATTTATATAACAAAGCTCCTATATAGCCTCTCCATCGCCCCTTAATAGCCCCTTACCTTAATTATGTAACATAGCCCCTACATAGCCTCTCAATCGCCCCTTAATAGCCTCTTACCTTAATTTATATAACATAGCTCTTACATAGCCTCTCAATCGCCCCTTAAAAGCCCATTACCTTAATTTATATAACATAGCCCCTACATAGCCTCTCCATCGCCCCTTACCTTAATCTATATAACAAAGCTCCTACATAGCCTCTCCATCGCCCCATAATAGCCTCTTACCTTAATTATGTAACATAGCCTCTACATAGCCTCTCCATCGCCCCTTAATATCCCCTTACCTTAATTATATAACATAGCTCCTACATAGCCTCCCCATCGCCCCTTAATAGCCCCTTACCCGAATTTATATAACATAGCCCCTAAATAGCCTCTCCATCGCCCCTTAATAGCCCCTTACCTTAATTTATATAACATAGCCCCTACATAGCCTCTCCATCGCCCCTTAATAGTCCTTTACCTTAATTTATATAAAATAGCCCCTATATAGCCTCTCCATCGCCCCTTAATAGCAAATTTATATAACATAGCCGCTACATAGCCTCTCCATCGCCCCTTAATAGCTCCTTACCTTAATTTATATAACATAGCCTCTCCATCGCCCCTTAATAGCCCTCCATCGCCACTTAAAAGCCCCTTACCTTAATTTATATAACATAGCCTCTACATACATACAGACAAAGATCCTGTTACTTTATTATAAGGATTAAAATAAAATAGTTATTAACCTCCCCAGGACCTATGAGAAGCTACCCTATTAAAGAGAACGATCTCAGGACCTATAGGAATCTTCACTGTAAAGGAGAACCATATTGGTTCAGCGGTTAGCAAGATCCTTCGGTACAGACAGACATTCATACATACAGACAAAGATTCTGTTAATTTATTTTAAGAAATACAGATAAAATTGTTATAAACCTTTCCAGGCCTAAAACCATCTCAGGACCTAATTTCTGCCGTTGACAACTCGAGTTAAGTTACTATATTATTTTTACAATGTTTAACTTATCTGTTATTATTGGCTGACGAAAAGTTTGGGCAAAAAAAAAGATTTATCCTTCAATGAAATATCTCTCCAGTATAATTTTGGCAAGTGCTAATTTATTAAGAATAAAGTTTGCCACAAATTTACCAAAAAATCTCATTGTCATTTCGCCAGGGAGGATTAGGATAGTTCCCAAAGTGTTATAAGTTGGCTTATCCAAGAGTGCTGTCTAGTCTCCAAAGTTTTATAATACCGTTTTCTTATTCGTTAGATTAACAACCTTGGGGACTTTTTATTGTTTTGTGATTGTTTAGTTCATTAAGTTGAGTGTCTAAATGTTTTAACCACTAATTCTAAACTAAAGAAGGGGTAATTTTGTGAATCATCAATGGGAATAATTAATATATAAACATACATATATATACAGTGTTTTTTTTTTATGAGAGCATTTTTGAAAGCAATTTTACCCTACTTATAGTTATCAGAATTTAATGAGTAATGGCTTATTCTCTTCGTTTTTTATAACCATTAACAGAAAAGCAAAAAAATATTTCAGTTTTTATTTAAAAAGTACAGTAAATTCAAAATTTCAAAACATGGGTGTCAACATCTAAAATAGTTATTTCTCGCATAGTATTATAAACGGCTTTCCGCGGATATAAAAAGTACAATTATGAGATTAAAACTAGTTTTTTTAGGCCCGAGGTGCCGAAGGCACCGGCTAAAAAAACTGGGTTTAATCTTATGATTGTACATATCTATATTCGTAGAAAGCTGGATATAATACGATGCTAGACATAGTTTTTTCGTATGGATGAGAACCGGTTCCTATCCACCGGATCCAAATGAATACGAGAAATGGTTTTAGCGCATTTTTCTTATGCTCAAATCTTCTACCCTTTCCAAGAATGGAGGGAGTACATTGGGGGGCCAGTATTCCCTCCCTGGTTGAGATATGGCCTTCAAATTTCAAAATGTTCTAGTACATGTCACAAATAGTATCTATATAAATTTTTAGCTCTATATCTCAACTTTGAAGCGTTTTGCAGCCATTCTTGCAAAGGTAGATTATAAGAAAAATGCACTAAAACCATTTTTAGATGTTGACACCTAAGTTTTAAATTTTTTAATTTACTGTACTTTTTGAATAAAAACTGAAATATTTTTTGCTTTTCTATTAAAGGTTATAAAAAAGAAGAGAATAAGCCATTAATCATTAAATTCTGATAACTATAAGTAAGGTAAAATTGCTTTCAAAAAAGTTCTCATAAAAAACACACTGTATATATGTATATATATCATTTTATCGACAATCGTCTTATCCCTGTAGATCTCTGATTATCAGAGCATTTTTGAAATATTTGCTGCTTATTTTTTGGCTGCCTTTGGCAAAATAATTTTTTTTCATAAAAAATGTATACAAAATTATCGTATTAATTTGGTAAATATATCATTGCACTTGAATTATTTTTAAGTCACTAACGGCTAATCCCATAGATGACCCTAGGAGTACTTTAATGAATAGATGTGGTGGAGAGGGGGGGAAGGGGGAAGGTTAAGAATTTAAGGGAAGTGATACCTTCCGGGGGCTGAAAGTGTTGGTCCCCTCCCCAAAATGAAAACTTTTCCTGCGAGTAAAATAAGCTTCAATGTAAAGGAGAAGCATATCGGTTCAGTTGATACTGATAAACATCCTGTTACGTTAATGTAAATATTAGTTTAAGGATAGTCTGTATAATCTCAGGGAGAAAGGAAACATTAGGCAATTTTTACAATAGTCTCCAAAGTTTTATAATGAAGTTTTCTTATTCGTTGGCTCAAAACTTTGGGGACTTTTGTCATATTTTGGTTGTAGTGTTGCAATTTTGTGTATCGTTATTAGGGATGGATAAAAATTTATCGGCCATTGTCTTATTCCTTTAGATCCTTGGTATAATCAACTGAATAACAGTTCCAACAACAAAAATTAAGATATTGCTTCGCTTTTTATGGACAAATATCCTGTTATTTTATTATAAGGAAAAAAAATAAACTATCTTAAAATCATCTCAGGACTCAGCGGTTAGCAAGATCCTACGGTATAGAGAGACAGACATACATCATATCGGTTTAGCAGCAAACGAGATCCTTTGCTACAGACAAAAAAAAACTTTGTATATCGACTAGCGGCTACGCCCCCAGCATCTATTGGCTCTGTATTCAAAGGGGAATGAATTAAAGCCTAAAACCTTCCCAGGACTTAAAATAGAATAGCCTAAAACCATCCCTCGACTTAAAATAAAATAGCCTAAAGCCATTACAAGACAAATATTAAGCTTACCTGAAATAGAAAGCCCAATCTGTTTAGTAGTTATTGAGATCTTAAGTTTCAGAACAGAAAGCCTTATAAACGTGGACAAACGCAGGATGTTTCGGACAAATGTCGGAGTGGACATTATATAAGTAAAACGCAGAAGTGTCTATAATATCTTAAAAATTAGGTTTCAACAACATTTGTTTAGTTATTTCTACACAGGTTAGGTTAGGTTAAGATATAAATATACAAATAAGCCCCCTGCAGGGGTTAGGCATATAAAAAAACATATTTGACAGTTGTAAACAATGTGAGAAAAAAATATGTTTTAGTTTAATGAAATGTTCTATCTGTTTCAAACCTTTGCCTTTCGATAGAACTTACCTACTTTGGAAAACTGTTAGACTGATTTTAAAATTTCAGTCTGTGAGAAAAGATATTCAAGATTTTTTTTTGTTTTGAAAGATTTTTATCTTATAAATAAAATAAAAGACACTCCTGCGTTTTACATAAGCAATGTCCACTCCGACGATTGTCCCATTCCTAGGTTTGTCCACTCCAACGTTTGTTTATGTTTTACTACTTTATATAATAGGATAATATGTATTCTTCTTTTATATTTCTCTTTTCTTATTCACTTGCAGCTGCGCTCTTTTTAATGTAAGGAGGCAGAAAAATAGCCTAAACCAATTAGGGGCTTAAATCTGAAAATGAAAAAGCAAAAAACCATCCCATGACCTATGTGAAGCTTCCCTTAAATGGAGAATTTAGTCAGTTTATGAAATTTTTAAGCTTCAGACCAAAAAAAATACTTTTTTTGTTAAAAGAGAGACTTTTCTACAATTAGGGTTAGTCCTTTCGTCATTGCTCTTCTCATTAAGTTAAGCATGTGGTTTTCTCTGCTATTGTTAAAGATAGACTGTTGAGATTTTTAGTGAATATTCCCATGACATATGTATATCCAGTCTATAAATTATTTTGTCTGTCTCTCAATTATGCTTCAAAAGACTTAGGTTTCGTGATAATCTTTGAGTAATAGCATATTCTCTTAAAGTCTGCTCTATAACTTACTTTGTCTGTTTGTCCATTATATGATCCTTATTCAATATTCTATTTAACTAAAAAATTTCATTCTCTTAGTTTATTTTTTTTTCTTAATTTCATTATGTTATTATATTATTTATATTTATTTTATTAATTCATTATATTTTCATTATAATTTTCCTTTTTAAATGCGAAACTTTTCTATAGTAAGGATTGGTTTGTCCGTACGTCCAAACGGTTTGACGACATTTTCTTTAATTTAGACATGTTATAAATATCCTATCGATTTCAAACTTTGCAGAATGATTTCTATAACAGTTGGGTACAATACTATATTCATTACTAGAAAGTATGTACGTCCATTTTTTTGTATAATATCATTGTCCCATTCATCTGGGTTTTGGAGTAATGTTTCTTAGGACAACAAGGTTTAGTATTATAATCAAATACTAAAAATAAAATTATGCCCTTTTACTATATTCTATACTAGCAGATTCGCCCCTAGCCTCTAGGGGCTTTGCCCCAAGAGGTGATAAAAATTTTTTTTGGCGAAATTCGTAATAGGACCAAGAAAATCTTCAGCAAAAAAAAAATGGGGGGGGATTTTTTTGTTTTTGGGGGGGTTGGGGGTATCCCACCCCCCAAGAAAATAGCCTAAAACCACCACAGGACCAGTAGGTATATTCCCTGAATAGTAGAATATAATCGGTCCAGTGGTTACCGAGATCTTAAGGACTGACAGACGGACAGACAGACGGACAGACAGACAGATTGATGGACAGACATCATTCTACTTTGTATTATAGATTTACGCTAATTTTAACAAAATTTATGTTTGACCTCCTGATTTTAGAGCTTTGCTTTTGTGAATGTTGTTATCCTTGTTATCTTGCTTTTTTTTCCTTTTTCATAACCTATTATATAAAGTAGTAATCTTTTTTTTGTCTGTAGAAAAGCTAACCGCTGAACCTATATGGTTCTCCTTTACAGTGAAGCTTCTTTTAAGTTCATAGAGGGTTTATAATTATTTCGAGGGAGAGTATCTCCACCCTCCCAGAAAATTCACCCCAAGAAAAATATTACCCAATCCCCTCAAAAAATCTTTTTAACTTTTTAAAAGCAAAGCTTTTCTATATTAAGGATCAGTCCGTACGTCTGTAACGGTTAGCTATTTTCGTTAATTTAGGCATGTGATTCCTGTAGTAGAAAGGTACGATTTAGAAAGTCTATAATCATTATCAGAATATCCGTACGTCCATTTTAAGCATACTAATTATTAACTTAGAACAAATTTTTATGTATCAAAATTATCCGATTAATCTGATTTCTGGGATACTGATTCCTAGGACAACAAAATAGAATGTTACAAGCGAATCATATCTATAATCAAGTCCAAAAAATGTGAGTACGTCCTTAAGCATTTTCCTGCATGTAAGCAATTTCTCAATAAATTTACTTACAATTTTGTTTCGAATTTTAAATTTATGTTCTGACTATTCAGTTCTGACACTCTACATTATTAATGTTCATTAAACTTTTTTCTACCTTTTCAGAGCTTTGCTTTTATAAATGTTGTCATCCTTGTCATCCTTTTAAAACTTAAATTTAAAACTGTAGAGGGTCACATTCCTTCCTTACCTTAATGCCCTACCTTCTATAATGAAGGGGCAATACAATTACAGAGGCTGTACAGGAGCCATAAAGGGCCTATGTTATATAAATTAAGGTAAGGGGCGATGAAGAGGCTATGAAGGGGCTATGTTATATAAATTAAGGTAAGAGGCTATTAAGGGGCGATGGAGAGGCTATGTAGGGGCTATGTTATATAATTAAGGTAAGGGGCTATTAAGGGGCGATGGAGATGCTTTGTAGGGCCTATGTTATATAAATTAAGGTAAGAGGCTATTAAGGGGCGATGGAGAGGCTATGTAGGGGCTATGTTATATAAATTAGGGTAAGGGGCTATTTAGGGGCGATGGAGAGGCTATGTAGGGGCTATGTTATATATATTAAGGTAAGGATTATATAAATTAAGGTAAGAGGCTATTAAGGGGCGATGGAGAGGCTATGTAGGGGCTATGCTATATAAATTAAGGTAAGGAGCTATTAAGGGGCGATGGAGAGGCTATGTAGGGCTATGTTATGTAAATTAAGGTAAGGGGCTATTAAGGGGCGATGGAGAGGCTATGTAGAGGCTATGTTATATAAATTAAGGTAAGGGGCTATTAAGGGGCGATGGAGAGGCTATGTAGGGGCTATGTTATATAAATTAAGGTAAGGAGCTATTAAGGGGCGATGGAGAGGCTATGTAGGGGCTATGTTATATAAATTAGGGTAAGGGGCTATTTAGGGGCGATGGAGAGGCTATGTAGGGACTATGTTATATATATTAAGGTAAAAATTATATAAATTAAGGTAAGAGGCTATTAAGGGGCGATGGAGAGGCTATGTAGGGGCTATGCTATATAAATTAAGGTAAGGGGCTATTAAGGGGCGATGGAGAGGCTATGTAGGGCTATGTTATATAAATTAAGGTAAGGGGCTATTAAGGGGCGATGGAGAGGCTATGTAGAGGCTATGTTATATAAATTAAGGTAAGGGGCTATTAAGGGGCGATGGAGAGGCTATGTAGGGGCTATGTTATATAAATTAGGGTAAGGGGCTATTTAGGGGCGATGGAGAGGCTATGTAGGGGCTATGTTATATATATTAAGGTAAGGATTATATAAATTAAGGTAAGAGGCTATTAAGGGGCGATGGAGAGGCTATGTAGGGGCTATGCTATATAAATTAAGGTAAGGGGCTATTAAGGGGCGATGGAGAGGCTATGTAGGGCTATGTTATATAAATTAAGGTAAGGGGCTATTAAGGGGCGATGGAGAGGCTATGTAGAGGCTATGTTATATAAATTAAGGTAAGGGGCTATTAAGGGGCAATGGAGAGGCTATGTAGGGGCTATGTTATATCAATTAAGGTAAGGAGCTATTAAGGGGCGATGGAAGGGCTATGTAGGGGCTATGTTATATAAATTAGGGTAAGGGGCTATTTAGGGGCGATGGAGAGGCTATGTAGGGGCTATGTTATATATATTAAGGTAAGGATTATATAAATTAAGGTAAGAGGCTATTAAGGGGCGATGGAGAGGCTATGTAGGGGCTATGCTATATAAATTAAGGTAAGGGGCTATTAAGGGGCGATGGAGAGGCTATGTAGGGCTATGTTATATAAATTAAGGTAAGGGGCTATTAAGGGGCGATGGAGAGGCTATGTAGAGGCTATGTTATATAAATTAAGGTAAGGGGCTATTAAGGGGCGATGGAGAGGCTATGTAGAGGCTATGTTATATAAATTAAGGTAAGGGGCTATTAAGGGGCGATGGAGAGGCTATGTAGGGGCTATGTTATATAAATTAAGGTAAGGAGCTATTAAGGGGCGATGGAGAGGCTATGTAGGGGCTATGTTATATAAATTAAGGTAAGGGGCGATGGAGAGGCTATGTAGGGGCTATGTTATATAAATTAAGGTAATGGGCTTTTAAGGGGCGATTGAGAGGCTATGTAAGAGCTATGTTATATAAATTAAGGTAAGGGACTATTAAGGGGCGATGGAGAGGCTATGTAGGAGCTTTGTTATATAAATAAAGGTAAGGGGCTATTAGGGGCGATTGAGAGGCTATGTAGGGGCTTTGTTATATAAATTAAGATAAGGGGCTATTAAGGGGCGATGGAGAGGCTATGTAAGGGCTATGTTATATAAATTAAGGTAAGGAGCTATTAAGGGGCGATGGAGAGGCTATGTAGGGGCTTTTTTATATAAATTAAGGTAAGGGGCTATTAAGGGGCGATGGAGGAGCGATGGAGGAGAGATGTAGGGGCCATCAAAGTACAATGTAATATAAATTTGTGGAAGGAGCGATGAAGGGGCGATGTAGGAGCGATGGAGGAGCGATGTAGCAGCGATGTAGGGGCCATCAAGTTGCAATGTTATATAAATTTGGAGAAGGAGCGATGAAGGGGCGATGGAGGAGCGATGTAGGAGCGATGTAGGAGCGATGTAGGGGCCATCAAGTTGCAATGTAATATAAATTTGGAGAAGGAGCGATGAAGGGGCGATGGAGGAGCGATGTAGGAGCGATGTAGGAGCGATGTAGGGGCCATCAAGTTGCAATTTAATATAAATTTGTAGAAGGAGCGATGAAGGGGCGATGTAGGAGCGATGTAGGGGCCATCACAGTACAATTTAATATAAATTTGGAGAAGGAGCGATGAAGGAGCGATGTAGGAGCGATGAAGGAGCGATGTAGGGGCCATCAAGTTGCAATGTAATATAAATTTGGAGAAGAAGCGATGAAGGGGCGATGTAGGAGAGATGTTATATAAATTAAGGTAAGAGGCTATTAAGGGGCGATGGAGAGGCTATGTAGGGGCTATGTTATATAATTAAGGTAAGGGGCTATTAAGGGGCGATGGAGATGCTTTGTAGGGCCTATGTTATATAAATTAAGGTAAGAGGCTATTAAGGGGCGATGGAGAGGCTATGTAGGGGCTATGTTATATAAATTAGGGTAAGGGGCTATTTAGGGGCGATGGAGAGGCTATGTAGGGGCTATGTTATATATATTAAGGTAAGGATTATATAAATTAAGGTAAGAGGCTATTAAGGGGCGATGGAGAGGCTATGTAGGGGCTATGCTATATAAATTAAGGTAAGGAGCTATTAAGGGGCGATGGAGAGGCTATGTAGGGCTATGTTATGTAAATTAAGGTAAGGGGCTATTAAGGGGCGATGGAGAGGCTATGTAGAGGCTATGTTATATAAATTAAGGTAAGGGGCTATTAAGGGGCGATGGAGAGGCTATGTAGGGGCTATGTTATATAAATTAAGGTAAGGAGCTATTAAGGGGCGATGGAGAGGCTATGTAGGGGCTATGTTATATAAATTAGGGTAAGGGGCTATTTAGGGGCGATGGAGAGGCTATGTAGGGACTATGTTATATATATTAAGGTAAGGATTATATAAATTAAGGTAAGAGGCTATTAAGGGGCGATGGAGAGGCTATGTAGGGGCTATGCTATATAAATTAAGGTAAGGGGCTATTAAGGGGCGATGGAGAGGCTATGTAGGGCTATGTTATATAAATTAAGGTAAGGGGCTATTAAGGGGCGATGGAGAGGCTATGTAGAGGCTATGTTATATAAATTAAGGTAAGGGGCTATTAAGGGGCGATGGAGAGGCTATGTAGGGGCTATGTTATATAAATTAGGGTAAGGGGCTATTTAGGGGCGATGGAGAGGCTATGTAGGGGCTATGTTATATATATTAAGGTAAGGATTATATAAATTAAGGTAAGAGGCTATTAAGGGGCGATGGAGAGGCTATGTAGGGGCTATGCTATATAAATTAAGGTAAGGGGCTATTAAGGGGCGATGGAGAGGCTATGTAGGGCTATGTTATATAAATTAAGGTAAGGGGCTATTAAGGGGCGATGGAGAGGCTATGTAGAGGCTATGTTATATAAATTAAGGTAAGGGGCTATTAAGGGGCAATGGAGAGGCTATGTAGGGGCTATGTTATATCAATTAAGGTAAGGAGCTATTAAGGGGCGATGGAGAGGCTATGTAGGGGCTATGTTATATAAATTAGGGTAAGGGGCTATTTAGGGGCGATGGAGAGGCTATGTAGGGGCTATGTTATATATATTAAGGTAAGGATTATATAAATTAAGGTAAGAGGCTATTAAGGGGCGATGGAGAGGCTATGTAGGGGCTATGCTATATAAATTAAGGTAAGGGGCTATTAAGGGGCGATGGAGAGGCTATGTAGGGCTATTTTATATAAATTAAGGTAAGGGGCTATTAAGGGGCGATGGAGAGGCTATGTAGAGGCTATGTTATATAAATTAAGGTAAGGGGCTATTAAGGGGCGATGGAGAGGCTATGTAGGGGCTATGTTATATAAATTAAGGTAAGGAGCTATTAAGGGGCGATGGAGAGGCTATGTAGGGGCTATGTTATATAAATTAAGGTAAGGGGCGATGGAGAGGCTATGTAGGGGCTATGTTATATAAATTAAGGTAATGGGCTTTTAAGGGGCGATTGAGAGGCTATGTAAGAGCTATGTTATATAAATTAAGGTAAGGGACTATTAAGGGGCGATGGAGAGGCTATGTAGGAGCTTTGTTATATAAATAAAGGTAAGGGGCTATTAGGGGCGATTGAGAGGCTATGTAGGGGCTTTGTTATATAAATTAAGATAAGGGGCTATTAAGGGGCGATGGAGAGGCTATGTAGGGGCTATGTTATATAAATTAAGGTAAGGAGCTATTAAGGGGCGATGGAGAGGCTATGTAGGGGCTTTTTTATATAAATTAAGGTAAGGGGCTATTAAGGGGCGATGGAGGAGCGATGGAGGAGAGATGTAGGGGCCATCAAAGTACAATGTAATATAAATTTGTGGAAGGAGCGATGAAGGGGCGATGTAGGAGCATGGAGGAGCGATGTAGCAGCGATGTAGGGGCCATCAAGTTGCAATGTTATATAAATTTGGAGAAGGAGCGATGAAGGGGCGATGGAGGAGCGATGTAGGAGCGATGTAGGAGCGATGTAGGGGCCATCAAAGTACAATGTAATATAAATATCAAGAAGGAGAGATGAAGGAGCGATGTAGGGGCGATGTAGGAGCGATGAAGGGGCGATGGAGGAGCGATGTAGGGGCCATCAAAGTACAATGTAATATAAATTTCAAGAAGGAGAGATGAAGGAGCGATGTAGGGGCGATGTAGGAGCGATGAAGGGGCCATGGAGGAGCGATGTAGGGGCCATCAAAGTACAATGTAATATAAATTTCAAGAAGGAGAGATGAAGGAGCGATGTAGGGGCGATGGAGGAGCGATGAAGGGGCGATGGAGGAGCGATGTAGGGGCCATCAAAGTACAATGTAATATAAATTTCAAGAAGGAGAGATGAAGGAGCGATGTAGGGGCGATGTATGAGCGATGTAGGGGCGATGGAGGAGCGATGTAGGGGCCATCAAAGTACAATGTAATATAAAATTCAAGAATTAGAGATGAAGGAGCGATGTAGGGGCGATGTAGGGGCGATGTAGGGGCGATGTAGGGGCCATCAAAGTACAATTTAATATAAATTTCAAGAAGGAGAGATGAAGGAGCGATGTAGGGGCGATGAAGGAGCGATGAAGGGGCACTGGAGGTAAAGGACTATGGAGGGGCGATGGAGAGGCTATGAAGGAGCCATCATGGGGCTATAGTATAGCCTCTTATCATAAGAGGCGATATTAACGCCCCTTCAAAGGAGCTATTAAGAGGCCATGAAGGAGCTATAGCATAGCCTCTTATCATAAGAGGCGATATGAACGCTCCTTAAAAGGGGCTATCACATCGCTCCATATGATAAGAGGCTATGCTATAGCTCCTTGAAGGAGCTATAGAAAATCATCGCCCCATATGGAGCGATGTCATGGAAAGGACTATACCCAAATATTGTTCCTTGTTGTCCTAGGAATCATTATGTTAAATGAGATAATATTATAATTATCTCATAAAAAATTGTTGTCAAAAAGTTGATAATCAGAATTAATTGACGTTCGGAATTTCTTTTTTTTTCTGCAATTGATTTTAGAGTTAATACGCTTTCTATGTTGTTCCCAGCTGTAATCATCCTACAAACTTTTAAATAAATAGGACCTAAAAATTATTGAAGAGCTTAGCTTTTAACAAGGATTTTTTTTCCAAGTAGAGCACCTAGTTATGGTACGGTAGAGGAATTTGAGAAGGATATATTTGTTAGAAAATACTCAATTTAAAAATCGCTTACATTCTTTATTGTTAATGATTCTTTGTCTGACTGTCTCATATGTTGAGCTTCGCTTTATGGATGTAGTCGTTGCTTTACATAAAACTTGTGAGAAAAAGTAAAACTTTCTATTCACAACATGACACTCATATAAACTTGGATACAAAGAAAGTTTCAGGGAAATGTTTTCTGTAAAAAATGTTTTGGTAACCACTGGACCATTTTGGTGTTTCTTTACACTTAATATTCTTATAGACTGAAGGTACTTGTAAAATACTTAATTTTTACTTATAAAACTATAATCTACACGACCCTTCCCTGTTTAATTTGACCTTTTAGCTTATAGACTGTTTCTGTACAAACCTTCGGCGGGGAAACAATTATATTTTTGTTTTAAAACCGACCTGTGGATTTCAAACATTGTAAAAAGGTTCCTTTAAGAAATAAAAAAAATATTCTATGGACATAATTAAAGTTTTACTCCCCATTTTAATAATTTTGATAAAAAACTTTATTCATCTAATATAAAAAATATTGGATTTTAGGAAGAATGAACGAAGTTTACCAGCTTTCGAAGTAACAAATTTAATTACGTTGAAAGATTTTTTCAGAATAACTTTGCATGTCTATGCTTAGTCACGTAGTACACAAGTTCCTTTGTTTATTACCTTTATATGTCATCCATTTTATTGGTAATCCTTCAATATCTCTTAAATAGCCGTTGGGACACAATAATGTCCCTCCAACAAATATTCAAGAAAAAACTAAAATCATTTCGTTGGCTTTAGATCTTTGCGTACTCTTGATTGAATCTTGATTAGGGTAATATTATTATCATAATTGGGGATGACTATACTAAGAGTTCAAACAAAAGCAATGCAAATGAAGCCCTACAAAGTGTCCTAAAAAATGAGCCGTGTGATGTCAGAAAAATGAGGGATGAGAAGAGAAGTGGGGAAAAGAGATGGATCTATTGACGTCACAGGGCTAATTTTTTCGGACACTTTGTAAAGCTTTATAGAAAATCACATTTTTATCACCAAAATCTGTCAACACCACTGCTGAATGAATCGAAGGTCAGACTCTGCATGCAAGTGTATGTAAATACAGCCTTTTATCTTTGATAGCAGCCGAGAAAATTACAAAACCTATTCAAAACGTAACAAAAGGACAAGTAAGTTGGTGATTACTAGTCAGATTTGACGATTTATCAAAATATTAAGGGAGGTGGAGGGGGGGTGTAATTCGGGTTTAATACTTTATTTGAAAAATTTCCTAGTAATCCTTTCTCTTTCTTCTACCTTTGTAAACTTTACAATCTTTTTGTCAAATATTTACAATGATAATGATAGATATTCAACAATTTTTAGTAGCGAAGCTACTCTATAATTCAATTATATGTTTCAACCGTTGTAAAGTTTAAAGTCAATGATTGGGGGAAAGCTTCTCTATAGTAGTAAATCAACTTTTGTTGTTATTTATTTCCTTAACAAGAAATATTCTTGTTAGCATTTGTTGTAAATTCTTATCTAGATAGTAAAATATAAATTGACATAAGTATAATATATTTTTTTAGTTTTTTTGTTGAGCAAAATAGTTTTACTGCCCAACTTTTTAACACTAAACAATGACCCTAGTTTTAGGAATACATGAATAATATCCCATTATGCCATAAAGTTATAAATTGTTTACAGGGAAATGTACCTGGTAATAAATAAATTTCAATTTCAAGCAGTTTTATATATTAGAGTTTGGTGATATTATAATTTAACTTTTATTGACATATCTCTGTAGCCCTCAGGTATAAGTCATCCTGATGTATAAGATAGGTTATCAGTTTCTTCAATACTCAATATCCAAAGTCAGGGATGAATGGGTAGGTTATTGTCTATTATTTTCATTTTATTTAGAATTTAACCCCCTCCATTTTAAAATTACTAAATTGAAAATAGATAAGTGGTTACAACCCCTTAAATATACCCCACCCCTCTTAATTTAAATTATTTTTAAAAATTAAAGGATGAGAGTTGATTATTGCTTAATAGGTTACTTATTATCTCTTTCTTTCTTTCTTTTTGTGTTATTTCAAACATCTATTTTTCCTTGATTTATTTATGTTTTTATCATCTGTTTAATTAACTAATTCCTTTTTTAATAGTTCATTAGCTTATATCTTTATCCTAAAACTGTGTATCTATAATTGATCATTGTAACCTCTAACTGAAGACAATACACACACCTACCTAGCCAACACAATTATTAGGCCATCAATCTTTCTCCAATACTCTAAAAGCTATTCAGCAACAAAAGGTTTTGGTATCCTTTTAGGCTAAAGAATTATAACTAGAAGTAAAAAGGGAAACCAATTAAAACATTTTTTGGCGGGTATTGTCAACAAATCCCTGTTTATTGATTTTATTTCTAGTATAGTCCTCAAAACATTTGGCTTTTATTAAGTAAGTTATACCAATCATATTTCATTCAAAAAGTTGAAACTGAAAGTTTTCCCTCATAGTACCAATATTGCATTGATGTCATGCGACTGACAAAGCTGTTGTATATATTTACAATGCATAACACCTTTAATTTGAAGTTTAAATACCTGACGATTTGAAATGTTGAAGCTTGGCAATCTATAAGACTGGTCACAGATTCAACTAAATGATAAAATTATTTTTTTTAGATTTGGAAAGAGCATTTGACACCGTACTACTAGCCTTTTTTAAATGATTTGTATAGAAAGATTATAAGTGCTCTGTAGTGCTTGAATAATTATGCGTTGAAAAGCTGCGTACAGTCTTTGCTCTTTACCAGGCGCACACTGTATCTAATCCCTATAAATATTGATACCCTGGTGGAATAACAAACGAACGGACGGGCATATGTAATATGTATAATGTATATACCTTATTATAGAGTAACTGTGCTACTTAAACTATATCATAGAATAAAAGTTGTAAAATTTCAAAATGATAACATAGATGTAAAGTCAAATAAATTTAGAAGGTAAAAATCTTTGATGTAAAATTTCTTAAAATATCAATTCAATTTAAGAATTAATCCAGCATCAAATCTAAAAGGTTATCACTTCAAAATCTTATCAAAGATAAGATTAAAGGACAACTTTTATTATTTAATTCACTATAGAAATAAAACTTCTATAATACTATTCCTCTATTTTTTAGTTGTTACGCCCCTAGCATCTATGGGTTCTGTATTCGAAGGGGTAGAGAGGGGCTAGAAAAATAGCTTAAAACCATCCAAAGACTTAAATATTTGGTGGCACCCTTCCACCAAATAGTTATAAAAATTCCTGTGACGGAGAACCACATAGGTTCAGCGATTAGCGAGATTCCTCTGAATCTAGAGACACACATAGACTATCACCCTTCAGAATTCTAACCTCACAAGAGAAATCACCTTAAGATCTCTAAAATGGTAAAGCCTTACCCTGTTTTGTAAATATTGAAGCAAAGAACAATAGTACAGCTATATTTTCCATTTTTATTTCAATTTTTTACATATCTAAGTCTGAAATTAAAAGTTGCTATATATAAAACAAATATTGATGTAAGTTTATTGTAAAATGTTAAATTTCAAAAAAGGATTAAACTGTTAAAATCTCTATTGAAATCAGGGAAAGCTTATTCTAATAATAAGAAAAATCCTGATAGATAATTTTAAGGACGCTTAAGTGGAAAGGGTTGGGTATGTTTGGTTACCCCTTCCGCCCCCCCCCCCTTCCATACTAAAAACCCCTTATTCCCACTCCCTAAAATAAAAAGCTTTGACGTTCTTTGTTAGTTAAGATTGATTATTATACATTATTAAAATTATTATAATTTACATCTTATCTAAGGTTTAATAATCTTATATTTTGCTGTGCTACTTAAGAACTAAATCGTCCTTGTTTCATAGAATTTCTAATAATCTTGAAATTTTGCCACGCGGACATTATCATCCTTGTTTTAATAAAATGTGTCCTAGGTTTTGATTGAAAATTGTTATCTTTTGCAAAGAGATTTTGATGTTATTCCTGGGGACAAATCCAATATTTAGTAACATCCTAAATTTTTAAGTGGACCACTCTTATTTTTAAGAAAGAGAAAGCAAAATTGACAAAAGAAAGATATGTAAAGACTAGCGGCTACGCCCCCATAGGCCTCTAGGAGCACGTAAAACTTTGTTTTTTAATTTACCCTGTAAAGGGGAACCATGACGATTCAGGATCAGCTCCAAATGGATTTCCTATTCTAGCCCTAGTTTACTAAAGTGTACAGCAGATAACCCAATTATTGCAGACCCTTTTTTCAGCTACTCCGGAAATTTGTGAAAACAAAGCGATTTATACATTATACATTCAAAATTTTAATGTTTAAAATTTATATTTTTTTTTGGAAGTTTGAAGCTTTTTTAGCTAATAGAAAATTTCGAGATAGGACGCGGACGCTAGGTAAACTTTCGGAAACTAAATTGGAGTTCATCCGATTCAGCAATCAGTGAGACAGACAGACAGACAGTGACCCTGAGAAAGGTAGCAAAATGAAATAATGCAAAATAAAATGAAAATAAAGTAGTTATATTTATAAGGAAAACAGAAAGAAAGCAAAAAAATATATAAAAATAAGGAGTTTAAAAATAAAATTGTCTGAATAAAAACATAAAAATTTGACACAGTGAATACTTTCTTTTGTGATTACAGATAATCTTGGCTAAAACATATTAAAGATAAAGAGAGAGCGGTTTAATTATTGAGTCGTTTATATCAGATAATAAACTTCCTTTCAATTACATTATAGGATAAAAAACCTTTCAATCTCAAATAATGGGAAATAGATTTTTTTACAACATAAATTTTCTTATCTATGTGCTTATTCAATAAGCAACTGTAGCATGAATTATTTTCTAGTTGTTTAAGGTTCGAAGCCGAATGCTTAATATTGACATTAACATCGTACAAAGTGTTGCTTATGAAACATATTCTTTATCTTTATTACGACATATTTTGAATGTCATCTATATGCATAAAAGTGGGTGTTGCAATAACAGACAAATTGAGACTTGACCAATCCAAATCTATCAAAAAAACTTAAGACTATATCTCGCAATTCCAGAGAACACAGGACATTATCCATTTGTGACAGGATACGATACAACGATAAAGATATTTGGCAAGGTAAAGCCCATTAAACAAAAAAATCTTTGATTGCACAACCTTTATTTGAAAGTCCTTCTTGTACATGGCATTGTGGATAGTTAAATGGCACTTTTCCTATCCTTATTATTGATGTCACCTTGAAAAAATAAAAATCAAGGGGAGTGAATACCCCCCCCCCCCCTCCTCCACTTACCCCTTGATAGGGGTTTACACTCTTTAACTTAAAGTATCTACACTTCTAAAAAAGAGTACAACTAGGGAGAGGGAGCAGATATTTTAGTACTAGAGTTAACTCGATATAATTATCTCCCTATTGGCTAGTTTTCTATATGCATATCTATTTCTCAATAAATCTATTTTCCTCACCCGGCATTACTATCTAAAAGAAAGTAAATATTTAATAATTTAAATGATTTTTAAAAGATTTTTTAAAATTATATTTTTTTCTTTACAATACCATCACCAAAGGGTTAATGATGATGATTACAATTTTAGTTTAATATTTGAACACACAAAATGTCGCCACAATCGAATTCTTTAAAAACATAGTTTTCTTAAATTTATCATATTATAAATTTAATTTTTCTTTTTTATGATTAGAAATTAAATACATCAATATAAGGTAAATAGCAACATGAAATGAAAAAAATGAATTTTTTTTAATAAAGTAAAATAATGGGTCTTATCGTTCTGGGCAATGAGAGTTTATTATGGATTATTGGAGCACTATGAGTTTTAATCATATATTCCTTGGAAAACTTGAGCTCGTTTATAGACATTTATTTCCTATATAGATCTGACATGGATCTTGAAGCAATTAAGCAGGCCGTTTTGTAGATGTTAAAAATTGGAAGATTTCATTAAATAAAAGTAATCGCAAATATACTTAGTAAATAATTCTACTATATCATTATGGTTTCCCAATAAATGTATCTCTCTCTCTCTCTCTCTCTCTTACTCTCTCTCCAGGTCTCAGGATTAGTTATTTACTAAGTATATTTGCGATAACTTTTATTTAATGAAATCTTCCAATTTTTAACATGTACAAAACGGCCTGCTTAATTGCTTCAAGATCCATGTCAGATCTATATAGGAAATAAATGTCTATAAACAAGCTCAAGTTTTCCAAGGAATATTTGTTTAAAACTCATAGTGCTCCAATAATCCATAATAAACTCTCATTGCCCAGAACGATAAGACCCATTATTTTACTTTATTAAAAATAAATTCCTTTTTTTAATTTCATGTTGCTATTTACCTTATATCAATGTATTTAATTTCTAATCATAAAAAAGAAAATTTAGATTTATAATATAATGTAAATTTAAGAAAACTCTATTTTAAAAGAATTCGATTGTGGCGACACTTTGTGTGTTCAAATATTAAACTAAAATTGTAATCATCATCATTAACCCTTTGGTGATGGTAATGTAAAGAAAAAAATATAATTCAAAAAATCTTTTTAAAATCATTTAGATTATTAAATATTTACTTTCTTTTAGATAGTAATGACGGGTGAGGAAAATAGATTTATTGAGAAATAGATATGCATGTAGAAAACTAGCCAATAGGGAGATAATTATATCGAGCCAACTCTAGTAATCTACATACCAAGGACATCTACGCTTTTTTTTGAGGGGATAAATTGAGGGTTTTAAATTTTTCAGGCGGGTACTACAATTTTTTTTTTTTAATTTGAGGGGTTAAAATGAGTGTGTTTGATAGGAGTAAAAGCCTCTCTACCTCCCCTCATTACAGAATGCTAAATACGTTAAATTTAGAATAAAAGAATGGAAAATTATATCCTTAAAGTAGCCAACACCTCAGAAACTTATATATATAATACAAAGTAGAATGATGTCTGTCTGTCTGTCCCTTAAGATATCGGTAACCACTGAACCGATCGGATTCTACTCTTCAGGGAATATACATATATACCTACTGGTCCTGTGGTGGTTTTAGGCTTTTTACTTGGGGGGCAGGATAACCCCAACCCCCTCAAAAATAAAAAAAATTCAACATTAATTTTTTGATGATACAGAAGATACTAGATAACTATTTGGTGCTGCACCACATGTACTACATTTTTTAAAATTACCTCTTGGGGCAAAGACCATAGAGGCTAGGGGTATATAATACAATGAACACGAGGTAAGGAAATACATACTAAAAATAAAAAGTGTATACATCTCATTTTCTTTATTTGTATGTGTTCATTTTATTATATTGTAATATATTAATTATAGGCATTGTTGATCAACTAATTATTATGCATTGCACGGTATTGGACCACAGTATTCTTGCAGGTTGAAATGGTACATCTTTTGAACCCACCAAACCCAGGGAGAAGAGGATATTGGAGTTGATATTTTACTGGTACCCAAAGTTGTATAAGCACCTTCTTTTTTAAATCTTCTTAAAATCTTTGGGTACTTTAATTGTTATACAAACTTAGTGTTCAATCTTTGTTACATACAATTTTAATCTAAATAAGGGGCAATTTTGTCTGCTAGCATAAATTTTTAGTGGGCTGATTTCATGTCCTTGTTAATTTCAAAACAAAACTCATTTTCCATGGGGAGTGGGTGGGGTGGGGGGGTTGGGTGGAATCGTGACAATATTGTGAAAAACAAAGATACTTATGAATATACTTCTGTAGGAGTATATTTAATGCATAATAAACAGAATGTACTACTTGTTTTTGTAAGCTAACCTTTTCTACTTATCTGGTAGTTACGTTCGTTTAGTTTAGATTACAACATAAATCTTTCAAAAATATTTATACTTTCTTGACGGCCATTTTTATAAGCATTTTGCCTAATATTTAGAAGAATAACAAAAGATGTGTCTGCGATCAAGGACGACCAAGCTTCTTCTGATGTGAATAAAATGAGGTTTTCAAAGGTTTGAGGGTGGTAGTCTAATGTATTCTAAAGGTTTTTAAGGGGTAAAATTATGGGTTTGAAAGTTTGAGGGGGACAAACACCCCTCCCATCCCCCTTGGACGTCAATGTGTGCATTATCACTTTTAATATTATTTATGTTACTAGCATCAACTAGAGGCTCTGTAATTAAAGGGGTAAGAAGGTAGCAGTAAAAAAGCCTAAAACCATACCATGGCTGTTCAGTTTAGACAGACAGATATCATTCTGCTTAGCATTATACATAGGAATAGGATAATCTACATAAAACTATTGTAATCTTACAGTTTATAATATAATTTTTATTAAGGTAACCCCGTTGTATACATTGTTATCATCCTTGTTATTTTTGTGTAAAATATAATATTCAGGAAGTATTTTCTCACCTCCTAAATAGGCTTTATAACGCACTAGTATACACATACAGCTAGTATGCTAAACAACTGAGATAGATAACAATATGTAAAATTAGTAAAATGTCTGTATGTCTATCCCTCTGTCTGTCTTTACCCAAATTTTCGCCCGATAGACAACCAACCCTTAGAATTGACGACCTTTTTCTGGAAGTTCTAACTGTGCATGGTATTGAGTAGCGCCTATTTATGGTCCAATGCATTCCCCTATTTTTTACTATTGATGTCACACACCTGAAATAGCAGCAGAAGGTACTTTGTATTTTTTAACTGAATGTTAATGTTTGATTTAATTCTAATTAATTCAATTGTTAGCACGTCACTTTAATAATAGTAATAATAAAATCAAAGCTCAATGAAAAAAATACGAAAATAAGAGGTAAAGCTAAGATTTCTTTTAAAAAGTCAAAAGAGTGATCACAATATTAGGGACGCTAACATATATGTATAAAATTAAAGCTTTTCAAACATTGACAATTATAGGACTTTATAGCTTATCGTCACGAGAATCACCATTTTAAAAAAAAATAAGTAAAATTAGAAAAAAGTTAGTTTTAAAATCCCAAAATTTTTAACAATTTTAGATAGTATTTTGGTAATGATTAATGATTATAGAGTTGATGTGCTTTATAATTTGTACCTCATTGTCACAAGAATTAAGATTAAATGCCTTGAATAACTATTAAGGTTATCTGTTAGTTATCAACACCAGGACTTGCCTTGTAGAAAATGTAGAAAAGCTTTATTCCTTACGATTAGTGATTAAAATCAAGGACGGCAACATTCATAAAACACCAGGACTTACCTTGTAGAAAATGTAGAAAAGCTTCATTCCTTACGATTAGTGATTAAAATCAAGGATGACAACATTCATAAAAGCAAATCTCTATAACGAAAGTCAAACTAAAACTAACACTTGTAAGAACTGAATAATTAGAATAAAATATAGGAATCAGTATTAAAAAAATCAGATCCATCGGGTAATTATATGACATAAAAGTTTGTTGTTAAACATTTTTTAAAAATGTTTAAAATGGACGTACGGACACTCTGGTAACTATTATATAGTTGCTACGTTTTCTAAATCGTATCAAACTACTACAGGAATCACAAGTTTAAAATCGATATATAAATTCAATGCCTAAATTAACAAAAAAATATCCATTCCGGACATACAGACCGACCCTAAATATAGAAAATCTTCGCTATTAAAAAATACATTTCTAATAAAATATGATAAAACATTCTTCACTCATAGAAATTATATAAGGAGAATTTGTTAAAATACAATTACGTTTATTTCCTTACAATAGCAATGGTATGTCTTCTATTTCTTTTATTGTATGCTAAATACATTCCAAACTATATGAGAACAGGGACAATTATAATCATAAGGAGTAAAGCAACGTTTTCATATTTTGGATTGTTTTTTATTTGCGTTCTAATAGAAAATCGATAAATTCATTTTCCCGAAGAATGTCCAGAAAGTGTATTAGTCTAAATTAGGGTTGGGCCGGATACTTTTTTGGCCGGATACCGGATATCCGGCTGATTTCTAAACCCGGATATCAGGTTCCGGCAAATTACCGGATAGTTTTAATATCCGGTATCTGGCCGGATATTGAAAATGACCGGATATCCGGTCAGACCGGATGTCCGGCCCAACCCTAGTCTAAATTACTTGTCTTAAATGGCGTTTTATATATGCTACTTATACAGTAACTGCGCTAATAACAATAAAAAGGGTAATAATTTAATGGCACATTTAAGTAAAATTACTAGGGTTGGGCCGGATATCCGGTGTGGCCGGATATCCGGCCATTTTCAATATCCGGCCGGATACCGGATATTGAAACTATCCGGCCGGATACCGGATATTGAAACTATCCGGCCGGATATCCGGCTCTATAATTTTTTATACTTTACACCAAAAATCTCTGCTTTTTTTAATTTCAAATGGCTATAATTTTCTTATTATAGAAGAACATTTTTTCTGAACAAGTTTAACTTTATGTAAATTTATATAAGATTTCTGAAGAAATTTTTTTGCTACTTTAGTATTTGATAATTTGGCCGGTTATCCGGCCGGATATCCGGTAATTTGGCCGGATAACCGGATATTTGCCGGATATCCGGCCAAAAATTATCCGGCCCAACCCTAAAAATTACATACAGAAATCACATACCAAACTTATATAGTGCCTGCGATAATAACAAAGGTGACTAGTATAGCCGAACTCAATTAGCTGACGTACGCAAAATTACATACAGACAATTGAATACAAAACTTATGTGATAGCTGCGCTAATAACAAAAAAAACATAAAAAATGTTAACATAGTAGCATGATTAAGGTCTAGTAACTAGTAATGCCGAACTTTATATTTAAGTGCCGTACGTAAAATTTCATACATGTAATGCCATGCTATACTTATAGAGTATCTGCGCTAATATAAAAAAAAAAAATATTAATAGATGACGTACATTAAACTAAAAAAACTGTACAAATAGTTGCATAAATAAGGTATCTAAAGCTGAATATACTTTACTTAAAATACATACAAACATAACCTACTTATAAAGATACTTTGCTATTAGTACACTTAATGAAAAAAACTGTATAAAAAAGTTGCATGATTAAGGCATAATGAGTAGTATAGATTAATTCACTTTACTTAAATTACTTACAGACATAACATATGTATTTATAAAGTCGCTTTGCTATTAGTACACTTAATGAAAAAAAAACTGTATAAATAAGTTGCATGATTTAGGCCTAGTGAGTAGTAAAGGTAATTTCACCTGACTAAATATAATTCAGACTATGGAACTCATTATATACCCAGGACAGGACTAAAGGGAATGGTAAATGCAGGGACGTTCAAGCTTTTTATTTTTAGGGGGGTAAAATGATGGGATTTAAAGTTTGGGAGGGACAATCTAATATATTTTTAATTTGAGGGGGGTAAAATGAAGAGTTTCAAAGATTGGAGGGGAATTCAAATGTATTTTTTTTATTTTTAGGGGGCTAAAATTATGGGTTACAAAAATTAAGGGGTTTAAACACCCATTTACCCCCACCTTTGGACGACTATGGATAAGTGTTCTAAAATGATAGTTAAGTCATTATAATAACCATGTTTTTAAATCACAAATAGTCCCCATAAAGTAATTGAAATTGAAACAATTTAAACGATTAAAAATTTATGAAAAATAGACAAATTTATAAAGAATTTTAAACATAAAATTTTGAGAAATATTAAATTAGAAAGATCCTTCTAGACAATATGATAATAAACCAACCGTTATTTTTAAAAATTTCAATAATTTGCTGATATTTTCCCCCCGAAACTTTCTCATATTATTTTCATACGTTTATTCCTGTAAACAATCCCAACGTAGCCGGCTAATATAACCTACTTTTGCCTTTAATATAATAAAAATAGGGTTATGGTGGTTTTGACTATTGTAGTAAATATTATTTTGTATCTTTTCTCATTAAGACATAGTTAGTATTTATATTTTTCAATCAAACTTCTGTCCAAGTTTCCTTGAAATGCATCTAATGTATGTCAACTATACCAGGGATCTAATGGGATAAGACTAAGGCCGGTAATTTTATTTGTATCCACAATTTGAATTAGTGGTTAAAACGTTTGGACACTCAACTTAATGAAAAAAGCAATCAAAACTCGACAAAAGTCCCCAAATTTGTGGAGGCAACGAAAAAGAAACGTCATTAGAAAACTTTTTGGACGAGTAGAATAAACAGCCCAAGGTCCCCTCCATCCCTGCAACTATATTGTATTATATAAAAGTAGTTATTGATGACATAAATATCGATATGCCTTTTTCCAAATAACATACCTAAAATCATTAATTGTCCTCTATGATTGAAAAAAGTTAAACAATTGTGGAAATATCAACAACAAAAAAGAAAAACCGAAATTCTGTGAGAACTTTACAAAAAAAATGCTTACAATTGTTCACATTCCTATATTAAATAAAAGTGAGTCAAAACTTAGGAAAGTCCAATTTCTTTGTTTATATCAGAAATATGCTTTCAAGAAAGTATACAATTTACATTTTTAACATCAGAGCTTCTCTAGAATTATAGCTTTCGCTGGTGTACCTAATACCGCAAAAGATACTTGAAAGAACTTTTTTTAAGCCTAAGGTTAGGTTAATTAAAGGTTAGAATAATCCCGGAGAAATTGTACCCATTAGGTATGGCTTATTCTTTTTGCACTCTTATTGAACCAAACTGCCCTTGCTACTTATTGGATTAAAAAGGTATGACAATAGTTATTTATCGCATCGCATTATAGACAGCTTTCCACAGATACTAAAATGAAAAATTATAAAATTAGACCCCGTGGGGCTTACAAAACTGGTATTAATTTTATAAATTTTATTTTAATATTTGTGAGAAATAGTCAATAATACGATATGTATTGTGTATATACATGATTTTTCAGTATGGCTGTGAACCAGTTCTAATCCAGCGGATATTAATCGGTTTGGAAGACATACTGGAAAAGGATTCATAAGAATGAATTTATAATAATTTGATATTCTTTGTTAATTCATTTCTAGTTTTTGCTTTATATTTTCTCACCTTTTTATAGCAGTTTTTTGTCTCTTCATAAAACTTTAAATAAAGCATATTTTCTTATTTTTCAAATGAAAATAGAATTCTAGCGGTTACATTACTATTCGCTAAACTGATCACGACATCTATGATCACTAATAAATCATCGACTTTTATTTTAGTAGCTGTGACAACTCTATAAAAGGAGGGACTGCAAATTATACTGGTACCCAAAGTTTTGTAGTTACATTATCTAATTTGTTGGCTTAAAAATTTTGGATACTTTATTTAACATTGATAATTGAGTTCAAATAAGCAAATTATCCTTGACTTTAGTTGAATTTTTAATTAGTTGAAGTAATCTTTTTAAAATTGTATTAAATTATTACCCACCCATAATTTTAAGCCAGACATCTGATAACGTTGGTTAATATGTAAAAAATGACCTTGGCCCAAATAATAAAAGTAAAAACTATTTTCTTTTAATTATATGTTTGACTTAAAACATTTATTTTTTTAATCAACAAAGAATTTTTTTTTGTAGAAAAACCACTATTGAATAATTTAATGCTTGTATGTCGCCAATAAAATACTGTATAAAATTTAAAACAGTTAATCAATACAACTCTGAAGGATCTCGCTAACTGCTAAACCGAGATGTTTCTCATCGTCAGTGTAGCTGGGAAGGTTTAAAACTATTTTACTGTATGGTACCACCACTCTATCAAGAGAAATCGTCCCTAGAAAAAAATTACCCAAAAAATGGGATATTGGACGGTGAGGTATAATATTTGGATGGAGGTAACATTTGAGAATTGATTGTTAAAAGAAATTCCTCTTCAAATATCAAAAGGAAATGTTGCTATACAGCCAGTAGAAAGGTTTATACCAAAAAAAACATGAAAAGGAATATGGCACATTAAAAATAACTTTTCAGCTTAAGAATTTAGGGAAGGAAAAGACAGTAGCGCTTTAAACATTTGATCTTCCTTAGGGAGGGATGGTAAAATGTACTGTATATTAAACTGGTACCAAAAGTTTTTTTTTCATTCGTTGACTTGAAAACTTGTGTATTTTTTGTTAAATCTGGATTCTGTCTAAAAAAATTTCTCATTAATTTTACCTAATTTACTTTGTTTATCGTAATCGGGGGTACAATACAATCTATTGTCCAAGATCTATAAGAATCTACCCAGTAAAGAAGAACCATATCGGTTCAGTGTTTAGCGAGATTATTTGGTACACACGGACAGCGATCCGTTTACTTTACTATAAAAGTAAGCTACAAATGGCAGAATTTTACAAATTAAACTTTTTAGCAAGTTTTAACTATTGTCCATTGTTATTATTCCTGTTGAAGGGTAACTAATAACATGGATTTTATGTTGAGCAGCTATATTAATATTATATTATTTCTGTTTTCTAGGAACACCGTTGCTAAGATGTTTCATAAAAATGTGTTGCCGTCTTGACTGATAGCTAAATGGTGTCCTACCATTTACGCAAAAGAACTTGCGTTTACATAATCGATAATCTGTGTTGTTATAAGCCAGGGCTCGGTAGCCGCGTGTAAGCCTCAGTAAAATCGTCGTATTTGACTGTAAAATGTCAAAACCATTTATAAAACAGACAATCGATCCTTTCATAATTAATTTTTTGAACAAAAGTGGGTTTAAATTTGCAAAATAGTTGCATGTTTCCACTTCTTCTGCATGTAACAAGTAAATTATATTTTTTAGAGTATTGCATTGACGGACGAAGTTGAGCACCAAAAATTCGACCACTTCCCCTTCCATCCATGTTACACTTTTTAGAAATAAAAAGCTTTAAAGAGAAAAATCTTACTTTAATTTCATTTCAGTTGATTTTTATGATGTTAAAACAAAATTGTTTTAAGGACAATAAACGGTTGCTTGGAGTATTAGAAAAACAAGGATGATAACACCCATAACCAGCGCGAAATAGATGAACAATCAGACAAAATGAGTCTGGGCAGAGTAACTCATATCATTAGGGCTCTGTATTTAGAGGTAGTTGAGGACAAAAACAAAATAGCCTAAAACCTGGATCTATGTAAAGCTACTTTTAGTCAGTTCAGTAGTTACAGAAATCCTAAGCTAGTCAAGAATAACTTGCTACTTTGATAATAGGATATGTCTTTATCTAGTTAAGCTCTTTGTGTTAAAAACCAGCTTATACCAATAACGAAATTAATTCAAAAAAAAAATCACGAAACCTGTACGTGGTTTTCAGCTGTCGTTGGGGGGCAACACATTTACGACCTTTATTTGCCCCCCAAATATTATTTTAGATTTATTTCACTTGTTGGTTATACCTTATACCTGGTTAAAAACAGATTAAATCCAATATCCACCATAACCTTGAGGACTGACTGTCAGTCAAGATAGTAGTCCCGCGGTTTCTAAGCCAGCTAATAGGAGTTCTCACGTTTATAAAACTTTGGGTACTACCAGCACAATTTACAATTTTTTGTTCACTACTTTCCTGAGCAGTATTATAATGATGTGTCTTCAGATATTGGAAAAAAGGTTTTGTATACTTACTCTCACCAGATATAAATTGAACCAACACCAGGGATCTCAAGGGATAAGACGATACAGTGATGTATGTATAGCTTCTATCGTTATAAATAAAAATACTCCATGTGTAGACTAAAATTATTGGTGGAAAAATTAGGACCATACGATCAAGTTTTATTTGAAGTAGGTGTCTGAATTTTTAATTCAACGAATAAGAGAATGTCACTGTAAATAAAATTTTAATAACCAGTATAATTCATGATTTTCCTCTCTGGCTAATAGAGATGCTATGCGTACTGCGTAGAGCATTTTCCCGACTCTGCTGTCCCACTAACAAAGAATTCTTTTAAAGTATAGGTAGAAAACAAATGAATATCCATTAGGAAAATAATTAAGCAATTCGAAAATTTTTATAATTGTAAAAAAAATCTTAAGAGAATTCCAAAACCTCCGTGTCTTCAATGCGACGAGCACCGAGACTACCATGACTTTCAAATAAAAATAAGGGTAGCGGGTAGTTTTTCTTCTGCCTAACATCTGTGGGGCTACCCAGCATACCATACGCTTAAAAAAAAACAATGAAGAAAAACGAGGGCAAATTATCGTAACCTGTGCTCTTTTGAAAAACGACAGTTATAAATATATTTGAAGTTTTTACTCTAATGAGAACTAAACAGTTGTGACTGACATGTTTATAGATTTTCTTTAAGAAAAGTTTACAAGTTCTGTACCAATAAGTGTTTTTACTGGCAAAGATCTAAAGAGATAAGACAATTTCCGATAAATTGATGAACATCCCCAATAATGATCCAAAAAATACCTCAATGTAAGAATAGTTATTTCTCGCATCGTATTATAAACGGCTCTCCGCGGATATAGAAAGTACAATTATGAGATTAAAACTAGTTTTTTTAGCCCCGAGGTGCCAAAGGCACCGGCTAAAAAACTGGTTTTAATCTTATGATTGTACATTTCTATATTCGTAGAGAGCTGGATATAATACGATGCTAGACATAGTTTTTTCGTATGGATGAGAACCGGTTCCTATCCACTGGATTCGAATAAATACGAGAAAAATCATTATGTTAAGTTTTATATAGCTAGGACGATCCTAACGTGCCAAAATTAACTATCAGAGCAACCCGTTACGGACGTCTTAATTCTAAATGTAGATAAGCTTCGTTTACAGGGGTGTATATTTTCAAATTTGACCCTGCTGAGAGGGGTGAGGGGGGGGGGGGGGTAAAAAAATTTTAAAATATGTGGTTGGGGGGAAAAAATGTAAAAATTAAGAGAACTAAAAGCATTTTTTATCCATTTTTCTCACATTTTTGGTGAAAAAAAACTAAAAGAATATGAATAAAATAGAGTTTTGAAAATATTTTTCCATTTCATTTACTTCCTTGCGGAAAAAACCTAGAAGGGGAAAAAAATAAAAAAATTTGCAGCAGGGGAAAAAATGAATCTTGTGCAGAATATACACCTCTGTTCGTATATATAAGAAAAAGCTGAACTGCAAGACGAGGTTTTTATTCTCCATAATTCAAGTTCAAGGGCTTATAATAACTATATATCCATAATCCGTACATAATATATAATAATATAAGATAAATTACAATGATACATTAGAAAATCAAAAATAGAAGTATACATAAAATGATTCTTAGCTATTAATTTCAAATTATAGCAGACTTATATTTTTGACAAATTAAGATGCAATAATTAAATCTTTAAGAAAATGCGGTTAAAAAGATGTAAAATCCGCTAAATTCTTATAACAATGTCAAATTGACAAAGGTTGATGTTTGATTACTGTCAAAAAACAGTTGCTTTTGTTTGAGATGGCAAATTGTTGGTGGTTGAGGAAGCTTTTGATTGGTTGGTATTAATCTTCTTCTTCCTCTCCAGTTTGTTCTAAAAAAAAACATAAGTCATGTTAACAAGTAGCACAGCTATAATAGGAGATTTTTAAGTAAGCTTTTTTGTCTGTAGTGAAAGGATCTCACTAATCAAATTGTAGCTTCTTATAAGTCCAGAGAAGAGTAGGTCTACCCCCCCCCCCCCACAGTGGGTTTTTTGGCTGTTTTGGGGATTTTTTAACTTTATGAGTCACAAATACCAACAAAAGCTTATTTTATCTAAAAATAAAGTTAAAACCTTTCATATACAGGTTATAGCTTATGTAATATAACATATTATAAACATATTATTGTGATTTTATATAAGAAAAATGTCCCTAGAACTAATCTACTCATATAGTTAAAAGTTCGAAATTTCTGAAATTATTCATATTAAAAAAAAATTATTTGAAATTTCTGAAATTATTCATATTAAAAAAACATCGACTGAGACCTCAATTAAAACTTTTGGAGAGTTTTAAGGTGTATATGATTAATATACATAATATATTATTCTAAGTTATCAATAAATAGTATACAGGGCTCGGCAGCTGCGCAACAGCTGTGACTAAGCCGTAAATTTAAACCCGTTATAATGCTTTAAAAGATTTTTGATAAGAGGGATTGTTATACTTGGGTCAGGTTCAAACTTTCAGTTGATATTTAAAATTGTAAATGGTTTCCCGAGGTATACAGGCTGCCGAGCCCTGCAAACATACACCATACAAAATAGGAAAAAAATGTGATGTTCTTCAAGATTTTATATGCATTCTCAATTCGATACTGATTTTAAGTAATGATGTTTATAGTAAAAATATTCTTCTATTCTTCTGGTTTCCAGGGGCTTTTATTTAAAGGGACAGCGAAGCGCTAGAAAAATAGCCTAAACCCATCCCAAGTCTTAATTTTGAGAATAAATTAGCATAAAACCAACACAGGATTAATTTAGAGAATCCAATCGGTTCAGTATTTACTGAGATCTTAATGTTTGGACAAAAAAAATCTTACTACTTTATATTATAGGATATCTAAGAGTTTTTTTTAATGTATCGTGGTATTACTTATACAAAAGTTTTTTTTTAACTTCCTTGTTGATCGTTTTCTTTTAACTATCTCCTATTACTTATCAAATATGACTTTTTAAACATTAAAAAAAAATATAATATATGATATCAGTCCGTAACGCTATGGGGAAAATGTAATTTTCACAGCTAAAATATATGTGCATCTAATCTATACATTATCTTGTCCGTTTATCTGTCATGCTTCAAAAGAGTTTTTGCATATTATCTCTCTCTTTTTATGTTAAACAACTGCTCTATAACTCAAGTTGCCTTTTTGTTTATGCCAAGTTTTTTGGTGCTTTATTACTTATGGATGTTGTCATCCTTATTATATTGTAAAATCTTTTTTAAAAGTGAAGCTTCTCTATAATTAGGGTCCGTCCGTACGTCTGTCAATCTGTTTGGAACGGATAACTTTTTTTCGTTAATATAGGCATGTTAGAATTGTCTTATCAAACTTATCATACTTTGCATGGTGATTCCTGTAGTAGTTATGTACGATTTAGAATGTGTAGCAACTCTATAATCATAACCAGAATGTCCACTTTTAACATGGCAATTTTTAACTGTTTTTAAAAACAAGTTTTGTAATTATCCTGTAATTATTAAGTTTTTCAACAAATTTACTTACATTTCTGTTCAACTTTTATACATTTATGCTCTGATTATTTATGACAATCTATAAGTGGTAATGTTCGTTTTTCCCACCGTCTCAGAGCTTCGCTTTAATGGATGTTGTCATCCTTATTATTTTCAAATTTTAATAGTTGGATGGAAAATTTTAGTAATACAGTAAATGAAAGTGGATTCAGGGACTAATATAAATTTAGAAACCAAGACCATTGAAAGGAAAGAACAATATAAATTAAGTATTTCAAACAAAGTTAAAGGACAGACAGAAAAAAATAGTGGCTTAGAAATCAAATGTTTCAGAAATACAGAAAGGAAGACATACGCACATTTATAAAAATTGAGCAGCTTTGTTACTAAAACTATTTCATAATAATCATTGTATATATGTTTTCAGTATATCCTATAATATAAGGTACTAAGCTTTTTTGTGTGTAGCGAAGGATCTCACTCACCACTGAACCGATATGGTTCTTCTTTAGAGGGAAGCTTCTTATAGGATGGTTTTAGGCTATTTTATTTTTATAAATAAGCCTGAGTATTGTTTTAAGCTATTTTTCTGCCCTTCTATATCCCTTCAAATACCCTAGATGCTAGGGGCGCAGACGTTAGTTTTATATAGAGTAGATTATCATCAATGAGGTAAATCTTTACCACCTCCCCCGAAAAAAAGCTGTCTATCTAAAATTACAGCGAAGCTTTTCTATAATTAGGGTCAGTCCGTACGTCCCTGCGTCCGTAACGTTAGCTTTTTCGTTAACTTAGGCATGTTAGAATTGTTCTATTGATTCCTGTATTAGTGCTGTAAAGCGTATCAACCCTATAATCATTACCAGAATGTCCATACGTTTATGTTGATTTTTAAATTATATTATAAGTACAATATTATAAGTACAATATTATAAGCGAAGCATCTCTATAATCAATTCCTAACAATGTCCGTATACCCTTAAACAGTATTTTATATTTAAGAACTTTTGCAAAAAAATTAGGCAAAATTTTGACAAGACTTATTTATATATATTTTACATATTCACGCTCTACATGACTTAATGTTTGTCTGTCACCCCGTTTCAGAGCTTTGCTTTTATGAATGTTGTCATCCTTGTTCAAATATAAATCAACTGGTTGTCAGACCATTACCGATAGACTGAAGGACTTAGTAAATTATAATCTGGATGCTTCTTAGTATGGTAATAAAGTCTTTTAAATAGCAGCCGAGAAATTCACGTTTTCCCTAATAATGTTTCTAACGGACAGATGTACCGACAGACGGACGTATCATTTACAGAATAGCTTCACTATTAAAAACGGAAAGGTAACCTTTAAAGATTAAATATGTGTGTTATTAAATTATATCAATTTTTAGTAGTTTGACTTCATAATGGTATTTAATTTATATTAATACAACTTCACAGTATCTATTTTCTAAGCTGGATTTCTCATTTGGGGCTACGAGGTGCCAAGAGTTATGAACTAATCCTGAATTATGAATACTTGAATTTAATCAGGGCCTAAATAACTTTTGGCACCTCGTAGCCCCAAGTGAGAAAAACCTTTAAACGTAAAAAATACATGTTATTTTAAGATGCAATATTAGGTGTTCTTGGATTTTAAATTACAGATTTATGACAACTTTTCTTATTTTTCTTTGCATTTTAAAGTAGAAACATCTGTATATATCAATGAAATATTGTTACATATCATTTAATCAGATTTTTACACCAATTTATTCTAGGAAAAAGTAGGAAAAGCAATGTATGATGATTTTAATGAAAAAATTCACTTTTTAAAAATATTCCTTTGACCACGTTCAGCAAAACGGCTGTATTTTGCCTAATTTTGTAGTATATAAAAAAATCTGTTGCATGGCAACTTTTGAATGGTAATACTAGCCCCTGGGACATTTAACTCAAAATTGAGGAAATTTAAAAAATGACCAAAAATCCCACTGTGCCCCCCCCGAAAAAAAATGAAAATAAAGGGTCTACTTTCCCCACCCCAATTCCATCAAGTGTGCCTAGAGGCCTTTAGGGGCGTAGCCGCTAGTTCTTAATATTACACTAGTGTTTTTTCTTTTCGCCCCTTGCATCAAGGGGGAAGGGGGAAAAGTTTATACAGTTCAAAGAACTTAATAGTCTAAAACCATCCCACTAGCTTAAAGAAACTTCCATAAAATGAATAACTCAATTGACCAAATAGTCAGCAAAATCTTAACGGAAACACAAGAAATACTACTTTAATCTATATTATGGGAATAAATATCTAAAGAGGCCAATAAACAAAGAACTAACAGTTGACATGTTCATTATAATGCTACGCTTTTTAATATATGTAAAAGTTTCATGATTATTGTTTTGTTAGTATAAAAAAAACTGGGGCAATTAAAAACAAGAACTCAACCCCACAACAAACCAGGCAACCCTTGCATGACATTACAGAATAAATATAAAACAAGAATGGCTTTTTAAATAGTAGCGCATAAACCATCACAAGACTAATGTAAATAAAGTAGCCAAAAATTAATCCAGGAAAACTCAAACGGTTCAGTCGTTGGCAAGATATCTATGAACTATAATCCTATTTTTTCTGGTATACGTTAAGGTACAAGAATAGATGGGGTATGAGCCAACTGTAAATCTACTCACGGGGTTGGGACCCTGTGTGCTGAGTTTCAATTGGGTCTTTAAATATAAACCATTAAGGTTGGAAATACTAACACAGCCAAGTCGCTAAAAATCAATTTGCTGACAGACGAAAAATGTCCCCCACCACCTGGGCCAGGTTTGGGCTACATTTTTTAACGATGCTTTTCCGACAGACGGAATAACGTACACGTAAAACTTGCATTTAAGTTCATGTTTGCTATTAATAGTTTAAATAATAAAATAGAAAATAAACCACATCAAATGATTATTTGATTCCTTTCAAACATGATACCTACAGGATTTTATTCAAGATTCTATGTCAAATAAACTCCCTAAAAGTTTAAAGGGATAGTTGCACAAGTGCATTTACAGAGTTAAGGTACTTTGAGTAGTGAACTTTAATATGTTTTAGTATAATATATTAGGCATTGGATAGTTATGATTATGAATGAAAGAATTTTTAACTTTGACTTTACCGAACTTTTTTTATTTGACAATATCTAAAAAAAAGTTAAAGTGATTTGCCACATAAATTACACGAGATTTTTGTATAACCAAAACACCAGTATTATATAAGGATTTGTCGCATTATTCAAAAGAGTTATATAAAAAATTTAACAGGGGTTACCCTTGGGGCAAGTTCTCTAAAGTTACTTAAAAAACATAAATAATAACATGATCCGGTTCATCATAGGACAGGTTTTCTATAGATACTTATATTATGCATTACTACGTTATTTAAAAAAGAAAAAACTTACAGTTCGCTATATTTTTTTAAATGCACTTCGTGCAACTATCCCTTTGCATTAGAGGCTAAAAAACATCTGGTTTTGTTGAATATTGACGTATATACCAAGTTAAAGGGATCATCGCATCGATACATTTAAAAAAAAAAGTTACTCCGTTTGCCTATGGATAAACAGATTACTTACTACCTCTAATCAATAGAAAGAGAATGGTTAGGGGTTAGGGCTTAAACCCGCAGTTGCGCGTCCATATCACCATCTAAAACAAGAAAAACAACACAAATCCCAATGGTTAGTTCAAACTAAAATAAACACACGTTAAAGGATAAAAAATTAACTTATCGCATCGTATTTTAGACTTTTGGTCGTGCAGATAGGAAAATGAATAGCAAGGTTTTTTTCTTGGACATATCAAATGTCTATAATACGATGCAATATAATTATTTCTTATGGCTCAGAACTCGTTTTATCCAAATAATTGGATCTGATTCGAAGTCATTCTGGAAAGATGTGATAAAATTTAAAACAAAGGTAGAAATTTCATTTAAAAAAAACTTTTTTGAACAGTTAGAAACATCTCCCATTTTAATGTATTTTCTGTAGGTACAAACACAATATAAAAATCAAATCATTCAAAAATCATCAAAAACGCTAAAATCTACAAACAAAACATACCCAACGCCTAAATAATCCATTATAAAAACAGGTAAAAAAGGATAAATATAAATCTCAAAACAAGTATTCTCATAAAAATGGCGAATCTATTTACAACTTAAGTTACCGTTAATCTATGTAAACACTTTTTTTGAATTGTCAAAATGGGTACTTGATTATACATTTTTATGAGACTACTTGTTGCTATGATTATAAAATGTTGACGCAGTAGCTGTCTATAGTGCTCTAGCAAAATGGGTATAGATGTCACTACTTTTGACGTGCCTATTCTATTGACGTCATAAAATACCCTAAACCCCATCTCTTTTCTAGGGGGTTTCTTCCCCCCCTTACCTTTCCCCTCTACTATGACGTCATTAGAATACGTAAGCCAGAAGCAGTTACATCTATCCCCATTTTGCTAGGGCACTATAAACAGCTTCGTTGACTCACCATCATCACTGGATTCTTCACTGTCCTCACTGTCGAATGTGTTGTCAGGAATGTCATACAGTCTCAGGATGGGCTTGTTAGGGTCCTTCACTATCAAGTACTTGCCATCCTAAATAAAAAAAACGTCCAACAGACGAATTTTTGTTTGCTTATTTCAGGTCACATACACAAATCAATCCCTTAATAAGAGCGCCGAGAATATCGGACGATATAATAGCTTGGTCCCAATAGTGTACACTTTCTAACCTGTAATGTGACCGAATACTGAGTTTTTAATAATCCAACTTACGAGATTGTTCATTTTCTATATTTACTCATATTTCAAAATAAAACAAAAAAATAAAAATACGAATTTTGTGTTTATTTCACCTGTTCCTTATTACACTTTTTAGCAGTCATATTAATTCTACATGTAAAAATATCGGGTTTAAAAGGGTCCTATCTCATGTCTGACCTTAAGCTTCATGATGATATCGAGGATGCATCTGACGATGCCCCAGGCGTTCTCCATGCTCAGGTTGATCTGCTGGGCAAAGTCTGTTGGCTTGAAGTGTTGCATACCAAGGATCACGTGACGGCCAGAATCCTTCACGTTGTAACGGGTCACATAACTAAAATAATATTTATGATTCCTAAAACCGTTCAGTTGAACATCCGACCATTTATCATGTTTTTTTAAGTATGTGTATTTAATGAACCTAAAATCACAAATACTTTCATACAAAAAAAAAGTAGAGAACTAATTATACAGGGGTGTATATTCTGCAAATTTGACCCGCCGAGGGAGGGGCGATGGGGGTAAAAAAAAATGTGGTTGGGGGGGGGGGGGGGGGGTGTAAAAATTAAGAAGACTGAAAGCATTTTTTTTCTTTTTTTTCTCCCCTCTTTGGTGAAAAATAAAAAAATATGTGGAGGGAGGCATAATAAAGAGTTCTGAAAATATTTTTTCATTTTATCCCCCTTCCTTGCTAAAAAAATGAGAGGGGGAAAATATACCTAAAAAATTTACAGAAGGGGAAAAAAATGAATTTTTTTCAGAATATACACCCCTGGACTAATATGTAGTCAATTGTTCTATTCACTAAATATAACTATATAAATATAATAAGTATAATATTCATTCATGCTTAAATCTCTCATTAAAGTGCTAACTTTGGGTAAAATAATTTCAAATCGTGTAAAAGAAAGATACCTAATAGGTATTTAATCAAAGTAACTAAATATTGTAATATCAGTTTTGTTCATTTAAAAGAATATAAGAATACAAAAAAATACAAGAAATTGGACAATTTAGCTTTATGTTAGATGACTAAAGGCCTTTTAAGTTAACACACAACAACGAAATTCCCTATCTAGTACCTAGGGAAAAAATGTGACTTACCCAAACTTAATATAATCAACGCCAGCTAAGATGGCCTGAACTGTCCATTTTCCAAGCTTACTGTTGTTACTCTTCAGCTCATTAGCAAGCACTGCTCCTTTCTAAATATTAAATATCATTAATTTTAGAGGAAAGAATATATTGTGTTTATGGTTTAATCGGTGCGGGGGGCCGGTGTACATTACTAATACGGAGGTGGATTTTTAAAAAAAGTTTGCCCCAGTAATCACTCAGTGGGGCAAAATTGGTTTCGTGATAAATCCACCAAAATCACATTAAAAATCTACCAAAAAAATATACAAAATCATAGAAGGGTTTATGAACATAAGATTTTATTTAATTTTTCTAAAAAACAATCATAAAGATAAGGCTAATTTTTCAATAATTTATCTATCCCATTATTGAGAAAAACGGTACCAACCTGTTGATCAAGTTTCTGTCTCCAGTCAATACCGCCAGAATACCTGGAATCCCACTCGTTCAAGGCCTTGATGTTCAACAGTTGGGGTTCGCTACCGGGTCCTGTAACAGCAAATTATGATTTTTAGAACTGTAAATCATGTGAAATCGCTAATCTGAGTAATATTATTTGTGTGTTATATTATTTTTTTTAAGGAATGGGGAAAAAATGTAAATTTTGTTTTCTCTTTGTTGGCTTCAAACTTAAGACACATCTATAAAATATTAATATGTTGGTAAAATCTAATATTAACAGCGTCCAAACAACTAAACCAATAATTAAAATCTACATAAGGAATGTAAGTAACTGTACCTGTCTGGCATGCATCCACCTCACTTCTGCACACAAGTTGTAGGTTGTTACCAAGGTTCCATTTTCTATACCTGTTTAAATAAAATATTATTAGTATAACTATAATGTAAGAAATATCTTAAGTGGAGAAGGTGGATTGGTAACTTTTATACCCTTTTAGATAGCAGTTTTCGACAGTTAGGTCCCCTTTTTTTTAAAGTTTTACAATGCACTACATTTAAGCAACTCTCGAGCAAAATCACTACTATCATTAAGGCCAAGTGTTAGTACCGAAAATACCAAAGTGTCCCTTCCGCCCTCTCCCTTAACCGCCACTTTTGGCAAGAAGTAGGCTAATTTTTTCCTTTATATCTTTTCTCGTCGAATTATAACACAAGTAATAGTATTATGTACTCAAGGTTTTTTTTTTTAATGCAACCATCTCGTAATCAGTGAGCAAATGGCACTTAGAATTCGAATTTCGATCTAAACTTTTGCATGAGTAATCCTTGCATTGGTAGGACTATTTTCACTAAATCGAACAAAAAGTTGGAAAATTAACAGCTGGCGGCTCAGCCGTTCAGCCGTTTTTTGCCTATTTTCAGGGTAAATTCATCCTCAATTACGTAGGAATCAACTATTTAAAACATATTTTTGGTTTAATTAATGTTAAATAATAGCAATAACCATTTTAGAAACTTCTAGTACCAACAGCTACCGTCTAAAACCGTTTGATAACGTTTTGGAGTGGCAACGAGAATAAGGTGGAGATAGGTTTCGTGAATAATTTGTACTTTAGATATCCAAAAAATGGCAAAACTGCTGAGCCGCCAGCCGTTAGCCGTTACTTTTCCAACTTTTTGTTCGATTTAGGGAAAAAAAACCTACCAAGGGTTCCTCATGCAAAATTTCAGATCGAAATTCGAATTCTAAGTGCCATTTGCTCACTGATTACGAGATGGTTGCATTAACCCCCCCCCCCCCTTATATGAAACCAAATTATTTTTTCTTAATAAAAATCCCTCTGAAAACATTAGACACTTAAATTTTCAGTAGCCAAATTTTTCTTTTTTGCTTTTGTATCAAATATACACTTACAGTAAAACTTAATCTTACCCCCCCCCCCCCCACCACCACCCGTAGGTATGTAATTTAAATGACCTTAGTGAGTTTTCTAAATTTCATATAATGTTTTTATTGTAGCTCTTAGTTAATTCCAATACAGCCATGATACGTCCGTACGTCGCTTCATCATATTACCTGTAAGCAACTGAGCACACCTCTCCCTCTTCGTCAGGATCGTGGAATGGATTGGGCTCAGGGAACTTATACCTGGAATGAGAAAATATTAACAAAACCTACAATCTACATTACCTTCAAGTGTTGGAATAGTTATTTCTAGCATCGTATTATAAGCATTAAACAGCTTTCCGCGGATAATCTTGTTTTAATCTTGTAATGAATGTTAATGATAAATGTACATTTCTATATTCGTAGAAAACAGGATATAATACGATGCAAGACATAATTTTTCCGTATGGCTGAGAACCGGTTCTAATTCACCGGATTCGAATGAATGGAAAAAATCTAGAACCTGAGAAGGCCTCTAGCTCGACTGGGCTCTATTACTTTTCAAATAATCTAATATACGAAATAAAAATTACTTCAAAAGTTTGTTTTTGGTTAAAAAATGTACGGGATCTCTGGACTGGAGTCAACATCCTCCCTCCCCTATTTATAACAATAAATATTTTATTACCTCTCCTCCCCGCTCTTGAGAACCTGCTGGCTAAAGTTATGGTTAATAAAGGTGGCTTCCAGGGCCAGGTTCCTGGGACTGTTTGTGCTGTTACCTTCATCCTAGCAACAAAAAGTATTTTAATACAAATACCTATAGTGAGGATATATTAATGTAAAGGAACCGATATCAAGAAAACACTCTGGGACCAATATATAAGCAGATTAAGAAAAAAAGCTACATGGAATCCAGTATTAAATGTACCATGTAAACCACAGTTACCTGAATCTTCTGTTACTATTTCTAACAGATTAAAATAATAATAGGGAAGTAGCATATTATCATAAGTATTCCAAATACCTACCTATAGATAGAATATCATTTTGATTTTTCCAATTACCTGCTTATAGCAAAAGGTATTAAGTGTTGGCTTTCTATGTTTATTAGCGTTTTAAATTATATATATTTATTTACAAGATTTTAAAATACTACCTAGTCTTTCTTTTTTGTTGGTTTAAAAGAGAAACTAGTACAAATGACTGTAAAAGATACTTTTTTGCATTCAAAACTACGTGAAAAAAGGTTTAGGTATATTCAGCAGAGAGGTTATTGAGTTACACTCTATTCAGAAAAAGAAATAACTATTAGGTCAAAAGAAAAGAGACCTATTTAAAATGATTTTACATCAATCGGACGATTCTAGTTACCTGTGGGGGTTCCGAGCTGGTCTCGCTGACGGTCAGAAGGTCAAATTCAGTGTTCTCGCGCTTGTCAAAAAAGATCTAAAAGAATAAACAAACAATTAAGACAGTAAAAAATATCATTGTATTTTTAGAAATTAAAAAAAACCTTAGGTATCTTTGTACTTTTTTCGCAGTCAATTTTTAAAAGCGAAGCTTTTCTGTAATTATGGTCGGTCCGTACGTCCGTAACGGGTAGCTTTTCCCGTTAATTTAGGCATGTTAGAATTGTCCTATAGAGTTCAAATTTTGCATGGTGAATCCTTTAGTAGTAAGGTACGATTTAGAAAGCGTAACAACTCTATAATCATTACCAAAATGTCCGTACGTCCATTTTAAACATGTAGATTTTTTTACTTTTTTAACAACGAATTTTTATGTGATCTAACCAACCGATTGATCTGATTTTTGGTATATTGATTCCTGGGACAACAAAGTATGATGTTATAAGCCAAGCAACTCTATAATCAAGTCCTAAAAATGTAAGTATGTCCTTAAACATTATCCTGTATAAAGCAGTTTTTTATAAATTTACTTAAGATTTTGCTTCAACTCTTATACATTTATTTTCTGATTATTCAGTTCTGACACTATATAAGTGTTAATGTCAGTTTGTCCTACCGTTTCAGTGCTTCGCTTTTATGAATGTTGTCATCCTTGTTTGGTTTTATTTAATTTTTATCAGCGACTGCTTTAAAAAAAAAGGGGGGGGGGGTTTAATGCAACCATCTCGTAATCAGTGAGCAAATGGCACTTTATTAGAATTCGAATTTCCATGTGAAATTTTGCATGAGTAATCCTTGGTAGGTCTATTTTCCCTAAATCGAACAAAAAGTTGGAAAAGTAACGGCTATCGGCTCAGCTGTTTTGTCATTTTTTTGATATATATATATTGCAAATTAGTCACGAAACCTCTCTCAACATAAAACTCTTTTCTACTCCAAAACGTTATCAAACGGTTCTAAAGTTTTAAAAATGGTTATTGCTATCATTTAACATGAATTAAACCAAAAATATGTTTTAAAAAGTTGATTCCTACGTAATTGATGATGGATTGACCCTGAAAATAGGCTAAAAACGGCTGAGCCGCTAGCCGTTACTTTTCCAACTTTTTGTTCGATATAGGGAAAATATACCTACCAAGGATTACTCATGCAAAAGTTCAGATCGGAATTCGAATTCTAAGTGTCATTTGCTCACTGATTACGAGATGGTTGATTTAAACCCCCCCCCCCCCCCCCTTTGTTAGGTAGGTATATTTTTAGAGTTCACAGGTTAATAGGAAATGAAGCCAAAAGTAAGTTTAAAAGTGGAAATATTTTCATTAGCGAAGCTGCTCTATATTTCACTGTCTGTCCGTTCGCTAAACTATTTGGGTAAATATGAATTTTTCGGTTGCTAATTAAGACAGAAAACTATTTTTGTGTGTGAATATACCCCTTAACGAAGAGCATTCAGTAAATAACTTTTCTTGTCAGTAGTTGGTCGGTCATGCTTCATAAGACACATTATTCATGAAAGTTTAATTACTTTTTAAATAATATTCACATATTTTTCATAACTGCTCTTTAAATTGGATGCTCAAATAAATCTCAATTCCCCAATAGCGAACTGTACAGACAAAGTGAACTATGGATAACTTCGCTACTAAGAACGCGAGTTACCTTGCCACCAATTTTGTCGACAACAATATCCCATGAGTAGACAGATCTGGTGCAAGTCATCAGTGTTGACAGGATTGAGTCAGTCACGAACACGTTAGCCTACAATAATTCATATTAATTATAAGAATAACAGGATTTCTATTTGTCTTCAAACGAAGGATCTATTTAAACAAAAAATCTACATTAATATCACTGAATTCACCTCACCAAAAAAAAACCATTCTATTACACAAATAAAATGTTTGATATCACTTGCATATTGTTTATAACTTTATTGCAGCCAAGTCCCCTTTGGAAATGAAAAAAATCTTGAAAAAATCCCAAAAGGATATCATACCTCGGGCTCGGCCTTAACCAGTTTTCTGATGATGGGATCGTCGGTGGTTGTTACGGTGTGGAAAATCCTGTCGATACGCTGCAACGGTTTCTCTGCCTTTACGTTCACCCTAATAAAATGGACATTAGAAAAAATAAATTGTGGTGTCCATTGTGTAAGCCGAAATTTACAGATTATTAAAATACTTCAAAAAAGCTGAACTAATTCTGCCTGTTAGTCCTTACCGCGTTGGCAAAAAAAAGTTAACAACCTTTTAGAGAGGAAGGGGTAATTAAACTTTAAATAATAATGGCACCCAAAGTTTTATTAACAAATAAATAATCATATTCGTTAGTAAAATTTTTTTGGTGCAATAATTCAATTTTAATTAGCTACCTAGTTATTTTTCAAACTGGTAGTTTTGTTTATAATCATTACATACTGATATATTATATTTTTTCCGTAATAGTGGCTTATCCGTTTGGATCCCTGATTAACTTTTGTTAAAAAAAAATAAAAAAATAGACAACTTACTTTTCATATTGTTTGTCATAATATTCGAGAGAGCCAGCTTGGATTAGATCTGTTGGATCACCAACAGTGGGTAGAGTCAGCTTTCCGAGCCTTGGGAAATCCATTTCCTTGAAGAGACAATACATTAGTATAGTATAATACAAAGTAACTTGATGCCATCTCCATTTTATTAACAAGAGCCAAATGATACCTCAATTTGGTTCGTATCTTCAGAAAATATAAATATTGCTCATGTCATGGTTTTATTTTACAAGGTGTGGGTTAGAAACCCCAATTCTAAAAATAATTTCTTCAAGCCCAGAATATTGTATCTACTAAAGTGGACATTTTTTTAAACGTGTGATATTCTTACCGTTTCAATGAACAAGATATCCAAAACAAAATACCTACCTGCTAAATGAAAATACAAATAAAGGCAATAATACTAGTAACACTTAATAAACCGTCCTTTAAAGTAAGAAATATTAGCAAAATATATCATGCATTTTGCTCATACAAACACCCTAACTAGAGTGTAGTTGCGTTTTTTAAAATAATACAATGCCACAATTTGTAAGAATTTTTGTCATATTTACCTCAATAACAATCCAATCACTCTTAACAGTCACAGAAGATTCTCTGGATTTTATGGGCATCTGAAGTTGCAAGCAAACAATAGTTATTTATTGCATTAACGTATTATATACAGCTTCCCGCGAAAAGTATAAGATTAAAACAAGTTTTGTAGAGTATTAAGGTTCAGGTCAATAAAACAAGGATTAAATGCTAGGTACCTACTGGATAAATTATTTTTAAGTATGTCTCTGAAAATGAGTGCATATTAGGGCAGGGGGGGAAAAGTCGTCTTTTTAGGTTGCAATGTCCCCTCACATTTATTGGCCGGGCCGTTTATCAAGTAGGAGGAAAGAGAATGAGGTAAATGAGGGGGATGGGGGAGATAGTTATTTTATGCCGCTTCATAGTTCACTTTATTACATACAAATCTGGTGTAAGATCCAAGTAATAGTAAATCCATTGCTCTGAACCAGTTTTAAACATCAAAATCATCGAAAAATCAACTTTTTATTTGCTTTCCTGTCTTTGATAGTTGACCCTTCCAGCATTCTGTTTCTGCCACTTCTGTGCTTGCATTAGACGATTCCTGAATAAATAGGTAATAACTGTAGGTCATCAATTGAAAGTATAGAATAATATAATTACGCCCCTAGCATTTTGCTCAAGTTTCATTATTATGTCATTTATCATTTAATTGTTTTTTTTTTAAATGTATAATAACAAAACGTTGATGCCGTCTTTAAGTACACACCAAAGTCAAAGATATCTATTCAAGAACAGAAAATTTACCTTTTGTGAAAAAAAATTGCGGGTTCCCTTAAAAGTGCCAAATCGAGCACGAAACTCTTGCTTTGACACAAATAGAAAAAAGGGGAGGATTGGGGTATTTTTGTGTGATGATTATATTCGGTAATGTTTAGACCTGCTGTGTTAAGGAACCGCAGTTCTTAGGCATAAAGAACAACTACCCTCTCCTTATTTTCAACCGATTTATCATTTAAAAATTGGAAAGTGGAGCGAAGGTTTTAGACAACAGGCCAATTGAGAGGAAAATTCACCAAACCAAATAAATAACATATAAATGGCATTTTAACATTACCTCTCCTTGATCTTCTGCGCCTTAGTAAGTGTCTGCAGCTGTGTGGCTGGCATCGGCTTAGCACTGTTCCACCTACCAACAAATCTAGGTAATATTATCAATAGCTTACACAAATATAGAAGGCAGTGGACCCTTTAATGCGATATCTCCATACCGTTACACTATTTAAAATAAGAATATAGTAGGTTCCTTTAAAGGACTATTTATGAATAAGGATCAATGAAAAATATAACCACAAATATGCAACTTAATACGGAATGATGGTATGTTTAGAAACGACCCCCGGAACTGTAAGCGACGGGGGTAAGGCTGTTATTGTAAAGTAGGACTTCTGCCATACGCAAGCGAGTTTAGTAGGTAAAAATGAGAAAGCTCCAATACGATAGCGCATCTGACACCCGAAGCTAAATATATATCCACTTGATTTAAATACGTAGAGCTCTCACTGAAAAGATTGTATCTCATCTTAATCCATGTAGGTAAATAAAAGACAACTACAACCAATGTACACATAATGTTACCTGCCCCTGAAGTTTCCTCTGAAGTTGCCTCTTCTGCCGTACATGGGCTTCGGTGTACGGGAGGTATCGACCAGCTAAATTGAAATATTCAGTTAATTTTTATTAGTGTGAGCAAAGCTTCTCTAATGATCCAATTATCTGTCTTTCGTCACGTTCGAAAGTCTAGGTATAAGATTCTTATCTATAAAGGGAAGGGCACAATGACATCTGAACTTAAACAGTGAGCAAACTGGTCTAAATATTGAGCTAGATTCTTGAAACTTGGTACATAAGCCTAGTCCTATAGGTACTACATCTAAATGAAAAAAAAATCAAATTCTTATTTTTAGGTTAGATAAGAAAACCCTGCGGAAATGGGATTTTAATTTAGAAACTAACTTTTTTGTGTTTTTTTTTCACCAAAGGAGGTGTTGTAAAATGAAAAAATCTTTTCAGTACTCTTTATTTTTATCATTTTTCCCCCTCCCACATATTTTTCTTGTTTTTCTCTCTAAGAATGGGAAAAAATGGAAAACAATTTTTCAGGACTGTTTATTTCTTCATTTTTCCACCCCTCTTATATATTTTATACACCCCCCCCCCCCTCTTTTACCAGGGTTAACAATACAGAATATCTACACCCCTAAAAAATAAAATATGATTTAGAAATTGTACCTGGAAGCTAGATTCATCCTCATCGTGATAGTAAGAGTACTGCTGACCTGCAAAGAAAAATATATATAGAATAAATTACTTCATATGCATATTTGAGAGATGATTGAGTATTGTTTAAGAAGATTTAAATCATCCAAATATGCAAGACTTTAATCTTTATTGTACTAAATTAAATATTAATAAAAATTCTTTTTTAAAACTTCCCAACAAAGAAAGCCTTAAGAAATATTTGAGGGGTTACTAAATAGATATGTTGTTAATTGCACTGTCCCTTGTTAATTTAAAATCAATAGGTAGCTATGAAAAATTTCTCCAAATATGTCATCCTTACCTCCTTGGAATTGTGAAGCATACTTGTTGGTATGTCTCCTATCCTGGTAGGTATTACCGGTCCAGTCAGCTACCTTACCAATACGGTCAGCCTTGCTGAATGGCTGGTAGGGCATGTCTGTGGATTTTAATAACTTTTCAATTAAAGCTCATAACTAGTTTAACATAACATTTTGCAAGAATCATACATACATTTGATGGGTTTCTGCATCCCAATTGAAATCTTACTCTTGCCCTCCTTAAGTAGGGCCATCCACAAAAGGAGGGGCCATTCCTCAAAAAGGAGGAGAGGGGCTACCTAACGCCACTGTGGAGCTGAAAGTACTGCGTGAATTGGCTAAGGATGTACCCTTTCTTCAAAAGAGAATAGGTATTAAAATTGACATTATTTTATTAGACGTACAAACTTTCTGAAAATGATGATAAACTACGTTCTAAATACGATTTTTCAATAGAAAAGTTATATTCCTTTGTATTGGCTTGGAATAGTATTTGGTCCCCATCCCGTTGGATTATCCTGAAAAATAACAACTCCATAAGTATTTGAAAAAAACATTTTACATTTACAATGGTTTATCTTGCAGAATATCTCCATAGGTATCTTTAAACATGTTTAATTGTAGGTATGATTTACTAATTTAAATAACCAGGAAGGGTAGTCAGGCAAGAGATATGACGTATTGTAAATAGGTATATATGTATATTTTCTGGATATATAAATATAGACACTTTAAATGCAATTTTGCTACGCTGCATTACAGCAATATTAAAAACGGTAATATCCTATTATAGAATTTTTTTCCAATTTTGAAAATTTCCCGGGACCTATGAGAAGCTACCCTGTTAAGGAGAACCCAATCGGTTCAGTGGTAAGCGAGATCCTTCGGTACAAACACACAGACAGACATCCTAATACTTTGGTATAAGGATAATCAGACTTAGGTCTGTTTTATTGGACCCTAGGAACCGCGCGTATGCTCCGGATCAACAAAGTAGCTTAAACTTGATTCCTTTAATATTTATTTACGATTATCAGAATTGCCTAAAACCGGTTTATAACCGGCAGAAGTGATATTAGCAAACCTGAACTACTGGAGGCTCGAATCTTGCAGTCATTTTTATCACTCTAAAATTATGATAATATTTAAACACTTGAATATAATATAACCTTTCATCTAATAAATAGAACACAAATATCACAAAATGTGATTTTCACTATTCAAGTACAAAGCCGCTAAAAATTAGGGCCGCTAACAGCTTAAAAGCAGCTAAAACATAGAATTATCACTAGGGATGGGAATCCGTCGAATTTTTGGGCCGGATTCGGATTCCGGATTCTGAAGGAATCCGTCAAAAAAAGTGACGGATTCTTGCGGATTCCGGATTCTTATTTTTGGCGGATTCCGGATTCGGATTCCGGATTCTAGCAGTATTTTAAAAGGCCGTCCGTCACAGCACAGTGTCCCTAGCGTATCTTTTGCTTAAAAATCGTGACCTCATCAGTTGAAAACATCATAACTTTTTTATTTTTAGGAGTTATGACTTAATTTTTACCATTTTAGAAACGGGATAACATGTATTTTAATTAGAAAGTCTAAAAAAAATAATTTATTTTATAAATTCTACTGTTAATGTAGCAAAATATGCCAAATTTTGACTAAAAATCGTACTTTTTTACTCAAATCACATTACAGAAGTTCTGACAAATTTGCTTAAACATGGTGTAACGGCTTTATCTTTTGAGTTAGATGATAGTTTTAAATATAATAAAAGTTTTTTATATAATATATTATCTACAAGTTTTGGAATTTTTTGGATAGGCCTCCAGGTTCAGATCCTGCAGGCTTCCAGATCGACTCTCTGGACAGGTATAAAAAAAAAAAAAAATTCTTGACTTAATGAAAAAATTCTTTTACAAAATATTATACTATAGGGTGTTTCTCAGAAACGACTTGAGATAAATGGAGCAAACCTTGGGATAACACTTTTGTAGGCCTATATTTAATTTTAGAATTATCATTGACCACCCACCCCCAAACCCCTAATTTAGGGGAGGGGGCAGGGGGATTATACTATAGGGTGTTTCTAAGAAACGACTTGAGATAAATGGAGCAAACCTTAGGATAAAACTTTTGTTGGCCTATATTTGATTTTAGAATTATTGCTGACCACCCACCCACCCCCAAACCCCTAATTAAGGGGGGGGGGGCGGGTGGATCATACTATTGGGTGTTTCTCAGAAACGACTTGAGATAAATGGAGCAAACCTTAGGATAAAACTTTTGTAGGCCTATATTTGATTTTAGAACTTTTGTTGACCACCCACCCACCCCCAAACCCCTAATTTAGGGGGAGGCGGGTGGATCATACTATAGGGTTTTTCTTAAAAACGACTTGAGATAAATGGAGCAAACCTTAGGATAAAACTTATGTTGGCCTATATTTGATTTTAGAATTATAGCTGACCACCCACCCACCCCCAAACCCCTAATTAAGAGGGGGGGGGGGGCGGGTGGATCATACTATTGGGTGTTTCTCAGAAACGACTTGAGATAAATAGAGCAAACCTTAGGATAAAACTTTTGTAGGCCTATATTTGATTTTAGAATTATCGCTGACCACCCACCCACCCCCAAACCCCTAATTTAGGGGGGTGGGCAGGTGGATTTTACATTAGGGTGTTTTTCAGTAATCACTTGAGATAAATGGAGCAAACCTTAGGATAACACTTTTGTAGGCTTCTAGTTATTTTCAGAATTATCGTTGACTACTTACCCACCCCCAATCCCCCTTAACTGAGGGGAGCTGTGAGGCTGGTTTAATACTTAAATAAATATTGCTCACCCCCCACTCACCCCCAAACCCTCTTATAGCAAAGGAAAAAGGTGGGAGGCTGGTGTTTAACACTAGTGTGTATAACTTAGAAACCACTTGAGAACCATGGAGCAAACCTTGGATTTAACATTAGTAGGCCTAATACTATTTTATACTAGTGTGTACTACTCATATACCACATCTGATACATGGATCAAACTTTAGTAATAAACTTTTGTAGGCCTAAAGTGGCTTTTGAAATATCATTGACCCTCCACCCAACCTCAAACCCCTTAATCTGAAGGGGAAAGGGTTGGTGGTTAATACTATTCAAACTTTTGTGTTTTAAAAAAAAAACACTAGGGATATAACCCAAAAATTTTAAAATCTGGATTTTTCCTTGATTTTAGATTTGTATTCTACAAGGATGACAACATTCATAAAAGCAAAGCACAGAAATGGTAGGACAAATGGACATTAACCCGTGTATAGTGTCAGAACTGAACAATCAGAATATAAATGTATAAGAGGATAATCAAAATTGTAAGCAAATTTGTTGAAAGACTGCTTGATACAGAATAATGTTTTTGGACATACTTACATTTTTAGGACTTGATTATAGAGTTGCTTTGCGTTTTCCTAGGAATCAGTATACCATAAATTAGGTCAATCAGATGAATTATATCACATAAAGATTTGTTAGTAAAATGTAGAAATCAGCATGTTTAAAATGGATGTACGGACATACCAGTAATGCTTATAGAGTTTCTACGCTTTCTAAATTGTACCTCACTACTAAGGGCATCACCATGCAAAGTTTGAAATTGATAGGACAATTCTAACATGCCTAAATTAACAAAAATAAGCTATCCATTCTGGACGGATGGACTGACCCTAAGGAAGGGAAGTTTGTACACTTAAAGGAAATTAAATTCATTACCAAATTTTGGGTGGTACATGTATGCTTGTTTTTTAGTTATCAACCTAATTCTTTTTGTAAAGTATCTTATGTTACTGAATGTATTGGTAAAACTTAGAAAATTGAATTTCGGTATTTTCCTTCTAGGGGCTAGTGGAGCAAAAGACCCCTTAAAACACTAAAAATATGAGTTCTGAGCTTCTTTTTCAAGATATCAACCTGATTTTTTAAAAGTAACTTTATCAAAATTACTGAACTAAGTAAGCATTACACATTTTATTTTGGGACTTTCCTTCATCATTGGCCTTTTGGACTAAAAGACCCCATAAAACTGAAAATAGGAGTTCTAAGCTTATACTAAAGATATCAAAGAATAGTCATTTCTCGCATCATAATATAACACGCTTTCCGCGGATATAGAATGTACAATTATGAGATTAAAACTTGTTTTTTTAGCCCTGAGATGCCAAAGGCACCAGCTAAAATAAGCTGAGAACTCCTATTTTTAGTGTTGGGGACTTTTGCTCCACAAGCCCCTAGAAGGAAAGACCCAAAATAAAATATGTGATTGTAACTTAGTTCAGTTATTCTTAGTGGTCATTGGTCAACGATAGTACTAAAATCAAATATAGGACTACTAAAGTGTTATCCCAAGGTTTTTGCTCCATTTATCGCAAGTATTTCTTAGGAGCACCCTATAGTATAATCCATCCGCCCCCCCCCCCTAAATTAGGGGTTTGGGGGTGGGTGGGTGGTGAACGATAATTTTAAAATCAAATATAGGCCTACAAAAGTTTTATCCTAAGGTTTTCTCCATTTATCTCAAGTCGTTTCTGAGAAACACCCAATAGTATGATCCACCCCCCCCCCTAAATTAGGGGTTTGGGGTCGGGAGGGTGGTCAGCAATAATTCTAAAATCAAATATAGGCCTACAAAAGTTTTATCCTAAGGTTTGCTCCATTTATCTCAAGTCGTTTCTGAGAAACACCCTATAATATAATCCACCTGCCCCCCCCCCCCTTAAATAGGGGTTTGGGGGTGGGTGGGTGGTCAGTGATAATTTTTTTTTTTTGGGGGGGGGGGTTGGGGGGTCGAAGATAATTTTAAAAGTAACTTTGGCCCTATAGAAGCTTAAATCCAAAATTAGCTCCCTCTAGCTCTAAGGGTTCTCGAGTAACCCCCCCCCCCCCTGCCCAAATGGGAAGTATGCACATCCTCCTTTATAGAAAATCTCTGCTTTAATAAACAATTATTTTATTCAATAAAAATTCAATTATAGTACGACATATAATGTTAAGAATACAATAATAATCTCCCGTTTATATAACACTACACTGAGAAATAGCGCAAATCGCGAAAAATCACCATAAATTTGCGGCTAAATTAAAGTATGACTCACACGGGGTGAGAGGGGGTGAACTTCCCACGGTTCAAATGTAATAAAATTTTGCACAGTCACGAATAAGCGCATATTCTTGCCGCGTTTTTCTGCGTGTAACGATATCTCTATTTTTAGGCTTATAATAAACGCTCAAAAATACCTTATATTTAATGACCTAAATTGCCCTTAAGAAAAATTAAATATTAATTTTTTTTATAAAAAACGATAAATGAGGTCATAATTAAACTATTTATGCAAAAAAAATTATTAATTTATCTTAAATAAGAACGAAGATACGATGTTTTTAACACCTACTAAAAGGATTAATTTTGTCGGGATTTGGCCTAAATATCGCGTCGACTAAAGTTGTTTACAAAAGATACACTACACTACGCTGCAGGGCCACTGTGACAGAGGGATAGCTTTTTTCATTAATTTATCACTATGTTACTTGGTTGAAGCCTTGATTTGTTTAAAGTGTTGACTTCCAGCATAACTAAAACATTTACATCACATTAGTAAATTTAAAAATTTAAGTGCTACGTATGTCCTAAAAATGTGCTTGGTATTTTCTAACCTATTTAAATTAAATTTAGCCTACCAATTTAGAATCCGGAATCCGCTATAAAAAACGGATTCCGGATCCGGATTCCAAAATTGGCCGAAAATTGGGCGGATTCCGGATTCCGATTCCGGATCCGGATTCCCATCACTAATTATCACATAATGACCAATAACTTACACGTGTGCGTACTCTCTCCTTGATTGAATTCAATTGATTGATTGATTGCAGAAAATCTGTAAACAAAGCGCATTTAGCGGCATTTTTGGACTTATAAATGTCGTATTACATATAAGGAAATCAAAATTAATAACACTAGATATTTATAAAGTAACAAATATTTGTGGCGTGCGAACGAAGGTGGGGCGTTTGAGGCAATTGCCTAATATCTACAATGCCCCTCCCTGCCCACTAGCCAATGTCACTCGCATTTAAATTTTGAAAAATACCACTTTTTGCTCCTCCCTTTTAACACACACGGTAACAAAAATACCCCATTATTTATATTTTATCTAAGGTAATCAAACTCATAAACTAGTTTTAAAGATAAATTGTTTTCTTTATTACAAACTGTTTTGCTTTGATTTCAATATTTAAAATCACAACTACTCTGTTGTAACTAGAAAATGTTTGTCTGGCTATCTAAAAGACTGCAAATTGACACTTCATCATAAAAAAGCAAATCTTTGGAGTCCCCTTATTGTGGCATTTTTGTTAAACTTCGCTCGCTTGTATGGATGTTGTCATATTAATGTTAAAATTAAGAAAAATAATTCACTATTATATATTAAAATTTATTAACATTGATAAATATTTTGATGAAACTTTTAAAAAGAAAAAATATGGAGACATTTATGAATTAAAGGTTAGATCTAGCTACAATATAATAAAACATTTTTAATTTTTTAGAGTGTTTAGATAAAAATATAAAATTAGTCTACTCTAAGCGCATAACTATCACAAAAAGCTTAATCTATATGTTAAAATGATAAAACAGCATTTGGTCTCACCACGCAAAATATAAAAAAAAAATATTTTTTAAGACCGGAAGTTCGAGGCACAAAATTAAGTTTATTAGTACCTATAATATTCAGATAAGTTCAAAACCTAAAGAAATAAATAATTTGGAACCATTGTACCCTGTAAAAATATGTGCAGTTATCCTGTCGATATTTTGTCACCCATAATCAATTTTTATCAAAGCAACACGTATAAGTAACATGTTGTCTGTCTGACTGTCTGTGTGTAGCAGAGAATATCTTAAACCATTGATATGCTTTTCTTTTACAATTACTATTCATATAGGTTCAGGGAAGTTTTTAACTAATTTGAGGTAAGTAAGTAGGGTTCCTCTATAACTTCCCAAGAGAAATAGCCATATAATTGTAGAACCCCCACCCACCCCAATGTTTTACTTTTCTACTTAAAAAGTTAAAACTAAAATTGAAAGTTAATGTTTAACTTGTTCCCCCCTCACTAATCCCATTTATCTCAAGTGTCAATGTCCATAGAGGCCTCTAAGGTTGAGAGTAGTAAAATTAAAGAATCTAACCACCATTTTTTCACAGGGTAAGGGCAACTAAGCTTTATAGAACAGACAATCAATATGGTAATGATAATAATAATGAAAGCACATATTATAATAAGTTATTGAAAATGAAAATATAAAATTTTGTGTTTTACAGTATTTCTAAAATTCATTCAAGTGTTTTGTTGCCTTTAAACGAAACTTTAATACGTAGATTTTATGCTCGCACATAGAAAACGCGGCACAATAAGACCAATCATGAATTTCCAAGATATAGTGATGCACAGGGATAGCTAAATTAAAGAAAACATGCGAAAAATAGGACTCTTTCGTGCTTTTTTGTTAGCTACGAGAAAACAGTGTTTTGTTTTCTTGACTGTTACAAAGCATTCGATTATGTACTGTTTGTTCTTCTGTAGTTGAATTCCTTGGTTTTTCTCATAACTTCTTCTAACAGCTGGGAATCAAGATATGCTTCTACTTGTGCCTATAAAATATGTAAATCATATTCTTAAAAGCGAATCTTTTCTATAATTAGGGTCGGTCCGTACGTCCGAGATAGATAGCTTTTATTCGTTAATTTAGGCATGTTAGAATTGTCCTATCGATTTCAAACTTTGCATGATGATTCCTGTTGTAGTTAGGTACGATTTAGAAAGCGTAGCAACTTTATAATCATTACCAGAATGTCCGTACGTCCACTTTTAACATGTTGATTTTTCTGACTTTTTAACAACAAATTTTTATGTGATCTAATTATCCGTTTGATCTGATTTTTGGTATATTGATTCCTGGGACAACAAAGAACAATATTATAAGCGAAGCTACTCTATAATCAAGTACTAAAAATGTAAGTATGTCCATAAACATTATCCTGTATGAAGCAGTTTTTCAACAAATTTACTTACAATTTTGCTTTGACTCTTAAATACTTTTATTTTCTGATTATTCAGTTCAGACAATAAACAAATGTTATTGTCCGTTTGTCCTACAGTTTCAGTGCTTCGCTTTTATGGATATTGTCATCCTTGTTTATGCTTTCTTTATGGATGTTCTTTGTTGTTTAAATGTATATTTAAGTACAATTTGGCCACTTAAAGTTGCATGAAAATGTTATTTTTTATGCCCTATCATTCTGTTAAAACTAATTTAGAAATTTAGGAATATGTTTATGATTTTTTTGTTTTAAATTTGAGAATCAAGAATACCCTTTTCATGAACTGTGACATACATTATACGACTATTATTTTATTCCCTAAAATAAAAATAAGTCATCATTTACAGACATAAAGAACTATAGAATATAGTCGCATTTAAATTATACAAAATTACGGACATTATTTAAAAACATCCCCAACCCATTATTTGGAAAAAAATTGAAAAACGGGAGGAAATTTTTCAAATGTTTGTTTTTACTTTAAGTCAGGTAATATTGGATAGGCCTGCAGTGTTAGGCATAAGTTACACCCTCCCCCCCACATCTTATTTCATTTCATTTCAAAATGAGGTAGGGGGGGTTCTGTGATCGCTAGTTAATTTGAGGGAAAGACCAAATTAATTTGCATGGAAACTTTGTGTTGCAAAAAATGATGAATTGCATATCTTAAAATATATCAAATCTGTGCAAATTATACAGAGTTTAAACATTATTAAGCAGAACTACTTCAAATCTAAGGTTTGAAAATTTAGCACAGCTACTTTATAACTACTGTATGTCCCACCACCAGTCCGTACGTTACAATGTAAAAGTATTTCAAGAAAGTGAGATGGGTATTAAATGAAAGGGGTATAGAGGGGGAGGGAAGGCTATGGGAAATTAAAAGAAGTGAAATGACGTGGAGGTAAAAAGGTAAATATTTTACACATATAATAAATCGCACCAGTCTAACATTTCGACAGGACAGAAGTACTTAAACTGTTAAAGTGTAGATTGGCTACTAAAAATATGTAGATATGATACGCATTTTGTACAGAAAATTTGGATAGCAACTAGAAATTACAGGGATTAGACAATAGACATAGATGACAAATTATTTATCCCCCAATTTCATATGTAAAAAGTTAAAATTAAGCAGTTGGTAATTGGAAAACAAAAATAATTTTGCACTCTCCCTCCCTGGTTAGCAACAGAACACTTGACAAAGTTTATGTCATTCTCGTCCGTATATTATCATGTCCGCATAGTGTTTCATATTCGCAAAATATGCACAATGGCAAATGTGGGAGAGTTGGAGTTTTAAAAATGAGGTGTAGCAAAGCGAGAACACAAACAGTTTTTCCATGACGGCTTCAAAACCGCTAAATATCCGCTGGATTAGAACCGGTTCTCAGCCATACTGAAAACTCATGTATAGCATCGTACTACAGACAATTTTCCACGATTATTAAAATACAAATTATAAGTTTAAAACCAGTTTTGTTAGCCCTGAGACATACTAAAAATCATGTATAGCATCGTATTACAGACAATTTTTCATTTTAATAATTGCGGAAAGCTGTCTATAGCATGATGCGATGTATAACATAAATAATAGCCTTAAGAATCTCCCATACCCGACATAACCTAACCTATCACTATTGATCACTATAAAAAAATATGCTGTTAACAAAGATTTTAAAGAAGTTTATTAAACCACTGCACTGCTACTTCGCAAAATATATCAAAAGTAAGCTTTAAGACTTATTCTTTTACTAGTAGATTCAGCAGTTTAAGAGATCAAACTGTACATGCATACACATACATACATCAAGCTACTTTCATATACAAGATAAGCATGCGTACATTTAACATTGAATAGTACTAATTACATGTTTTCAGTCAGAAGGTCAGAATGCAAAGAAAATCGGGCACAATAATGTCCAAAAGTAGCCCAGTAATATAAAAAGCAACATTTTAGATGGTAAAGGTGTTACATAGAGTAGTTGTTAGGGCACTACGCTTTTTTTGAAAAAAAAACTGAAGATGCCCTAAGGTGGTAAGGAGTGAGATATGTAAAAAGTTAGAATTCTTCCTAATAAGGAACTTTAGTCATACTTTCCTTCGTCCATACTTCTCATTTGTGTAGCAGTGCCATTAATTAGGGGGCTTAATATAGAACACCTTCTAAAACTCTAAGCTAGAATGGTGTTATAATGGAGTAGCTTCCAGTGGAATGGAAAAAATTTGTTTGTGTGGGGTAATTACCACTTTACCCCCCCCCCCCTTGGACGTCCTTGGCAACAATCAGCTGTTAAGAATAACATAAGGATTCTCATTTCCAAATACTCTGAGAGAAGTTAAATATATTTTTACCTTAATTATTCAAAATTGTAGAAGAATGTAGATCTAAATATAAGATTTATCCTTTTTTCGCGAAGAAAGTGAGCCTTATTACCTAAATTTAAGAAAACTAACATATAATTATGTTAATATTAAATAATACTTAAAATTTCATAGGTAGGTAATAGAATATTAAAATCAATATAAACAAATAAGTACCTACCTACTATAAACATTAATAAAATGTAAAGTATTATATAAACCTACATAATTATATGTTAGATTTTATAAAATAAAATAAAATAATCAAAAAACTCCATAGGGAGAGGAGGGAGGGACATCTTTTAAAATAAAACTGAAATAAAGATATTTTATTAAATATTAAATCTATAATTGAAGAAGTACATTAAATATGTATACTTACTAAATAAAATATCTTAAGAATTATATTAAGTTAATAGTTGTCTTATTATATATTTTAAATAAAATATGACATGAATTGGCTAGAATTTATTTTAATTTGCGGTGGAAAAATATATCCAACTTCACTTTATTTTTACCACGTGTAAAAATGAAATGAGAAGTTAAATATATTTTTACCTTAATTATTCAAAATTGTAGAAGAATGTAGATCTAAATATAAGATTTATCCTTTTTTCGCGAAGAAAGTGAGCCTTATTACCTAAATTTAAGAAAACTAACATATAATTATGTTAATATTAAATAATACTTAAAATTTCATAGGTAGGTAATAGAATATTAAAATCAATATAAACAAATAAGTACCTACCTACTATAAACATTAATAAAATGTAAAGTATTATATAAACCTACATAATTATATGTTAGATTTTATAAAATAAAATAAAATAATCAAAAAACTCCATCCAAAAAGGGAAAAAAGAAAAAGGTAATAAGACTCAAAAAAAGCACGCCAAAAAAGGAAAAAACAAAACAAAAAAAATAGTTGTATAGATAGAAAAGAAAAAAAATCATGTTGATAAAAGGTCTTGAAGGATTTTTTCACCAAGAAACCAGTCTTCAGAAGGTTGTTGAAACCAGGCAACCAATGAGGAAGGCCATCCAGTAGTCAGGTCAGAATGCCATTTTTGGACTAGATTCAAACCTTTAGGGTCTGTTCTGGAGAGCAGGTCCGCCATTATAGCTGGTTTGGAAGACAATCTTGGACAATGTTGTACATAAAGTTTACATTCCAAGGAAACCGCCAAAAATTGTAGAGCTGATATAATAACACTTGAATATACATCAGTTTTTGAACGACCTTTCTTGAAAGCCCAGACAGTGGGAAGATTATCTACAAGCAATATCACATGGTGGTTTTTTACTTGTTGAAATCTATGGCAAATAGGTAGTAACAAACCTATAGCTTCAAGTAAAGTGGTTTTTCGTCCAAACAATTTTTGTTTAATGTCAGAAGAACAAACGAAGGCAGGAGGCCATAAAGCTTGACCAACATAAAAAATCGATTGTAGAGGTTGATAATATCCAACTGCACCAACACCAACATCAAAGGATGGAACACGTTCAGGGTCAGGAAAACCAGCTGCATCAGTAATGAAAGTGATAGCTTTCAAAGGTGGATGGGGCATAGTTTTTGGTATAGGAAAACCAAACTTCAAGTCATGAAAAACATGTAACCAAAAATGTAACATGACTTCAGAAGAAGCACTTAAAACTTGAGGAGAAGATTCATAAGCTTCAGAAAGTTGTTCAATTAAAGGTGTCCTAAAATATTTCAGAGGTGGGCACAACAAAACCAAGGTGTTAATTACACCGGCGACTTTTTGGAATTGATTTAGAGTGACACTGGGAGAATTGAGAACATCTTGTAGAACTTTCATGTGTGTCAAACGTTTACGTTCATTATAAGTCCAGGTCATTGTTTTTGTATCGAAATAAACACCAAGTATTGTTCCTTCAGTACGATACAAAAAAGCTTTATCATCACCATTGGTGTCCGCTAATGGTAAATTTATTCTTTTAGCCATTTCTAGGTAGGTATTTATGAAGGATTCACTTGCTTCAATGGAAGAATTAATATGAATTTGGTCATCTAGAGTTCTGTGCACAGTTTGGAGATCAGTATTAGATTTTATCCTTACCAAATCACTGAACATATCATGAAAGTTATCATATTTAGGAACACTAGAAATACTTCCAAAAATTAATCTGACTTCAATAAAAATCATGCCTAACCAGCGGAAACCTTGCAGAAAATAATGATCAGGATGAACAGGAACTAACTTGTAAGCTGAAACGTGATCAACTTTTGACAAAACCGAGTTTTGGCCCATATTGTAGATGGTATTTGCTACTTGTCGAGCAGTGGACATAGAGACTTTTCGTATTTTATGTGGAATAATTGCTTCGTTATAAGCATTCCCTACAGGCTTTGACAAGTTTAAAATAGGTCTGTATTTATCCGCTTGATTTACTGCAAATAGACTGTTTATTCTTAGGTTTTCAATTGGCGGTTCGGGGAAGGGACCAGCAACAAATCCTTTTTTGATCATTGTGACCAATTGATCAGTGTAGGCGCGACCAACCTCGGAATGTAACACACTACGGCTATTCTTGTCGTCTAATTCATGAAGTTTATTTATGTCGACTAGAGACTCTGCCCCATAACGCATGTCCAATAAAGTTTGCTCCATGTTAAAAACCTGCAAATCATCCAAACGATGTTTTAACTCTAAAAATTCATTCTCAAAAGCATCAACATCAATCTGTGTATTTGGCTCCCCAACTTTTGGTAAAGGATGAAATGGGAAAGCCTCCCAAAACTCAGAAGGAGCAGTTTTACTGTAATCCTATAGAATGAAAATAATACGTCAAAATGTATATAAAAAAAAAAAAAAAAATAAAAGAATAGTGTAAATAAGAAAAAAAAATAAAAATATCACAAATAACAGAAAATAGAATTTAGGTTATGTATAATTCACTTCAGCAATCTTAAATAGGATTAATAAAATGCCGTAGATCGTTGTGAAAAAAATAAATGTCGTCTTTGATGAATTAAAATTACATTTTGACGTAAAAACCTTTAATGCGATAACTTCAGGATTTTTAACTGGTTTAGGTTTACCAGGAGGGACATGTATTGGCGATAAATAAGGTCCAGCATCTAACCATTTCTGTATGTTGGCAGAAGGTAATCCCAAAAATTGTGAACTCACACCACCTTAAAATATTTTAAGATAAATTGTAAAAGGTAGTCAAATTAAGAAAATAAGCGGCTGCGCCCCTAGCGATTCTGTCTTAAAATGATAAATAAGGACAGAAAAAGAACTAAAACTATACCCAGACTTCTTATTTCTAATAAAATTATATAGTCTAAGACCACCACAGGATCAACATAACACTTCAATGTAAAGGACAACCATATCGGGTCAGCGGAGAGCAAGATCCTTGGCAACAGAAAGAAAATCTTACTACTCTATATAATAAGATACTGTTTTAGATTGGAGTAAATGAATGTAAGACTTAACCCTAATAATTATCTTCGAAAATAAAATGCATGTTAAATAATCCTTCTTGGTTTAATTCCAAGATATATATTTAGTATCAACCAAAATGAAATATTCCAACAAAATAGAAAAGGTCTAAAATTGATTATAAATTACACATTTTTTACGAAAATCTGAAAAAATTAAAATAAAGAATAAGTAAAGAACAAAGGTTTCTGATAAAATTCTTCTATTCAAAGAAAAGCACAAAATACAAATATATAAATGTAAAATCAAAAATTACATATTTTAATATTTAAACAGTTGAAACAAAAGTTTCAAAATCGATATTTTTGTTTATAAAAATTGATAAACAATAAAAATTATATAAAATTACCGAGTAGACAGATTGTTTAAATTATCTGAACAATAATATGTATATTTTCATAAAAAAACCAATGAAAGATAAAGCAAAGAAAACTGACAAAATAAAATCCTGATTAACTAAGAAAATTTTAGGAAAAAAATGAAATCCTGATTAACAAAGAAAATTATTGGAAAAATAAAATCCTGATTAACAAAGGAAAAATTATGAAAAAATATACATCCCTAGAAATATTGATAATTTTTTTCTGTAAAGAAAACATCCACGATTAGGTTGAGGGATGGTCTGCTATTTTATGATCACCACCACAACAAACATTAGGACTGACTTCAAAATTGCAAGAATGCATTCTGACATAGCCATTTTTGCCACGGCATTTCTTACCATTTTCTAACTGAAGACGTGTACAAGTACCTTCGTTATAATATTGACAAATTTGACCTTTATTAGTGCCAGTCTTTTGGCCTTGGTGGTTTCGTTTAGAAGCAGTTTGAGAACGAGATTGATTTGGCGTTTTGTTCACAAAACGATTACTAGTTTCTGGCGGCATACGCAAGTCTTGAAACTCTCTCTTGCCTCTACAAAAAGACTCAAAATGATAATTACTAATATCTTGAGTAGATAAAAATGGTTCAGCTCGCTCAAATCTACATCGGTTTAGTCTAATAAGATAATCGCACAACATAGAACAAAACTTGCCAGCGTTCATATCACCGCGGCCTAAACCACGATAATCACAAGTTGAGCTTTGAAAATAATTATTTTCAAGAAGAAATAGGTCAATGCTTTCATTAGAACGGTCAATTGGAAAGATTCTACTGTGAAGGGTTCTGAACCAAAACCATGCACTTTTAAATTCTTTTATATCACTAATTTCATCGAGAACGAAGTTCGTGATTACAGCTGGATCTTCACAATCATTTTGAGCCAAAAATTTCATTGATTTTACTCCAGATGAAATTTTACTAAAATTACTAGGAGCAAAATACCGTAATGTAATTTTCTGAGATCCAAGATTGGCCGCTTCAACAAATGCTTGAGTAGGTATTTGTGTGGATAAACGTAAATGACTAAAATCATCAGCCATTAAAGGAATTTGTTTAGAATTCATTTTTGAACTTGCAATTTGAAAAAGTTTGACTGCAGGCAGTAATGGAAATCTTGTAAAACGAACATCATGTAGATTTGAAGTTAAATTATCATTTTGGGCAGGAAAATGTGTATTATTTGTTACTTTCTTTTCATTCAATTTTAGAGTATCTTCTAAAGATTTTGAGGAATTTGAACTAGAAAAAGCATGTGCCTGCGCTTGAGCTTCCATTTGACTAAGATAACCCATAGTTAGAAATGAGAGTGCAAAATCACTTTGACGGTCAAAAAATGAGGAGGATTCTAAACCAGGATACTCCACTCTCAATTTATCCTTGGTTAAATTTAAATAACCTACAGTAACATTTGAATCCGAAAAATGCGAATTTGTATAATTTGGTTGACTGCGTTGAAAATTAGGGTTTTTTGGTGGGGGAGGGTTTTTATGTTTGGTTACATCAGAAATATTAGTTTCGTCTTCATATTGATATTGAATATCTTCAATTTCACTGTAAACATCGGCAATTGAAGGTGTATTATCAATTTGGTTATTTTTAACGGAATGAGAAGATTCTAGAATTTGTTTCTCCTTTGCAACTTTTAAAGCATTCGTCAAAGTTTCTTGTGAAAGAATAGGACCTAAAATTAAAATCTATAAGATTTAACTCAAAAAAAAAAAATACTTTTTTTAAAAATAACCAAACCAATATTATTAAAAATATATCATAGAAGAAAAACATAAATAAGCAACCATGAGATTATAATTTCTACACAAACCTACTACCTACCTATTATGTAGGTTATAATTTTTTTTAAAAACTTAAACATTAAAAATACCGCAACCAAGAGATTTTAACTTTTAGACAAAAATCCTACTACCTATTAAATAGGTTCAAAATCAATAAATGTTAAAATTCTTAAATATCCAACCAATCAAATTTAGTCCACTAAATTAATAGAATTAGCACTAATATTAATTAAATCTTATAGATAAAATCCTTGAGAAATAAAATTATTGAAAATAAAATATAGCTTCATTTAAGATTTGTCATAAAATTAAAATTGTAAAATTATTTACTAATATTGCTGTAAACTCGTTTAAGAACTCTATTTTGGGCAATACCATGTAAACGAGTGTATCTACGGACTGTATCACTTTTCCATCTGCATGTATCTTTAATATCTTCTACAGAAAAAATTTGAGGGTTTGAAGCCATAAAGCTAGGAAGGGCAGCACGAAAACTATGACAGGTATAATTGCAATTGAGGTTTGGAAAAAATGGTTTTAAATAGAGTTTCAAATAATAATTCATTTTGGAAGTAGAAAAATAATCTCCATTATCCATCATAAAGGCAGCATCAGAATTTTTACCCCTTCCCAGTTTTCGACAAGCTTTGTACAAAATATCCAAGTTGAAAATGGGACAGTAGTTTTGATCAGAATATTTGTAAATATCCACTACTGTACCTTGGGGATTTTCGCTACATTTTGGTACTGCGTAAAAAATACTGTAATGTGTGGCAGAAATGAATTTGATTTTTCCCCAAGTAATACAACGAATCAAATCAATGGCTGAATTGTTTTGTAACAATTCCCCCATACGGGAGGCAGTCCAGAAGGCTAGAAGGGATACAGTCCAGATCAAAATTTTGTTGAATTCCACTAAATCTGAGACAAAAATTGCATGTCCCCAAACTTGTAAAACTTCATAAGAAAAAACATTTCGTACTAGACCAGGTAAGTTGAGACAATTTTGCCAATTTTCAATGCCTTGAAGGGTCATCCCAAGATGAAAATCACTAAATTGAGATGTGTTGCATTTATTTCCTTTATGCAACATTTTAACATGGGATAAATAAGATCTTATTGATTCAATCTTCAATTTTCTCCAGTGAGCAAGATATAAAACGAATTTAATCAAAATTGGCGCCGATGCTGGTAAAGTAAAACTAGATCCTATATGTGCATTGAAACAAAAAAATGCTTCCCATCCGGATCTATAGGATTTCCAAGAATTTGTAGCCAAAGCTAACGAAAAAAACTTCTGTAGGTATGCAGGACATTGTGGCATATACGTGTTAAATAAACTAAAATTGCACCCATACTTAGAAAACATGTAAGTACCTGTTGGTATGTTTTCCGATGGTTCAGTCATCTCTCTGCCAGAATGAACAGGAATATTCGGAAATCTACGCACATTACCAGAGGCTCTCTTTGTTTCTTGTAAGAAAACTCTAACTTCATCATATGTGCAATCCTTCAAGACTCGAAACTTAAACATCAATAATCTGAATCCATCTATAAGAGCCTTTTTGTATTGCTCACGGAGTATGGGTGTGTCAGAAAAAGTTACAGCTCCACACGGATATAAATCGGTAAGCTCAGAACAATGAGGAGGCATCTTATAAGATATAACAGGCAGTTGTAGAACCAGCATTGAACTAACATCACTTGACGCCAATCTGACGTCATCATTTAAATAATTTGACGTAGCGGGAACTGCCCGAACCGAAATAACAAAACCATTATTTCTATTTGAGGGAACTAACAGCTCAAATCTGTAAGATAAAGAGTTTTCAGGTTTCAATAACATTTGTAAAGCTTTGTCTCTACTTTGCGTTTGAGTTTCATCATTGTTCTTAAATTCTACTTTAAAGCCAGCGGCTTTTTCATTGAAACTATGCCATTCGGAATACAGGCAATTTTCCTATATGCATATATAAGTTTTAATGGGTTTTGATTAAACAAAATATGAAAACTTTCAATAAATTTAATGCATTAATAAAAGAAAAGAAAATCTTAAAGGATTCAATAATTAAAATATCAAATCTAAAGAAAAACGATTTTAAGAACCATTGTGCGTGGCCTATGTTTAGTAAAAATAAAATAAAAGGTAACGAATGAATCAACCAAAAAAAAAATAAATATGATTTAGTTAAATTTAAATAAAACAAAATAATATACTATCAACTTATTCGAATTTTATTGCATTTAATATTTAAAGTTTGTTTTGAAAAACCTTTTCACCATTAAAACTTAAACATCCCTGAAAAACGATTTCTCCTGGTTCTACCAGTAACTCAGATTTTAAGGTTTGAAGAGAATCAAGATTCAACAGTTTGTTGAGATTAAAAGGAATTCTTATTCTTTCCGGTCCGTCGACTGCTACACGGAAAATTCCGTTCGGCGAACCTTCTGAATTAAGTCGCATACAAATAGCAACAGTTCTCTTTTCACGCTTTCTACCATCAACATGATGAGAAGGCTTGTAAGTCTCATACTCATCCATGCACTTGCGCATCCCATCAAATCTAAAATAGAATTTTAGATTAAATGCGAGACAAATACGAGATAAAACTAAAGAATTTTTAATTCTATAAAATTAAAAATCTATTCAAGCATATTTATAGTAATAACCAATAAATTTTGGTTTAATAAGAAAAATTCAAATTGGATCACAGTTTTAGCTACAAGAATTAAGGTAAAATAATATTAAAACCAAAAAAAAAATTATATAAGTTAAATCATAAAACTTTAAAATTACTAGAGTTTTTAGAGAAGGGGAAAATTATTTATTTTTAGGAGAAATTATGAAATAATATTTATGGGGAGGGAAAAGTGATTATAACATTCAATGAACAAGGAAATTATCTCAAAATTAAAATAAAGTCATTAAATTTAAATCTTATTTATTAAAAGGGATAATAAAACTGGTCCAATTGATTAATCTTCTATCATTTATAAATTAACTAATCACATTTATCAGTTTTTAAAGAAAATCGATTTCATTTCATTATTTTGTGATAAATGGTCAATTAAATTCAATTAAAATATTTAAAACATATTCAATTATAAAAAAAATGATATGAATTAAATATTTCAACAAAGTATCTATCTAATTTTCAATAGTCTTATAGCTAAATAATATCAAAATACTTACAACGCTGTCTCCTCATGTTCAGCCTCTTTACGTCCAGATCGCCGCGTTCCATCAAAACCTCCTGATCCTCCAGCACCCCCGCCACCCCCAGGACCACCCCCAGGTCCACCACCCAAACCAGACATCTTTTAAAATAAAACTGAAATAAAGATATTTTATTAAATATTAAATCTATAATTGAAGAAGTACATTAAATATGTATACTTACTAAATAAAATATCTTAAGAATTATATTAAGTTAATAGTTGTCTTATTATATATTTTAAATAAAATATGACATGAATTGGCTAGAATTTATTTTAATTTGCGGTGGAAAAATATATCCAACTTCACTTTATTTTTACCACGTGTAAAAATGAAATGATGGGTTTTTGAAAGATGCCGCGTTTTTTCGACAATTTTTTAGACATTATTTGATTGAACGAAGACGATGAAATTTCAACACAGAGTATACAACATAAGAATTCAAAATTTTAAAATTATTATTTTAGCCATTTGTAAGAATTCAAATATTAAAATGTCTAATACAACTTAAATCCATTTTCGTTGCATATTTATTAATGCATCTTTTTAGAGCTGTGTTAGACATTATACAAATGGCTAAAATAATAATTTAAAATTTTGAATTCTCAAGTTGTATACCCTGTTAAAAACCTTATTCCATCTTGAAGATCAATGCCCAGTACGATTTTAACAGAGTATTCAACTTGAGAATTCAAAATTTTAAATTATTATTTAGCCATTTGTATAATGTCTAACACAGCTCTAAAAAGATGCATTAATAAATATGCAGCGAAAATGGATTTAAGTTGTATTAGACATTTTAATATTTGAATTCTTATGTTGTATACTCTGTGTTGAAATCCCATCGTCTTCGTTCAATCAATCAATGTCTAAAAAATTGTCGAAAAAACGCGGCATCTTTCAAAAACTCATCTCTGAATCATAACTTTATATAATCCCGGCTATATACATAATTACATACACGGTCTAAAAATAAAATGAGTGACAAATGAGAAAATTAAAATGCAATTAATATATTGTTGGAACGCCAAGAATATTATTGAAGTCTATAGAGTGGCTCAATTTTGTTTCTAACTTAAATATGTAGCACGAAATAAGTACAAAACAGCAAAAAAATTAAGATGACCAAAAGTATTATTCAGTTTATGTGCTCTTTTAATGCTGAACATATGGAATGCATGGTATATGGATTTACTCAGCTGCTATGTAAGATAGGTGTATGTTTTTTTTTGTGAGTAGATTCCCATTGTTTGTAATATAACCTACATACACAACGTTCGAAGCTAAAATACAATTCAATTGCTTTTTTGTTAAGCAAATTTTGAACTACACAGTGATTATAACAAATAGTTATATCTCGTCCTTGCTACGCGATTTATGGACATAATTGTCATTGTTTAGTAATATTCACCAAACATTTTACAAGGCTACAACTTTATCTAACAATTAGAGGTGTAAAGTGAAGACTTTTGGTGCTTTCCCTCATTGAAATTCTTGAATTCAGAAAACTTCTATCCCCCTTACTTTTTGATTTATTTAAAACTAGCGGCTTCGCCCCTAGCCTCTAGGGGCTTTGCCCCAAGAGGTTTAATCAAACCAATTTTTCGTATTTTAGATTTAAAATAAAAATAAAAAACTTTTTTTTTGGGGGGGGGGAATTTTTTTTTTTTTGGGGGGGGTATTTTTCATTTTTTGGGAGGTTGGGGGTGTCTCACCCCCCAAGAAAATAGTTTTAAACCTTCCCGGGACCTATGCGAAGCTACCCTGTAAAGGAGAACCCGATCGGTTCCGCGGTTAGCGAGATCCTTCGCTACAAACAAACAGACAGACAAACAGACAAACAGACAGACATCGTTCTACTTTGTATTATAGATAAAACCTAACCTAACCAAAGGTGAAACATTAATGCGGTTAATTTTACAAAAAAATTACAACATTGCCTTATTATCTATTTATTTCTTAAAATATGTGGGAAGGGGTCCCTAAGCATTTTGAGGGAAACCGCCAGACCTTTATATTAGGGACATGGAAAGATGCACCTGAAGTATAATTAATTTTTGCCATATTATTTTCTTTATCAGCAATAATTGCAATACTGTTGTATAATGCCTTAAATCATTTTGTTAACAAAATAAATTTTTTTGTTTTGTTTGGTCTATTCGACAAAAAAAATTGATTGACGAGTAGTTTTGCAACATCAATATAACGGTTTTACAGACTTTATCTGAAATATAAATATAGTCATTGCTGATCCATACCAAAGCTAGCAGAAGGGAAGATAGGAAGGTAGAGGGGCCCGTACATCAGCCATAACGTGTCAGTGTCACCCATACTGGATGTACTTATTAAAATAACATAAATCACATTATTTATGTCTCCGTAATGTCATTTAATAAAAGTTAAATTATATTTTGAAGAACAAAATATTGACAGCAATAATATACCCAATACATTAGAGAGGGTCACTGACTGTATGATAGTCAAAACGACCGACGACATAGAAGTTTTGTATTATAGCTTCGTTGCAAAAAATGTTGCAATCTTAAGTTGCAGTATTCGCAACGTCAATCGCATTGTGCAAATTATATTAGGCCGGTGATTTAATGAAAACCACCAAAACACGAAATAGCACAATTTTTTTCCTAATACTTAAGCATAATCGGTTAGATTTACTTGTCTTGGCTTCAGGGGGAAGCTTTGTATTGTTCCGTTCTTCTTAGTAAATTATTTGATTACATGACTTTTTTTACTGAAAGTTTAGCCTTGAGAGTTTTTGACTGTTTTTTTTTAGTAAAAGCATTTCCATCTTACTATTAATGTTATACTACAAAAGTAGTTAAAAATGGAAACTGTTTTTTTTTACATATTCTTAATTTTTGTTAAAGCTACGCTTTTCTGCATTTAGGATCTGTCCGTGCATCTGTGCGAAATGGATAGCTCTCAATTTAGGTATGTTAGAATTCTTCTATCGATTAAAAACTTGGCATGGTGAATCCTATTGCATTTAGGTTCAGTTCAGAAAGCATAATTACTTTACAGCAACAACAGTTTTTGCGCTAGTTTTTAAAAACACTCAACTGTATTTAGTAGGAATTTCATTGTTGATAAAAATTTGCCACATTTTTGTTTAAACGAAAAAAAAAATATTTAAGAATTTAAAACGTGATAATTTTAATTAAAGCAAAAACAGGTATGCCCAAAAATTATGCAGCAGTATTTAGAACCATTTTTGTGTATTTCCCTTGTTTGATTTTAGACTGTATGTTTATGTCATGTAGACTTGTTAGATAAGCTGATGCTTAAAATTAAATAATTCTAAAATTGTCTCAGCCGCCATTTAAAGATTGCTGGAGACCTGGAGGATTAAGACCTGTAGGATCTTTTCTGAAACTGCCTATATTTAGTTTTGTTTTGTACTACAATGTGATATTTAGTAATTTTGCCAAATAAAATGCTTTGTTAAAGTCAAAAATATGTTTGTTAATTACCTGAATGACCCTTTTAGGTTTGTTTGCATCCTGTGCCCGCCAGGAAAAACCAGATTGGGCTTGATGTGCAATAAAAGCCCCTCCCCCGTTATGGTTAAGGAACACTATTTAACAAAAAATGAAATACCTGCTTCATAAAATCTGCTGCTTGGTCCCACTCTCCTAGTTCCTCATGTAGCCGCGAGGTTCGCATGATCAGTTTAACACATGCGCTTGAATGCCGCGCAAATCTACGACATGTTTTCACCAAACTATGGCAAGCGTCAGCTGCTAGTCTGTTTATAGATATTGTTCATATGATTTTGCTAGCCTATTATTAAACTTAATATAAAAAAGCAAATTAATAAGGCATAAGTAAACTAAATATACAGCAACAACAAAAATGAATCAATGATATTATGGACCATGGTACGTTTTTTTACATTTACAAAAGTAAAGACTGACAGTCGCCTTTAAAACTTAAATTTTATTCCTATCAAACGCTTTGTTTCAATCAAACTGCCTAAAAATGAATATATTAAATTGAAAACAATGAACATCCCTAAAGTTGTTTTGAAAGATATAATCATCAACGGCTAGCTCCAAACATTTAATGTAAATTGTAGAGTAGGGATACACTATTCCTGGTTATTTTAGAGTTATTTGTGATGAAAAGATAGATAGATGATTAGATATATTAAAAAAAGATAGACTTATTTAGAAGCATGTGAGAGATAGATATTTTTGATGGAAATATGGATACATAAATAGGTAGATGGGTATTTAAATACATAAATTAAACGATTTTTTGTTTGGTTGTTAGAAAGATAGATATACAGATGACTCTAAATTCCTGTCATGAGTTCTAAGCACTCTTGAGGAGCATCCAGAGGTGTGGTGTCACTGTCTAACATCTGAGTTACTGCTAGTATAACCTCCTGGACAGATGGAAAAGTAATGTTGCAAGGCTATTAAAATTTTAAAAAGTAGCAAACGAAAGTATGTTTGTATGTCCGTATGTCTTTTTGTCACTCCATTACAATGTAATAGTACTGCATCATTACAACATACAAAGTTCGGTTATTTTAGTTTTCAAAATTCTGTTATATTTTCTTAATTTTTCTAAATTATCTTTTTATATTACAGTTCTGCTCTATAATTACAAATACAATATTTCTTTTCCTTCCCTTGTATTCATTGATAAATTTATCGTCTACTTTATTCTGACAAAATTTACAGATGGCTTCGCGTTGACTTGGGGTGCACTTCACCGGTCGACCTTTGGTAAATGTGTGCCTTGTTTTTTTATAATTAATAAACGAAATGTTTTTCTGTATGTATATTTTTATATTACTAGATATTACTAGATAGTCAATCAGACACTCGAATCAGTTCAAATTAAAAAGAAATTAAACTAGCAAGAGTTAAATGAACAGGGTATAAACCTGTACAGTTTGGACATCTCAGGCTCCAGAAATAGTCTCTTTCTTTACCCTTCAAAGTTGTGTTCATTACAATTTAATGGCGAAGCTTTTAAAAATTCTAATGGAGTAATAACATACGTAACCCTTAAGGGGCGTTTCGTCGTATTTTCTCAGTAGCTTTTAAAAGGTTATTTTATGTCAGGTTAATGAATTGCCCCGCAGGGTTATACCCCCGCATAGAAATAGGGAAAAGCTACTATGAAAATACGACGAGCCACGAAAAGGACTATACCCGAGGTTGCCTGTAGGGGTTAAGAACCATGTTCCTAAGAGATTATATATGATAGTAGGTGGTCAAATTTTCAAAACTATAAATTATTAAATTTTGGATGTTGGGAGAGTCATTTACTCCACATATTCCGAATGTAATGAACAACTTTGCCTTGGCGTAATCATTGATGGCGTTAGAAATGCTTGGATTGTTGGAGAGAAGGTCTGCGTGCTTGGGGTTAAATCTTTCAGCAGCCACCCAACTTAATTTCAACCCTAAAGAGATGATTTTTTTCATGATTTCAAGATTGAGCAACTTTTTTAGTGCCTTGTTACATTCTGTATTGCCTACATTCATACGCACGGGGTTTTCTTTTTTACCCATTTTTAGTAGAGAAGCTAATCTATGTTTGTGCCTGTCCTTTTGTCCTTCTGTAATGTTGGAGGATGCAGATTTAAATTTTTTTAAAGTGCCTCTCAAGGACATTAGACATACAATAAATGTATAAGTATAGATGTATAATCCAGACAACTACCTGCCCTAAGTGGTGGAGACCCTTTTCGTATTCTTTGTTCGTTTGATGGGACTTGGTTGTGTTTATATTTTCGTCGCTATTAAGCTGATTTCAAAGACCAAACAAAATCCGGGCAGGGTCCCCACTCTGTGGGTAGAGTTACATACAGCTCATGATTTACTTTGAGATAAAATTGTTGTCGAAAAATCTGCATATTTCAAATTTCTGGTGACGATCGTAGAGTTGCTAAGTTTTTTAAGTTGTACCCAACTGTTACAGGAATCAATAGGCCAATTTAGAAATCAATAAGACAATTCTAACAAAATACTTACCCTGACAACGTAAACAAAGGCATTCAAAATGATAATACTTGAGCAATTTGGCTTTTCTTACTGAGGGATAGTATGGGATCATATTCAAAAAACATTTTTTTATAGAATAAATTATAAGTGAATTAAAAAAATAGAATAAAAGATTAGGTAATCTTTTTTGTAAAAATCAAGGACATCCAAGGAGGTGGGTTATAAGGGTGTTCCCCCAACCCCTCAATATCCTCCAAAAAGTTTTGCAAATACATCAGGTTAACCCTGGTTAAATAATACAATAGAGGACGTCCCCCGCATTAAATAAAAAAATTGATATCTCTTGAAATAATATAATCAATTTAATCTTGTTCTTTCACTGCACATTTGGCTGTTTTAAATTTTGTTGAAATGATCGCACACCTTCTGTAGGAGCTGATAGGCTAATGTAGGAGATAAATATATCTTCTAGCTTACAATTTTCTATGTTTACTGTCATTCGTATCACTATTTCTTTACCTATATACATAAAAAAGAAAACAAACGGCCTTCGTTGCATTTTTGCAGTAACTTTTCATAGGTTATTTTAGGTTATGTCAGGTAAATGTTAATGATTGCCCCCGCAGGGTAAGGCAATAGGCCCCACATTGTTTGAGCCTCCCGCAGTGGGCAGAAATAGTAGAAAAGCTACTGTGAAGATACTACGAAATTTGCTACTTCGTTTTCTTTATATGATCTAAGACAAATTATACATATATGGAATATGGATAGATATAGGCAGATAGGTAAATCATAAAGTTATTATATTCTTGTTGATTGTCTGTTGTCTTTCATTTGAATTTAAATTATTTCCCTACATACATAGAAAATTATACACATAGATAGATAGGGAGATAGGTAAATCATAAGAAAATGGTCTTTAATTTGTATTAATATTTTTTTTACTTATTTACATAGAAAATTATATACGTAGGTAGATAGATAGGCAGGTAGACAAAACATTATGAATTTAGGTTCTAATTTACAATTCAATCAATGTCATTCGTATAAATATTTCCTTACTGTAATACATAGAAAATTATCTAGATAGATATTTATATATTTAAATAATCAGTTTTTAACAATCAAACTTTCTATCGGTCGGTTGATCTGTCGGTCTGTTAATTACCTTCAAAATTAGCTTCTGCGTTGGGTACACAAGAATGATTTAAAATTGAGGGTGCGAGGTATAGCCCCCATCCCACGGCAAAATCGTCTACATCAGTCATTTCAAAACTGTTGATTGTGAGTCGGCCATAAACCTCCTAGGATAAAGGTTGTTAGATTGGTCATAAATTTAGGCAAGATAGAACCACCCTATGCAATTCAAACTCTGCATGAAAATTCCTTTACCAGTTAAGCACAATTTAACAGCTTATAAACATATAATTTTTGTTCAATTAGCCTAATGGTGTTATTATTCTTCAATATCAATTAATAATTGTTTAGCTTATATGAATGTTGCCATCCTTGTTTTCTAGAACATTTGTTTAAATCTTTGAAGGAATTTCAAGGAATTATAATTAGAATTGACAAAAGGTAAAAAAGTGTTTTCATGGATTTCAAATTCCTACAACGAGGAAAAATGTGCAGGGATATATTGATAGATAGATGGATATACCTATTGACAGACGAATAGATAGATAGATAGACACATAGATAGACAGGTAGATAGACACATAGATAGATAGATAGATATACACATAGATATACAGCTAGACGAATTTATAGATAGATAGATAGGAAAAAAACTATTTATTTAACGATTAACCTTAGCCTTGAAATCTAAACTATTATTTTTCTAATTTTAACATATTTTTTTCTCCATTAAAAATATCATTTACATGTCTATCTTAATTTTTACATAATCTATAATACAAAGTAGAATAATGTCCGTCCGTCTGTCCCTTAAGATATTGGTAACCACTGAACCGATCGGATTCTACTCTTCAGGGTATATACCTATTGGTCCTGTGGTGGATTTAAGCTATTTTCTTGGGGGGGGGGGGGGGTGGGACACCCTCAACCCCCCCAAAAAAACAAAACAAAAAAAAAAAATCTCCCCCCCCCCATTTTTTTTGTTTATGGGGCAGTTGGTGACATAAAACTACTGGCAGCACCAGTAGTACGTTTTTTTAAACTACCTCTTGGGGCAAAGCCCCTAGAGGCTAGGGGCGAAGCCGCTAGTTAACCTATACTGTACAACTGTAATATACATATTGGTACCACAAGCTGCTCTATAACGAGGATTATACCGTCCGTACGTCTGTTTGAGCAAGTGAACAAAAATTAGATTTTCTCATAGGCTATGGTAGATTAGTGTATGCCTATTTATATATTCAAATATTTCCCTACAGAACATGTTTGGCCATTTTATATCATTGACAACTTTTTAGATTTTTTCTTTATTTCTAAAAATATTCACGCCACTAATTACAAGCTAACTATCATAAGAAGGTAATGGACGGAAGAACGCACGAACTTAAGTTTTAGTATTGTAGCATATATATATCTGCTACGCTACTTATGGATTGGACACAATTGTCTTATTTAAACTAAATTGAGACAAGCTTAACTAGTGCAAATCATTCTAGACAGATAGATAGATAGATAGATAGATAGATAGATAGATAGATAGATAGATAGATAGATAGATAGATAGATAGATAGATAGATAGATAGATAGATAGATAGATAGATAGATAGATAGATAGATAGATAGATAGATAGATAGATAGATAGATAGATAGATAGATAGATAGATAGATAGATAGATAGATAGATATATAGATATATAGATATATATATAGATAGATAGATAGATAGATAGATAGATAGATAGATAGATAGATAGATAGATAGATAGATAGATAGATAGATAGATAGATAGATAGATAGATAGATAGATAGATAGATAGATAGATAGATAGATATATAGATATATATATAGATAGATAGATAGATAGGTAATAGATAGATCTGTTCGAGCCTCAAAACGCAATTTGCATTGCTAATTTCTTTTTAACTGTAGATTATGCAGAACTACTTTTTCGTGATTTTTTTAGTAGCGTAGCTACTCTATAAATTGGTTTCCTTTTTTTCATACTATTTAGATTTTAAATCAATTTACCTTCCATTGTATTATCCCTATAAGAAACTTGATATTTATGTTTTCATCTCTGACTTTAGAACTTATCCTTTCACATTAAGCTGCGTTGCTTATCAACGTAATTGTCCCCGTTTTAAAAGAAAACATTTGACATGAAAAGTTAAAATATTTCTGAAAGATCTCCCCAACAAATTTTAACTTTGTGTCCGGTGAAAACAACCTAAAAGTTTCCATAAAATAAAAATACGATTTAGGAATACAACGTATCTACTAAAAGTGTAAATAGAGCTTAAAAATTGATTTTAACTACTGCTATGTCAGAAGCGTGATTTTTTCAAAAGTAGAAAAATGGGGGGAGGCTTAAGAAACCCTTAAAATTAGGAAGTATGCTTTTACCCCTTCCATCCGTAATTGATTGAGAGGTGTTGGTCTCCCCTCCCCCCTCTCATTTTTTCAGCTAGTAATTAATCTCCTTCCATTAAAATCTGTCTACAATGTTTTGATTTTAGGGAGCTATTTTACTCCTCTCAAAGATATAAAGATGTTTAATGTTAGTGATTAGTGCCTTATTAAGGTGAAGGTTAATAAAATCAGTAACATATCTATTTTGTAAAATCTTATTTCGATATTCAGTAAATGAATGTATAATATTTGTTTTGTATAAACTCTAGATAATGTGCAGAAAAGTGAATATTCTAACAGGGAGGAGGTGAATTATGAACATCCTTTCCAGGTCGGCTTCAAAACAGATTACAACAAGTGATTCTGCTATACTGAAAAACAGGGATCGGAAGCCTCACGTAAGCCGCGTGTAAGCCTCATTGAAATCGTGATTTTTTCACTATAAAATTCAGCTGGATGTATAAAACGGCTCTTTAGCAGACAATCCTTCTTTCTTAAATTTTTTTTTCTGCTCACAAGCAGGTTTAAAACTGAGGCTTATGCGCGGCTTACGTGAGGCTTCCGATCCCTGCTGAAAAATCAGAAATAGCATTGTATTACAGACAATTTTCCACGAACATAAAAACAGAATTTATCAGATTAATACCTGTTTTGTAAGGCCGGGCCTTTTTCTTTTCAATCTTGTTTAAATCTTATAATTTTTCATTTTAATATCCACGGAAAGCTTTCTATAATACGATGCGATAAACAACTCCTATATGTTAGAGGGCAAGGCAATTAGTTAATTCATTTAGACAATTGAAGATATTTCACGAAATTCAAATATAAATCATAAAATATTACCAGTTTTGGTAGACCAGACCTTCGTCCCTCGAAGCTAACAAAACGAGTTTTAATCTTATAGATTTGAATTCAAATATGTCTATAATACGATGCGATAAATAACCATTTTAGCATTCCCTTAACTTCTGAGAAAATGAAATAAAGGCGTCAGTTTACAGGGAGTAAGGGAGGGGACAATGGGCAATTAATTCAATATAAGGTTTATCAAAGAAAGGGCATGAAATCCAGTTTAATCCAATAAATTTGTAGGAAATTATAAAGGGATTGTTAATTGAATAATAGATTTCCATAGCGTCATGTAAAGTGAAATCACAACTTGTTTTTGATGAAATATATTGAGGTTTTTGGTGTGATTTTTATATTAAAAGATTATTGGACCCGGCCAGCTGCTAGCAAGAATATGACTGCTCCTTTTTATTCTGTTTATTTTCCTTGCCCCTTGCCCCCACCCCCCTTCTCCCTTCTCCCCGTCTGCTACATTCCAAACTAACACAACGAGTCTTTATTTCCCTTCCCCCCACTTCCCTTCTCCCCGTCTGCAATATTCAAAACATACATAACGAGTAGCGGCATTCTATGCGCAAGTCCCCAAACTCAGTCAGAAACTGCTAAATTCTTGCACATTCCCTTTAAGCCAGTCCCCAAAGTCTGAGACTCCTAAAAATTGAATATTCGATCCATTGTCCCCTCCCTTACTCCCTGGTCAGTTTAGCTCTCTGACGCAAATACAGGTTAATATTGCCACGGACACGTATATATTTCAAGCGATGTTTGTTTATTACCTTAGGTCAGGTTAGGTTGGGTTACATTGGGTAGCCCAGCAGGGGTTAGACATAGGGATACCCTCTCTTATTTTCAATTTGATTTTAAAATATCGTATGAAGGGGGGGGGGGAGGGGATTCTTGCTTTAAAGTCATCGAATTGCTTATTCAGAACTTTAGTTTTGTTTAAAATTGATGAAAATATGTCTTTGTGCTTTAATATATCTTTTGACTTCTTGTGTCTAGGGGATAGATAGATATTACCAAAAAGTAATACAATGCGCTCATATGCAGCAAAAATGTTTCAAACAAGTATGACAACATCCATAGAGCAAACCTTGACAAATCAGACGAACCGACAAACAGTTTCAATGTAGAAATGCTGCAATATCGATATTAAAAATAAAATGTTATTTGGAAAAGGATAAAAAATGGACAATTTGACTTTTTATAATGCGTATAGAATAATTAAGCTTCCTAAATTGTACCTATCAGTTACAGGAATCGATATCTTATTTTGAAAAAAACTTTAAATAATTCAAGATTTGATAAAATGATATTAAAATAATGCTAGATAAATAGATAGACAGTTATTGGATATGATAGATAGATTAATAGATGGATGGATGGATAGATGGAATAATATATGGATAGATGAACTAATATATGGATAGATGGACTAATATATGGATAGATGGACTAATAGATAAATAAATGGACTATTAGATGGACTAATATACGAATAAATGGACTAATAGATGAATAGATGGATAGATTCACAGAGAGATAGATATATTTACCTTAAAATAATTCCAAGTTCTAGTTTCTAATGGTATAATATTCTTTAATAAATTGTACAGGTATCTTAGCGCCTAAACAAATAAATCAAACATTATTTTGGTCGGTTTCTATTATATTGCATATGAAAATGGCCTGAAACCATCCTAAGACTTCGTTGCAATGGAGAATTTGTTCAGTTTTAAGTGAGAGTAGTAATGGATAACAAAAAAACCTTACTACTTTATATACTACTAGTAGCTACGCCCCTAGAGGCCTTTAGGGGCACTTGAGGAGGGAGAATTAGATTTTTTGTTAAGGAGTGGAGGTAACTTTATTCTAGGGGCGATTTCTATTCGGAGGGGTATGGTACCTTCCCCCAAAATAGTTATAACCCCTCCCAAGACCTAAAGAAACTAAACTACCATGTAAAAGAGAACCATATCGGTTTAGTGAGATAAGTGATATCCTTCTGTACAAACAAACAGACAGACAAACAGATAAATAACATGTTACTTTATTATACGGATTGACAATGACATATGGAAAAACGTACGGACAATTTCATACACTCTAATCCTAGATTAGCTGCGCTTCAAAAAATGAATTCCTACGTAAACAAAAACCATTTAAAGAAAAGTTTTTCCATCACTTTTTAGACAGATTACTTTTACACTTTACAAAAACATTCTTTTAAGTAGCGAAGCTAACATACAAGATCTAAAACGTACTATCGGCCTGTCTATAAAATGTCAGCAAGTAGAAGTAAAATATGAAATAGAACGTCAATCTCCTGTGTTATCATTAAATCAGCACAATCCTATACTATAAAGTAGTAAGCTTATTTTTTTTTAGCGAAGGATCTCGATAACTGCTAAACACATATGGTTCTCCTTTAAAGTGAAGCTTCTTATAGGTCCTTGGAAGGGTTTTTAACTATTTTGGGGGAGGGCATCTTCACCCTTACAATAACAGATGAACCACTAAAATTTAAAATGGGAGGGGTTCGTATTTTCACTTTCCTACCTTAAGCGCCCCTAAAAGCATCTAGAATCTATTATTCAATGTAATGACATAAATTCTATTTGCACATCTTCGATAGTATTGGACGTTTTCATCCAATTTTTTTTTATCTTTCCAAAAAAATTAGGGTAATTTAGTTTAAATGTTTTCAGATTGAAATCAAAGTCTATTTATACGCAACTAGAGGCTTTGCCATAAGCCTCTAGAAATTATAGGGTACCCTAAACTTTATATATCTTTTTTGGTAAAGGATTCCTAGGACAATTTCCATAAAAAACTCAGCTATTTTCGAGATCTTACTGGACATGTAATTATATGATATTTCATTAGGAATTTTGAATATTTTATTCTCATATATATTCTAAAGCATAGTAACTAAAATGATTACAGTATCATTTTTCCATCCAATTTTGTTTTTGCAGAAGTTTTTCTTTGCTTTTTTATTTTTATTTTATGTTCTACAGTCCAATGTCCTCTCCCTCCATGGATAGACTTATAATAGGAAAATTTTATGTTTATTAGTTTATTATAATGACTTGCCCTAAATTCAGTTTACTGTTTTAATTAAAGTACAAATATTATAAGCTTGTAATTGGTGCGCTACTAATGGAAATTCTCATTGCTATTAAAATAATATTTGTCTCTCTATTACAACAACAAACACTCTAGTGATTTCCCTCAAAGTGCCCAGCGAGCAAAAAAACTGCCTCCCCTTTAAAAAAAAATCAAAATAAAGAGGGGGGGCTATCATTATAGGGCCTAAAATATATGGTGCCCTAACCCTGGGGGCCCACCCGGTACCCAATATGATTAACATATCCAAAGATTAAATCCTGACACAGAATTATGTATACCCTATCCCACTATTATAGTCTAAATAGGGGTGAGGGGATGAGGGGGGAAGGGGGTATCTGTGCTCGACTAGGCACTTTAAGAGAAACCGCCAAAATATTTAAGTTTAACAAGCTTTAAAATTTGTCATAAACGTATAAATTTGACAAGCGACGAGAAAGCGAAAAATTACTAAAGATAACAGAAATGACGTTCTAAATATATTCTTAACAAGGATGACAATATCCATAAGTAGCGAAGCACAAACAATTCAATAAGAATTTAGATATTAGTTGTCAAAAGCATGTATTAGGAAAAAATTCACGAAACCTTTTCAACATTTGTTTTAATTTCTTAATATTTATTTTTCAGTACTATGACTAACAGACTGACGGTCAAAGTAAACTACATACTGGATGCTCAAAGCAACGGGAAATTGAATTTTGATATTTTTAACTACAAAAATTTTTACAAACGGACCATAAACACCAAAGATATGAGGAAAATATAAAAATAGCCAAAAACCTGCAAAAAGGCAGTCTGACCGCCATTGATGTTTTCTTGAAACGATAGAAAATTTAGTTTTGATTTATATAAATGAAAAACTTTGGAAATCGGGCCATAAACACCAAAGGTAAGGAGAAAAATGTGAAAAATACAAAAATAGCCTAAAACCTGCTTAAAGGCAGTCTGACCGTCATAGTTGTTTTCTTGAAACGACAGGAAATTTAATTTTGATACTATAACTGAAAAAATTTTGGAAATCGGACCATAAACACTAAAGATATGGAGAAAAATGTGAAAAATACAAAAATAGCCTAAAACCTGCTAAAAAGCGGTCCTACTGCAATTGATGTTTTATAGTTAATTGTGCTCCTTAATACTGGGAATGTTGTCAAAAAATGTCAGCCTTTTATCTTTTATAGGAGCCGAGAAAATCACGTTTCCCCCAAACTAAGACGGACAGACGGACAGACGGACAGACGGACATTTCAAATTATAGAGTAGCTTCGCTACTAACAAGGACTATTATGTCCATTATCAGCATAGTAACAACAAGCCAACTATAATGGGGGGATGTAAGGGGACAGTAAAGTGTTATACAATGAGGTTTTAATACAATGCAGAAGCTTGTATGTCCCAGATGAAGCTTAAGATCTCGCTAACCCCAAACATCTGCTTTTCAAGCAATCTCATTTAGTCTTTTTTAGCATACCTCTCTTGGTTTTAAGCTATTTTCTATATAACTCCGTCCTAGATAAGCTAGCTATAAATTTAAGCAAAGTTAAAAACGCACTGTCAAACGTAAAAACGGACAGACGAAAAAACCTATTTATAGAGCAGCTGCGATACTAGAAACCTGTATCTACCTGATCATTGTCCGCCAGTTTATCCGAATGGCTGAGAAGATGGCGAAATTTGCGGCTGCGCGTCAAATATTTCGAGGGCTCCCCTGAAAACAAAAATTATGACATTATTTGCAGTTTTTCCTATTTTGCCTTCTAGCAGCTACGTCCCTAGAGGCCTCTAGGGGCACTTGAAGATGGCAAAGTTGAATCAGGGGTAGTTGAATTCGATAACCCAATTTTGTATTTTAGATTTTAAAAGATTTGGACGGGGGAATTTCTAGCATACAAAGTACAATGTTATAAGCGAAGCATCTCTATAAACAAGTCTAAAAAATGTAGGTATGCTCTTAAACAGTATCCTGTATTTAAGCTATTTTGCAAAAAAGAAATACTAACAATTTTATTTATACTTATACAAATTTATATTCTGCTTATTCAGATCTAACAAGTGTTTATGTTCGTTTGTTCTTTCTTTTGATTATGGAGCTTCGCATCTATGGATGTTGTTATCCTTGTTTTTATTTTCTCTTGACCTTTCCAGGTAATTTTGTTAAAATGGGTAAACAGATAACTTAAATTACTCTAAACATGAAATCCTGATATTTTCCTCAAAATTTCACAAATATATGGATACTGTATTGATTTTAAAAGATAAATAAGAGACAGTTATGTCCATAAGCGACGTGAAAATAACTAGAAATGAATAATGAATATAGAAGGTGCTTTCCCTTAAATTGCTATTGGACACAGAATTAAGATAAAAGGAGAGGAAAGTATTTTTTTCTAAATATCTAACCCCTGCAGGCAGCCCTTTATGGCCAATATTGAGGTGCCATATCCCTGCGGGGCTACCATATAAACTAACCTAACTTAAAGTAAAACACTGATACATTATTTTTTAAAAAGGGAAGAATGTTTTTTTATATGCTTGATTAGGCTTTTAAAGGAATTTTTTTATCAAAAAGTAACAAAAAGATTATCAGCCAATCAATATAATCGCGTTAAACGACGGGCATATATAATGCAGTAGCTGTGCTGCAACTTTACTTACATATTCCTTTTTAAAATAATCTATCCATATATAGGATGCTTACGTTTATACACTATTTAATGTCAGGGATTGGCCGATATATTATTGTAAATCCCCGATAATAATACACAAAATTACCCCTCTGTAGATTTCAATTAGAGGTTGAAACGTTTGGACACTCAACATAATGAACCAACCAATCAAAATACAATAAGTCCCCAAAGTTGTTGAGTCAACAAATAAGAAAAAAACGTTTTTATTAAAATTCTATGATGTAATAAGCAGCCCAATATCTCTATGTGATTATATAGATCAGATATATGTGATTTAATGTCCCTAATCCAAAAGGTCAAGAATAAGATGCTGAAAGCAAAAGAACAAAAAAGTACAACTATGTGCATAGGTAGAAAAACAATATAAAATAACTATTTTTTGTATGAAAAAGAAATAAAAGTTATGATTATGAAAATCAAATGAAATGAAGTGAAGCTACTATATGATTAACTTGTTCCGTCCTTTCGTCGGTCCAAATGGGTAAAATTATATTCATCGGCTTATTTAAAAGTTAGAATACTATCTTTATAGTGAAGATACCACTTATTAAACATCATTTAGTATATAACTTACTTTTTCGGTCAGTCTGTCGGTCATTCTACAAAAGATATATACATTTTTCCCCTTAATTTTATGATTTTCTATTATTTGATTATAATATACATTTTTCTGTTCCATAACTCACTTTGTCCGTTTGTCCATCCATGCTTTTTGTGCTTTGCTACTGAAAGGTTTTTTATTATTATTGTTTTGAAGTTTATAAACAGACTGATGCATATTTGTTCATAATTTTTCATTCTTTACATGTTCTTTAATATCACTATATTTATTGTAGTATCTATTGTATATATTGTATGAACGTTCTCCTTTTTTTCTGGCAATTCTATAGGTTAATTTTATAGATTAAGCTTCCCGATTCGTCAATTTTTGCGATTTGTGATTGGCTAGTTTAGTAGTTACAATTCTTAAAATAAACTTTTTATTTTTTCTATTTTTTATTACAATTTTTTAAAACTTTTTCAATTTCGCTTTGAATGGATTCATATTATTTTTCTCATTCTAATGGTATATATGAACCCATATTTTTTATGTCTGTATGAGAAAATATTTAGGTTTAATGTTTTGATTAAACCGAGGTTAAAAAAATAGATTTTTTCAACAATTACTCAACAGAATTTTAAAAGTAAGGTGTCAAATTAAAGATCTTACTATTTTTGTTCATACTGGCTATTTTCTTCCTTTATTTTGTTGTGTTTTAGTACCTTAAAACCGACTTAATTATTTTTTTAAAAAACTTAAATTACTTAAAATATAAGAGGTCTACAAAAAAAACCGATTGCATATCTGAATTCTATGAAAAATTTTACATCTACTACTTACTGAAAGAACCGGCTAGCTATCTTAAATAAAAAGCAAAAAAGTTGATACAACTTCTTTAAAGGACCTAAACATCCTAACTATAGAGAAGCTTCCTTTCTCAGAAATCTTAGAATTTTAAATAACTTTCTTTGAATTTTTGTTAATTCTTTTTTACTATTGATATGGGACACTCTTATATAAGCTAGAGAAGTGGCAAATTTTCTTAAAAATAAGAATAAACAAGGACGATTACGTCCAATAGTAGCGAATCTGTTTGGAATCATAATAGTAATATAATATGACTAAAGACAGACAGACAGATGGACGAACACGTTTTATACAAATATTTGTTTGGTTAATCGTTCAAAAGTGCTGTCCTCGAAAGGATTTACACTGTTTAGAGTAAGGATACATCGTCTCCAATAAAAAAAAAATCAAGGAGGAATTTCAACACCAATTATTTCATAACTAAGGTATGTCCAACATGAAGCATTTTGTTGTTGCGCTACTTATGAAAATACTTATCCAGGTTTAAAATGATTTGGCGTGATTTTAAAGATAAGTTCATGTGACTTTACTTAGAAAATTCCACGTTTTCTATGTAAAAACTATTCTAAAAAAGTACTTCAAACAAGGATGACAATAGCCATAAGTAGCAAAGTACAAAATAAATTATGAAGGAATAAACGGACAAAGTGAGTTATGAGCGGATGCTCAAAAGTTATTTAGTTATATTTATCCTCAAATAGCAGCTTAACAAAACATATTTTCCCTGTAGAAATTTCATGTTCTTAAAAGCATTACAGACAAATCGTCGGCACAATCTATAATAGAGATAGATCTCATTAACCGCTGAACCGATTGGGTTTTACTCTTAAGGGAATATACCTACTAGTCTTGAGGTGGTTTTAAGCTATTTTCTTGGGGGGGGGGGGGGGGTAAGACACTCCCAACCTTCCCTCCCACCCCAAGGAAAGCCCATAGAGGCTAGGAGCGAATTCGCTAATTGTGTTATATAGTGCATGCATAAAGGTCAAAGGAATCTTTAGAAATAAAGCAGCTGTCCATAGATTTAATAAATTTAGATAAGCAATTCTATGATAAAAAATCTGCCCTAATTGTAAGTAACCTAAATACCAAACTTAGAAAAGCAATAATAAATCTAATTAAAGTTTTTTTTAAAATTTTAAACATGCAAAAGAAAATGCATTTGAATACTTAAACAAGGATAATAATGTTTATAAGTAGCGCAGTGAGTTCACGATGAAAAGAACAGTGGTGCTTTCCAGGGAGTAAGGGAGGGGACAATGGTTTGAATATTCAGTTTCTGACTGAGTTTGGGTACTAGCGCATGAAATGCTGCTACTCGTTGTGTTAGTTTTGAATAATGCAGACGGAATAATTTGTTTTGATATGGCTGGTTTTAAAAAAAAATTCTCCAAAAAATATCATTTCATAGATAAAAACTTTATTGTGATATTTGTGTAATAAGCAATCAAAGAACCCTAATCTAACAACCTAAATTTAATTCTCTTGTATAGTGTCATTTAAAATCTAGGAAAACTGATTAAACGAGTTCCAGGGAGATGTTTCTAGTAATTAATCACAGAATGGTTACGTCAGTCTGATATGCTAGTAATCTAATTTTCAAATGATTGCTTTATTCTTGGAACTTTTTTCTTATATTATAGTTTTCCAAATTTTATTAACACCCACTTTACAATTTCCTCCAAATTTTCTGGATTAATCTGGATTTCATGGTCTTTCTTTGAAATCTCTTAAATTGAATTAATTTCCCATTGTCCCCTCCCTTACTCCCTGGGTGCTTTCTCTCGAAGTGCCTATAGATCACTCCCCCCTCCCCCTCATGCTTACTTATTGGTTATTTAACTTATAGAATTTTAGATAATTTCCTCAAATAGTAAAATAAAAAATCTAGAATTAGATCCAGTTTTGTCGGCACTGAGACTCGGGCCAACAGAGCAGGGATTTAGAATTTTTCAATTAAGCTCAATACTGTGTTTATTTGCAGCGGAAGTTAATCAGTTTCATTGCCATAATGGTAATAAAATTATTGTTAACTATAAATTTAAGAAGTGTCGTTATAATACACTAAGTTTACTGAATATGAAACAAACTGAGTTTTCTTTCCGATTTAGATAAAGATTGAAAATCTAAAAAATATATAAACTAGTTTTTATCATTATGACTGGTGAATGTTCACTTTTTTTTCTGTGTTTATGTTGTGTTAAAATGCACTTTAAATGACTATAATGAACATTATACACCATAATTTCTAAAAGCAAGGCTATTTTATAGTTAGGTCCTATCTTTCGAAATTTCTTCAGGGTAAGTAAAAGAATTCGAATAAAAATCTTATTTGTTGACAGATTTTAAGAATTTGAAACTAAGATTGACTAAATTTAGGTAACATTTAAAGAAAAGTTTACATGGTGTAATCATTATATACAATATTTTGTATAATTATTATAGCTTTTTAAACTCACACTTTTACGGAATTTTAGCACAACATTCCTCCCCCTTTGTGATCAATAAGTAATAGGTTAGATAATATAATTGGAAATAATAAAAGTATAATATTTAAATATAATAATATTTTTGTATGTGATGTATCTTGAATAAATGTACCTAAATCCCAAGCTTTCTTCACATCAAGTTTTCTCAAAAGCTTCACCATAAATCTACAAAATTAATCAATTTTTAAGTGCAATATCATATCGCCAATAACATTGAAATCAAAAGTCCAAAATAAAATATAATTTAAACAAGGACAATTATGTCCCAAAAAAGATGCAAATATCAAGTTAAAGGAGGAGCAGCTTTTAGTGCCTAATAAAAAATACGTCATACAATACAAATAACCAATGATAGTATACTTTGCAATTGACCTATTGTAAAATGTATACTGGCCTATCGTTGGTCATTTGTATCGTATGACGTCTTTTTTACTTGGCACTATAAGCTGCTTTGTTAAAGGATAAATCAAAAAACGTTGACCTTGTTTGATCAGAATATTTGTATAATCCAGGTAGAAGTTGACACACAAGGTCATGGTCTTCGTCATCTTGTCGACAAAGCTCACTACAATACAGGCTTCCACAACTAACACATTCAACTGAAATATATAATTTAGTTTATTTAATTGCACGCAGATGTCTATTTACTTTAACACTACTAGCTATGCCCCTAGAGGCTTCATCTTCTTGTCAACAAAGCTCACTACAATACAGGCTTCCACAACTAACACATTCAACTGAAATATATAATTTAATTTATTAAATTGCAGACAGATGTCTCTTTTCTTATAACTAGGGGTGTAGTGAGTGGGAGGATTGGGGGGGAGGGGGGGGGGGCAGCTAGGTGAAGCTAAGAGTACTGAAGTAATGTGGAAATGACAAAAAGTGAATTTCTGCACTTTTAATGAATCGGGCCATGCTTTAATTACAGACCTACTGACAGAAACTTAGACTCAAAGAGTAGCTTCGCTACTAAAGACACAGTTAGAGTATCGAACACCTTTATAAAGTCCAAACTACATAAACAGAACATAACTTTGTAAGTAAATATTCATATCATGATGTAATTTTCATGAGTGATATTTTACCTAAAAAGAGTGAGGAGTGTAAATTGACTTATTAAAATTAAGCAACTATTATAATTTAATCTTATTTAAAAAAAGATAAGTATTTTTTTAGGGGGGTCTTTTTTCTTGGGAAGTTGTGGGAGGGTGTTGGTACCAACCTCTCAGATAGTTATAAAACCTCCCCGCCCTTTAAGAAGCTTCATTGTAAAGAGGAACTGTATCGGTTTGGCGATTAGCGAGATCATTTGCTACACAGAGAAACAATTTACAGACTTCTTGTTTGTTACTTTCCCAGAAAGATATACCAAAGTTATAGAATAGCTGCGATACAACTAGTGGAATATATGCCTTAGTACATGCAAGTAAACTTATATTCCCCACCCTTTTGGACATTGAGACACGTCTTTGAACTCATCCGTAGCAAGCAAAGTCATCTCTTGTCACGTAAAAGAGTCGTTTTTTTCTCTCTCGAGCGAAGCAGCTCTAAAATCGGAACTTTTTTTATAAGTAGGACTATTACAAATGTTATACTGCCTTAATTTATATGAAATTATATAAAAATGTCATCTTTGGTGATTCATTTACGATAACTGTTATTATTTTCCCAATTTTGTTTACATTATTGCTGCGCTACTTGTGAAGTGAACATTAGTGTCCTTGTTAGTAACTATGTAACTATGAAAGGGGTTAAATAATATATTTTAAGTTTTTAGAACTCTTTTAAAGTTGCTTAAGATTTCAACTTTTTTTATTTTCAATTTCTATATCTTTGTCTGTCTATCTATCTCTTTATTTATTTACCTATCTATCAATCTATCTATCTATCTATCTGTCTATCTACCTATATACCTGGATTTATGAATTTATTACAACAGTTTTGACAATGTGTCTCTATACAGCCTAAGGCAATTATTAGTTTTGTTACACAACAATTATTATTATTATGTCTCTAACAAGCGTTCACACAACTACAAAATATTATCCTATATTTTGTATGAAAGTTAAGACTTCAATAACTACTGAACCCATTGAGTTCCATCTTTGGGGAAGCTTCACATAGTCCCAAGAATGGTTCAAGGCTGTTATATTTTTAGATCTAAGACTTGGAATGGTTTCAGGCTCTTTATAGGCCGTCTCCATCCTTAACAGCCGCTAGAATAAAATAAGACAACATATTTGGTAAAATTTCATACAATTTGAATAAAAAAAAGTATTGATTAATTCTGTTTGAGTTATAATTATTTGCTGCTTGCTTTCTACTATTTTAGCAACTAACTTACAAAGGACAGCCCAAAGTTATAATGTAGCTGCGCTACTAATAACAAAATTATTCCTTGCATGACGATGTGTACAAAAGGAGAACTTCTAAACAGCTCGTCATTTCGTTTCAAATTTATCACCTAACAAATTTAAATAGAACAATAAAAGCGTCTTAAAGCAGCTAAAAAGCGTAATAATTTGGGAAATCTACACTTTTACATTTCATATTAGCCGTTTAAAACCTTTAATTTAAATTAATCTGTCATATCTGCACAAGGTTATATTGCTTTGTGAAAAGCGTCATTTATTAAAGTGACTTAATTTGGGACACCTGCCATACTAGGGGAGGGGGATAGTTAATAATTTTGGGGAGAGAACAATTGATATTTTATTGACGGATCGCTAGGTTTTCTATTTTATTATTCTATGCCTCGACAAAATCTTTTGAAATTCGCGGTGATGATTTCTTTCGCGTCATTGTTTCTATTTTTTTATCTGAAATTATAACAAAGATGACAAAATCCATAAAAACGAAAAACATCCAATTAGACAAACGAGGCTAGACATAAAATAATAATGGATTCAATTCAACATTCAAAAGTCTAACAAAAGTTCTATGTAAATCTGACCCAAATTACTTAAATATAGATATGATTCGCTTTACAACATTTTGATCATATGCAGGAAATGAAGTCATTCCTAATAAATGAACAATCGGACTTTTTTCCTGGACAAACCCTAAATGCAAAAAAGTTTCGCTTTTCAAAAATCTTGAAAATTCTCTGCCTATTTATTTTTATAAGCTTGACAAAATTGTTTTCTGTACATATTATGTAATAGTACGCTGATAGTCAGGAATCTAAAGGGATAAGACAATGGCCTATATAATTGATGTAGATCTCCAATGATGTGATGATACACAAAATTACCCTTCTGTAGATTACAATTAGTGATTAAAACGTTTGAACACTCAACTTAATGAACCAACCAATCAAAGATTAATAATACCAAAGATGGATAGTCAACCAATAAGAAAATGTTATGGTAAAACTTTGGGGACTAGTGTAATAAACAGTCCAATATCCCCTAAATCCCTGTCTAATAGTAAATATATACTCTTCAGCTTAGTCATTATACAACAAGGGTGATAGTATTAAAAGCGTAGCTCGTGAATCCATATCAATTTACAAAATTGATAGTAGAATGCCTTCTTATTCTAGTAATTTTGCATAAGTTTAAGACTAATGGGATGATTCTAACATCTTAAAAATAAATGAAAAGTTGGAAAAAAACAAAACAAAAAAATTCTTGGCTTTAAAAAAACATCAAAAGAAAAAAAAGAAAGAAAAACCTGACTTGAAGTTACAATTTTACTTTTTATCTGTCTAGAATTTTATAAAGTGCTGATTTTGCCTAATTTTACTACGACGTAAATTTTTCAGAAATTATCTCATCCTTTTTTTTAGCGCGACGTATTTCTACATTTAGTGTTGCCCCTATGCCCGTAGGTACATCTAACAGTAATATATCGTATCTAATTAGAATTATTCTATCGAGTTAAAACTTTGCATTTTGGATACGATTCCGATTCCCAGGAAAAATCGGTACTATATTATAGGCGACGTATATCTATTATTAATTCTGAAAATATAGGTGCGCCAAATCATCCTGTATTAACCCCATAAGACTTAGAATCTGGGTCGATACAGTAAGGTAAAGGTTAAGGTCCGGGCCCCAACTTTTAGGGTAGCGCAATTTTGCAATAGCGTAACATCAAATTCTAGTTCTAATCCTTCTGTCTTACAAAACGATGTCACTCTTCAACTCATTTGTTTGTTGAGCTGTGCATCTTTTGATGTTGTAATCCTTGTTATATTTGCGTTTTAATTTAAACGCCAAAAAAATATTGGAAAGCAACATTATCTGTAATAGAGAAACGGCTTCACAAACTATTATTGACGAACAGTCAGATTTTGGAATAAATGTATATGTATAACATCTCAAAATAAAAGTAGCTGCACTTAGGATTAACACAGCCATACCAATGATTATAATTGTGGGAAAATTTGCCTTGCCGAACTTAGGAATAAATCAAATATAAGAGTGTGGGTAATTATTCGTTTTTTTGTTTATTACTATAGGTCAGTTTATGTTATGTTGTATTGGTTAATGGTTAATAATGATAATTAAATACACTATTTCCTCTCCCCCTTCACCCACCGTACTTTATCAATAATAGGCACGAAAATATTAATTTCCAATTTATTGCTTTTGTTTAGAGAATTTTAAAATTATAAGATGCTCCACTTTTGTACATTATCGTCCCTGTTTGAGTTAAACCTAAATTGCCCTATAAATACCTTAAATACTTGCTAAAGAGAAAGAGACGAAATAAACCGAATAATGCAAACAATTTGACTAAAGTATAACATTTGATTTTCAGGGTATCGGACGCCTAAAGGAAAGGAGGGGCAACCATTCTTTGGGTTGCTACTCCGACAAAAAATGGATGTTCTCTATCACCATTTCTTTCGTGGAGGGGGGAGGGGGGGGTTTGTGTCCCCTTCCCTCCTATATAGATCTTAGTTTGATATGTATATGTTGCTATATCGAGCTACTCCGACAAAAAATGAATGTTCTCTATCACTATTTCTTTGGTGGACGGGGGAGGGTATTTTTGTGTCCCCTTCCCTCCTATATAGATCTAAGTTTGATATGTATCAAAACATTTCCCTAATATTAAATCCATTTATATATCATACTGAACATTTACTAAATAATTTAATGTTTCATTTTTATAATCATATTTAATACAATTTGTATGTTATTTATCACTATGAAAAATATTTAGATGTTACAAGCATACTTATCTGTAATTTAGGCATAACTATTCTGTTAAATAATTGTCAATAATCTTTGCAGGATTTTTATATATCATCAAATCATTATACAGAACTTTTCAAAAATATAAGTATGTTTTGATATATTGAGAAAGTATTTATAACTGTGCCTAGTTGTTAGCTGTGCGCCCAGAGACAAGAATATGTCAACTAATGCTGACTGAAACTTTCACATTTTTAGTTTGGGCGGCGCCACTAGGATACACCCAGCAGCACTATGTAATACACAACAAAATAGTTTGTGGTAAAGATACACTCTGCACTGTGTGCTAGACATTAAAATAAGTTTAAGGTAAAGAAACATCCAACACTGTGTGCAATATAAAAAAATAAGTTTGAAGTAGAGATACACCCAGCACTATGTGATACACACCTAAATAAGATTAAGGTTAAGATACACCCTGCACTTTGTGCTAGACAACAAAATAAGTTTGAGGTAAAGATACACCCACCACTGTGTTATACACAACAAATAAGTTTGAGGTAATGATACACCCAGCACTGTGTGCTAGACATCAAAATAAGTTTTAGGTAAAATGAGATACACTAAGATATTTAAATGTAGATTGGTAATCAACTATAAAATCCAAAATGTTTCTCCTTGAAAACTTAAATTTTGTTAAAATAAGTAATACAATATTTAGGTTTTGTGCTACTTTGCACAAAATTGTCCTTGATATATGATTTTTTAGGCCTAAAGTTTAATTTTATGGTTAATAATTACAATAAATGTTTTATCCGAAAGTAAACGAAGTGACGAACAGACATAATCTAATTATAGAGTAGGGACACTTCTAAATACTAGCTTATAGTTCATATCATCGATTATTTGTTTGAAATGTCGTCATACTTGACTAGAAAAAAAGATATTATATTTATTAGACTATAAAAGTTGGAAAGATTTTTAATCAATATAATAGATTTGAAATCTGCATAAAATTTTAAGGATTTTTTATAAAATTCGTTTTTTATATAATTCTTTATTTAAAGGCGCAAATACGATTTAAGTTAATAAATTTTGACCAATAGGATAGCTGGATTGGAAACTACCTACGCTCTAATTGGTTGAATGATGTACGTCACTTAAGCTTCTCCAATCAGAGCGCAGATAGTTTTCAATCCACCAATCACAGATCTCAAAATTATCTAACTTAATTTGTATTTGCGCCTTTAAATAAAGAATTATATAAAAAACGAATTTTATAAAAAATCCTTAAAATTTTATGCAGATTTCAAATCTATTATATTGATTAAAAATCTTTCCAACTTTTATAGTCTAATATTTATTGCAGTTTTTCGCTAAAATCAATATGAAAAATTAATAAAATTCATTCTTGTTTTGTTGCTTTTAAAAACTAAGATTGAAGTGGAGGGTTGACTAGACTACCCCCTTAATTTAAGTGCCCCTATTAATAATTTGAATTTAAATAATCACAGCAATTGTTTCTTCAGTTAATTATTAATTAATAACTTTTTCTCATTAAAAACTTGTAAGGTGTACCCCAAAAATACAAACCTGTATCTGTATGAGTTATCGCCGGGTTAATGGTTACTGTATTTATAAGTCCTAATTGCAAGTCCATAGTCATTTCCCATTCAGAGGGGAGTATTTGATCTGTTTCCTCAATCTTAAATATATGAACTTGTTTTATAAATAACTATTTTTTTCTCATCATTTTTGACAATTTATTTAACATTAATCAACAGATTTATAAAATTAAAATTACGTAAATTTAAAGTTTGATTAAAATAATTAACAAAAATCATACTAGATATATTGTTGAACTTACAAAACGAAAACGGTCATAACCCGAAAAGATGACATAAAATTTAATTATATTATACATACATGTTGGAGGAGATTAAGAAAACTGAGGGCAAAAAAACGAAAAAGGTTACCCCCCACCCCCCTTGTGTTCAATTTAAAAGATAAATATGTGTTTTTTAAAATAAGATAAACTTAATTAAAGTTGCTAAGATTAATCTGTTTCAAATGAATTTGAAATCCTCATGTTGATCTCTGAAACAGTAAAACAGGTTAATCTGATATAGTTGACTACTACAATTCCAAGATCAGTGAGACCAAACACACTTAATCCAAACCAGAGGCCAAGTGAACTCCCTTTTTCAAGAAATATATTCAATGTTGTTTAACCTAAAATTGTCAGGGGAAGGGGCTTTGAATGCCCTTCCCCCTTCCGTTTTTTCTATTTCATTTTTTCTTTGTTAAAAAGAAAGAGCTGTAATTAACTGACTATTCAATGGAGTATTGTGACACATATGGGCTTTTATTTTTTTTCAACAGGATGCCAGCAAACCTGGCAGTGTAATCCAGGTAAAGAGCAATTCTTTTTTTTTTACTTCAACGAAGCTTTAGAAATGAGCAAAATACTAAAATATCCCATAAAAAGTATATAGCAATAAATAAAACTATCGAGGTAAATTCCAGGTTCCAGGTATGACCATGCAGGCCCCGACCCTGTATGTCTCCCGACAAGTTTTCACCTAGAAACCTGAAATTTTTAACTTAAGCTTATCTTTAATGTCAAAATTTAAAAAAATGAGTAAATTGAAATAATCTCTTAACAAATTGTTCTTCTAATTCAATATAGAATTTCTTGAATAGCTAAACACATGCTCTAATGAAATAAATATTAAATATACATATTTGTATAAATATATATTTTCAAATTTCCTATATCAATGATGAAGCTCGAGAGACTGTACGTTAAATATTTACTGGTATAAGGAAAATCCTTGGCAAATGTGAGCTTGATCATGTTGGGATGGTCAGAGTAATAAAATTTGAGTCGGGTTGTGACAGCTGTAACTTGACAAGGTTTAGGACACAAATCTTCAATACTGTTGTAGTTGTTATACAAGAACGGTGTTAGTTTATTCTGATAAGAATCTTTTGTTAAATTTGATAAATATTTGGTGGCATTGCATATCTTGAGTGATGACATCCATGGGGGATTACAACCAATATCTGGTAAAACAAGAGATTGAATTTTATCATCAACACAATGTTCAAATTTATTACTTTCATAGAAAAGACAGTTATCAGGCGATCTTGGATCATAGATTGAGTATTTCTTCAGGCTTACCTCATACCAATGTCTGTGAGATGGATTAGACTGAATATTGATTCCTTTCTGGTTTTTAAGATTGATTGAGTAAAAGGTTTTCATTTCATTTTCAGTAACATACACAGAATATTTGTTTGTAGATTCATTTTCAGGATAAATATTAAGAATATGGGATGGGTTGTAGTTTTCTAAATTCCAGCAAAATCCCCAGAACCCAATATAAAACTTCTTTTTTAACATATTTGAGTACATATCTTTTTCATGAAAAATGCCAGAAATACCACCATCAACTCTAAATTTAATTTCAGGATTAAGGCTTGTCTCCAGTAATTGGTCAAATGTTTTGTTCATGTGGGTCCCCCATGTTACTACTGATCCATTTCTATTTTCTTGTATACCATTTAGAAATACTCCTGAGTAACCAAATTCTTTTGCTTTTGTTTCATTTATCTGGTTAAAGGGGCAAATAGTTATTAGAGGAGGTTCAATATTATCTATTGATTTAATTTCAGATATGTCAGCTAACTGGGAATTCAATAACTTATCAAAACTTGTCTTGAATTGGATTATAAACATTACAGATGAAACAATCAGAACCAAACATTTGAATAATTGTAACCTACTAAACTTCATATTATAAAATGTTTAAATAAAATTGAATAAAAGTATTACTTCTCTAATTGTTAAAATAGAACTGGCTGCATTATTATAGAAATAATTTTTGAAGTGTATAATGACAATGTATAATTTATTATCAACTACCTAAATTATGAAGAAAATATGTACAATAAAAGCCTTAATTATTATAATTTGTTTTCAATACAAAAATATGTCCTGTTAAATCGACTAATTTACCAAGTTTTACAAGTAGCAAGTTGATCCGATTTTTCCTCAACATAAAAATAATGTTCAGATTCGAGATTGAAGATTTATTTATCATGTTTAGCAGATGCAAATATTTTTGATTGCTGTTATTTCATGAATGTGAAAACTCTTACCATGCAATAAATTCAAGACATGTCACCAGAGCACTTTATTCTTTTCTTTGTCACTTATGTTGAGGCAATATGAAACAAATTATTGGATTATAGATAATTAGTGACTGTACACTCTAGAACTTGGTGCTTTTACACAAAGTGTCTCTTAAGAAATCAACTCCCCCGACCTTTTTTGGATAAAAAATTTAAATAAGTCGTAAAGGGTAGTTTTTCCACCTATACATAACCCTGCATAACCGATTGGGTTTGAAATATTGCCACGGTCGTAGCGGTCATGCGTCTTGCGTCACATTGGCAGGGTGACGCAAATTTCAGATTTCATTTTTCGCCTTTTGATTTACTATTTTCCTCTATAAGATAAAACCGATGCTTGCTAGATTATCTAATTCGCTATAATATAAAGATAAATTTTTCTCAAATCGCCAAATCTGGGGTCTGAAATTTGCGTCACCCTTACAATCTGAAAGTGGGGAAGAGAAAAAGAGATGGGGTAGAACCGGTTATCATAATGTTTTATCTTCTTGACTTTAAGTTAAACTCTATCGCATAACCTGTAGTCGCAAAAAGAAGAAGGGGGATGGGGTAGCATTGCTCAACAGGATACTTTGTGTAAACGTGTGAGTATTCCTGTAATCTTTTGGTAAACAGCTGAAAATTATCAAAGGACACATAAATTTTTCACAAAAAATTTAAGACAAAAATATTATGTGTTACAAGATTATAAAATAAGGTATAAATGTTGGTGTTGAATGTTTTTTATTGCTGTCATATCCATTTTCCCTTTCAGCAATTTATGCATTTTATATTGATTTTTCATTATGACAGCAATTTAGAATGAATAAAAATAATAAAATAAAACGGGTAATATACATGCATTCCATCGCCATTTGAGCCTTAAGACACTAATCATTTTTCTTTACTTATTTAAAAAGCTATATAAAACTAGCGACGCTCCCCCCCCCCCCCCCCATAGCCTCTAGACTTTGCTAAAAGAGGTAAACAAAAAAACAGTAGTGGTGGTGCAGCACCAATGTTTTAATTATCTGCATAAAAACACAATGGTGCACCAATGTTTCACTTACATACATCAAAATTGGGGGGATTTAAATTTTTTTTTTTTTTTTGAGGGGGGGGTTGGGGATGTAAAAGGTATTCTTTTATTTTTCCTCCGTATCCAAACACACCTGTTTCTAAATACATTGCATTGGAAAAGATTAGCAATTAATTAATAATAAAAAATTATGTAATTGTCATCACAATCATTATTTGCAAAGTATTAAGTGTGTTTTAAATTTCAATGCCTTTATTTAGGCATGTCTGATTTATACATATTAGATTAAATTTTAATTTTCAACGAAGCCATTTCAGTATCCACCTGGAAATCTCATGGTTTTCTGCAAATTTGATGTTATGCTACAAATTGAATATAAGTACTTTTTTTCCTTATCTTTGATAACTTTTTAACCAACTTAAACTAGAATTTTAAGTCTTTTTTGTTTTATTCTTTCCTATTTTAAATTCTTTATTATAGAAATAAGATTTAACTATCTATGATTAATTTTAGAAAAATACTATACAATATGAAGACTGCAATTAATGGCTCTATTTTGAATCGTCAGTAAAAAGTAATATTCATCAGAAATAAGCAGAAATGATAAGAAAAAAACAAAACAAAATTATACAGTATTTATTTAAATTTTGCAAAACTTATTTTTTTTGTGAAATAGTCTGATAGTATTTTTCTTGGTTATGTTCAGTAAGTTTTGTTTGCTTGGAGAATGATTTTTTAGCAGCATTCTATTTAGGACCATTGTCTCATTTTCTATATCCCTGGATATATTGATATAAGTACTATATGCCAATTTCTTACATAGGTGAACTATCTAAACAAATTCGTAAACTTTTATTTAAACATAATTATAAATAGTGTACAATTCATCAAAAAATACTGTAATTGAAAACTTTGAATCGTCAATATTCTTACAATAATGATTTTTAATGACTTATTGTTTACAAAAAAAGTATACTCATGATTATATGTTTTGCAGAATGAAAGTTTTGATATTTTTTCTTTGATTATCAATACAGTTTTGGTAAAAGTCAATATATTTGTTATTTAAGGAATCATTCTTTTTGCATGTAAGGAATGTTGATGGAAATTAGCCACAAATTTATATCTAAACAAAAGTTGTATTCTTGCAATTAATTTTTAAAATGATCTCGAATTGTAAACATTTTATGAAGTCTATATAATATTAAATATTTTATAATATTCAAATCAGAAAATCAGATGGGATGGATCCAAGGACGTCCAAGCTTTTTTGATAATTATAAATTGAAAAATATAATTTTGGGAGGGAGGGTCAATCTGTATTTCTTAGAGGCAAGGATGTCCAAGCTATTTTATTTGAATGGGAAAAAACAAAAAATTGAAAAGTTTGAGGGTGCCTACCATTTTTAGCACCTTTTTATATGTAGATTTTTTAATATGACACTGGTATTTAAATTGTCACACATTTAAATATCATGCTCCTAGTTTTAAATATCTTTGTAAATCATAACTGAATTAAGAAAAGCTAATAATTTTTATTGTGTCCTAACTTGATTTACAACCCATAAATTGTTATCATTCATATATAAATACTTTTAATTCGCTTTATAATATTTAGTATTAGTAATGTTCTGTCATCATTTGGAAATTGAATTGTAAATTATCAATGATTGTTTATGAATATTTTTTCTATTACTGTTTAAGATCAAAAACTATTTTCTTAGCCCATAATTGAGTTTATATATATTGTATATTTTGCTTTGCAAATTGGCAATATACAGTAATTTTTAAAACAAAAAATTAAATTATTTCAGAAGCACAGAGAGAGAGCAAAAGCTTGGAAAACAAAATAATGAAATTTAAAAAATCTAAGAAACAGGTGAACAAACTTAGTAGATTAATTATCACTAGCGGCTACGCCCCTAGAGGCCTCTAGTGGCACTTTAAATGTTTTATTTTAGTTTCAGATATCTAATTTGAGAAATAATTGTCTATATTGCGTTTAAGTCTTTACGCAAAAAAAATTGTTCTCCATTTTTGTGATTTCTCTTGAGAGGGTGGTGGTACCCGCCCCCAAAATAGTTCTAAACCTTCCCGGGACCTATGAGAAGCTACCCTGTTAGTGAGAACCCGATCGGTTCAGCGGTTAGCGAGATCCTTTGGTACAAACATGCAAACACAAAGACGAACAAATATCCTGTTACTTTATTATAAGGATTGCATTTTCACATTTGAACAATTCTTACAATAAATTAACATGACCTTTATCTGTCTGTTTATTTGTCTTTCTGTCTGTACCAAAGGATCTTGCTAACAATTGAACCGATAAACTATTTTGCGGGAATTCACACAAATATTTTTTTTCTTCCAAAAAGTTTTTTATGTGAGGGAAGGTTGGTTCTTAAATGCTTTTGGTGGGATTTTGCTAAATGATTTTTAAAGGAACCATGCAAGAAATATATCGCTTTAACTGCTGAAAAACTGCCACGAGTTGACCCAATACCAAAAATTTGAAGCCTCCAGCTTCAAAAACAAAAAAGTTATAGACATTTCAAAATCATATTTTTAGTACAATAAAAATTTTGAAAGTTTTTCATTGCTAATAATAGAATTTTCATCATTAAAATACGTCGCCCAGAAAGAAAATTATAAGCTTATTTTTGGCAGAAACTTAGGATGCCAGTAACTGATAACATTTTTACAATATAATGTGGTATCCGCCGAGGATAAATGGCAGACACCGGAGTTCAATTAGATTACGGCAGTGTGACAGACGTGGACACCTTACTATAGAGAAGCTACGCTTCTCTAGCTTTCACTAGATAATGATCAACATCTATTTTCAGTTGTCACTTTATTGAAGGGTTAAGAGATACTGGAGCTATATACAACAAACAATAATTACATGGATAGGAATAAATAATCATAACATAAAAGCATAAATAATACATATACAATGGTCAGTTTGGGCAATAATGATTCCCCCATCCCTGGAAAGGGTGGGGGAGAATTAAGAATACAGTTAACCATAATAAACATGACAGATTCAATCATTAATTCTAAGCGTAGGGAGGGGGTCACTAGACCCCTTCCCCAGGACTCGGGGGAGGGTCATTGACCCTCCACCGAACCCCAGATCAGGGGTGCCATCGCCATGGCTCACGGTTGCCGAATACCACAACTCTCCCCTCGGAAGGCTGGGAGGTGGTTTCCCTACCAGACTTCTGACAGTGGTTGAGGCCTTCGGCCCGCTCCTTAGGGCTAAAATATATACAAACGATAATGATTCAATGGAATCCTAGTGGTGAGTATCTTCTTAGGGTTGATGGGCTCCCAATGTGGGATAGAAGGCAGAGGCTGACTTGGGTTGGATACGTTGGTCAGCGCCGGCAGGTATCAGGTTTGCTGGTGGCACAGTTGTTGCTGGAACGGTCAGCAGTGGGGCCTGCTGGTTGTTGTTGGCAGCGGCTGGGGCACTGGCTGCCAGGTTGATTGTCTAAGCAGCGGCCTGTCCTCCTGAGGGGCCGCGGGGTCTGCCAGAGGGCGGTCCTGGCCTACCTGGGCGGTCATGCCCGCTGTCAGTTGATTTCATAGACACCATTTCCTCGGCTGCTTCCCTACCGATGGGAATGGCATCCCAGTCCACTGAAAAGTCCCGGGACTTGGCATGGTTGAGCCTGGCTCTAGCCAGCGCTTTCCTATATAAAGCTGGATGGTACAGGAACACTTGTGATATCGCATTCAGGGCTGCCCGGACTCCTCCCTGTGCTGCTGCCAGAGAAATGATGGTTAGGTCCCCCAGCAGTTTGAGGATCAACAACAGCAAGCACAGTATGGCTGCGCCATCTCCCCACTCGTGGATGGCTTGTCTAAATCCTGCCCAGACATCCAGGGCTGCCTCTCCTTCCTCCGCCAGTCGGTCAATGTTGTAGGACACTATCCCATGGTCTCCTGTGGCCGAACAGCTGCCTTGCTGAACGCAGGAGCCATAGGATAGGCCGGTCAGCATGGCACTCTTGTATGCTGGGAACGCCAGCAGTTGTTGCCAGTCGTTCAACTCAGCCTGCGAATACAAACCACCTGAACTGAAGTCATCTAAGGGTTCTGTCAACAACTGCTTAGGCGTATCCAGCGGGGGTGGCCTCTTCTTGGGAGCAGGGGTTAACTCTATCCAGCCTTCCTCCGCGTGCACAGTCAGGGGGTAGGTGGAGGAGCAGGGAATCTTGGTGGCGTGCTCACTGTATACCCGTGTCACAGCGTCTACAAAACCTGTGGGCTCTACTGGCACTTTGTCCCAACACTCCTTGTGTTCGCGGACAACATACTTGTGCCTTTGGCAGGTCAGCTGCAGCAGGATGTCTCCCCTCAGTACCGAGAACGTGCTCCCCTGGACACGCACCGGGTGGGCCGGATCTAGTTGCTGGAGCTTCCAGCAGTTGGCCGCTACTTCTTCTGCTGCAGTGCTTTTCATGCGCGTTTCCAGGGTAAACCCAATATAACCTGCATGGATCTGTGCTTGAAGGGGAACGTCAACATCCCTGGCCGACACTCTGGGCAGCGCAGCCGCGGCTGGGTCAGCTGCCACGAACAACGCTGGATGGTTGGTGGCATGGGCTTCGAAGTCGCAGTTCACAATCGAGGTGGGGTTGGTCATGTTGATGAAAAACTGGGCCTGATGGTCAACCAGATATGCATCCCTCACCAGGCTGGGCTGGAGGCTGCGGATCAGCCTCAAGGGGCAATCTCTTCCCAGGTGGTCCCACACGTAGGTTGCTTCCCCAGTGATGCAGGACAGCTCCGAATGGGGACACTCTAGGGTCAGGTGGTCAGACTGGGACTCCACCCGTCCATCCTCCACCACATAGGTCTCCTCCTTGACCAGCAGCCGCCGCTCCTGGAGCACTAATTCGTTGCGGTATAGCTGGCCCTCAAAGTGGACGTCCTCCCCCTCGCAACCCACCCCCTCGGGGCTGTTGACGAGGGCGCCCACCATGTCGATGGTGAAGAACAGGGGGTGGTTCAGCTGGAACGTCAGTGGCTGGGTCTTGCCTGGCAACGTGTATACTCGGTTCCTGGCCAGGTCTCGGCACGCTTCTGGGTCTATCTTGGTTGGCCTCATGAGGGTGGGGACCGAGGTCACCTTGAGGTGACCCCATACCCCACACCTGAATGTCCACTGGGACACGGTGAGCTGACAGCTGAACCCAGTGGTTTCCCTCACCTTGACTTGCTGCAGGACGTGTACTTCATGGCCCAGGGGCACCTCCTGGTGTAGGGGCTCCGTGTCACACATCTTTTCTTTATTGTAAGACGTGACATGGGTGGGGTTGGCACAGTCCCACCCCACCAGGACGTAGCTGGTTGTAGGCCACACGGCTGCCAGCAGGAGGCCCCACAGGACCATCCACCAATGGGAGAGGCTTCCAGGTAACCATCTTCCTCGTACACGCGGCTGGGGATCTTCAGCTCTGGTCACGGCTGCTTCTTGGGGCTGGACACGGCTGGGCTGCTCCTGGCTAGATACAAATTTCCATTGAGCGTTATCTGTATGCGGCCGAGGCACCCCGATACCCTCCCCAATGACAGACTGGCAAGCGACTGGCACTTGCCTGGGTGTCGGCTCCCCTAGCCCTAAGTGCTCCCTTCCCTTGTCCAAGGCATGCCCAGTGGCATGGGGCTGAAGTGCATGTGGCACAGGCTCGCCCTTACTCACTGCCCTCCCCTGCCCTAGGAACTCAGGTGCATGTGGCACAGGCAAGTCCTTATTTTCCCAAATTTCAATCTCCCCAGCCTCAGGTGCAGGGGGCACAGGCAAGGCTGGGTGTTTACAATATTTTGGATACAACACATTTAACAAATTCAACTTATCCTGATGTTGAGCAGCTGGGTTCCCTTGGCTGGCAGGGGGCTCTGGATGGCATGTAGCTGGACTCTCCCTGCAGGCTGGTGGCGCTGGCTGGCATGTAGCTGGGCTCTCCCTGCAGGCTGGTGGCGCTGGCTGACTGGGGGTGACGGGTGTCACCCCTTCCTCTGGGACCGCTGGCTCGTTCCAGGATTCAGGTCTCTCGGTGGCGGCGACGGTTGTCGCCCCAGACATCAGGTTGGAGGCTGGCTCGTTCCAGGATCCAGGTATCTCGGTGGCGGCGACGGTTGTCGCCCCAGGCACCAGGTGGGAGGCGCTGGATAGCACCCCCCCATCATCCCAGGTGGCGACGCCGGGTGGCGTCCCATACATCGATGCAGAGGTGCTGGCTAGCACCTCCTGCCTCTCTCGTTCAGCGGCTGCCAGGGCCTCCCCATACACCGTCTCAGGGACGCTGGGCAGCGCCCCTCCATTCTTGCTGGGTAGGTTCAGTCGGGCAGGTTCCATCATGTTGAGGCTAAAAGGCTGGGGCCTCAGCACCTCTGGCTCGGCTATGTTGTTGGGCTGTACCAGCTCTGGCCCCAGATGGTTAAGACTGAAGCCTAGGCCAACCCGGTTGGGTTCAGCCGCACCGCCCAGTACGTTGATCCTAGCTGGGACAGTCCCAAACTGCGGCATCCCATCGGCTCGGTCCGCAGCTCTGGGGGCGGCTGCTTGCTGTGGTGGTGCTGGGGGCGCGCTCCCTTCCATATGGGCCACTCTGCTGGGCTTCCCTGGAGGGGCACCCTTGTCGGCGGTGCGCCTGCGGCTGGCTACCTGGGCCCAGTCGGCTCTACAATCGGCCGCCGTGTGACCGTCATAGTGGCAACGCTCACACTTGGCAGAACGGTCACGGCGTGGCTGGGTGCGTCTCTCCTCTAGGCTAACTTCCACAGGCGTTGGGCAGTCTCGCGCTCGGTGGCCTCTCCCCTGGCAGCGGTAGCAGCGGCCTGGAACCTTGTCATCTGGAGCGACCTTCCCCATCTGGTGGAGACCCGGAGCCAAGGAGCCAATCTCCATTGGCTCCGACTCGTCATATTGGGGCAACTGGATGCAGGCAGATCCAGTCAGCCCGTCGGTCGAGTCCACTAAGCACACACCTTCCTTCAGCTGCTTAGTAACCATGGTCACGGTGAACATGGCCTTACGAGTGTACTCAGGTACACTCGTAATTTCATGGTTCATCATGAGGCGTTTTACGTTGGCGTTACGAATTCCACGATTTAATTCGTCCACCAACAACTCAAGATCCTCATGGTTGTAGGCGTCCCTATACAAGGCACACTTAGTTGATATGTACGCTTGTATAGGTTCTGTCGAGTGTTGCTTGTAATCCCTAAACGCTTGTTTAAGCGTTTGGGATTCAAAAGCAGGGCGAAATAGCAACTCACACTCGGTCTTGACCTGTTCGTAGGTCAAGGCTTGGCCTGCCTCGCCAAACAGATGGGACGCCATTTCCGCCGCTTGCCCTACCAGTGACAGTAGTAGGGCGTTGCGGCGGTTGAGGGAATCATGAGGTGGTACGCGGTAAGCCGCCCATGACATCTCAAGTCTGCGGATATGTGCCGACCAGGATTGCTTGGGCGGCCCTCTAAACTCCGGCAGATTGCTCAGCATCAGCTTGCGGTACTCGGCTGGGGCCGGCTGAGGGTCATCCTGGAGCCATCCTGGGGCTTGGTCACCTCCTGGGGCTTGATGCTGGTCCATTGGGTCAACGGTGAAACGGCGGGCACAAAGTTATACAGTACTAAAATTGAATGGTTTGTCACTTGAGGCTTCCTAGCCTAACAGCCAACACTGTTTGTATCACTAGGTTGGGAGTTTTAGTTACAAAGATATAACTTAGCTGTACTTATCACTAGTTAGGTGTTGAGGTTGTAGGGTAGGCTGGTAGAGGTAGATAGATGTTGAGGGTCTGAACTGCTGTCAGGAACTGATTGGGTTTTCCCTTATCACACTAGAGCTAGAAGGAAAGAAACTTGCAATTCTTTATTTGCTAAAAATACCCCTGTTAAATGCTATGGAGTAGCTCCGCTCTGGTGTGAGTGTGTGTGTGTGTGTGTGTGTGTGTGTGCGTGAAATCTCCTGTCCTTGTAACGCGCGTTCGCGCCGTCCAATCCGCGCACACGGGGAAAACGCGCTCTCACCCCTCAACTCGCTCTCTCATTGGTCCGCTTCGTCCGTTGGATTTATGATATTTTCCGCACTCTGTTGCGCTACCCGTGAATGGCGCTCTGTGTATCCGATCGCTAGCTCCACACTACAGACGGACTTAGTCTAGTGTGGGTAGGAAGGGGGAAGCGCGTGAGGGGACGGGGGTAACTCCGTCCGTTCCCCCTGTGAGGGAGGGGGGTAACTGTGTGCTGGTGTAATAGGGCCTTTTCTTCTTAATCTTAGGCTTATCTATTATATCACCCTGATTGTATTTGCCTTCAATGGATAGGGGCCCCTCCCTTTCCCTTGGAATAAGGGGTGTATTGTTGTTGTGCTGTGGGCTTGAGATTGTTTTGATTATATTACATCTAGCTTCTATTTTTGTCCTTATCACAATTGCATAACAGATTTGTTTACCAACTCTGTTCTATTTTTAGCTGTTATCACAATACACAGTAATCCAAGCCTGTTCTATTCTTAGATTTATCACAACACAACAATTTGTTTGCCAAGCTTTGCTCATAAATCTATTGTTTGGCCATCACACTAGGGTGGTAATCCCTGCAAATGTGATATAATATCTGTTTTCTAGATGGGTGGCTGCGTTGTAGCTTCTCAGGATACTCGGGGTTGACGTAGTTTTTCTCTGTTCTGGTGCACTACACTCGTATGTTAGCTCGCAGCTTGCAGCTATGTGGCATGTTTCAGCCTATCGGCGGCAGGGAATGTCCCGTCCTGCTAGCGCCGCTGATCCAAATCCGGCTGATGGCGGCAGGGAATGTCCCGTCCTGCTAGCGCCACTGGTTCGGATCCTGCTATTTCTTGCAGTAAAGTTGGCCTATTTCCAGCCGTTTACACTTATTTGGCTTGTTTCAGCCGGTCCGCAGGCCTGTTTCAGCCCTTTTGGCGCTCAATTCTCCGTTAGATATCAGCGCTGCTCGCGGTTATTCGTCAGATTTCGCTGTCTCGCTTCCACAACTGCCGGATGCAGAGTTAAACTTTGCTGTCCAGGGTGGGTAATTCAGGTTGCTTGCGTCAGTTTTGCCAGATTCACTGCTGGGAGTACCTTAGCCTCAGATGCGCGTCTGCTCTACACTTGTGGTTCGCCGTAATCTCACACAGCTGTCACCAAAGTTGTGGTATCCGCCGAGGATAAATGGCAGACACCGGAGTTCAATTAGATTACGGCAGTGTGACAGACGTGGACACCTTACTATAGAGAAGCTACGCTTCTCTAGCTTTCACTAGATAATGATCAACATCTATTTTCAGTTGTCACTTTATTGAAGGGTTAAGAGATACTGGAGCTATATACAACAAACAATAATTACATGGATAGGAATAAATAATCATAACATAAAAGCATAAATAATACATATACAATGGTCAGTTTGGGCAATAATGATTCCCCCATCCCTGGAAAGGGTGGGGGAGAATTAAGAATACAGTTAACCATAATAAACATGACAGATTCAATCATTAATTCTAAGCGTAGGGAGGGGGTCACTAGACCCCTTCCCCAGGACTCGGGGGAGGGCCATTGACCCTCCACCGAACCCCAGATCAGGGGTGCCATCGCCATGGCTCACGGTTGCCGAATACCACAATAACACTCTTCTTTATAGTCAAAATTATTAAAAAAAATTCAGTTTAATTTGCGTTGTATTGAGGGCACTGTAGCGTGAGAATACCAGCCTTTAGGATTTCCAGCAAATCGGAGGTCTGAATCCGCGCTAAGTCCGCTGAACAACCAATCACAGCTGAGCATCTGTATTACTTACATTAGTTTAATTTTTTCCCACTATGATTTTACGCTTTAAAACACAATTTAAACCGAATTTTTTAAAAGACATTTTGACTATAAAAAGGGGTGTATTTATTGTAAAAATGTTATCAGTTACTGGCAGTCTAAGTTTCTGACAAAGATAGGCTTTTAATTTTGTTTCCAGACGACGAAATTTATTATTGAAATTTCCATCATTAGCAATGAAAATATCTAAAAAATTTTATTGTACTAAAATAATAATTTTGAAATGTCTGTAACTTTTTTGTTATTGAAGCTAGAGGCTTCAAATTTTGGGTATTAGGTCTACTTGTGGCAGGCTTTCATCAGTTAAAGCGGGGTATTTCTTACAGGGTTCCTTTAAATATGACTTTTAAAAATCATTACTTGTTTTTGTTTAAGGATATAACACTAGAAAATGATGAATTGGAAACACAGGGGGAGAGAAAAAGGAGATTAATCTCACTTTACATTGTCCACTTCTCTATGTTTGTTGTCTCTTTAGGCATAAATATCATTTCCTTACTTATGATAATTAGCTGATATAGATATGATTTAGAAAACAAAGTTTATATCAAATAGATGAATAGTAGAAGATCAAAAATAGACTTAATTAGAAGAATCAGATAGATGGAAAATATTGATATTTTTTTCTAGTATTCTTTTAAGACTTTACCATTTATTGCAAATTTTTAAAATAAGAAACTTATTTTAGAACATGTGTAGATTGTTAGATTATTAAAGAGTTTTTATCAAAAACACTGAAGGGGCGATTCGTCGTATTTTCAAAATGGCTTTTGATAGGTTAGGTTAGGTTATACTGGGTTAGTTGATTGCCCCGCATGGGCTAGAAACAGATAAAAAAACTACTGTGAAAATACAAAGAAACAAATACTTAAGGGGCGTTCCAACGAAAGGGACTATACCCGAATTTTGTTATATCAGGAGATTTAAAAAGAACAAACCATCTTAACCTTAGATTGAAAAATAGATTTGTTATTATAAAATGATATTTAATTGTGAGGTAGCAGTATTATTTTTACAGGAGTATACCCTTATCTTTTAAACGTAAGTAATTTAATTAGCAATTTAATTATATGTAAACAAATAATCAAATTATGTTTACAAAAAAATAAACAATTTAAGTTGCCAATCTGTTACATCATATTATTTATGTTTGTCTAGCAAGTATTTGTAATTGGTCAGATCAATTTTTTGGGAAGCTTATCATAAGTCATTGGCTATTTGACTAAAACTGAAAACTACTAAAATTCCTTTGACACTTTTAAATTATATCAAAATTTCCAGCATTGTTTAAACTCTTTTAAATACAAGCAATTAACTGTTTTAACAACATGGCAATTATATAAACAAGTAAAAAATTTATACATAACAAACATATTTCAAGTTTAAACTAGATAACAATGTAAATACTTTTTATTTCACTGTGGAAATATATTGATTAATTTTTTTTATTTTCATTAGAGTACTTTTTAGAGTAGACTTTTGCATTTTATAATTTATAATGAAATAATTTTAAAAATTTGCTGAGAAACATTGCATGATATGGATGGATAAAAATATATCAAACATCTTTTTAGCATAGAAAAGACAATGTCCTGAAGTAATACCAACTTTAATATAATTATTTTTTTATCATTGACTACAATTATTATTTAGCTTGAGCCAGAAGTTGGTTTGGCTGAGTATGGTATGGTTGTAGCTGCAGATGCAGCCGCTCAGATGGTCTTCTCACCTATCTTTGGTTTCATTACGGACAGGTATGTCAGTTCAAAAATTTCTTGCTCTTGCAGCATTAATAAAAAAATCATACATTTTTACCTATCCCTGATGTTTTAATAATGTTTGATCACCTTAGGTGTTTGTTTTAGATTATTCTATTGATATCTGATTAATATCTCTAGGAACGGTTCATAAAAATGTAGACCTAGACTTTTATGGCAAGTTTCAAAGCTCTTACATCACAATTATTGCAGATAACTAACCTTTTGATTTTACTACCCTTGTCTGAAGTCCTTACTGTGTAATAATGAGTTGTGCCTGTTTTGAACAAAGGCATTTTTGTACATAGCAGCAGTAGGTACATCGTGTAATACCTATAATTATAACTTAGTTTGGAACCCGATTCAAAACCATGTACTCCATGACACTACAAATTCAAATATTTGCTACTTCTACCTAGAAATTAATTGTCCTTGTTAATTTTTTAGATTGAAAACAGTGCGGCCTGTAGCACTTGGCTCCTGTGTACTTTTCTCTGGTGGAAATATTCTCTATGCTCTTGTTGGAATTTTTCCAAGGTAAATAAACTAAATTATTATCTATTGAGCACATCCTACAGATTTATAGGTAACTGACTGATGAAAACACTAAGTTCTTTGAACCTATTGCACAGTTTAGCAGTTAATTTTTAGAAGACTTTCCTGGATAGCTAATAACTGTGCTTCTTAAAATTAGCAAAATTTTTGATGGTTAACATACCCTCTCAAAAAATTTTATTAAATTTTATCTGAAATAGAGGTGATTTCCCTAAAAGTTCCTATCAATCACCAAATCTTCCCCCCTTAAAAAAAATATTTCAAAACAAGTGTGTGGGGTAGGTTAGTTATTTCTTTATACCTCCCTAAGCGTGGCAATTCTGTACTCAAATACAACCTAACATTACCTAACTTAAAGTAACAAACAAAAACAAAAAAAATATAACTACCATTTTTATTTTCAATTAATTTCAAAATTAGGAAGGGGTGGGGGGGGGGGGGGGTCTCTCCTCAACTAGGCACTTTGAGGAAAAATTGCTAAAAAGATAAATCCCTATGCAACTGTATAGAATTGGTCCTGTGACTAGATCCAGAGTTTGGATCATGTTGGCTGCCAGGTTCATCGTAGGAATCGGCACAGGTAATTCAAATTTCAATATAATTGCTAAATTTTTTTTTTTTTTTGGGGGGGGTGCCCCCCATCACTTTTAATTTTAGTTTAGAAAATTAAAAAAAAAAATTGAGGGGGGGGATTTTTCATTTTTTGGGGGGGTTGGGGGTGTCCCATCCCCCCAAAAAATAGTTTTAAACCTTCCCGGGATCTATGAGAAGCTACCCTGTTAAGGAGAACCCGATCGGTTCAGCGGTTAGCGAGATCCTTCGGTACAAACATACAAACACACAAACACACATAAGGATATGTTAGTTTGATTTTCCCAAAGCATTTAATTTTTAAAAATCTTCGTCTCCGTAAACAATATAATTATACATAGATTATATACTTCACTAAAACATTTCTAATTTCAGCAATCAACTCAACATCTCGTTACTATGTCTCTATGGCCACAAAGATTGAAGAAAGAACCTCCCACATAGCTCTGCTCTCCCTATTCCAGACTCTTGGCTTCATTGTGGGCCCAGGAATACAGGTATAAATATTTTTTTTTCTCTTACCCTACCTCCAAATGTTATATTATCTTCTGCTTCATAAATCTAATGGCTGTTTTTATGCAGATTCCACTGACCAATAAGCATCTTATTATTGTTAGGATTTAAGACCAATAACTTCAAAACTCACATGTTCTGTTCACATTTTTTGCTTTGCTACCTACAAATGTTGAAATCCTTTCTTCACTTAATTTTACTTGAACTTACTAAACATTACTTTCAGACTGGACTGGCCCCTCTTGGTCATAAATATATCCCAGCAGATGGAGGCTTGATTTTTGACATGTACACTTCTACAGGGTAAGAATTTTAATTAAGTTAGTATAATATGTCAGAAATAATTATTTTAAAATATTCCAACAGACAAATATATGGCTAACTAGGCCTTAATTTTAAAACTCAAGCAAATGCAAACTTTAACTAATTATAAGCATAATACAGAAGACTAATCTACATATGTTATTCATTCTCATTATGAACATTTTACTCAGCACCTCCAAAGGTTCTCTAAACAAAGGTTTATCAAATGAGATATAATTGGTTGAAACAAATATTTTTATTGTACATAGATGGATTGGAGGAATATCAGGATGTTTGTGCCTGATCCTGTATCTTCCAGGAATCTTCACAGAGAAGTACATTGCTGCTAAGGAGCTGGAGTATAAGAAAACCCACAAGGAGGCCAAAGAAGCTGAGGCAGCTGCTAAAGAAACAGAAGCGGCAAATGCAGCTGCAAAAGTCAAACACAGGTTAAAACAAATTAGTTTTATTTCTAATTTGTTAGATTTGAACTGAATAAAATTTGTAAAATATTTTATTTGGTATTTAGAAAAATCTCTCACATGGAAATTGGACCTTCAATTGAGGAAACCAAGAAGGAAAATCCAAGGAAACTGCTCAAATCATATTCAAGAATTTCTGTTGTTGATGGAGCTGTCAACTTTAGTCGTAAGCTTTATTCGTTTTTAAAGGAAAAAGATATTAAGGTCTTTAAGATTCATTTTTATAAAGAGGTCTATGCTTGTAGTATTGTAAAAAGCAATTAGATACACTTACATTAAGAAGACAAAGAAAAGTTCTGAATAAAAATGCTCTTGATTATAATAATTTTTAGATTTGGAAGAGTTAGAGGAAATAGAGGAAGAATCAGAAGCTTCAGATGATACCAACAACAACAAGAAAGATCAAAAAAAAGAGAGGGTAATTAAAAAATCTTGGAAATGGTCCGTAACAGTTCTATAAGATGTTTGTGCTATTTAAGAGACAAAATTTAGTTATCAAATTACTTTAAACAATAAATATTTTAGAAGATGGCTCCTATACTACCAACAATCACCTGTACTTACAACAATTTCTCATTCATGATGAACTTTGTATTGTTAGGTAACATTTTTATATTTTTTCAACTATTTTGAGAAATACTATTAATTGAGCATATGTGGATTAAGTGCAGTCAATTTTTTTTTTCCTTGGAATAATATTGCAGTAACTTTACAAAAGATAGCTAAATAATAATTCATAATAAAAAAATCATTTTATCATATTAAATTGATAGGAATTGCTCTTTCCATATTCATCTTTTCTTCCCCTAATAAGAAAGAATAATACAACTTAAAAAGGAAAGCATTTTCCTTTTTGTCTGCTATTTTGATAAACAATGGAATAAAATATAAAATAACAGGAATAAATGTATGAAGAAAAAAGGATTGAAATATATTTCAGTAAGATTACAATATTTGAGGAAATCTAATTCATACTACAAAATCAAAAATTTACTTAGTCTTTATTCCTTGTTCTTTCATAAACAATATTCAATATTCAATACTATTTTTTGCAATATTTTTTTTTTGTATTTAGTATCATTTTTTATGAAAGTTGTTGAATATGAGAAGAAATGTAGAACATGTTTTTAACTACATTTATTTTTATATTTAAACATTTTTTTCTTTATTGGTGATAATGTCTGTTGAGACATAAAATTTATTTAAATACTTCTTCCTGTTTTTTTTCTTTAAACCTAGATTTGTTGCAGTCTTTGTCATTTGTATTCTAATAAGACTAAAAGCTACTGTTTTAGTACAGCTTATTACAAAAATAATAGTTTTAAAAACCGGATGTTTTTAGACATTTCATATGGAGAAAATACACTTTTCAGATAAATGGCAATTAAAATCATTATTTATATTATAAAAGGTTACTACTGCACTTATATTCCAAAATTTTTATTGGTTTTAGAGAAAATTGGCTGCACTTTATGGGGATACCTTTATGAAGAATCATCTATTAATTAAAAGTAATTGATAATCTATTCAGAAACAATTGTAACTCCATTGGCTATGGATATGTGGGGTTGGACCCAAGAGGAAGCTATTGTCAACATTGGTAATCTACTTTTTATAATTCTAATCTTAAAAAATACAAAATAATCTCAATTCATTTGTCCCATAAATTAATTTGTTGTTGATTAAAATTATTAAAAAATTTGAATTATATTCCATAAAATCTTAAAGGATTTGTTATGATTGGTGGAGGAGTATTATCCTTATTTGTTTTTGCAACAATTGGCCCTCTGTCAAAAAGGTATATTTTCATACAAGTTGAAATTTCCCTTTAAAAAAAACCTTTATATTAATATAGATATATAGTTTAATTGCAAGTAAATAATCTGCTTCAGATTTAATGAGAGAATTCTGTTGTTGATAGCTGGTATTATTCCCATGATCTTAGGTAAAACTTCCTGAATTTTAGAATCTTTATTAAATAACTAAAATAACTGATTATTTTTATAAATAATATTCTGATTTCAAGAACATGGACTCTAGAAATAACAAATATTATTTTGATTTTTGTTATTAGGAAGAGTAGTAATGTTTCCCTTCCCTGGAGCTGGCTATCCTCCAGTTGCTTCTGTAAGTAATCTTGTATTTAAACTTTTCAATTCCCATAAAAGGAAAGGAAATACCCTTTTTTAATGAGAATTTTATGAAACATGACTATGAAAATCTACATGATAAATTTTGCAGGGTTTGATACCTGGAGGAGGAGGTAGTAACAATGTAACTACAACTACTGCTTTTGATACAACGGCATTTGAAGACTATGATTATGACTTGGGTAAAAAAGAATTTATTGACCTTAAAATAAAATAAATATCTAATGATCAAATCCAGAAATACAATTTTATGTACATATTGTATACTGACTGCAATACCAGTGATATATAAAAGTTAACAATTTTAGTTGTGGAATCAGTGAATGAGAGAGCAGCTGCCATTGCCCTAACTACTGGATGTGGCTATGATTGGTGTAGTGAAATACCAAAGGTAATTATTCTACAAATACTTACAAATCAATTAAACAAGAAATAAAATTTAAGATTATTAAAATTATTTTAGCTCATCATTAAATGTTTTCTCAAATTTTTAAAGATTACAGTGGCACAGTTCATGATTGGATATGTTTTTGCTACTCTTGGTTATCCATTCTGTGTTGCTCTCAATGCTTCTATTTACTCGAAGGTTCTAGGTGATATACCTCAGGTGAAATTTTTGCATTAGATTCTTTATTTAGAGATTTATCGATTAAATAGCTATAAATAAAGCCTTTGATATATTTTTAGGGATTTTGGCTTGGGCTTTTAACTACATCTGGAAGTTTATGTAAGTATTTTTTTATAGTTTCTAAAGCAAGTAAAACAAATATTACCCTACTGAGGGGTCAACTGTAATCATTTTTCAGCCCGAGTGGTTGGACCTCTTGTAGTGACTGGAATCTATGAAAATTATGGTACCTACCTCACTTTTGGTCTTGTCACAGGAATAATTCAATAAATTTACATCAATGAGATTTCAAGGCTAAATTGATTTTAAATATTTTAAACGTTACTATTCATAGAACTCGTGGCTTAACCCATGTTAGTCATATTGGCTTCGCCATAAGATTGGATGGGGTAACCCAATCACTCAAACTACACAATGGAATGCATAGTTTAAAAGTATATTTTTACACAAATGATCCATCATTTTCTAAACACAATGTAACATTGATTTACCTGGATCCCAGGAACCCTGGTACTGTCTGGAATTATAACCTTGATCAGCTACAAAAAGCTTGTTCCACCAGTCACAAATCATTAATCAATTTATGTTTTTAGATTTATTTTATTTTTATAGGATTTCAATATTTAATAAATATACAATAATAATACATTGATGTTTTCATTCCAAAATTCATAATATTACAATTCAGCAACAAAAAATATCCATTTATTCTAAATATCTACAAGAATTAGACAAGATTTTTATTTTCATTTATTTTGAACAATAATAATTTAAAGGTGCATTTTTTCTTCATAATTTTGTATGAACTTATAATAAATTCATAATTTAAAGCATAGAAATAAATAAGCATAAATACTAGTAATTTTTGGTTTTGAAATTATTGATGATTTTTCATCAACTTTTGATAAGCTTAGACAGTTAATTTTAATTATTATAATTTTTAAATATTAATACCATATGAGTAATTACCACTCTTCATCTCCATCAGAGAAAACATCATCCTCATCATCAGTAACATATTCAATAACAAACTCTGCACTACTCTCATCTTCATCACTGTCCTCTTCAATAGTTTGGGGTACAAGCAGTCGTCCTGAACAACAATTATATTTGATTTAATAAAAAAAATATATTTTGAACTTATAGAATCTGTAAAAATGAAAAAAAAAAAAATATTGTCATTGGTTTATAGTAAACTAGCGACAACTCCCCTAAAACCCCCTTACCTTCTCTCAAAATAGTTATAACCTTCCCTGGGCCTATGAGAAAGTACATTGCAAAGTGGAACCATATGCGTCAAGTAGCGAAATCCTTTTGTACAACCAGACAAAAGGACATCATGTTATTTTTAAACAAGGATAAATAACTTACCAACAGCACTAGCAGTTGTTGATTTGCTGAGACTGAAACTGACCTAAACAAAACTATAATTATTATAAATTCACAAAAAAATAAGAAAATTCAAACTTGACCCACCCTGCCCCGGAAGGGGAGAAAGTCACTCAAAAATCAGTTACGTGACGTCATTAAATGAGTGATTATCCATCTCCTTTTGAGGGGGTTTTCTTTCCCACTTCTCAACTCATCTCCCTCATTTTTATGACGTCATGTGTATGATTTTTTAGTGACTTTCTCCCCCTACCACTTTTTGCTGTATATTGTTACTATGGGTATCTTTTCCTTAATTATTTATTGAACATCCCTCCATTTATTTTTCATCTACTTGCAAGAATATCATGTTTACCTGGAAGCTGGATGATGATCTGGCCAAACCAGTTTTACCAGCTTTACACAGTTTTCCTTCACACAGGATGGTTGGCTTCTCCACTGAGGGAGCTAAGCCTCCTTCTCCACCCTAAAAAAGGATTACAAAGAATTTAAATTAAGTGCCTAAAAAACATATAAACCTCCTTATTTTCAAATAAATGTAATATAAAGGGGTCGAAGTTTTCTTTGCTTATGCTTAACCGCTGCGCCAGTACTTTTACTTTGGGGCCCTTAACTGCGATGCCCTTACCTTGAGGGGGGGGGGGAGCTACCCTGTACCCAATATAACCGAACTAAACCTGACCCAAGTAAAAAATGAAACGCACTTAACCCTTTCTAATTTTATAGTATTACTGTTAGTATTGTAACCAAGGGGAGAGTGATGGAAGCAATATGAAATGTATTAGAAATAAAGTACACTTTAAAATATGTTTATTATATGTTAAAATATTTAAATTTATCTAATATAACTATCTAGATAAAATGTAATTGATTTGATTGACCACTGTTTATGTACCTTGAAAACGGCGGCAACAGAGTTCCTTTCATAATTTCTAAGCATATCATAGTGTTGCTCTCCTTCTGGAAACCTAAAAAAGTAAAAAATGGCAAATGAAAATCTTATTATAAAAGGTTAAAACAAAATAACTTAAACTCCCAAGAATTTGTTTGTAAAAAAGCAACAAGAAGATAGAGACAAGGAGGACCTCATCCATAAGCCCAAAAAATCATTGATAAGATTACCAACATGGAGATTTAAAGAGCATTTGTTAAAATCAAGAATTTGTGTATTGTGGTAAAATCACGAAACCTTTTGCATGATTTTTACATTTTTTTAATATTTGTAATTTGTATAATGATTGATAACCTGACGGTCAAACTAGATTATATACTGGATGCTCATAACAATGGGAAATTTAATTTGAAACTAATATCCATGAAAATTTGAAAATCGGACCAAAAACATCCAGTGGCGTGCGAAGCACTTTGTCTAGGGGGGGGCATTTTGAAGATTTTGTAAAATTTTGCCCCCCCCTAAATCAAAGTGCCCCGGGGGGGCACTTTGCTTTAGGGGGGGGCATTTTGATTATATATACTAATTTTAAATAAGGGCGTTTTAAGGGGTGGGATTATTTGATTATGGGCCTTCTAGTCCTTATCCCTTCTTCCCCATCCCTTCCCCCATCCCTATTTCCCATTTATATCCCCCATCTCTTCCCCCCCATCTCTTCTCCCCCATCTCTTCTCCCCACCCTGCAATGACCGAAGGGAAGGAAGCTAGAAAGCATCTTCGAAAAAAAGGACAGAAGATAATTTAACCTTCTATTTTTAATTGCAGTTGAAAAAATCACATTTTCCCCTTAGCATTACGTACTGACAGCCATAGTGAATTATAGAGAAGCTAAAAACATATCCTACCCTCTTTAAATGGCACTTTAAAACTCTGTTAATTTTTGATTAAGTGGTGTTTCCAAGGATTTATAAGGGCGGTGCGTGAAGCGCACCTAAATATATTTACTCCCCCTTTGAAGGGTTTTTAATGAAAATTGCCATAAAAAACATGTCTTTTTGTAAGGGTATGTACACAAAAAAATGATAAAATTATCCTGAAAATAATATGACATCATATATAGTTATTTATTTAGACAGACATACAGTGTTGAGAAAAAGGCTTAGATAAATATCAACGCTGTTTCTTTTTTATATAAAATAACTTTTTGATTGAATATTTGTTGTTTACACATGTTTTTATAGAAATAAAAACAAAATATACAATGTGCAATGTGATAAAAAGCAGAAACCATTTGTAAGGGCGCGAAGCGCAAATTTTTTCTTCAAATATGCAGGGAGGGAGGGGTTTTTGGGCTATTTATTACACTAGTCCCCAATATTTCATATAAAATTTGTTATTCGTTGGCTCAACAACTTTGGGGACTTTAATGGAATTTTGATTGGTTGGTTAATTAAGTCGAGTTTCCATACATTTCATCCACTAATTGTAATCTATATAAGGGGTAATTTTGTGTATCATTATTGGGGATGTACAAAATTTCTTTGGTAAAAAGACTTCCTATTACCTGGTTTGTTATGTTCAGTGAAAAAAGATTATAACCTAATTTCTACAAATCAACACTAATTAAAAAATTTGGTAAGGTTAAATAAATAGTAACTGTCTGTTTGGCGCGAAGCGCCAAAATTTTTTTTTGTTGAGTATTTCTTGATCTTTTCTTTGGAAACTGGGATAGTTTTGCTTTTTGTTGGGTAGGGGGCAAAAAGGGGCATTTTTGTTGACCAGGGGGGGGGGCAAAATGGGGCATTTTTCAACATTTAGGGGGGGGGGCAGGGAGGGCGGTGGCTAGGGGGGGGGGGCAGGGGGGGGCGTTTTGGTCGCTAGGGGGGGGGCGATTGCCCCAAATGCCCCCTTCGGTTCGCACGCCACTGAAAACATCAAAATTACGAGGAAATAGTTGTCTTGGCACGCAAACGGGTCTAAATTGCAACAGATTCATAATGCATTATTCATTGATTTATTTCTGATATAAAAATATATTTAACATATGTATGTAGCATAAAGATTAAAAAGGATAAGAAGAAACATTCGTAGGAACGATTTTAACTTTAATTGTACACCTGGCTTGTATATGACCGCTAGACCAGAGAACTCACCCCCATTTTCCCCTCCGAGGCTCAAATTTGCGGCAGATTAGCTTAACTATACTGCCTTCCCTTTTTTTTGTTGGTAAATTATTCCCCATGGCTTGATCTCATGTATGATTATCATGTATTGGAATTTTCTAGAAAGGAGAATTTAATATTGTTACCTTTGTCTTAACTGCCCGGCAAAAGTTTTAAAAAATTGTCACTTGCTAAAGTTAAACTGATCTTGAGGTGATCGGATCAATTAAAATTTGTTATTATTGTGTGATAAAAAAACAAGGTAAAATTTCTTTAAAAATATTTATACTTTACAGAATAATCTTGAACAAACCTACTTTGAACCAAAGTTTCTTTGATAAAGGGCACATTTATATAAAGTTGAGACATAAATTGATTTGTTGCTAATTGAAAATTAAATTGCACGGATATATTCAGGGAATATACCTGTGATGCTTTGTATAAACTTATTCTTGTTTATTAATATAATATGAATTTATCATGTGAGTTGCTAGCTTATTAAAATTACAGAGCAATGTAACTCTACAGTTAACTGTACAGGCAATCATAATCTAATTAATGTGTTATAATGATTTCTCAACTTTGTGTCTTACGGACGAGCTAAAAAGATGAATTTAAAACTTACGTGTGTAAAAATATTTTTCCATCGCCACAACTGCTAACAATTGTGTCCTTGTAAATACTACAGAGAGATTATATCAATATTTGGTAAATGAATTAATCTTTTCTTTTCCTAGTACATATATTCTATTTTTTAGTTGGTATATAAATAACTAGAGCAGCTAACTTTAAGTATTCTATTTTTTAGATAAGAATTTGACTGTAATCATTAATATTATCAACTAGCAGCTACGCCCCTAGAGTCTTCAAGAGGTAGGTAGGGGGATAATTGAATTTGCTACATCAAATTTTTATTTTAGTCCTAAAAAAAGAAGGGATTATTTGTCTTGAAAGTTACAAAATAGTTATAAACCTTCCCACAACCACTGCGGTACAGCGGTTAGCGAGATCCTTCGGTGCAGACATACACACACAGATCCTGATACTTTTATATAAGGATTAATGCAATTTGAAATAAAGATATTATTGATATTATTTCCTCATGACACTAAGATAATCAGAATGGTCTCTTAGAATCTGTAATTCAGTGACATCTGTCTTCATAATATTCTCTTCAAAATTCTCCACCTAAAATCAAAAGCTTTCAAAGATGTAGTGGCTTGTACGGCATTTAGAACCCGTGGCATCAGCGTAAATGATAGCTTGCCTGCTTTCTATCAGGGAGGTTCGGGTTCGAGTTTGTTCACACTGCATCATAATAGAGAAGTGTAAAATGGTACGTACTGTAGCTATATTTGACACGTCACATTTAAAGTGAGAGTATGGGGAATGCCTTGGCCCATAAACAGGCATATCATAACCATGAACAGTAAGGATTAACAGACAAAGGTTGTGAAATGAAAGGTGTTTTTTTATCGCTTTGCATTACAAGCGGATGATACTCTGACATCTCTGAGTGATCATCTAATATCAAAGGAGAATCTCGCAAAAGATAGAACTCACAATTCTTGATTATTAAAACAGAGTTGTTAAAAAAATAAGTTTAGAACCGACCAAAATTAAAAATTATTACTCACCTTCCAGATTTTAACAAATTTACTTCCCGAGCTGGCAGAAATTAAATATCCATTATCACAGACATAGAAGTTATCCACATTCTTATCATGGTACTTGCTTGACCTCATATATTTGCCTGTACCTGAAATATAGTTCACATTTTTAATGCCATGTGTCTAGCAAAAATCAAAATTATTTTGTTACATTCTTTATTTCACAATTGGTATTTTAAGAAATGATAATAAGTATTTTAACCATTAATCCTTAAAGGTCGGGGAGGAGGGGGGAGGGGTAAGGGAGGCGGGCATGGACTCTCCATGTTTTTTTTCTATCTTATTTTCTGTGTGTAAAAGATAGAATGCCGTAACTGAGTGACATTTTAAAAATGGGTAAGACGCATAACTGAGAGTTGGAATTTTATTAATATCTCTTTCCTGGCATGGACGTCATTAAGTCAAATATTTCTTTTTGACTTAAACAGAGCATTTTATATTAAAATATTCTATAGTAAATCCCAATATAAATTAGAGGTGTTCAAGCCAATTTTAGGTTCCAGGTATGAACCTGCAGGTCCTGGTCCTCCAGGTCTCCAGAGATCTTTAAATGGCTCCTGTGACTGCAATTTTTAAAATTTTAAGCTCAAGCTTTTCATATAAGAAAAATATTAACATATATCAAATCTTACCTATTAAAGTATTAGGCATTAGATGAATGGTATCTCCTGTGCTTAAATCTAACAGGGATAATTTGCTTTCTCCGTCTCCAAAAATACAATATCCCTGAATAATATTCAGTAAATTAAGATTATAATAACTTTGAAATAGATTATATAAAATTAAGGACCCTGTAAAGAAAACGATGTAGCGAGGTTCGTCGTATTTTCACAGTAGCTTTTCTCCTATTAACAGCCCCTGTAGGGGCTCTAACCATTCAGGGCTCATTTCCTTAAAGCTACAGTAAAAATACGACGAAACCTTCTACTTCCTTTTCTTTCCATGATCCAAAAATAAAATATTGTGAAACCTGTCTTAGTGGGAAATTTCTAAGGGAAGTAATTTCTGCATCTTGAGATAAGGTTTGGAGCAGATCACCTAAATAAAAAAAAACGATTTTTTATGTTTCTTTATCTAGACACTATAAACTATGATTATTTATGTACCTAATCCTATGTACTATATCTACCAATTCTGGTGCATAGACCCAAATTCTTTTAGTAGAATATTTTGAGACACTACTATCATTATATATCTAATTATCTATGTTTCAGAATAAATTTATATTAATTCACTTATCTATCTATCTCTGAGTGCCTAAGCTAAAATTCTTGATTCCGATAGTAGAATCTTTACTGTCATAAAAGAACATAAACTCATTTATCCCAATCCATTTGTATATTTACCTGAACTTAAATCCCACATTCTGATGGTAGAATCTTTACTGCCAGAAATGATCATAGTCTCTGTTATCTCAATACAAGTGACCCATCCATTATGACCTTGTAGGCTTAACCTCTTCTTGAACTTTCCTGATATTTAAACAAATGATTAAAAAGAATTGATGAAGGTTTAAATCATAACTAAAGTTTATGTGTAGTGGTTCTTTTAAAACACATTTAACATGAAACAATGGTTTTTAAATGTGTGATTTAGAATGAAATAATTATTTTTATTTGAAAATCCATTATGATAGATTTTAATATTAAATGTTTACCTGATTCCTGAGGGGTGTAGACATTAATGAGGTGGTCTGCACTCCCCCCAGTTGCTAAGGATGTCATTTCATCTCCCAAGCTTGGGATATACATCTTCTTTACACAAATGCACTAAATAAAAAAAGGGTCAAAGCTATTCTTATTTTTCCTCTTAATTTATTTACATGATGTACCATTGTTATCTTTTACTAGCGACTACGCCCCTAGCATCTATGGGCTCTATATTCAAAAAGGATATGGTAGTGCAGACTTTTATATAAACAAAATGTCCTAAAACAATAACAGAATCTATAAGAAGCTTCAATGTAAAAGATAACCATATTCTGCGGTAATCGAGATCCTTCATAATAGGATAAAATATCAAACTTTTCCTGCCATTACTGTGTTTTATCATTTCAAATATTCATTTATCTTACAACCCAATAAATATAAAATATTTAATTGAATATTTAAATTATAATATTTCAGTATTCACTCATTATTTTGTTACATATTTTTTCCCTTTCTTAACAAAAGTTAACAATTTTAAAAACTTTCTTAGCTAGGTATCTCCTAAATAACTTACCAATAAATCTTTCACTTCTTTACATGAATATATTTCTCACCTGTATATAATCTCTGTGATCCTGGACAGACTGAATCATTTTGCCAGTTTTAAGATCCCAGGATTTTAAAGTATAATCCTAAAAAAAAGAGTTTATAATCTGATTATTAGAAAATTGACGTTTTAAATGGAAATTGTTGCTTTGTTAAGATCATTTTTATGTCAACTTTGAAACTAATTTAAATAACCTCTAAAATCTTAAATTTTTAAACTTTTATTGCTGTTAATCTTTTCTATGAGTCTTTTTCTACCCACTCCCCTCTTACATTTCTTTCTTTAGAAACAAAAATGTATTAAAAACAAGGATGGCAACATCCATAAGTAGCAAAGCTCAAAATTTTTTTTTATAGACATCAGGAAAAAATAATCTTTTGACTATGTTAAAAAGACATACATGAAATAAATCACGAAACCTTTTAAAAATGTATAATATCTTTTGAAGCATTAAGCTAAGAAAAAACAAACATAAAATCTAGGAATTGATCTGGCACCCCAACCAATAGCAAGTCTTTATTAAACTTGGTGAAAATATGTTTAATATTGACCTATCTAATCCTTAAAAATTCCAGCTGTTTATCATGAACAGGAGTCGAAAAAATCATGAAAACTTGAAAAACTAGGAATCGATCTATCACCCCAACCAATTATCATATCTTTAAAAAAAACTCTATAGAAATGTTTAGAATGTTGACTTAATTAATCCCTAAAAATTACAGCCGTTTATCTTGAACAGGAGTTGAGATATTCATGAAAACTTGAAAACTAGAAATCGATCTAGCACCCCAATCAATATACAAATTTTAATGAAACGTAGTGAAAATATGTAGGATGCAAATTTACTTAATCCATGAAAATTTCAGTAGTCTGTCATGGTAATCTTCACTAAAAGTTTAAGCTGTCTATCTTTAATAAAAGCCGAGAAAATCACGTTTCCCCCACTTTGTCTCAGACAGACGGACGGACAGACGGACGGACGGACATTTCGAATTATAGAGTAGCTTTGCTACTAAAAAAAACTTCTTAATAGCTAGAATAATCTTAGAATAATTAAACAATTATTGAATTGTTCATAAAATTTGGTCTGAAGTTTTGTCACTAAAGTACAGATATGAAATTTCACCTTTGCTCCAGAAAATAAGATATGATCAAGGATCTGAACAGCTTGACCTCCATAGTCATGACCTGTCAGGCGGTGCAGCAGGGTGAAGTTCTTTCTAAATATATATTGAGGCTCAGATGGATAAACAGATTGATTGATAGATGGATTGGGAGATAGATGGAAAAATAATTAGGCAGATGGATAAATAGATAGATAGTTGAATATGTATCTGGAAAGAAAAATTGAAATAGATTTTTCAACCCAGAATCTTTATTGTATTAGTACTTTTTTTATTACAATTCTCATTACAAAAGAAAAACAAATTAATCAACTTGCTCTGTATGGGAATGTATTGAGATATCATAAACATAATCATAGTCTAAATATTTTTTCTATTGCTTTGCGTCAATCATAGTCAGTTTAGAGAAATATAAAAGTCAGCAATTTCAAAACTGTCTTCCGGCATATTTCATGTAAATTATGTAAAGTTTCCTGCAAGAACCCTCCCCGCCTTGTCGGTCAGCCTGCTTGTTCTAAACTTATGACTTTACAGATTAAGTATTCAGAGTGTGTGGATATGTATATGATGAGTCACACAAACATATAAATTCTACAATTTTATCATAAAATTCACATAGTTCTATGTACCTGTCCTGTTTTTAGGGCAATGACAAAAAGTATGTAGATATATTTTTAAAAACATTTTGTGTCAAAGAATTTTTCGCACACAAAATATAAGTTGCAAAGGTTAAATCCAAAAAAATTTAGCAAAAACTGTGTATTATTATCAGAATTCGAATTTTAATCGAAACCCTGAAACAAGTGCTCTACCATATATTGGGAAATTGTCGGGCGAAGCGAGCAAATGTTTTTTAGGCCACCCTAAATTTTTGGGGTGTGTGGCTGTTGTACCTTGCCAACCCTTGCCAATGCGACAAAGAGACACGGAATCAAAGGGTTTGTCGTCTGGTTATATAAAGAGTGCAGTAAAGAGTCAAACCCAAAAATTTAAGTTGGGAACAAATTTCTATTAATAATATCTGGGCTTTCATATAAGAGTTTAGTTTATCCTATTATATAAAGTAGAAAGATGTTTTTTTGTATTGAGCTTAAGATCTTAATTACTACTAAAACAATTTGGTTCTATAATTTAGGGAAGTTTTACATAGGTTCCAGGCTAGTGTTTATTATAAATTGTTAGAATTGTTTCTAAAACTTTTTGTCAGTTATAACTTTTTATTTTTTCCATTTGATATTTATTTAGAAAACTATAAAAACTGCCATGTCTATCATTTCTGGATAGACATAATATTTTTATAAAGTTAAAAGTCGGACAGATTGAATTTCCTGAAAATTTTTGAACGTCATTAGAATAAATAATATTAGTGTTTTTACACATGCACTAAGAAAAGCTTCTCGAAAAAGTACAAAAGTTACATTTTAAAGAAATCATGAAATTGTTTTAAAGACCTTACTTTAATACTATAGACGCGTAAAAATTTATACAATACTTTTATAAACAGAAGTGAAAATATCATTTATAGACAATATTACAAAGTTAGATATTTTCACTATTTGCAACTTAATGCTAAATTTGTCTTTGTTGTAATTATGTGCACACCCTAAACAGTTTGGACGTCATAAAAGGAAATGTGTTTCCCCAATATTTTTTTTAGGATTCATATTTGAAAAAAACAAGGACAAATTTAACCAAACATTAAGCCTTTTGCATAAAATTTATTAATTGCAATTCACTAAATTCTTTTTAAAAGATGTTTAAAATATTTCTTATTGACAGGAATTTCAAGGTTGTCAGAAAGGTGATTTCATTTCACAGTCTAGTGAATATAATCATATTTTATAGATTGTGATGCTATTTTAGGATATTCAAGAAAGAAAATCCGGGTTGGGAGGATTCAAACAAATTCTATGGTTAGTTTATAAGGGTTTATCTTAATAATAAAAAGAAACCTAGGTACTTGCTTACATGTGGTAGACTGGAGCACCGAAACCCCCCCCCCCCCCGCTTAGTTTTGACAAAAATCAAAAATAAGGGGGGGGTAGTTTTTTAATGTCTGGAAAACGGCAAGGTGGAAAAGTGCTCAGCAAGGCAAAGACTTAACCCCCCCCCCTTAATTTTGAAGAAAATCAAAAATAAGGGGGGGGGGGGTAGTTTTTTCACTGTACAACACGCCACAAAGTTGAGTGAGGTAAATCAAGTAAATCCAGTATACCAGAGGGGAAACCTTATTACAGGGATATTCATGTTTTGGGGCATAATTTCCTTATTTATTGACTGATTTTAGTAATTGATGTATCCCTGAACAGAAAATAAGGAGGAGGGGGGCCTATAAAAGGTTTTAATTTTGCGCAAAATTAAAACCTTTTACTGAGATCTGAGATCTGTTTTTACCTGCTGAAAACATGAATTTCAGGTTCCATGAAATATTGTGCCACAATATAATCATCACTGACAGCAAGACCTGTTACTTCATCTTCTACCTCAAACTAAATATAGATATTGTGCCACAATATAATCATCACTAATAACAAGATTTGTTACTTCATCCTCTACCTCAAACTAAATATAAATATTGTATTATAATATAATCATCACTGGCAGCAGGACCTGTTACTTCATCCTCTACCTCAAACTAAATATAAATATTGTATTATAATATAATCATCACTGACAGCAAGACCTGTTACTTCATCTTCTACCTCAAACTAAATATAAATATTGTATCACAATATAATCATCACTGATAACAAGACCTGTTACTTCATCCTCTACCTCAAACTAATTATAAATATTGTATCACAATATAATCATCACTGACAGCAAGACCTGTTACTTCATCCTCTACCTCAAACTAAATATAAATATTGTATCACAATATAATCATCACTGATAACAAGACCTGTTACTTCATCCTCTACCTCAAACTAAATATAAATATTGTATCACAATATAATCATCACTGACAGCAAGACCTGTTACTTCATCCTCTACCTCAAACTAAATATAAATATTGTATCACAATATAATCATCACTGACAACAAGACCTGTTACTTCATCCTCTACCTCAAACTAAATATAAATATTGTATCACAATATAATCATCACTTACAGCAAGAACTGTTACTTCATCCTCTACCTCAAACTAGATATAAATATTATATTATAATATAATCATCACTGATAACAAGACCTGTTACTTCATCTTCTACCTCAAACTAGATGTAAATATTGTATTATAATATAATCATCACTGACAGCAAGACCTGTTACTTCATCCTCTACCTCAAACTAGATATAAATATTGTGCCACAATCAGGAAGGTAGGGGACATTTGGCTGTTTATTACACTAGTCTTCAAAGTTTTACTATAATGTTTTCTTATTCCTTGGATTAACAACTGTGGGGACTTTTTTTTATCGAATTGTGATTTGTTGGTTCATTGGGGTGCTGCCACTTTTACCACTAGCAAAAATACAGCCACTGTGTTTTACAATATAATCATTACTATAGCAAGATCTACTAGTGCATCTTCAAATCTATCAATAAATGTATCAATAAACCACCAATCAACATAATATATATATTAATCTATTATTTGATCTTTAAAAAATATAAAAATCTATTAATCACTCAATCTATTAATTCATTTGTCAATCAAATAATCTACCATCAATATTCAACTTTGTAAGCATTTTATCAATTCATAAATGAAACAAATATTTATTTTCCTATTTTATTTTTTAAAATCAATTACTCGATCATCTAGCTACCTAAGTGTCTATCTATTTTAAAATGCTTACATTTTGTACTTTATAGTTGACACTCTCCCAATCAGCTCCCTGAATTATGTTCACAGCTACAAAATCATCTTCTTCCCCTTCTACACCTAAACAAAGGCAGCTGTATCAGTAAGCAGTAAAGCATTGGAATTTTTCAATGCTACAACAATTAAATTGTATTAGTAATACAAACATTTTTTTATTTGAAGACCCAATCTTTTAGCTGCTTTTTAATATACTAGCGGCTGTGCCCCTAGCCTCTAGGGGCTTTGCCCCAAGAGGTTTAATCAAACCAATTTTTCGTATTTTAGATTTAAAAGAAAAATAAAAAAAATTTGGGAGGGGGAATTTTTTTTTTTTTTTTTTTTTTTTTGGGGGGGGGGTAGTCGACCCTACTATTTTAATTTTAGTTTTAAGAAGAATTTTTTTTTTTGGGGGGGTTGGGGGTGTCCCACCCCCCAAGAAAATAGTTATAAACCTTCCCGGTACCTATGAGAAGCTACCCTGTAAAGGAGAACCCGATCGGTTCAGCGGTTAGCGAGATCCTTCGCTACAAACAAACAAACAGACAGACACAAAGACATCGTTCTACTTTGTAATATAGAAGATTAGCAGCTGCTCTCCTAGCATCTAGGAGCTCTATATTCGAAGGAGTAAGGAAAGTAGGAATATTGACAAACATAGATATAAAAATGAGAAAGCCCAATCTTTCCCACTTTTGTATCACTTTTGACAAGTACGATTCCAGTTACGTCATATACGTTTCGGGAAAGAAAAAGGGAAGGGGGGAAGAAAATCTCTTCAAAAGAGATGGGAGAAAAGGGAAGAGTTCTCCCCCCTCCCCTTTATATATGACGTCACAGGAATCGTACTTGTCAAAAGTGATACAAAAGTGGTAAAGATTGGGCTTTCTCAGTTATAGGAATCTGAAACTTCAGACAAAAAATCTTACAACTTTATATAATAGGATTAAACATACCATTAGAATGTCCATTGATTTCCTTGTTGATTTTACTGATTCCGTTTGACAAGGGGCTGATCCCATTCTTCTTCACTGGCTTCTCATCCTCCTCTAATAACAGAAAAATAATAAGATTTTTTCATTAACATGTCGTAATCAGAAAAAATCCTCCTGTTGTGGTAAACCAATTTATGAAATATTTAGGATATTTAGGAAGGGGTAGTTTTTTTCTTATGCCTAACCACTTGCTAGGGGCGATAACCAAGGACGTTCAATGGTTGTGGGGGTAAAATCATAAAGCTTGGACGTCCTTGCCTTTATGATATAAAGATTACCCCCCCCCTTCCATAAATTTTGAATTTTTAATTTTTACTCCCCCCCTCCAAATGAAAAAGCTTGGACGCCCTTGGCGCTTGCCCCTCGGGGTTAACAAAACCTATCCTATCCTTAAGTAATAAAAAACCGAAAAACTACCCCTCCCACAAAATTTTAATTTGTCTCAAAATAAGAGTGTGTGTGTGGGGGTGGGGGATGCCTAACCAAACACTTTTAAGCTATACTTTAACTTTACCTGGAAGATCATCAAATGGATTTTGGTACTTGATTACAGGCTCCACTTGAACATCGTCAACACTGAAAATAACAACTTGAGTTGTTTCAACAATCTGCAGCGGCCCACACAATTTTAAACAGTCCAAGCTGCAGCTGCTATCAAGTAAAAATACTACGACGAAAATTCTGAATTTTAAATAATCTACCAAAGTTGACAGCCCAAAAATTGGCTTTATTATTTTTTTTTAATCATCTAGTGGCGTACTTCTATAATACAAAGTAGAATGATGTCTGTCCGTCCGTCTGTCTGTCCCTTAAGATCTCAGTAACAACTGAACCGATCGGAATATACCTACTGGTCCTGTGGTGGTTTTAGGCTATCCCCCCCCCTCCAATTTTTATATTTATTTTAAAAATATTTTTTTTACGAATTTTGCGAATTCGCCATTTATTCGCGAAAATTTGCGACCCATTCGCATTTTTTTCGGCTCGGTAGGTAATAAAGATGTAATTATACCTCTTTGGGCACAGCCAATAGAGACTAGGTGCGAAGCCGATAGTTTATTATTATAGGAAGCGTGTTAATTTAAATTTATTTGGTCTTACTTTTTTGTTCTCTAATAGCTTAAATCTTTGAGGGATAAATTTTCTTTTTATCTTTTTTGATATTTGTACTTTATGTTTCTGTCAATGTTTAACACAACACATGAAAACAAAGTAAAGGTTAAAAAAGCTTCAAAATACATCTTTGAACTAATTCAAAGCATTCAGAAAATTTAATTTTAACTTTTTTATATTCAATTTAGTTCAATGTTTTAATCAACAGCAGTCAAGGAAAATCAAGAATAACAAAGAAAAAATTTTAAAGTTGTATTTTTTTACTGAAAAAAGTAGCACAATTAGTCTCAAAATTAGCAGAAATTCCAGATATGGACGTATCTTAACTACTTACAGAGTAGTATCAATGCTATAACTGTAACTATTTTCTCAGTATCACGTCGAAACCGATTAATATCCGGTGAACTAGAACCGGTCCTCAGCCATAATGAAAAATCAAGTATAACATCATATTATATCTAGTTTTCAACGAATATAAAAATGAACACTCATAAGATTAAAACCAATTATTTTAGCCCATGCTTTCTGCATCTCGTGGTTAAAAAACTTGTTATAATATTATAATTGTACTTTTTTATATCCGCGGAAAGCTGTTTATGATACGATGCTATTAACATTTCTTTTTACCTGATTTTAAAACTTGCTGATCTCTTCAATGGTATCATTTTGTTTATTGAAATCTGAAAAAAATACGATATTCATGATACAAAAGTTGCAAAATTTATTCAGAACTAAAAGCTCGTCAGCCATCAGCTAAAACTATTGTACGTACATACTTTTTCTTTATTTTCGCCTTATTTTCTAAATAAAATTTTAGCTGTCAAATGGCAGAATGTGTAAAGAATTGTGGCGGCTGCTGCTGCTGCCGAGCCGCGATAAATTTTACCTTTTTCAATGAAAAAACAACAACAAATATCCACATTTTAAGTTGCACAATAGAAAAACTAAAATTTGCAACTTCATAGAAAATAAAAAATATTTATATTGCATATAATTTACAACTTTTATAATAAAGAAAATATAAATTTTACGTTTTTTTCTGCTTAATTTTTCAATTGCAACGGTTCGAGCCTTGGCAACTCTTATTTATAGCCTCGGATAGCCAATAGAGAAGGGGATAGACCACAAGAACTCTGAAAAAAAATCTTTGTTAATGATGTGCATTGTGCATCATTATATGGTCAAAAGCTTATAGACAACCAACCCTTTGATTACCCGACTTTAATCTGGAAATTCCTAACTTTCAATGGTGATTGTGTCCGCCTGTTTTGGACCAAGGCATTCCCTTTTTCTTCTTTTATATTGCAAGGTTTCAGGTACATACTTGTTATTAATTAATTTTGACAGATATATGTAGTTCTAATCATTTCACAGCACTAATCTGTCACTTTTTATGTCACTGACCTAAAAATTTTGCTTTTCAAACGCATAGAGTGTTCTTTTGAACACAGTAATAGTGTCTGACTGATTATGACGTAACAAAAAGAAATAAGCCAATGAGAGGCCGTTATTGACCAATGGTAAAATTTATAGTGGCCTCTCATTGGCTAATTTTTTTGTTACGTCATAATCAGTCAGACACTATTACTGTGTTCTGTTCTTTTATGATTGAGAGGTCATAGATAATCAGGCATCTAAAGGGATAAGACAATGGCCGAGAAATTGATGTACATCCCCAATGTAATACACTAAATTACCCGTCTCTGATTACAATTAGTGGTTAAAACGTTTGGACATTCAATCAAATAAACCAACCAATCAAAATACATTAAAAGTTCCCAAATTTGTTAAGCCACCAAACTTTGGGGACAAATTTAATAAACAGCTCATTGTTCCGTTTCTCTCTGTAGATAATATTAAGTTACTTGCTTTGATTAGCCATAATTTGCAATCAATCATAAATTTTGAATTCCTTATTGTTTGAAAATATATTGTCAATAAGTTGTCTTTGATAAAGTTTGTTCTTGTTAAGATCTGTACAGAATTATATATAACTCCAGCATGTCTCTCATTTCTGCACTAAATTTACATTCATTGAAATATTTTTTAATGCATATTTGATAATATACATATAAATAATTTTTTATACATATTCCTCCATCGTTTTCCATGGCATTAATTTTTTTATGCTAAACAGTATGATTTTTTCAATGTGTAATAACTATTTTTTTCAATGTGTAATAACTATTCTTTAGCACTATATCTTTATCCCTAATAGGTCAAACTTAACAAATGCTTCTATCAATGTTCAATTTATCTAATAAGTAACAAAAATTTTCTTGAGTTCATTCAAAATACAAAATAAAGTGCTGAAATGCTTTCTTAAAAACTTTTTAAAATCAATCAAATAGTTAAGAATAAGCCTTTACTGTTCATTGGTATATAATTCAAATATAATTTTTAGAAAAATTATGAGGTTCATAGTGATTGAAAAGTTTAAGAATATTACAAATAAGCAAAAAATAAGCAAGCCTAACAGGATAATCTAAACAATGTTAAAAATGTGATATATATTCTACACATTTCTAATCCTGCATTTAGTGACTTTAAAAGTGATTCACTTCACTTACAATGGGGAATTTTTTCCAAGTACATTTATCTAACCTAAAAATGAAGTTAGCTAATTAGTTGCTTGCATCTACACTGCAGTTTTTTCAGATAAAGTATTGATATTTTGTAAAAATAAATCTACATTAAGCTTATAAAAATGCTTAATAGGATACAGAAAGCCCGACTCAGAAAGCCAGAAATAAACTTTTTGTTTCAAATTTCAGAAATCCCATAAATCTCAAGGCAAATTATTGAGGTTGAAATTTACACTTTAAAAAGTATTTTAAGGGTTGGGGAGGGGGTATATGAGGTAAAGGAAATTGATTTAGAATTGATAAAGATAGTGTACTAAATAATGCCATATCTCCCGGACATACGCCGTCATGCGTCAGGTTGGAAGGGTGACGCAAATTTCAGATCCCAGATTTCGCGATTTGAAAAAAATATCTTTATATTATAGCGAATTAAATAATCTTGCAAGCATCGTTGTTATCTTACAGAGAAAAATAGTAAATCAAATAGCAAAAACTGAGATCTGAAATTTGCGTCACCCTTCCAATATGACGCATGACCGCAACGACCGCGAGACGTGGCATTACTATATCGAGGAAGATGGGGGGGGGGGGGGGAGGAAAGAGGTAATAAATGTGTCATAAACCCAACTAAGGTCACCGGGCTATATGATAAATAAACTGCAGGGATTTAAGGGGATAAGACAATGTCCTATAAATTAATATACATTCACAATGATGATACATATAATTACCCCTCCTGTAGATTACAATTAGTGCTTTAACACTCAACTTACTGATATAACCATTAAAAATTCACTTTGTCCCTCAAAGTTGTTGAGCTAACGAATAAGAAAACATTATTACAAAACTTTAGGTACCAGCATAATAAACAGCCCAATGTCCCCTCTCTCCCTGATAAACTGTTTAAGATGGGGAGGAGTTGTATTATAATTCATAACAACCTCACAAAAAGGAGGGAAATTCTAACTGAAGATTATATTGTTTCTGCAGTGCCACTACTATATAAATAGGAATGGTAAAATATTGCAATTACAAGTGAAATAAGACAAAGTGGTTCTTTGAAAATTTATATAGAATTTGGAAAAAAAATTTGTGTTAGCAAGCTATGCTTATAATGGCGTACATATGATTAAGTATTACATTTGTAATACATAGAATAATCCCTCCCGTTTTATAATTCCCAATTTAAGAAATAAACAACAAGGAGGACAATATCTATAAGTAGCAATAATATCCATAAAAAGGCAAAAACATAGCCCAAAAGATAGAAGAAACAGTGAAGGAAAAGTCAGCAGAATAAAACAAGGATGACAACATCCATAAAAGCAAAGCACTGAAACAGTAGGACAAACAAACATGAACACTTGTATAGTGTCAGAACTGAATAATCACTATATAAATGTATAAGAGTCAGCAAATCTGTAAATAAACTTGTTGAAAAACAGATACAAAAAAAAACTTAATACAGGATAATGTTTATGGACATACTTACATTTTTAGGACTTGATTATAGAGTTGCATCGCTTATTACATTATACTTTTTTGTCCCAGGAATAAATATATCAAAAATCAGATCAATCCGATGATTAGATCACATAAAACTTTGTTGTTAAAAAGTAAAAAAATCAACATGTTTAAAATGGACTTACGGACATTTTGGTAATGATTATAGAGTTGCTACGCTTTCTAAACCGTACCTAACTACTAAAGGAATCACAATGCAAAATTTGAAATCGATAGGACAATTCCAACATTCCTAAATTAACGAAAAAAAGCTATCCGTTACGGACGGACGTACGGACGGACCGACCCTAATTATAGAAAGGCTTCGCTTTTAAAAATACGAAACACAGCATAACATATAGACTGACGGATATAGTGAGTTGAAAAGAAGCTCTGTAATATTATGAGCGGTGAAAATTTTTCTTTGTTCATTTCCTGTGAAAATTTGGTTTATTTCAGAGCAATACAAACTGACCGACAAATTAAAAACTTTTTTGGAGTAGATTTGCAATGGATGCTCATCTCGGTAAAGATAATAATTAGTCAAAAATTAGCCGTCTATCATGAATAGCAGTAAAGAAATTTCCCCATACTGTTTCAATGGACAAAAAGACAGACAGACGAATGGAAAGATGGAAGGAGATTCTGTAACAGAAAGCAGCTTCGCTATTAAAACAAAGCCTTCATTTCATCTATTATTATCTTTTAACCATGCATAATATTAATATTACAGCTTTTACAACGTTATTGATCAATTAGTAACTTCTGTAACATAGAGCAGCTTTCCTATTAAATCAATGCCTTTATTTCATATTTTATAATCTTTAAACCATGCATAACATTAATATTGCAGTTTCTACAACAACTGATTTATTAGCGAAGCCACTCTGTAATAAGTCTTTAATAATAAGCAAATTTACTCTATGATCGTTACATTTATAGCAACAGTTTTGAAGTGATAAAATAACATTGTTTATATGATTATTAGAATACTGATTCCTACCGTTTCAGAGTTTCGCTTTTATGGATGTTGTCATTCTTGTTTTATTTATAGATGTATTGAAACATTTCAATTACTAGCTTAGAGGTTGAAAATATTTTTCTCTTCCTAAAATGCTAGTTTTATGTAGTGGGGAAAATGGATACAATATTGCTAGCTTGCTGATACCCTTGAGGCCTCTAGGAGCACTTGCATTATGGAGTAGGGTTTTTTAACGGGCGGATTCTTTAGAGAGGGTGGTACCCTCCCCTTAAATTGTAATAAACCTATGAGAAGCTTCACTATAAAAGAGAACCATAGTTAGCGAGATCCTTCACTTCACACACCATGCAAAGCCACTCATTAATTATAAATTTTTATTCTTTGATTTTCTTGGCTGCTATGCAAGAGCTACGAATGGAATTTTTTTTTGTAGAGATTTTCTATACCAATTGGCATCCAACATTTAATTTACTTTATCATTAAAGCCTTCCCTTTTTATGTAATGCATTCAAATTAATCAAAATTAAAATAGTGGACACAAGGATCTTAAGGGATAATATAATGGTCAATAAATTGAAGGAATCCCCAAAATACGAGAAAAGTTAGTTAGCGCATCGTATTATAGACAGCTTTCCGCTGATATTAAAGAGAAATATCATAAGATTAAAACCAAATTTGTTATTCCCGAGGGGCCAAAGGTCTCGGCTAACAAAACTTGTATTTATTCTATGATTTTAAAAACGAAGCTTTTCTATAATAAGCGTCGGTCCGTTCATCCGTTACGTTTACCTCTTTTCGTTAAATTAGACATATTAGAATTGTCTTTATATTAAACTTTATATGATGATTCCTATAACTGTTAGGTATGATCTGGTAGCAAATCTATAATTATTACCAGAAAGTCCGCATGTCTATAAAATATGCTGATTTTTTGACAAAAACATCTTATTTATATACATTTAATATTTTGAATAATGAATCCTAGTACAATATTATGAGCAATGCGTCTCTATAATCAAATTCTAATAATGAAAGAAAGTGATTTTACTGTACCCTGTATTTACACCATTTTGCAACAATTTTCTGTACAATTTTTTGGGGCTTATAAATTATTGCGTTGCTTAATAAGTGCTGACACTCTACAGGAGTTATTGTTCGTTTGTCCTTCCTTCTGATTTTAGAAAATTACTTTTATGGATGTTGTCATCCTTGTTTAATCTGTAAGTTAAAGGTGTGAAAAGGATTTATGGAAGCCAAGTGTCACTAATTAGTAGTACTGAGTAAAAGGAAAGAGTTTGAGAGGAGGGGGGGTTTATTAAACAAGGTCAAAATAGTCCAAAATGTACTATAAATAAAACAAGAATTAGATGTAGAATTAGAGACGGAGAAAGAAGACATTTTCACCAATGGCATCAAGTAGAACTAAAGAATCCATTTAAGAGGTAGAAAGGAGAAAAGAAAGGAATGAGGTCATTATGAGGGATGCTACTCATGAAATATGTTGATTTTTTTTATGTTAAACAAGTTGTATATGTGCACTTTTGTTTGATTTATAGTTTTTGATATGCAATTTGCAAATTATGAATTTTGATTGATCTTAAGTAATAAACTACAGCAAGAAAGAAAGACAAAGTGTATGAGGGAAGAAGGGACTTATAGAGATACTACATATCTAAAAAAAATATATACTGGTGGGGGGGACAAATTTAGAAATGTGATACTTCCTATTTTTTTGAAGATTGTGTGATGAACGGGAATGAGGGGGGGGCGAGACATTAGGAAAGGATTATAAAGAATGGATAAATTCTCATAAGGAGGGTGGGGTAAATATCCCTTATGCGTTAGTTTTATAATGAATTGACTATTTTAGTATTTTTTTAATGAACATTTTTGAGTACTTTAATTTATTTTTTTAACACTCAACATATTTTTTATAAAATATTTGTATTTTTTTGGCACAAAAAAACATAACACATTTTGTACAAATTCTATCTATAACGCTTATGAGCGCTATTCCGAGTGTTCAACCCCAATAATTAGCCTTGAGACCTTCAAAATGAGGTGTGAAATTTAAAATCCCCTATTGCTGGGTAACTCAGGCCCGGGGTATCTGATACCTCGTCCAATGTTAGTGTATTACCTTAAGTTTGATTACTTTAGTTACGGAGTAGCCTGAAAGTTTAGAATTACGGGGGAATAGGCCCTGCATGGGTTATAAATTAAAAAAAATAAAACTCACTTTCCCCTTATTTCAAAATTCTTAAAAAAAATTATAAGGGGTGGAGTTGGATTTCTGTGCTCGCTAGGCACTTTGATGGAAAGCACGATAACAAATTTTATAAAATAGAAAAGAATATATACTTATCAAAAACGAAAAAGAATTCTATTGTTTCTTTAAATCAAATAATATTTATATCTATTAGTTCTACTAAAATAGAGTGGCTAACTTTTATTGTAATATTTTAGCTACATAGCTAGAATCTGTCTGTATCATACTTTCTAAGAACTCCTTTAAATGTTTCATAGGTGTACAAATGAACGAAAGAGCACAACCTGATTATAGAATAGCTAGGCAATAATAAAGACAACAGACTAGATCTTTTGGGTCAATGTCATGACTCTTTTTATATTCTGTGTTCATGGCTAATTATCACAAACAAAAACACAAACTCAAAGAAATTATACAAACGTACTGAATTAGTGTTAAATTCCTACTACTTCTTATGCAAGGCAGCTGCCATCTATAAGATGACTCGGCTGCATTTAAATTTTTTGAATTAAATTTAATGCCTTGTTTGGCGGTTTATATTGCCCGAAGACAGGGCGGCTGACTGTAAGTTTTTGCAATATTGGCAATGAGACTCGTAGAGTATTAGTCGGGGCTTTCCCATGTATATTTTTCTTAAATAATGGGGATTCTGGGTTCGACTAGGCACTTGGAGGGGAACTGCCTAGAATTTTTTTCTTTGGAGAGTTACTAACTACTTATAAATTGAAATAAATAATGTACTTTTTGTACTGCTTTAAAAATACTAATATTTATAAAAAAAAAGTAAATTTAAGAGGGCTACTTCAATTTATTTACATTGACTTGTAAAAACTAGGCAATTTTAAAGGAAGTAAGGCCTATATAATCTAGAGACAACTAGGAGACTCACATATTTGACAGTTTCTCTTAAAGTTCCTCGTAGAGCACAGAACCCCCCCACCCCCTGCTTATTTTAAAGCAATCGAAAATAAGAAGGGGGTTGTTTGTATTAGGTTAGGTTGTATTGGATACAATAGCTCCGCAGGATTTGGGCACTCCGCAGTTTTAGGCATAAAGAAAAAGGTGGCTGGGTTTCTGTGCTCACCATGAACTTTGAGGGAAAGCACCAAATATTTTCATGTAAATTATTTGTCCCGTTTATTTTTAGATTTTTTTTTTGGTGCAATAACTTTTTGCGGCTTTTTAGAATTGCGTTTTAAAATAAAAATATAAAATTTATGATTGGATTATATGTATTATTAAAATTAAAGACCAAATATATGTTTATCTCCATACCAAGATAGGTAAAACTAGAATATAAAGCTGTTCAAATTTTAAGGTAGATACAATTAAACATAGATAGCTAGAACGTTATAATTTTTAACATGATTTCAGCAACATTTTCATTGATCTAATGTAATTTTAAGAGTCTTATAAATGAGCTTTAATTATCTAAGTTTTAATTACTCTAAACAGTTTTTTACAATAATTAAAAAATAATAATTGAAATATTTAAAGTTTTACAAAACATTTTAGTTTACAATGTAGCTATAAGTTACAGTTGATTATGAAACTTAACTGAAAATTATTAATAGCTTATAATGTACTTTTACATATTTTAACGTGTAGTTAACAATTCACCGAGATTGCGAGACCTACTAAATTAATCCCAGCTGATTCGAGTTGACCCACAAGCCCGGCCTCGACGCATCCTCGAGTTAGCTTACGTTTCAACAAACTTTATATTTTAGCAACAAATTAGAAAAAAAATTGTCTACAGTTTGGGTCGACACATAAGCCCATGCAATCAGTATGGGTGGCACTAATTGTTCATGAAAGAATATAATTGATTTCAAACGTTCAGAAAGATTCCTGGAACAATAAGAACTAAATTCTTGATATGTTTATTCCTATGATGTTAAAGCACAATTTATTAGTCTATAATCACCCTTTAAAAGAAAGTACGTTCCTATTCAGCACCCTGAATTTGAGGCAGTTTTATAACAGCTTTAAATATTCAATTTTTGTAAATTTTGCTTTTTGTGATGTTGTTATACATATTTTTCATTAAAATACATGTTTTAAAAATTGTATTTTGTATAAACACTATATCCTTTATTTTCCCTTTTCATTGCCACTCTTTCTACACTTAACAACTCCCTGAACGCCTATCCTCCTTTAACTTGTCTGCACTTCCTATATCTGCCTTTCTAGTATGGATTCAAAACCCAATAATATCCGCAGGATTAGAACCGGTTCTCAATTATCACATCAAATATCACATATAGCATAGTTATACAGAAAACTTTCTACGAATACTAAAATAAAAATCATTATAACAAAACTGGATTTAATCTTACAATTTTTCATTTTTATATCCGCGGAAAGCTGTCTATAATAAGATGATGTAAATTACTATTATTTTTCTTGAATGTTCGATCGTATGTCTCGCGTCCTACTATTGTAAAAAATACCAATGACTAATGAACATTTACTCTATAACATAATTCGTCCGTCTGTTCTAATTGTTTGAAAGATGGGTGTCTGCATTTTGTTTGTTAAGATTCCCGCAACTGAAGATATTCTACTTTTTAACTCACTGTTTTCGTCCGTCTGTTTTGCTGCTCTAGTTATTTTCGTTGCGAGAAATTATTGCCGAACAGTTAAAATAGACAAGAATAATTTCTGTCCGTGTTCTTCTGTAAATGCCCATTGCGTATTTCTATCTTTTATAGCAGCTTAGAAAATTAAATAAAAAAATAATTAATAAATTTTTTTAATAATCACAAGACATGATAATGGGTTGAAAAGTTTGTAAATTAATATATTTTATTATTTCAAACATCAACCAATGTATTTTTAATATATATCATTAAATTTAACAAGCTGACGTAAACAAGGATGACAACATCCAAAAATAGCGAAGCAAAAACAACTTGTGGATGGACAAATTAAATTATAAACGATAAACAATAGAAAACCTGAAAATCTTTACATTTAGATACATAAATATATCATACTTACGATCGGTAAGTTAATACTAAATGATCTTTTATAAGAGGTATATTTGAGAAAAAAGTAAGCAATCTTATATAATAGACGATAAAATTACAAATATTCCAACGCGTTACAGACATGCGGTCGTGCGGACAGATTAAATTGTATAATAAAATAGCTTTCTTTATAATTTAATGAGACATTACATTATAATTGTATGGGTATATAGCGGATTTACGACTAACAAAAATACAACCAACCTACTGTCATAAACACAGTGATTTAATTGTCATTAACCAGTTTTATTGTCAAATTTACACCTGCATTTTTAGGGGGTATGACAAAAATACACAATTTTGCTGTCAATTATACACCTACATTTTGAAATAAAATACTTCTATTGTATTTATAAATATTTATCCATAATATTGTAAAAAATATTTTATTTCTGAACATTTCTTTAAACTCAAATTAACTGTGTGCATTTGCAAATTTTTATAAAAAAAACTTTTAAAACACAGTTAACATTTCAAAGGATTAAGCTTCTTTGATATTCAGGTTATCTTTTAACTTAAATCAATTGTTTGCATCATCAAATTATACTTCCAAAATTCTCAAATAAGTCAACATTTTATACCATGTAGTTTTCATTTCATGTTTCATCAAAAAAATGTACACATTTTTTCACTTTTTTGGTTAATTCAAAAGAACACCAATTCTTCCTCCATCCTAAATCCTAAACAAAGCAGGATATCATAAAGATTAAAATTCTTCCCATCTCAGGAATAACTCCACCCATTTTTTTAACAGATTTCAAAATCCAAATCTCATAAACCCATAAACAACCAAGGACAAAGACAAATCCATAACCTTTTCATAACCCCCCACTCCTCCCACTTTTTTGTCTCCTCCCATTTTTTTTCTGTCTCCGCCTTCAACCAAACTCACCATCCAAAACTCCGCCTATTTCCTAACCATCAAAAAAATTCCTTTAACAAAAACTATGCCCCGCCCCATAACTCAAACAAGGCCAAGAATTATTCCCTACTCCTCCTTTTTTTAAAAACTAATGTTTTAATCTTTTATTTCAAACTTTTTCAGTAGTAATCTGTATTCTATGGTGATACCTAAGATTCAAAATAATTTGTGACATTGTTCTATATAAATGTATGTTTAATATCTTTGATCATATTTGCTGTTATCTAATGTCTCATGCCTATATTTTTTTAGACAAAATGAATTGAAAATGATTGCTAAAATCGAAATATATCTTCATGTCTTAGAATAGTGTAATTTTTTTAAAATAGGTTGAAAAACATACTAACTTTAAAACATAATATTCAATGCATCTATTACATCTCTTTTCCTTATTTTAGCTTGATATTACTACTACTGGACTTAATAGTCCTTGTTATTTATTTTATCATATATCATGGTTGTTAACTTGACAAACCCCAATAACTGTTAATTTAAAAATTAAACAAGCCCAATATCCAATACGTTTTAATCAATTTATAGTTGTAAGCGTTGTCCTTGATTTAGGGGCTAATAGTTCATCTAATTCCTAATTTTTTTAAAAATTAATCTGAAAAATTTTACCAAATTTGTTTTTCATCTTTATAATCAGATCACAGTAAAAATATGAAAACTTAAATTAGGCAAATGTTATAATAACCCTTGTCTTATATGTTTTTAAAAGCGAAGCTTTTCTATAATTAGAGTTGGTCCGTCCGTCCGTAACGGATAGCTTTTTTTTTGTTAATTTAGGCATGTTAGAAGTGTCCTATCGATTTTAAATTTTGCATAGTGACTCCTTTAATAGTTAGGTACGATTTAGAAAGCGTGCAACTCTATAATTATCACCAAAATGTCCGTACGTCCATTTTAAACATGTTGATTTTTTTACTTTTTTAACAACAAATTTTTATGTGATCTAATCATCCGATTGATCTGATTTTTGGTATATTGATTCCTGGGACAAAAAAGTATAATGTAATAAGCGAAGCAACTCTATAATCAAGTCCTAAAAATATAAGTATGTTCATAAACATTATCCTGAATCAAGCAGTTTTTCAACAAATTTACTTACAATTTTGCATCGACTCTTATACATTTGTATTATGATTATTCAGTTCTGACACTATACAAGTGTTAATGTTCGTTTGTCCTACCGTTATAGTGCTTCGCTTTTATGGATGTTGTCATCCTTGTTTCATAATAACGTAAAAGAATTGTGTGCCTTTATTCAGAATTGACTCTCCAGCTTATAGGTAATATTCTATAAACCTCTAAAGCTTTCATTTATATTTTTTTTTAAATCAAGGTTTTAGTTTTATAGCATCTCTACAATACCATTTATTCTCACTCACTAAATGACTGAATAATTGACTCTTTTCATATTGAAAAGAAGATAAGTGAAAATTTTACTGATTTGCTGATTTTACCAGAAATTTGTATTGTGGTTAAACATATTTAAATTGCCCTAAATATATATAGTCTTGGATGGTATCACATCTAATACAGACCCCTATGGCCGTCATTGGTAATGCTAGAAAATAAATGCATAACTAGTTATTGCATATATATTCTGACTAAATATATCACAATTTAAAACATGAAATTATTTAGCTCTGTTTTATTGTATTTCTTAAAAAACAAGGATGACAACATTCATAAAAGCGAAGCTCTGAAACTGTAGGACAAACGGACATAAACACTTGTATAGTGTCAGAACTGAATAATCAGAATATAAATGTATAAGAGTCGATGCAAAATTTGTAAGTAAATTTGTTAAAAACTGCTTGATACAGGATAATGTTTATGGACATATACTTACATTTTTATTACTTGATGATAGAGTTGCTTTACTTATAATATAATACTTTGTTGTCCCAGGAATCAGTATACCAAAAATCACATCAATCGGATAGTTAGATCACATACAAATTTGTTGTTAGAAAGGTAAAAAAATCAACATGTTTAAAATGGACGTACTGACATTCTGGTAGTGATTATAGAGTTGCTACGCTTTCTCAATCGTACCTAAATATTACAGGAATAACCATACAAAGTCTGAAATCGATAGGACAATTCTAACATGCCTAAATTAACGAAAAAAGCTATCCGTTACAGACGGACGGACGTAAGGACCGACCCTAATTATAGAAAAGCTTCGCTTTTAAAAACATTAAATGATGACATTTATTGAATTTCCTAAAACATACATTTACGCATACAAAAATAATTTCAATTGCCGCAGCTGTTGTTTAAAAATAGGTGACTTAACACTGCTGGATGTTTTACTCTGGGATAATTATTTGTAATTAAAGTAAATGGTATACGCGGTTTGTGAGATCTTTTGGGATACATCCACTTGCAACGTATCAGAAGAGGATAAATATAACATTTAGGGACAAGAGACAAAAATTCTGACAAATAATTCTAAGAGAAATATTTCTTCTAACCCAATTTTATATTTCTCCTCTTTTAGAGGCCATTTTACAAAACACATTTAAAACCAAGGATGACAACATCCATAAAAGCGAAGCTCTGAAACGGTAGGACAAACGGACACTTGTATAATGTCAGAACTGAATAATCAGAATGCGAATGTATAAGAGTCAAAGCAAAATTGTAAGTAAATTTGTAGAAAAACTGCTTGATAGGATAATGATTATGGACATACTTACATTTTTGGGACTTGATTATAGAGTTGCTTCGCTTATAATATTGTACTTTGTTGTCCCAGGAATCAGTATACCAAAAATCAGACCAATCGGATAATTAGGTCACATACAAATTTGTTGTTAAAAATGTAAAAAAAATCACCATGTTTAAAATGGACGTACGGACATTCTGGTAATGATTATAGAGTTGCTACGCTTTCTAACTCGTACCTAACTATTACAGGAATCACCATGCAAAATTTAAAATCGATAGGACAATTCTGACATGCCTAAATTAACGAAAAAAGCTATTTAAAAAAGTAAAAAAATCAACATGTTTAAAATGGACGTACGGACATTTTGGTAATGATTATAGAGTTGCTGCGCTTTCAAAATCGTACCTAACTACTAAAGGAATCACCATGCAAAATTTGAAATCGATAGGACAATTCTAACATGTCTAAATTAACAAAAAAAGCTATCCGTTGCAGACTGACGGACGTAAGGACTGACCCTAATTATAGAAAAGCTTCGCTTTTAAAAACATTAAATGATGACATTTATTGAATTTCCTAAAACATACATTTACGCATACAAAAAAAATTTCAATTGCCGCATCTGTTGTTTAAAAATACGTGACTTAACACTGCTGGATGTTTTACTCTGGGATAATTTTTTGTAATTAAAGTAAATGGTATACGCGGTTTGTGAGATCTTTTGGGACACATCCACTTGCAACGTATCAGAAGAGGATAAATATAACATTTAGGGACAAGAGACCAAAATTCTGACAAATAATTCTAAGAGAAATATTTCTTCTAACCCAATTTTATATTTCTCCTCTTTTAAAGGCCATTTTACAAAACACATTTAAAACTAATTGTATGGAAAATTAAAATGTTTTGAAATTATAAGCTGAATTGAATTACTGATGATAAGACTAAACTGAACATTTTGAGGAAAATCAAAAGAAAATATGTTCAAAAATGTAATTCGATTTATTGCATAGAGGTTTTTGAATGTTTGCTTATTCAATAGGCACTTGACATTAAATAATAACAAACATTATATACTACAAAAAGTGGATTTTTGCATAAAACTTGCCAGTCAGATTCAAACCAGTACCAGGCGAACACACACAAGTATGAAAATTGGCAAGTTGCATCTATTTAAATGTTCGGTTCTGATTGTTTCAACAATTATGTTTATTTTACAATTCAAGACAAGTTTTGATAAGTTATTGCATCCCAAACTAGCTGACATCTCTGAAATTCTAACAGTAGATGAAGTCAAGCCTCCTCTTTTAACTATTTGTCCATTCAACCAGATAAATGAAACAAAAGCAAAAGAATTTGGTTACTCAGGAGTATTTCTAAATGGTATACAAGAAAATAGAAATGGATCAGTAGTAACATGAACCCATGACCCACATGAACAAAACATTTGAGGAATTACTAGAGGCTATTCTGAATCCTGAAATTAAGTTTAGAGTTGATGGTGGTATTCCTGGCGTTTATGTTGAAAGAGATATGTACACAAATATGTTGAAAAAGAAGTTTTATATTGGGTTCTGGGGATTTTGCTGGAATTTAGAAAACTACAACCTTTCCTATACACTTAATATCTATCCTAACAAAGATTCCACTGACAAGTATTCTGTCTATATTACTGAAAATGAAATGAAAACCTTTTACTCAATCAATCTTAAACACCAGAAAGGATACAAAATCCAGTCTAATCCATCTCACAGACATTGGTATGAGGTAAGCTTGAAGAAATACTCAATCTATGACCCAAGATCGCCAGATAACTGTCTTTTCTATGAAAGCAATAAATTTGAACAGTGTGTCGATGATAAAATTCAATCTCTTGTTTTACCAGATATTGGTTGTAATCCTCCATGGATGTCACCACACAAGATATGCAATGCCACCAAATATTTATCAAATTTAACAAAAGATTCTTATCAGAATAAACTAACACCGTTCTTGTATAACAACTACAACAGTATTGAAGATTTGTGTCCTAAACCTTGTCAAGTTACAGCTGTCACAACCCGACTCAAATTTTATTACTCTGACCATCCCAACATGATCAAGCTCACATTTGCCAAGGATGTTCCTTATACCAGTAAATATCTAACTTACAATCTCTCAAGCTTTATCATTGATATAGGAAATTAAAAAATATATTCATACACATTTGTTAGGTAATATTTAGCAGATAAAATTCATATATCTAAAACAATCAAAGGCTCGGCAGCTGAGCATCATTAGCCTTTAAACCTCAGGTAACTCAACCTTTACAATTTAAAAAATAAACTGATTGTCTAAACTTGACCCAAATATGACAATTCCTCTAAATTTAATTTATTTACCTATTTAAGTTTGATTTTTAAAAATCTAATTATATAAATGAATATGAATATATTTTATTTAAAAAAAGGGAGTTCCCTTGGCCTCTGGTTTGGATTAAGTGTATTTGGTCTTACTGATCCTGGAATTGCAATTATCAACTATATAAAATCTACATTTGATTGTTCTGGAGTCAAAAATCAAAAGAAAGTGACCAATTATCAAAATTAAATTGAAATTAAACCTACACCTAGAAACTACTAGGATTTCAAAGTTAAACTTGCATACCTAGATAAAAGTTTTAATGAATAAACCTGGTACTTTTGCAATAAATTACCTAAAAATGAGATGACCTTTTTTTGCTTTTTTTATACATGTTTAGTAGATTTGTTGATGATTAATATATGAATATACATATATATAGAAAAACTAAAGTGATTAGATTGATAATATACATAATGATTTGAAAAAGTAAATGATTTATTTTAACCAGACATGTAAATCTAAATGTTCAAATTGCCAATATAAACATTAAAAATTCATTATCTTAAAAAATAAATTGACACAATTAAAGGACACATTTTAGGAAGTTTCATTATTTAACCTGATAACAATATTTGTTTAAGCTCAAAAATACAATTTGACATTAAACAAGAAACAACACTTAGATAAGATAACAATATATGCTCAAATTTAAAATTAAGATATCTGTTATAATAATAGGTATAACCAACAAGCAATAATAAATAAGGTAGGTCAATCTATTTCAAGTATTAAAAAAAAACAAAAAAGTATGTTAATAAATGTTAAGAGAATATTTACTTTTTCAGTTATACAGAGTGTTTTTTTTATTGAGTTAAAAGTATTGCTTAATTTAGCCCACTTGCCATTGACAGAAATTAATAATCTATATCTTAATTTCTTCATTGATGTGGGACATTTTGTATGAGAAAAAAATATTTGGCGATTTTCAACAAATTCTGCCTTAAAAACCGGTTTTTCCAAAGTACCTATTTTTGGAAGATTTTTGGATCATGACTAATTTAAAGAGTGTGCAAAAATGGGTACATTTTTAAAAATCAAATTGCGCGGCTTGTGTTAATAGTAGAAAAATGTTATGCATACCGTTAGAATTGTCATAAACTCTAGTTTTTTTAAATATATGTATCATATTCATGCTATTTGTAATATAGAAGCTACATTGGAAATTGTGAGAAATATTAAAAATTTGAAGTAAGTTGAAACATTTTACCACGTAGCGATCCTAAACTATACGTAGCACAGGAATAGTTCTTAAAAACCTAAAAACTAGAGTTTATGACGATTCTAACGATATGCATAACATTTTTCTACTAATAACACAAGCCGCGCAATTTGATTTTTAAAAATGTACCCATTTTTGCACACTCTTTAAATTAGTCATGATCCAAAAATATTCCAAAAATAGTTACTTTGGAAAAACCGGTTTTTAAGGCAGAATTTGTTGAAAATCGCCAAATATTTTTTTCTCATACAAAATGTCCCACACCAATGAAGAAATTAAGATATAGATTATTAATTTCTGTCAATGGCAAGTAGGTTAAATTAAGCAATACTTTTAGCTCAATAAAAAAAAACACCCTGTATAATTGTCTTTTCTCTTCTAATGCAAACCCCTTAAAACAGCTTATTTGATCAAGCTACCCCAAATATATTTTTAAAAATTAATACTATTATTTTGGAATAAAATTAATTTTTAAAAATAAGTTTTAAATATGCATAATAGAAAATATTAGTTGTATAGTATCTTTCAATATTTTTTTTTAAAATTTAAGATACAAGTTATCTTACTTTTATTGCTTTAGTAAGCTAGAACATATTAGCCATGTTCTTTATTACTCTTCTAGGTAACTAATTTTATTATTTATTAAAAATCAGTAATTGCCTAAAAACTGCAAATTCTTAAGAAATTGTAATAGTCAAAGCATCTAATTATCTTTTAATGTCTTATATGTATTATTGTTAAAGATGTAGTTGAGCCCTAACAATAACTTTTATTTTAGCTTTGCTTGGAGCCGTTAGTGGCTATGAAAGAAATGGATATCTTGTTAAAGAGGCATCCAAGGATGGACTTGTACATTGGACTGACAACTATAACTTGGATGTGGCTAGGTAAGTACTTTAGTTGAAAATATAAAAAGTATCATCGACTATGTTCATAAATATATTGATTTGAACAAAAATGAGACACAGGCGGTTTCCAGAATTAAAAGTAATGAAAGGCAGATCTATTAAAAAATACAACATAATACATATCTAACTTTATTGTAGTACTATATATCCATAGATAATTCTTTTTGTAAATTGAGTTTATGGTTGTTTAATTCTAAACCTGTAAATTGTTAATTTTAGGAGTATGACTGTTACTCCAGGCGAACCTTTGGATGTTGTTTTTACTTGTCTACACGAAAATTGTTTCACAGAATGCAGGTTTGTTTGATCAGAACACTTAACCCTTGGAAGCAAAGTTTCTGAAAATTTGTATAATAGTTAATTCTCGCATCGTATTATAAACGGCTTTCTGCGGAAATAGAATGTACAAAGGCACCGGCTAAAAAAAATGGTTTTAATCTTATGATTGTACATTTTTATATTCGTAGAAAGCTGGATATAATACGATGCTAGACATAGTTTTTTCGTATGGATGAGAACCGGTTCCTACCCACCGGATTCGAATGAATACAAGAAAATTGATTACTGAATGTTCTATAAATGTTATTAAGTATAAAAACTTATGAAATATCTAAGAGCACTTTACCAAATGAAGAGGAATAGTTATTTATTGTATGGTTATATCAGATCTGCTATCAGCCAATCAATTCTATTTGAAATTGCCGAAAATTAAATTTTTGGTTGGAGTAAAATTGGAGTAAAAATGGAAATTTTCACTTAGAAATGTTTGAAAGAATCACATTCTCTTTTCCCTGGGTTTTATAGTAAAATTAATTTAAATTTTGATTTAAGAATATATTTACGAGAAGCTGGATACCTTGTTACCAAAGATGCTGTAATGGATAATGAAGGTTAGTTTTACTTAGTTTTCTAAAATAATTTCATTCTGGATCTGTTACGGTGAACGGTAAAATGCAGGAATAAGGTATAGCAAACAAGCGAAATAAATCAAAATAATTATTGGGGGCAGATGTAAATGCCGTAAATTCTACTATATGTTGACTTTCAACGACAGCTGAAATCACGAAAAGGTTAATTAATTTCAATGCTGGTGTAAGCTGGGTAAATGTTGCTGAAAATTAATATTTCTGTAAACTTTAAATTCTACTAGAAGCCAAACAGTGGAATGTGCGCAATTCTCGCAACATTTATAAATGTTCAAAATATGCTCGTTTGAAATGAATTTTCTTTACCTGGGCACAATCTGAACTATTGGGTAATAGATATACTGATTCATTTTTTGTTAAGATGTGCGAACATAAAATTTTTGGCCACTAGCTGCGCCTAATTTGATATTGTACACTTGTTTCTAAACTTATAACACTGTTTTATTTTTTTATCTCATGCTAATTTTTTCTTCTAATTCCCATTGCATTGTATAAGGTGTCCAACAAATGCATTAATGTTTCATATCAGGGACATCAAAGCTTTTTTTGGGGGTGACCGGGTTAATCTAATGTTTAAAAAAAATTTTGATGATGACCAAAATTTGTTTTAAGTAAATCCACATTTAGGCTGGGTAGTCAGCCGAAAATTTGCATTATTGCAGATGAAAAGATCACTTAAATTTGTAATTTGCTTCAAAACTTAATGTTTCCACAGTTAAGTAAATAGGAAATTTTCTTCTACTTTTACTTTAAATTATACAGGTAACAATGCAGAAGGATTTACTCCCTGGTCTGGTAATGATGAAATGATGGTCTGTGGAATGACAATTGCCAGCTTTGATCCTGCCATTCATGCTGATGATTTGCTGTCTATCTATGCTGAATTCATAATCCCTCCAGAGGTTGGAATGGGAAAAGGTAAGGCTTTCATAATTCACTCTCTAACTGGAAAAATTTCAAAAAAAACTTTTGCATCTTTTAGATAACATAAATTTTTTTGATCTACCACAATCTAAATTTTATTGGAATTGAATGATTGCTTTCCCTGACAATGTAAAGCTAGGTACAACTGCTTAGAGGATCAATATCTACATATCAGTGTCAGTGAATTGATTTATAACTACTAGTGAAGAGGGTATTGTCCTGACAGCTTCCTGAAAACAAGCTGACACATTCTCAATTTTCAAATATTTGCAGATGACCTTATTAAGATCCTCTTTTATAAGTAAAAATAAAATAATAAATAAAGGAAATAGGATAGTGATTAAATTAAATTTTTAATATATTTTCTTTTAAATTCAGCCTATGGTGCTGTTTCAATTGAGGATGAAGTATCTCTTGGACTTAGATTACCTGACAATGCCTTTGCTCCAGAGTAAAAATAATTTAATAAATCATAAATGTTTGTTATGATAAAAATAGATATCTTTTTTTTATTTTTAAAGGCATTTAAGACATAAAATGTCTCTCTTTACTCTCAAACTTTTACACATTTAGGTATGAAATTATATTTTTATTTTGATAAATGAGGTCTAAAGCTAAAATCTATATTCTAATCTTAGACAGTATGTCTACATAGACCCAGACTATAGTTCTGACTTCACTGCAGATGGATCTGCACATATCAAGTTTAGTGGGGCTACTAAAATCAATGTATCTGTTACTGAAGACACGGTAAAAATAATTTAAATGTTGCTTTAAAAATAATATATTGTGCTTTGATTTTATTAAAATGCAATCAAAGTATTTTGAATAATTATTAAATGTCTTTATCAATTAAATTTCTTTAGCAATGCATTCCCTTCCACACTGATGAGATGTATATCACTGATGTTCAAGTTATGGGTAAGTAAGAATTAAACATAATTATAAATCTGTATTATCATGTATTACAACAAAATATTATCAATTTAGGTTACAATGGTTTCCTTGATATTGGACTTGATTTCCAGAGAACCTTTACTTATGTCTGCCTGGGAGCTGATGGTTTCAAGAAAGATAATGATTACATTGTAAGAAACAATTTTAGTTTCATTCCTAATTGTATATAATATATACAATAACTGTTATTTCAATATTTAGGTTAGTTTCATTTTTGAAGTTGACACAATCCGTGGTGGTTACTATCCTTATGGATTATATTACCAACCCTGTACACCAGGTATTTACCAAATTAATTCAATATAATGGATGATCAATAAGTGAGGATATTATGACAGGGAAAAATTACCACCAATTTAGGTTGATATTTCCCTGTTGTTTATTATTTAGTTCTTCTATCCAGTAGGGAGGGGAGAGGATTAGTAAGGTCATTACTTTAGCCCACTTCAAGTGTCACTTTATTAGAGTACAAAATAATCTTCTTGTATGATCCAAGTAATAATAAATCCATTTTTAATATGGTCCAAAACACGTATACTTTTTTTCTTTGATGGATTATAATATTGAAAAATTTGAAATTAATTCATTAACTAGATAAATATTTAGGATCAAGCAAAAACTGTTGGTACACTCAGGGAGAATCAACCAACATTAGGAATATTTTCCCATGTTTTGATGAACCTGGCTTTAAAGTAAGGATTTAATAAAACTAAAATATTCTTTTTATACCTTTAAAACTTTAAATAAATACTAGAAGTAAAGGAAAAGGACAATAGGTAATTAATTAAATGACTCCAAACTCATAAAATTACAACATTTTTAGATCAAAAACTTGTACAATTTAACTTTGTTTAACTTAACACTAATTTAACATGAACAAAAAGTTTTAATCTATGAAATGGCAAAGCAAGTTTATGAACATTAAGATCAGTATAATTTACAGTCTTTTTCATTTATTTGTCTTGAAAATAATATTTGATACCTTTTAATAGTCACTCATAAAATTTGATATTGTTTATGCTTTAGACTGTAATATCATTTGAAACCTTTACAGTTCCAGAAGGATATTCTATTTTGTCGAATAACCCTGTTGTTCAAAATGAAGACATCTTCACTGCAGAAGTAAGTCAGTTCTACTAGAAATCAAAATATTTAATTGTCTCACTCTTTTACCAAAATTTATAATATTCTAAATGTATAAAGTATATTCAAGTGATGATGCTTGGTAAATAATATTACTTATCATTTTGCAGCTAAATTGATATATTTCTATTCTAATACTTTCCAATATTGTAGGGAACTGTACCAATGTCTGCTTACTTGTTTGCTCTAGCCATCACTGATTATGTTAAAAAACATTCTTCTGTTAGAGAGGTAATATTTATAATATACCTGAAGAAGAGGAAAAAATTTTATTGAACACTTGAGCTAAAATACAGTTAATGAATTTTTGATAATTATTAGTATATTGTCAAATTAATGATATTAAAATACAATTAGGATACTGCTGTTTGGTGCTCTCAGGAAGATTTTGATGCTGGTAGAGCTGATTATTCAGCTGAAAAGGGAGCAAGGTATTACTTTGATTTCTTTAAAATAGCAATGTTACTTAACACAATTTAATGATCAAATTTAATACTTTATTTTTCTGAAAATTAGAAACTATAATAATTGTTTTACTTCTAGAGTTATTGACTTCTATGAAGAATATTTTGGAGTCAAGTATGCTCTGCCTAAGCTAGATTTAGTTTCTGAAATCCAGGTATAAAAAACATGGGTATGATTTTTCATTAAATATTGAGAAAAAGAAAGATTTTATGGACCAAAAATTAACATTGAACATTAAAAGAAAGTCTTATTTACTTTTCTTTAGAAATTTGGAGCTATGGAAAACTGGGGATTGGTTTTGTTTGATCCAAGAACTCTCCTCCTGGATCCAGAATTAGCAGATGTTGAAATAAGTAACACTAGGTATAATCATTAAAAAAGATAGAATATATATATACAGTGTTTTTATTCTAAGGAACAAAAGTATTTCTTAGTTAATTTTTAACTTTTATAATGATTTTTAAGATTGCAAATAATTCACCTAATTATATTTATAGATGGACAGTTTCCAGTGTTGTTGCTCATGAATTGGCTCATCAATGGTTTGGAAACTTAGGTAATAATAAACATGAATAAAATCTATTAGATATAGGAAAATCATATAAATAGCTTAAAACCATCTTGGGACATATGCATATTTTAGTGACCTGTGAGTGGTGGGATCAAACTTGGTTGAATGAAGGTAAGTTATTGCAATAAAGAAATCATATGCATTTTCTCCTGTAATTTATTTTAAAACAGAAATCAGTCTATATTTCTTATTTGTATAATTTTTTGAAAAAGTAACAAATTCAATACTATTTTACTCAGGATTCGCTACCTATGTCTCTTTCCTGGGCACTGCTGATATTGACCCAACTAATTTACCCTGGCCAAGAATGGTTGTTGAGGAAACCAAATATGCCATGAGCTATGATGCAGGTAAACTACCTGATGAAGTTCATATTCAAACAAAAACCTAGAAATATCATGCTAACAGGGGGATTATAAGATTTTTAATTGTTTTAAGACTTTTTCTTCAAAACAGTTTGTTTGACCTATATTTATATTCATTATTTGATAAGCTAGCATTCAAATACTATTTCAATATTTATTTTATTTATATTCAGATACAACAATTCACTGGGCTATGACTGATCCTGTCACCACTAGGTATGTCGTTTTAAGCAACTTTAGATTAGAGTAGCTTTAAAAGAGCATAGGTAGGTTTAAAGCTAGGAATAGAGCTGGGAAAACAATTAAATACAACATAAAAGTGTAGCAAACATTTACAAAAATGCACCGAAAACAACAAAAGATATTTTTTTTGATTTTAGATATGATGTTGACCGCAAGTTTGGTGTTTATACTTACTCAAAGGTTAAATAAACTAATAATAATCACTTGTTTATTTCAATTGAACTGAATTAATATGTAATCTGAGAATAACATTTTAGGGTGGTAGTGTTATCAGGATGATTGAAGGAGTTCTTACTGAACCAGTTATGAGAGCTGTAAGTTATCTATTACATTTTTTTTATAATTGATTTTATTTACCATCTTTTTCCCACTGATCCTATATAGCATATCCATATTAAAGAATATACTATCTATCTTTCTATTACCAAAGGGATTGAGTACATATCTGAATGAGTTTGCCTTTGAGTCTGCTACTGAAGATGGCTTGTTCTTTTACCTTGGAGAGGCTGGAGAAAGAGATGGAACTTGGCCAGGACAATACTCTGGAGCAAAGAGTTTCTCTGAAGTCATGAAAGAATGGACAAACCAGGTATTTGATCTATGAATTTCTTATTGATAGAGACTAAGAATTAAAAAATACCAATAAATATGCCTAATTCAACTTTTTTAGGCTGGTTATCCTGTTATTACTGCTACTGTTGATTGCTCTACTCCATTTGAAAAATGCACTGCTGAATTTAGGTAATAATTTACAAATATAATATTTTTACTCATATTTTCTTATGTGGATGAATTGAATTTATATTTTTATGATTTATATTTACAAATAGTTTGAATTATTTTTAATATTTAGCCAAGCAATGTATACTACAAATGGATCTCCTGATCAGGACAGGTAACAAAAATTAATTGTTTTGAAAACAATGCCTTTTAAATTGCAGTTAAAGTGTTGCCCCTGTGTTATAATAACTTTTATAAATTCTAAATTAATTTATTTAATATTTGAGATATTCCTTTCAAAATATTACTAAAATTTTCTAGAACATGGACAGTACCAATCTTCACTAGCATGGCTGGTTCAAGTGATACTGCCATTGTTTGGTTAGAATCCTCAGGGTAAGAAAACAGTATCATACATGTATGTATATTGTATATAGATAGATACTAAAAAGTCATTAGTTTCAATGTAATTTTGAGTTAAATTTTTATATATTAATTATCATGTTTAGAAAACAAGAAACAGTTGTGGATCTTAACTCTTTGTATGGTGATGTTGCAGAGTCTAGTGTGTTTATTGCTAACCAAGATTCATATGGTAATAAGTTTAAGAACAATTTTAAAATTTTCAATTGGTAAAAAATTTAAATCATTATAAACAACATTAATAACATCATACAGTACAAACTCATTACTTCCATTGTAGTTGAAAATTCTCAACTTTTGATAACATTTAGGATACTACAGAGTTTTGTATGATGACGATCATTGGGCCAGAATTGCTGATGTTATTAGGGAAGATAAGGTAATAATAAATAAATACTAAATAATGTAATTAATGAATTGTAATTTAATTTAGATAATGCAAAAATATTATCTTTTATTACTCTTCATATTTTTTAGGAACAAATTTCAGTTCTGACCAGAATCAGCATTATTTGCGATGCTTTGGGTAAATATTTTTCCTTGTTAAATAAATAATCAACAGTTTATGAGTTTATTTCTATTGAGACACTATGAAAAGAATTAAGATTTTTTAAAAACAAATTTTAGGATCATTTGGACAATTTTTAGTAGAAAAGCTACTCTATAATCCATGATATTACAACAGTTCATTTATCTATCCATCAGTAGAGCTGTAAGGAAATTTTTTTTTGTAACGAAATAGCTTCAATTAAAAAATTTAATTGGTCTGTCTGGCATGCCAAAAACAATATTTATTTTTACAAAATTAAAAAAAAAGTTATTTGATAATCACACATTCTCCCTCTTTCTTTTTATTTTTATGATAACTAAGCATCTGATTTTTAACTCACTTTGTCTATTTTTCTCTTTTATCCAGTTTTTGTGCTCTGCTGCTTCAGCATAAATGTAAAAACTATGATGATCTTGATTTTGTTTACTTTTTAGACTTCAACATGAATGGCATGCTTGCTGAAGATGTCTTCAAAAATGTTATATCAGCTTGGAATGTAAGTTATTCAATGTCTAATTGATTATTCAGTATTTGTCAAGAAATCCCACCTTGTCCTTTTTTTCATAAATCTATATTGGATTTAATACTATATTAGTCCTTCCATTATATTAATTGATTACTCTTCTGTCAATAATCATTAAAATCAAATTAATATACAAACAGCCCTTAAACAATTTTTGTTACCTATTAATTGCTACTTTAAACAAATTAAAATTGTAACAATGTAGGATGACTGGACCCAAGAGGAAACCTGGGCTTATAATGAATGCTCTTCTGGATTCAAGAGAACCCACCAAGAGAAGTCATACAAATGCAGAATCTAAACTCATAAATAAATTATCAAAAGATAGTTCTTATTTATGAGTTTTGTTGTGAACTTTTACTTGTAAAAGTATCATCAGCGGTTTATGATGTGTTGTTATCTTCTTAAATAAATAATCAAAATTAATCCTATCTTTAGTTTTTAAACAAATCATAATAAAACACATAAAATTATATAAGAGTTTAAAATATTTATTTAGTTCTTTGAAATTTTAATTAGTATAAAAATTATCACAAATATTTTCTTATATACTAAGGATAGGAACCACCAAGTTCTCGTCTATTGTATCTTTCTCTGAAATAAAAAATAAACATAAATGTAAGCAATTACATAAATGACATTGAGAGTTACTGTTGCTTACTAAAGAGTGATATAATAATTTGGGGGGATATATTTAAGTGTCCACTATCTTATTTATCACTCATATCGGTCACTCCATAAAAAAAAACTATGACAGATCCATTATTGATGATTCTATTCTTTCTAATATACCTGAAATCCAGTTCATGATTTCTTGGGGGTCCAGGAGGTCTGGCAAAATCTCCAATCATAAATGTTTCATTTGATCCTGGACAACATTTGTTTCTTATCCAAAATCCAAGATAACAGCAACATTCTACATATTTGATTATTTCTAATTTCCATTATCCTTACAAAATATAATTGTTTTTATACCTATGAGAGTAATGATAGATAGACCAAGAAAAAATGCCATAATTCCACCTACTTCAGCTACAAACTGTAGGGCTGGTTGTGGTCGGTTTTCTATTACTAAAAAATAAGATTTTTTAACTATTTATTTGGAGGCAGCTGAGAAACATTTTTGGTTCCTTCTCCTTTACTTTTTTCCTTCTGCTTATATATCAGGCATATGTCAACCATGGAATAGTAAAACTGAGAAAAATTTTATATATAACTTTTTGGAGAATGGATTTTGAAATGGTTTGGTTGTTTAATGAATGAAATGCAAAACATTTTAAAAGGAGTATAGCGTACTTAGCTCCACAATCATGTACAAAAGAACTCTTATGCTCTGTCCTTGTTGCTGTTTTTATATATGTCTCAGATAAAAATGTAAAGGCATTTCCTAAAGGCTAAAAATGAAACCTGTATAATCAGAACTTGTGAAATATAGCTTGACTAGAACTGCATTTACTCCTCCAGAACCAGGTGGAACCTTAACAACAAATTATTCTTTTGTAGGTTTTTCTGGATTATACTTTTATCAATATAACAATTATTTTCTCGTATTCATTCGAATCCGATGGATAGGAACCAATTCTCATCCATACGATGTCTAGCATCGTATCATATCCAGCTTTCTACGAATATAAAAATGTACAATCATGATATTAAAACCAGTTTTTTTTAGTAGGTGCCTTCGGCACCTCAGGGCTAAAAAACTGGTTTTATTCTTATAATTGTACATTCTATATCCGCGGAAAGCTGTTTATAATACGATGCGAGAAATAACTTTTATTTGAACATATCTATCTGATATTTGTAAGATTGAAATTATTCCCTAAAATTTATTATATTTCTATCTATCTGTCTACAATACCTTGGATTGCAATCCTTCCTTCAGAGTTGTTGTCAAAGGATTAATCCTTGGAGAAAGAGAATATCTTGTATAAACACAATCCTATAGCAATCCATTATGATTTAGTTTTAGCAAACTTACAATTCTTCTTTTCTCTAGATATTTTTGTATTTTGTTTAGTTTTCAAATTGATAAACATTACACCAATTAAAAAAAAATTGGATCTTGTAACAAAACTATCATAATATTTATACATTACACTCACTAAACAAAAGTTATTTAAAAACTAATGGATTTCAATTTCCTTGGGACATGTTTCTGACATTTGTGCAGTAAGTGATGAGTCCATTGCAAATGTTGGCCGTCCTGATTCAAAGCTTCCAAATACAGAGTCAGAAAACACTATTCAAAATATTAAATGGTTGGGTTCAAATTAGGAAAAGAAAATGTTGGGAAAACAATTTATAATGCTTGCACTATTCAAATATATTCAGATTTTAAAAAAGGAAACATTTTTTAGAAATTGAAATACTGACCTGAAGAATTAAATGGGGAACACCTTGGCAATGAAGTATCATTGAACCGAATAAAACTACACTAAAAAAGTAAAAAATCTAAATAAACAAACTTAATTACAGATATACTTAATTTAATTTTCATTTACGCGAAGCTTTTCTATAATTAAGGTCGGTCTGTCCGTCCGTACGTCACAGACAGTTAATTTAAACAGGTTAGAATTGTCCTATCGATTTCAAACTTTGCATGATGATTCCTGTAGTAGTAAGGTACAATTTAGAAAACGTAGCAACTCCTTAATTGTTACTAGAATGTCCGTACGTCCATTTTCCTATTTTTAGCATGTTGATTTTTAACCTTTTTAACAACTAATTTCAATTTTTTTTTAAACATCCGATTGTTCTGATTTTTGGAATACTGATTCCTATAACAACAAAATACAATATTATAAGCGAAGCATCTCTTTAATCAAGTCCTAAAAATGTAAGTATGTCTTTAAACAATATCCTGTATTTAAGCAGTTTTTCAACAAATTTACTTACAATCTACAACTTTCATTAATTTATATTGTGATTACTCAGTTCTGACACTCTACTAGTGTTAATGTCCGTTTGTCTTACCGTTTCAGAGCTTCTCTTTTATGGATGATGTCATTCTTGTTATTACAATAATTAATTTTTTTTAAAAATCAAATTAAACAGTGATAAAATTTACCTTTAGCTTATTATTTGCCACAATTTCATTTTTTCCTGCTTCACAATTAAATCTAAAACAGATTACAGTAAAACAAATTCACTTTTCATAAGATAAAAGTAGGAAGTTCCAATGAAACTAAAATGGATAAAGAGCTGTTGAAGAAATTGTGTGTCAATCACCTCTCAATTTTAATGTATACTTTATCATCTAACAATACTCAATACAGAAATAGATGCTTTCTCAGTGACTTAGATTTTTGGAATTAATTGGTAAAAAATAATATTTCCAGGAAAAAATCAAATAAGTCCTACTTGCTATAACCAAATTGTTGTTGATTTGTGTTAAGATTGCTAGAAACACTGTCTTCTGGTAAGTGACAAGATTCTCTTCCAATCAAACTGCTTGATAGCTGGGTATCATCTATCCTAAATTATTTTACTAATTTTAACTTTCTGTAGAAAAAGAGTTAACAAATTTTATAACTAAGGAAAAATATCTATAATACAAAGTAGAACGATGTCTGTCTGTCTGTTTGTTTGTAGCGAAGGATCTTGCTAACCGTTAAAAGATCGGGTACTCCTTACCCCCCCCCAAAAAAAAAAAAATTTCTTTTTAAAATAAAATTAAAATAGTGGGGTCGACTAACCCCCCCCCCGCCTAAAAAAATAAAAAAAAATTCCCCCAAAAATTAATTTTAAAAAAAAAATTGTTCTTTTGAATCTAAAATACGAAAAATTAGTTTGATCAAACCTCCTGGGGCATACCCCTAGAGGCTAGGGGCGAAGCCGCTAGTAATACTACATTTGATTAAGTAAAATAAAAATATCTTGAATCAAAATTACAAATTTTGCTTACCTTGTAGGAATAATTCCAACATCTGCATAAGAGTCTGGTCTAATAGTAAATGCTGCAGATTGCATGGCAGCTATGGGACTAATATTCTTATCAACCACTGCTATACTCAGACCCTAAAAGAGAATTATTAGCTGAGAATTTATCTTGTTTATATGATGCTTTAAATTGATATAGAATAATTATTTATTGCATCGTATTATAGACAGCTTTCCACGTATATTAAAATGAAAAATCAAAAGATTAAAACTAGTTTTATTAGTCCAGATAACATATTAATTTTCTGATCTTTATTTTAATACTAGTAAAAAATTGTATGTAATACGATGCTATACATGATTTTTCAGTATAGCTGAGAACCGGTTGTAATCCAGTGGATAATAATCAGTTTCGAACACACACTGGAAAGTAAGTTAACCTGTGATCCAAGAAGGTCTGGTGATGTTATATCTCTGTCATATACTAATTCATCATGTTGGGTTATTATAGTTATTCCAGAACCTAAATTCAAATATAACAATTCAAACTCCTAATAGTTAGTTCTTATAATTTTATTTTAAGTCTTATCTTCCATAACATATCAATAATAAAATTATTTGTTTTCCTTATAAAAATATATCTTTAAATAATTAAAACACACACATCATTAACAATACAATAATTAAACATCTTCTTTTCAAAATTTTACATCACCTTCTCCAGCCCCTAGTAGGGGTATTGATTTATCTCTTGATGAAAAACATGTTCCTTCAGGAGTGAGGAATGGTCCACTTGATAATAATTCTGTACAGCACTCTTTGCCTACAATATATATGTGGTAATACGACAACCAGACGGACAGGCAGTTTACAGAATTGCTACGCTGGGACTTATCATAACAAACCCTCTGCACTAATCTTATTATATCACCATTTATCTCATGACCGATGTTGACCCCGCTATCCAGCGGTCAAACTGGCCTGCCTAAATGTGGGGAGGGACTCAAACACGCAGCTATCACGCGCCCCTCACGCAATCATACAACCGGGAGGCGCTGCCTCCCCTTTTACCACAGCTGCCCCCACAGCCTGTCTACCGCCGGGAGCTAAGCCCTTGCGTCCCACACCCCCTTCAAACCTAACCATTGTTATAATCTGTTGTATATATATAGTAAACATTCATTGTAAATATTATTCAGTTAAATATATAATTTCTGTATGACTAAATCCTGCTAGTTTGTTTTGGTAGAATAATTCAAGGCTAAGGCTCGTTGAACTCGAACTCGCAACCCTGTGAGCTGAAACGTTCGGCTTACCACATCTTGGTGTCAGCGTGTTTCAATCGAGCCTTACAGAAATTAGCCTATTTTACCTCTGATTGGACCCTTTGGCAAGTAAGGGGACAATCAGCCGCCAACTGAGAAGCCAACTGACCCGTGAGACGGCCTTTTTAGGTCGAATTTCCATCATTTTGAACGCAATATGTGGGCCTCTGGCCTACGGCAAGCAGATTTAGCCTGCTAAAAGCGCCAGTTAAGACGCTTTTTCCGTACCGTGTAGGAGTAGCGCTAGGTGCGCAGCCACGGTAATCGGATAATTTAGCTCAAACGGCTACAGAACTGAGTCTAAATTGACAAGTGTAGCTGGGACAAGCCCCAGGACACCCAGGCCAAACCTACGAGACGGACAGCTAGGTGCTGGTCTCCCTGAGAAGGCAATGTGTGGCTGCGAAGCTTCAGCACACAAGTAAGGCCTACCACTGCGACGGATAGCAGAATTTGAGCCACAGGCACGGCAGGACGGGACATTCCCTGCCGCTGCCTTCCAGGATTCGAACCCGAGGCGCTGTAGGACGGGCCATTCCCTGCCGCCATCTTTCGGGATTCGAACCAGCGGCGCTGCAGGACGGGACATTCCCTGCCGCCGTTACCCCTCTGAACCTTGCAGGACGGACATTCCCTGCTGCCAGTGCTTCCAGAATCACACCTAGAGCTCCTAGTGATAACAACACATAAGTGTGTATAAATGTCAACCAAGTGATAAAAAGAAATATAAAATTGTTGACCCAGTGATAATTGATAAGCTCTAGTGCTTCGAAGCTACAGTCTAAGCCACCATGGTAAGCGATACCACCATAGCTGCGGTTCGGCCACCACCGAAGTTTCTGCCAACCCCAGCCGAACGGGAGGCCCCCTTGTCTCAAGGGCAGGACCTCCACTTCCCCTGCCATATCAGGGTGAGGTTTCCCACTCCTGACCCTGCCCAGCATGTACAGGTTGATGCCATGATCGATTCTGGCAACCGTGTACCAGGGTCTGCTGTAATTTCTGAACACCTCATGCACGCAATGGGCGTGCAACGCATGTTGATTCCAGACAACACCCAAATCCTGACTGCTAACGAGGAAGGCCAGCCCCTCCAGGTAATAGGAAAATTGAAAGAATTATATATGGCAGTCTCACACACCCTTATACTCCATCTGTACCACGTGACTGTGGTACGGAATCTCTCACACCCTCTGAACCTAGGAGGGTATTTTCTCAAGGAGTTCGGAACTAGGCTCTGTTTCAACATGCAACCCCCTTGCTTGTGGGTGCGTGGGGAGTTCATCCCACTCCGTGGCGTCCCCATCGACCGGGAGACAGCCGAGAGAGAGTTGAGTTACGAGGGGCCTCTGCCAGGCCCACTGCCAGAGCAGCCGCGTGTGGTCGAGAAAGGCACGCACTGGGTGGACACTGCACTCAACGCCCATAGGGGGACCAACCTGCTAGCCATGGGGTTGCCCCCAGTGCCCAAGGTGCCGCTGGAGAACCTGCCAACAACGTTCCCTGAGATTGCCAGCCCTCCAGAACCAATCTTCTCCGCCGACACCTTCATCAACGGCCAGCCGTGTCCACCTGGCCCCCTCTACCTGGGACCCCCAGCCATTCAGCCAGCCAAGTCCGAGTCCAGACCCGTCAAGTCGCGGTCTGATGCACCCGGAGCCACACTCAACTCCCAGGAATCAGCCTCTCCCGGCGCCGTGCCCGTCAAGTCGTGGCCGGCCGCCTCCGGAGCCACACATGGCTCCGCTGCCTCAGCCTCTCCTAGCGCCGAGCCCGTCAAGTCGCGGCCGGACGCCCACGGAGCCCAGGCTGGTCTCAGCGCCCCGGCCTCTCCCAGCACCGAGCCCGTCAAATCGTGGCCGGACGCCCTCGGAGCCACACCTGGCTCCGACACGTCAGCCCCTCCCGAGGCCGAGCCCGTCAAGTCGCGGCCAAGCGGGTGGTCTTGCCTGGCCGCAGTGTCATGGCTGTCCCTGTTGAATTAGTAGGACACCGTACCAAGGATGCCATCCAACTAGCTGCCCCAGAACAGAGGTTTGGGGAGGATCTTGTCATCCCAGAAGGCCTGTATGCCCACAGGCCTGGCTCCGCCAGCGTGTTTCGAGTGCTGGTGGTAAATGAAGGGGAGACGCCCCTCCTGCTGGACGCTGGCCTCCCAGTGGCTGGGGAGCTAGTCAAGCCTGACATTTTAGAGGTTTCTGATAAGCCTCCCCCTCGTCTCCACTCGTTCCAAGAGCCTGTTGAGCCCCCAGATATGCAGGAGCTGTGGGAGGCCCTTGAGATGGAAGACAACGAGTTCCTGCGCAAGGACCCCTTGCTCAAAAAGGAGGTTTGGACCCTGTTATCAGAATACAGGGACGTCTTCTCCAACTCTACCCCCCGCTGCACGGACGTAGTAGAGCTGCAGCTGCGCCTCAAACCAGGGACCCAGCCGATCCGCCAGAGATTTAGGGATCTGAACCCGCGGCAGGAGGCTGAGTTGGAGAAACAACTGGACACCTGGCTACACGAGGGAGTCATAGAGCCTTCAGACTCCGCCTGGAGCAGCCCCCTGGTGCCCATCAAGAAGAAGGACGGGAGCACCCGCTGGGCCTTCGACTACCGAGCCCTCAACAAGTGCCTGGAACTGGATAGCTACCCTTTGCCCAGGATCCAGCAGTTGGTAGAACGAGCTGGAGGACACCGTGTCTACAGTGCCCTAGACGTGGTGGCCGCGTACTACACCATCCGTGTGTCTGAGGACAGCCGGCCCTGCACCGCCTTCACCACCCCCAGGGGCTTGTATCAATGGAAAAGGATGCCCTTTGGCCTTGCTACGGCACCGTCTGTCTACTCCAGATTTATTGCAGGGGTCCTAAATCCACTAGGCACAGCCAACCTCCAGTCATATCTTGACGACGTCCTGACCTTCCACCAGGATACCTGGGCCCACCTGGCTAGGCTCCGGGAGGTCTTGGAAGCCCACCGCAGGGGAGGAATCCGCCTCAAGCCAGCTAAGACCAAGCTGTTTCGAGCCAAGGTGGATTATCTGGGCCACACCCTCAGCCGTGAGGGGATAGCCATGCAAGAGGATTATATTGACCGTATCCTGGACTGGCCGGCCCCCAGCACCCCCAAGGATTTGCTGGCGCTTCTGGGGTTCTTTGGATACTACCGCCTGTTCATCCCAGAGTATGCCGACCTCACCTACGAGATGAATCGGCAGAAGACGGCCAAGACCCTAGCCTGGACGCCTGAGATGGAAGCCCAGCTGCTACAGCTCAAGGACAAGTTCCGCCAAGCCCCCATCCGAGCGCCGCCCAGGTTTGACTTGCCGGCGGTATTCCAGCTCACCACAGACTTCAGCAGCCGCGCCATCTCTGCCATCCTGAGTCAATGCCAGGACGGCAAGGAGAGGCTGATTGCCGCCGTGGGGCGCAAGACAACCGACCCCGAGACTCGCTACCCGTCCTGGAAGGGAGAGATGGCCGCCATTATGTATGGAATCCGGAAATTTCACGGCATCTTGTCCTACCGCAGCTTCCAGATCAACACTGATTCCTCAGCCTTGCTACAGATGAAGTCGCTGAACACATCCACAGGGATGGTGGCCCGCTGGCAGGAGGAGCTAGCGGCCCTAGATTTCACTGTCTGCCACCGTCCTGGCACCCAGAACACCAACGCCGACGCCCTCAGCCGCCAGGAGGACGCCAACATGCCGACAGCTACCGCTGAAGAATTAGCAGAGCAGGCTGAGTACATCCACAACCTTTGCCAGCTAGGGGAGTCCGCAGCTAGCCGGCCCCCTGCCGCACGACTGGACCCGGCTAGAGTATTAGAAGCCCAGACACAGGATCCTCTCCTGCTCCGTGTCCGCCAGTGGGTGGCTGATGGCAGAGCCCCAACTAAGGCTGAGCTGCGCGGCAAGGAACGAGACAAGCAGCAGTACGCCAGCCGCTTCACAGCCCTGGGACTTGACGAGCACGGCTGCCTCACCACCACTGACCAGACCCTGACAGGGGAAAGAACAAGATACCTGCTGCCTTCGGCCCTCCAGCAGGACGCGTTCTTTTTAGCCCATGGGACCCCCATGGCCGGGCACTTTGGAATGGACGCTACTATCGCCCGCGTCGCCATGCATTTCTGGTGGCCCAACCTGTCCCGTGACGTCCGCCTGATGGTTCAGACTTGTCCTGAGTGTGTCCAGAAGGTTACCAAGGAAAGGTTGAAGCTAGGGATACATGTGCCCTCCCGCCAGGGGTACCCACAGCAAGTCCTGTTTATTGACCTGGTGGGGCCGCTGCCAGAGACCCCAGCTGGAAACCGCTATATCCTCACCTGTCAAGACGGGTTCAGCCGGTTTGTCAGCCTCTACGCCATCCCCAACAAGCGCACCCTCACGGTGGCTGAAGCCCTGCTGCACCGCCACCTGGCCACGTTCGGATGCCCCCTGAAAATCCACTCCGACAACGGGATGGAGTTCACCGGCCAGGTATTCAAGGAGCTGGCCTCCAAGCTTGAGATTGGCCTGACACATCCACCACCCTACAACCCGCAGTCCAACCGAGTGGAAAGGTTCCATCGGACGCTCAACACAGGCATGCGTCTGTTCCTAGACAGAGACGACAACAACTGGGAGCCACACTTGCCTGCCATTGCCTTCGCCTACAACACCAAGGCCTGCAGATCCACCGGCGTGACCCCGTTCCTGGCCTACTTTGGGAGAGAGGCCAAACTTCCGGTGGACATGGTGCTCCGGCTGCCAGACACAGAATATGCCTCGGTTCCAGCCAACGTCCAAGCTCTCCTGCAACGCTACCATGCAGTGTATGACGCCATCCAGCAGCGAGAGGAGGGAACCATCCGGAGGAGCGCGGCAGCCTACGAAGGCACGGCCAAGTACGAGGTTGGAGACTTGGTCTGGTACCTGGCCCCCTGCCTGGTGCCAGGGAAGGCAGCCAAGATTACCAAGAGATGGACTGGCCCCTGGAAGGTAGTGCGGCAAGCTACAGACGTCCATTATGTCATCAAACCTGCCTCTCCAACCGCCAGGATCTCGGAAGTCACCGCGCATGTAGGCCGACTGCGCAAATACACTGGAGATGTGACTGCCCACCAGATTCCAACAGACATTCAAGGCGACCTGGACGGCGACGAGGATGCCACCGAGCTGCCGGTCGGAGCTGCGGCGCCACCAGCTAGTGACCCAGGACAGTTCCCAGTGTACCAGCCAACCGCAGCCGCCCCACAGCCTAGCGGCCAGGATCGTGACCCAGTAGAAGAGAACCTGCAGGATCAACCCAACGAACCACCGCCGCCGCCGCCAGCTCCAGAGCCACCCAGAGATGCCATCTGGAATCCTGATACGGACATGGAGAACCTACCGGCCAGCAGCGAGCCTGTAGGAGGAGAAGCGGCCACTGCAATGGAAGAGGCAGCCCCAGAGGACGAAGCTGAAGCAATGTGCCCCCTGTTGATGACAGCCATCCCCATCCGGGTAGGAGCTAGGAGGCCAAGCAACCTGGATCAAGCCGGCGCCCCCATGGAATTTTATGCGCCTTCCTCCATCGTCATTCCCCCCTTGGGAACCACCAGAGTTAGTCTAGGCCTCCGTGTCCAGCTACCCGCTGAGGCAGAGTTAGTCCTGCAGACGAGGCAAAATTTCCAGCGACGGGGCTTGGCCGTCGCCAACCCACGGCTGGAAGCCAACCAGGAGTTGACAATGCCGATATCCAACCACAGCCAGACAGAGCAGCGAGTGTCCCGCGGAGCCTGTGTAGCCCGAGCTGTCCTCCACCGAGCTGTGCCCCAGGAAGAGCCTGTCCTGCGCAGACATAGGTTGTCGTATCCCCAGGTTCAAGGCCTGGTGGCTCGAGAGCCCCGCAACCCTTGAAGGGGAGGTTGTGGTAATACGACAACCAGACGGACAGGCAGTTTACAGAATTGCTACGCTGGGACTTATCATAACAAACCCTCTGCACTAATCTTATTATATCACCATTTATCTCATGACCGATGTTGACCCCGCTATCCAGCGGTCAAACTGGCCTGCCTAAATGTGGGGAGGGACTCAAACACGCAGCTATCACGCGCCCCTCACGCGATTATACAACCGGGAGGCACTGCCTCCCCTTTTACCACAGCTGCCCCCACAGCCTGTCTACCGCCGGGAGCTAAGCCCTTGCGTCCCACACCCCCTTCAAACCTAACCATTGTTATAATCTGTTGTATATATATAGTAAACATTCATTGTAAATATTATTCAGTTAAATATATAATTTCTGTATGACTAAATCCTGCTAGTTTGTTTTGGTAGAATAATTCAAGGCTAAGGCTCGTTGAACTCGAACTCGCAACCCTGTGAGCTGAAACGTTCGGCTTACCACATATAGATGTTAAAATTAAGTGAAAAAAATAATAATAACATTCACAACTATCTTGTATCAATTTGATTGCAACTGAATTGCGTAATATGTAATGCATCCCTTCGTTAACAGGAAGGCAATAGGTTCGAATCTCGGCTCAACTCCGCTTCATTAAGGTGTTGAAAGCGGTTTCTGTGCATGAAAAAAATATTTAGAGTAGGTTTAATGCCTTGGCCCAAAACAGGCGAACTCATTAACATGTATAGTTAGAAATTTCAGACCAAGGTTGTGTAATCAAAGGGTTGGTTGTACAAAGGGCGTGAAGAAATATCATGGACAGCAATTAAGCAAGATTTGGTTCAGAGATGCCCCAAAATAAGATCTCGTTGTGAATCCTGTCGTCATAGGCTATCCATTTGAATACAATATCTTTTTATCTTACATCTAAACAATATGTTACAATACCTGACAATTCTTTTCCCTGGCCAATTTTACATTCCATGACAATATCACTGCAGCTCAGCAGTATGGAGTTTAACAACAGATCTACACTGTTGTTATACCTAATGTAGCGCATAATATTAAAAGTAAAAAAAAATATTATTATTAATTAAAATCACTAAATCTTTTAGAGAAAGTACATTTATTCCTATTTGTACTTCAAACTAGATTGATTCCACATGAATTGATTTACAAATGTGTTCATGCATTCAAATTTCATTTCGTGATAATCACTATTCTTCAATTTCACTTTAGAAGCCATACCTGTCTCTTGATATAGTGCCTTTATATTCATTTTCTAACCCAGCCATGTTTAATCTAATATGAGATGTATAAAAATTATAAATTAGTATGTACTTTGTTTGGTAAAAGTTATGTAATAGTTCTCTAATTTTATGCTATTTCAAAGGTATTAGGAAAATATTTAATCATTTTAAAATTGTCAAAAATTTAAAGAAATACTAAATTAAAGGAATAGTGCAATAGACTTCAAACTTAAATTTATTGCACAACTATTATTTTAACAGGTTTGAAATTCTTATGAAGCTACAACTGTTTACCTAGTATCATTGAATGTTTCAGGAATAGCTAATGATGGACTCAAAGTCCAGGTCAGATAGGAAACAATTCTTGTACTAAATCCATTTACAGCCAGTTTGGATCTAAACATCGATTTAAAGTTTATCGTATATTTACTATACTTTTTAAATCATACTTGCAACAAACATTAGAGCTAAATTACTGAATTATTAGGAAATTATCATGATATGTAAAGCAAAACCCGCTGCAATAGCGTAATTGGTAATGTGTCGGATTCAGGTCTGGCTCATATCGCGTCTTACTAGAGAAGTAAAAATGGTACCTACTGCTGCTATGTCAGGCGCGTGACATCAGTACATAAGAGTTGGAGGGATGCCTTGGAACATAAAGAGGCGCAACTCAATTTCATGAACAGTTAGGACTCACAGACAATAGTCGTGCAATCAAAGAGTTGGTTGTCAATGCTTTAAATCTCAAATATAAGATGCTGATTATGTTTCAAGGTGCGTGGAGTGGTCTAGAACCCGAAACGACACCAATCCCCCCAGAGAACATAATGCAAAACAATAACGCAAAAGGTTTACCTACTAAAGGCAGATTTTGAGCAAATATAAATAGTTGGCCAACTCGAAGGAATCTTTTCTAAATACATCCGAGAATACACAGCACTACTAAAGGTCTAGATATAAAAGAATAGATTGATATATAACTGAAGCAAAGCTAACAGGTTGAGCCATTTCTGTATCTGAAGCTGAAGGGGGTAAACAAAATAATGGTGGCTCCACTTTTTTACTTTGATGTGGAGCCAGATCTGGAGTGGACATCTTGGTTTTGCTGGAGCTTGAGTGGAGCTTTCAAGAAAATTTATTGAAGATTAATTAAAGTTCATACCATGAAAACAAAAATCCTGGTAACTATGATAAATATTGTTTAGGAATATTTAACCACCACATTATTAACATTTTAATTAGTGTCTATATAATTGCTTCTTATAAAGTATTTCAACAATGTACACATTTTGAAAATAGCATTCTTTTGCAAGTTGAAATCAATAATTTCAATAACAAATTGATTTGAACATGCAATTAATTTTTCAGTTTGTCTTTCATTTATAAACTTTCAAGGTTTCATGCATAATATATTTTACAATTCAAGAAACAAGAAATAAAGTATAAATGTAATTAATAAGTAGTTAGAAGATTGATGAAATATGGATAGATAAATAGATTAAAACAAAGGCTAATAGAAAGATATAATTACCTGATATGAATAATAAATGAAACAAATGAGGAGACAAAAACAGCAGGTTAACAAAATCAGCCACCAGATTCTTAAATAAATCATTTACAAATAACGTTAAAAATTATGATATAAGCTTTTGCTTTCAGTGGTTTATGAATATAACTGTATTCTAAATGAGGAAGAAGGGGGGGGGGAGCGGGGTTATGATTGATATTAACACCTTCTCAAGACTACTTTAAAGCTGAGCTGGATCTTTAAATCATTTAGTAATGGGCCGGATCGGGGTGCGCCAGAGGTGGTCCAGATTGGCGCATCTTATATCAATATTTAAATCAAAATGGCATTGGCGATCTGGCCCACCAAGTGGCGCACCTCTGGAGCACCAGTTACACTCGTTTGGTGTAGCCAGGTCGGGGTGAGCCGTATTTCATTCATATTTTTTTTCAATTAATTTTAATATTTTATTGCAAAACTTTTGTAAAAACATTTTTATAATTATTTTTAAAATAAATTATATATTGTTTTATATAAAATACCGTACTGACCCAGCTTAAGTTATAAAGTTGTACCGGCTCATATAGATATGTTGCCTGCAAAACATATAGGTGACAATTTTAGGAAATTTAAACATTAAAGCTATAAATATCAATAAGATGAGCTATTTTGGGTATTTATGACAGCAATATTAATAACAAGATTGGAATGTGATTAAATTTTTGTTTTTTTGGGGGGGTGAGCCAAAAAAAAGTATTTGAAGTTTTCTTTTTCATTTGAAAAATTCCAAATAAAACCTCACATTATTTCTTCATAGCTAGAATTTTAAAAATTAACTTTGGAATGTGTACAACCTCGCGTTCAATATATTGTCTGAAGCTCGTCGATATAAAACGTGGAAAGACTCGGAACAAAAAAGAATCTGATCCATTTAAAATAACCCAGCAGTTTCGAAAGTGGTAAAATTTAGAATTTATAGGAACAGAATATGTTCTTTGTCTTCATGAATCTTATTTTGAACAATTTAAAAAAACTGTACTTATCTCCATTTAAAAAACACATTTTCAAAAAATTTCTTTTGATTAAAATCCTAATTGAACGCTTATTTTCGTGCAATTTATCGCTCATTTTTTCGATTTTTAATGAAAACATGCCCTAATTTTGAATCTTTGGTTATTCTAATTTACATTAACCAGTCTCTAAATTAAATAATTCTATTTTTTATCTAATAATACCATTCTCGAAACTTCTACAAAACTCTTCTTTACCAATTTACGTACTAACGATTCTTTATTTTGATGTTATTTTCAACTATTTCTGTACTAATTTTGGATTGTGAAACTATTTAACAGAAAAAATTTTCATTAAACTTAGCAACCATATCACAAGTATATAAAAGAAACATAAAAAATACGTTTTACTATCCTTTTCTTTTTCTTTCACTCTTATATTTAGATGTTGCTTGCTCGATGGTTAAATAAAGAATGAACCAAATACGCGAGCTTTCTTCTGGCCCCGGTAGTTCGTGTGTGTGTGTGTGTGTATGTGTATGACTAGCTTAACTTGACAACAACCACCCCTCGTGGCCTACTACGGTTGTACTGTTCCGACTACAATCCGTCTGTCACAATTGCGACCTTTCCCCGGCTCGTACCGCCATATATAGAGTACTCCTCTATTCGTCTCATTTAAGAGTGTGTGTGTGCGTTAATCTTTGGTGGCCCCTGCCGTCAGCTGTGCCCACTGGCATAGCCTATCACAACCAAATATTTCTTAATTTCTCCGCAAGAGGTCCTCCCTCTGCTTCACGTCTCTCTACCGCCATCTAACGGCCATAGCTGACAATTCAATATTTAATACATAATTCGTCTGCTAGCTCCACGAGCTTTCTATTTTTTCACTATACCAGGCTTGGCGACCCGGTACAACATTTTCACTGTATTCAAAGGCCCATGCCGACTCTTTTCAATAATAACCCAACGAATTTCAACAAATTCACCTTAAGATCTCTAAAACACTCCAAATTTTTTTAAAGATCAACGTTTTTTAGCAATGGCTGTAGCTCACCTTCAGCCCACCTCCGGCGCACCCCGATCCAGCTCACTACTAAAATGATTTAAAGATCCAGCTCTGGTTTATCAAGAAAATCAATGCAGCATTAGTAATTTATGTACCTATTCTACTTTTTCTTGGTTAATCATTATCGCCGTTTTGTTATACTGGTTCCGTCAACCTTTGCTTTTTACTTTGTTTAATATCTATTATGGTTTCCAATATAGTATATGGTCATACCCCCCCCCCTCCAAAAAAACCATAACCGTCCGGAATAAAGCTTTCCAGAAGCCCCCAAAAATAGGGTTAACATTATAAAAACTTGTCTACCTTCTCCATGATTTTTTGCTGGAAAGACTTGCATGATGAAAGCCATGTGCTAATTCAATTTTCACTTATTCTCCAAATAATTAAAAATATCAAAACTAAAAAAAAGTTTTGTTCAATAAGCATTTGAATTGTACTAAATTTGTTGAAACTGAAAATTAGCCACAATTGGTTTTCCAAATTGTAATTCAAACTCTCAAATAAAAAATTGCTTTGTTTAAGTCAAACAAACACAAAACATGATGGGACAAACAGGACAAAACCAAATTGTGTCAAAAATGATCCATGTGACGTCATAAAAATGAGGGAGATGACAGGAGAAGTGGGAAAGAAAACCCCTAAAAAAGAGATGTATTATCACTCATTTTTATGACGTCACATGGATCATTTTTGACGCAATTTGGTCTTTATTCTACAAATTCAATATAATTATTTTACAAATTTGAAAGTGAAAATTGTTCCTGAGGTCCAGAGATTGAATCCTGGATTAATTTCTCCGCAAATTTCCTCAGATTTTTCAAGTCTGCCTATACTTGCCCTGTGAAGTAAACAAAATAAAATTTACGTGTAAAGCTTTTTAAGCTAAGCTATTATTCAATTAAATTCCAATCTGTGTCTTCCGTTTTTATGGCCACTAAACATCTGAGCTGGATTTTTAAATCATTTTAGTGGTGAGACAAATCAGGGTGAGCCGACTTTCAGCCAATCACAGCGCGGCATTTCATAAAATGCTGTGCTCTCATTGGTGGAAAGTTGGCTCACCCCGATCTGGCTCACTACTAAAATGATTTAAAGATCCAGCTCTGCTTCATAACTCCAGGATAACATATATCCGATTTTGCTACTTATGGATGTTGTTTTAGAAAGAAATTTGGCCATTTCCACTTTTCTATAGGTAACTGAGGTATGTTATGTACCATGTTAGTTTTTTTGGGTAGGTGAGATTGACCCCCTCCCCCCCTTCCATTAAAGCCCCAAAATTAGTACAAAATTAGGATTATTTTAATGAAAGAAAATAATAACCTTGCAATCAATTCTTGAGGCATTCGAGAAAACGAATGCATGTTATATGTTCTTTGCATTTAGTCATTTATATACTTATTATTCTTACAGGATTTTTATTTGTATTTTTTCTAAAACATTTTTGATAGGGTATGATAATTGGTATAAAAATAATTAAATTTCTGAAGTTTCAAAATTTAAATTAAATACTTGATTTTCATGAATTTTGTATATGATATATTAAAGGAAGCTTTGAAAAAAATACACCGCTTTAACTGCTGAAAGACTTTCACAAGTAGACACAAACTTTAAAGCCTTCAGCTCCAATAGCAAAAAGTTATAAGCATTTTAAAATGACATATTTTTTAGATGAAAATTTTTCAGTATTCATGATAAAAATTTCAATATTAAATTACATCAGCTAGAAGCAAAATTATGAGAGGTGAATTTCTTGCAGGTTTCCTTTAAAACCAGAAATATGCATATATAACTCTTTGTTGTATGAGCATGGTGAAGGTTAACTATAACTAAATAATATACACATTAACAAAAAATAAACTAATCAAAATATCAGAATTCTATTAGAGTAGACTATGACATAGACTACAATTTTGATATCTACTTTCAATTACTTTTTTAAAAATCTTCTCTCAAACAAAAGACAGATTTAAAGATATTCTATTTTTTATGCTTTTGAGCACTTTTAGTAAAATTCGTAGCAACTGACTCACTAAGTTACATTTTTAATAAAAAAAATTCAATAAAAAAAACTTTTTTCTAATGTATTTTTTTTACATAAAACAGTTTCTAGACATCAAAATAATACTTATGATAAAAAAAAAGTGTAACCTGATTTGACCATTCTATATTATTTCTATAATCGTGTAGGTACAGTGCACAACAAAATTTAATTTATTATTTATACCAAAGTTTCCCTTTTATCATGATTATGGTCCTACGAAACCAATTATTAAAACTAGCTAATTACTGAATTTACAAAAATAAAATGAAAACTTTAATCAAAGCTCAAAAGGCCAAGTTTATAAAACACCGAGAATGCTATTATTTACAATTAATTATTTAAACTCCGTTATTGTTTTTGCTTTTCAACAAAAAAGGCAATTTTTAGCAATTTTTGCTATTTAAAAATGTTTGTACTTTTGCTTAAACACAGTTTTGATTAGTGAACTTAGAGCATGAAAGTATGGGTATAGTGGTCACACAAACTAGTAAAAAGTATAATAATGGGTTCCTTAATTTAAAAAAAACCTAACTTAAACCTTGTTTTCAAAAACCTATCTGTATATTATTTATCATCTTACTTTCAATATTTCTCTTTTTAGTCACAACTTTTAAACAATTTCTTAGTATTTTTTCCATAGGATTAGTATTGTTTAAATACATATATGTACAAATATATATGTTATAAATGTAAAAAAGACTTTCTCATTATTTATTATTATTTATTGCCGTTTTGACTTAATTATTTTCATTGCTATATTGTTGTATTTCATCATTCTTAATAATCATATTTTCAATATACATGTACATATTTATAAATACATAGCAATTTAAAGTTTTTTTTCTTTATTTTGTAATCTTAGATTTAATCAAACCATACCATATTTTGTGATATGTTTTGATAGTATTTTTTTAAAACCGAAGCTTTCTATAATTAGGGTCGGTCCGTCCGTCCGTAACGTATAGCTTTTTTCGTTAATTTATGCATGTTAGAATTGTCCTATCGATTTCAAATTTATATGGTGATTCCTTTAGTAGTTAGGTACGATTTAGAAAGCGTAGCAACTCTATGATCATTACCAAAATTTCCGTACGTCCATTTTAAACATGTTGATTTTTTACTTTTTTAACAACAAAGTTTTTCAACAAATTTACTCACAATTTTGCTTTTTACTCTTATACATTTATATTATGATTATTCAGTTCTGACACTATGCAAGTATTAATGTCCGTTTGTCCTACCGTTTCAGTGCTTCGTTTTTATGGATGTTGTCATCCTTGTTTTTATTGAAATTCTCTTGTTGTAATAAATTTGGTAGGATGAATCAAAGATTTTCCAGTAAAATGTCTAAGATAACCACCCAAGGAAATGAGATAAGGAAACAAGAAAGTTAAAACGATTTAATTAAAGTGTAACATGATGCTTTATCCTTTCATTCATTATACAATTCACTTGGTCCATTAGTCTGTCGGTCATACTTCATTGTTTAGAGGTTTCCTGATTATTTATTTTATCTTTTTTTCTAATGTTGTCTTGGAAAGCTTTATTAAAATTGACAATTCAATTGTCAAAGTGGTTATCGAGATCTTAAAGAACAAACAAATAAAACAGTACTACTTTATATAGGACTAGCGGCTGCGCCCCTTGCAATTAGGGACTATATATTCCAATGTATATGAAAGGGCTGAAATATCATGCCAAGACTTATTTATAAATATAAAAAAGCCTAAAACCACCATCTTAGGACCTAAGGTAAGCTTCATTGTAAAGGAGAACCATATCGTTTCAGCGGTTACCGAGATCTTTCACTGCAGACAAAAAAGCTTACTACTTTATGTAATAAAATAGATCCCGGGATTTTGTGTTTTGTTCTATTTCTTTCCTACTTCTAAGGTGCAAATTGCTTTTATCATCTACTGATGTTGTATCACAGAGTAAGACATTACTTGTACATTAGCTTCCCACATTAAAAGATCATAAAAAAGAGTTTTTACTGAAATAATTTTTTATTATTTATGATAATGCCAAGTTATCAAATTATACAAAATATTACATCTTTTTAAAATAATGAAAAAAATGACAAACAATATATAAAAAACTTAAGTATTACTTTATTAAAAGAGGTAGGATTACTGGGTGTCTGTCTGCATGAAGAGAACCTGACAGACTTATTATCTAGTGGTGAAGCAATAACATCAAATATCAAAACTTTTGATTACTTCTTTACAGAAATAAAAATTGTCTTTTCTTAATTTTTTATAGGTATTTATGAAAGGAATATTGAACATCAATAATAAATTAATCATGAACATCACAAAAATATAAAACCATTCACAATTATAGAAGAAAGATGATTTTCTTGTTTGGTTTAGAATAATTTCTTAATTTTATTATTCTAAAAAATATTTGTTAAACTCATGGTGGTAAATTGATTTTATACATACAGGATTTTAAAAGTACTTGGAGGATTTCCCTAAATTAGTATGTCAGGCAGAAAACTCCTCTTGGGTGATCTGTGCTCGCTTTGAGGGAAAGCACCAAAGATTCTTTACAGGGAAGAATTTTGACTGAATTTACAAAGGTTTGTTTATTAACACACAATAATGAATTTACATTTTTATTTTATTTTGAAACTTATCTTTACAGGAATTTGGTTAGTATATAAGTATCATATTGTTTATTTAGACAAAAAAAAGGTTATATAAATATTCTTAACGCGAAGAGGAGATGTCATAAAAATAAAGGGTACTTCTAAAAGTATAAAAGCCATTCAGATATAAAAACTATTTTTAGTGTATTTATTTGTGAACAAAAGTTAGTTATATTAATTGGTATCTTCTGTTTTGTACTTTTTACAATTGTCACACTTGATTCCCTTTCTTCTTCGGGCGCTTGAAAAATCCTAAAATATTAAAATCACATAAATAATAAATTTGTATCTGTAAGAGAGAGAAAAGGGTATAAATTTTATTTCATTATTTAAAGAACAAGAACATTAAATAGTTGTTGCACCCCAATCTTCTAGGGGCTATGTATTCAAAGCGAAAGGAAGGGAATAGAAAAATAACCTAAAACCTTACCAAATTGAAAAAAAACCTAATACCATCCCCGGGACCAATGTTAAAATTACTTGAAATTTAGGACTCAACTTGTTGGTGGTTAGAGAGACCTCAACTGACAAAAAAAACCCAGCTTACTTCTTTTTATGACAGGATACTACAACAAATGTGAAGCTTACCCTGTGAGTAAAACCACCCAACAATTCCATTGGAAGTGGAAAAATGATTGTAGAATTTTTCTCTGCTGATATTGTGTGTAAAGATTGCAGGTACCTTCAATTAAACAAAGTATTTCATATCAAGTTTTTAATAAAATAAGGATGACAACATCCATAAAAGCGAAGCACTGAAACGGTAGGACAAACGGACATTAACACTTGTATAGTGTCAGAACTGAATAATCAGAATATAAATGTATTAGAATCGGAGCAAAATTGTAAGTAAATTTGTTGAAAAACTGCTTGATACAGGATAATGTTTATGGACATACTTACATCTTTAGGACTTGATTATAGAGTGGTTTTGATGTCCCAGGAATCAACATACCAAAAATCAGATCAATCGGATGATTAGATCACTTAAAATTTGTTGTTAAAAAAGTAAAAAAATCAACATGTTTAAAATGGACGTACGGACATTCTTGTTATGATTATAGAGTTGCTACGCTTTCTAGATTGTACCTAACTACTAAAGGAATCACCATGCAAAGTTTGAAATCGATAGGACAACTATAACATGCCTAAATTAACAAAAAAGGTATCCGTTTGTGACGGACGTACGGACCGACCCTAATTATAGAAAAGCTTCGCTTTAATAAATTTACTTAATTGAGCCATTATTAGAGTAAACAATCAAAAATGTTTTTTGAAGAAAAGAAAACTGAAAAAAAAGAACGGTCAATAAAGTTAAAGAGTAGATGCTTCGACCACTTGAAGAGAAGTTCTAATATCGTGAAGAAGTTGGCTTCATTATAGTATCATGCATGATCGGATGAAATAAATGAGCTAGATAGTAAATGATTATTGCCATGTGTAAGAAGAATCTTCATAAGAATAATCATCCATCAATCTTTAAAGGCAGATAATTAAGATTTTCCTTATTAAAATGAAGAACTCATTATTTCCCTGATAAAATACTACCGTAGCTGTAATCCGGCTTGGCTGCTGGATATAACATCAGCCGCTTCTTTTAGAGATTTGCTGCTGTTCAATTCTCCATCACTTGCTATAACCTTAACATATAACATGATCATTTTACATTCAGACTTTGTTTTATACATTCATAGCATGTCCTCAATAATATCTTTCTTTATTTTTCTCTGCCTATTTTAATCCAATTTAAAAAATGAAATTCTGATGTATGTCCGGAGGAAAGAGAAACTCTCCCAATTTTGTATATCTTTTGCGGAACAAGTTCCAATTACGTCATATTTTTCTTTCCCGAAAAAGGGAGGGGGGGAAGAAAATCTCTTCAAAAGAGATGGGGAAAACCCCCTTTTCTCCCATCTCTTTTCCCCCCCCTTCCCTTTTTTTCTTTCCCCCTTCTCTTTTTCGGGAAAGAAAAATATGACGTAATTGGAACTTGTTCCGCAAAAGATATACAAAATTGGGACAGTTTCTCTTTCCTCATAGATGGTTATCTACATACCTTAGCTCTGGCATCCCTAGTGGCTTCGGCCTCAGCAGCCATTGCTCTTTGTAACTGAATTGGTAACCTACAATTACAAAAATAATTCTGTAAAAAAATTTCACGTTAACAAGCTTCGATTTTTGAACGGCGATTATACAAAAGAAATAAGAAGTTCAACTTATAGAACTAGAATGTCATGGCTAAAAAACAGTCGCTTACCGAAAGATCTGTCATATAAAAATTGGTTGTTTTATATCCTATAATCTGCTAATATTTGCAAGATTTTAAATAACTCTTTTTATCTAAGATTTTTACTTGTAGATTAAGATCATACCAAAATATCTAATGTCATCCTTTGGTTTATTCCTAGCCCTATATATGAGAACCTTATAGGAAACCCAAAACTAGCAAAAGTCTAACGCTAACCTGACATCTTTTATTTCCACCCTTTCAACATGTACTCCCCAGGGTTCTGTAACTTCAACCTAGAAAGAAATAATTTTGATTACTTTCTTGCTTTTTCGTGAGCTTACTTTCTTTTTTTTGGACATAAGATACAGAAAAAACAAAGTTAAAAGTGGTACCATCCCTCAAAATAGTTATAAATCCTTTCAGGAACTTTGAGCAGCTACACTGTAAAGGAAAGCCATATCAGTTCTGCGGTAAGGGAGATCCTTTGGTACAGACACACAAAAATTCAGATAATTTTATTATAAAGATATTTTAAGATTGTAAACTTACCAATGTTTTATGCATACTTTCAGCTATAACCTCTCTGTTTGATAGGATATCTGATAGAATATAGATACCAAGAACATTCCTAAAACAAAACAACTCATTACAACACACAGTAAGGATTTCCAGACAAGAGTAGTGCAATCAAAAGGTTAATTGTCTTTTGTATGTTACCTTACCTAATACTCCGGATGCTTTACAGAAATATTGATTCCCTAAGCTATCCATAGGTGTCGGACCTGACGTTACAATGTAAATAAAATCTATATTGCCAGGAAATCAATTTTAGACAGCTTATCACTTGGCTTTAACGAAAATTAATTTTCTTTAATATTAGAAGTGCATATTCATTTTTAGTTATGAGTGTCTGATTGTTAAGCTTTGCTTTTAAAAAAGTTATCATCTTTGTTTAAGAGGATTAATGCTTTTTATGACTATGGACAGTTTAGGGATATTTGAATGTTTCTATTTTTAGAATAGTTGAAAACTAAAACTGCAAATAAAAGAAAATTTTTGTTCAAAGTTCATATCTAATTTAATTCTAACTAAATTTGATAACTAAAATCTCGTTACTTTAATATTTTACTTTGCAAATTCTTAATTTTCTACCAATTAGTAGAATAAAATATCTATTTATAAACTTTAATCATTATGCTGTTCTTTTTTTTAGAATTTTAAATTGTACTTTAAATTAAAGATCAATATATTTTGATTTTAAATTACAAAAAAAGAATTGGATTCTGATGCTAATTTTTCCTAATTAATGGAAAACAAACACAAATAGCACCACCTTTTTAAAATAAATTTAAAATAATGGAGTTTTTCGTTATTCTTAAAAAATACGGTAAACACTAACCCAGCGAGTCTACAATTTACCAAATATAACATTCTAAACCTAATCTTTTTGAGGGAAAGGAAATTATTTACAGTAAGTTCAAAATACGGCTGCCGAGGATGGTTATTTATCGCATCGTATCATAGAAAGGTTTTCGCGGATAATTTAATTTCCAACAAAATAGGGTTTCAGGGCAATACTGTTTTAGACATTTACCTCAATGCAGTGGCTGAAAGAAGCTTTGTAGATCTAGCATAGTTCTCATTATTACAAACTGCTGTCAAAGGATTGGATACCTAAAAGTGATAGGTAGGTTATAACATCAAGTCATTTGGTGTTTTTTCCTCAACGTGCCAAGTCGAGCACAGCAAACAAATTCAAAATATGAGGTGAGGGTGGGGAGAGGGGGGGGGGGGAGATATTTCCTGTAATAGTATTTAAAGATCTGGTTAGATTATATTGGGTAAAGGGAAGCAAAGAAAACGTGTAAACTTATCTCTCTTATTTAAAATTTATTCCAAAATTGAATTGAAAAATTAGACATTATATACATAGTATTTATATTCCTGAAACTAAAGACAGAGTTTACATTATGTAAGGATTGTTAGAATGTCGATAAATTATTAGATAAAGTTTTATAAATATAGGCAACAGTAATAATAGAACAAGATGGTTAAATAAAAATATTTAACCCTTACAGATCTGGTCCCAATTTGCACCTTAATAGATCGGGGGGGGGGAGGGGGGGGAGGTAAATTATGCCCCCTATCTCAGCTCCTGTTACATTTTTTTTTTCTGGTTGTTCATGTGCATTTTAAAGGAAATGAAATTTACTTTTACTAGTCATGGCTGTCAGACTGCGTCCTAGCCGCTTTTTAGCGGCCAGCTGCTATATATTAAAACAACTGTAGAGCGGCCAAATTTTAGGTGGAGCTTTCATTTTTCATAACAAAAATATCTATTTCTAGTCATATTTGCCAGATAGCTCTTTAGCCGCTTTTTAGCGGCCATACGCTAAATATTAAACTAAATATTAAAACAGCTGTAGAGCGGCCGTAATAGGCCGGAAATAGCCGAAAATTCACCTGAAATCGGTCAAAATCAAGGCTAGGCTTAGCTATATTATGGGCTAATATATAGAAAATATATATGTAGCATATCCCCCCCCCCTCTCCGATCGGTAAGGGTTAAACGGCATTTGTACATCTAATAGTATAGTTCTGATTGATCTAGACATCTTGGTTTTTATGAATTAAAAAGGATAAATACCTGAAAATAGACTACAGCATCTACGGCAACTGTCACGCTATCTTTTGTTAATATTTCTTGTGGGGGTACGTTGAAGGCACGGGTACGTAAATCTACACTCCTTATAAGGATAATAACATATTTAATCATCTAGGCAACAAAAAACAGGACTGATTGATCAAGTAAATTATATACTGGATGCTTACAGGTAAATTCAGAAGCTTTTATAGTGCCTATAAAAAATGACGTTGGTCAATTAAAATGTATTATGGCCTACCATTGGTAATTTAGTCTGTGCATTGGCATATCGTTGATCATAATGAAAATGTTATTTCCACTACTACTAGATACCTGTACGTGTCTATGAAGGGGATTATAAAGAACATTCCAGGACCCTTGGGTTTCCGAGATTTTAATCTACCCAGCCGAAATATCACCGCTCTTTCATATTCTTGTACAACCTAAATAAAACTCAATGAGTCACAGTCGAATTGAGCCGTGGTTTCTACAACAAGTCGTAACCGGACTTCAGCCGTTGCGATCCGCTTTTAAAGCGTCAAGAAAGGACTTTTTATAATCCTATTAATGGACGGTTGCCGAGCCCAGATTGAATGAATGTGTGCATATTTCTCCTCACAAAAATGATTTTTAGTATCGAAGTTACTCTATAATTGTAATAATTTATAATTACTCTATAGTTACTCTATAATTGTAATAATTTATAATTACTCTATAGTTACTCTATAATTGTAATAATTTATAATTACTTTATAGTTACTCTATAATTGTAATAATTTATAATTACTCTATAGTTACTCTATAATTGTAAGAATTTATAGTTACTCTATAGTTAATCTATAATTTATTTAATAAGTCCGTGCGTCTGTCAGTCCTTTAGTATTACTATGGAAATTTTTAATTTTACAGCAGCTTTTTAAGAAAGGTGATATTGTTACTGAAGATTTCCTTTACCAAAAAAACATACTTTATTTGCTCAGTCAGTCGGTTATAGTTCAATAGACAAATACTTATTTTTTTTTATAAAGGTTCCTAAATTTTCTATGATTTACCGCATACTCTCAATCTATATTTTCATTTTTTTAGTGTGTGATAACTAAACATCTGCCCATAACTCAATCTGTAAGGCAATGTATTTATTAATTGTTATCAGTAAAGAAAATAATTCAATGTTTTAAAGTCGATGTCATATTTTCCTGAAAAAAAAATCCTACTTTTCAAGAAAAGTATTAATTGCGAGGTTGGGTGATTTTACCAAGATAAACAAAAAAAATCTTCGAAATATATTGAATTACTGGGTGTATCAATAGAAATGTCTTTTTTAAAATCTTAATTAGGCATAGAATATAAAACAATTATGTAAAATGGTTTATATATTTGGAAAACATATTGTTGGACATTTATGTTTCAAATATTTAAAAATGGTTATTTCAACAAAATATGCCCTAAAAACCGGTTTTTTCCAAAGGCCTTTTTTCAAAGATTTATGGATATAAAAGTTGTGCAAAAAAAAAGCACACTTTTAAAATTCAAATTGCGCAGCTTGCATTAATAGTAGAAAAATGTTACGCATATCATTAGAACCGTCATATGCTCTAGTTTGTGAAAATATAAGTACCGTTTTTGTGCAATTTGTACTTTAGGAGCTACGTTGAAAAATGTGAGAAAAAGATTAAAAAGTTTTAAGTAAGTTGTAACATTTTACCACGTAGCTCCTATACTATACGCAGCACAGGAATTGTTCTTATATATCGAAAAACTAGAGCTTATGACGATTCTAACGGTATGTATAACGTTTTTATACTATTAACACAAGCCGCGCAATTTGAATTTTAAAAATGTGCACATTTTTTGCACAACCTTTAAATCCATAAATCTTCGAAAAAAGGCCTTAGGAAAAAACCGGTTTTTAGGGCATAATTTGTTGAAATAACCATTTTTAAATATTTGAAACATAAATGTCCCACAATATGTTTTCCAAATATATAAACCATTTTACATAATTGTTTTATTTTCTTTGCCTAATTAAGATTTTAAAAAAGACATTTCTATTGAAACACCCTGTAATATAAATGTATTTATCTAAATAAAAAATGTCGAAAACTAAAGGAAAATTGCAAAACAATTTCCTTTCAATCTGAAAGTAAATTGCTCTCTTTAACTTTATAAACTTTAGTACAGGAAAACTATATTTGATTGTAGCTTTTTATCTTAAAGATTCCAATTGCTATTATAATAAATCAGTGGCGTGCACTTTGATTTGCCAGTGAGGTTATAAAACCTCTAGTGGGTAAAACAAATAGGAAGGCAAAATATTATAAGCAAATGGTCTTTATAATCAAGTATTGAAAGTGTAAGTATGTTCATAAATAAACAGTATCCTGTATTATTGCAATTTTGCAACAAATTTATAGGTTATGTTGTTTAGACTTATAAAAAACTTTCTGCTTATTATTTTCTGGCTTCCTTCGAGTGTTAATGTTAGTTTGTCCTACCGTCTGATTTTAGAGCTACGCTTTAATGGAAGTTGTCACCCATGTATTATTTTGTTTATTTATATAGTTGATCTTATTTGGAGTCAATCATAAAAAATTATTTTCAGAGGAAATGAAATATATAAACAATACAAATGTATGAGCAACGCTGTTTTGTGAGGTTTTGTCATATTTTACGCATCGCTTAAGTCAATTAAAAGCTGAAGGAAAATTTACGCTTTTAAGCTAAAAAAAAAGTTTCTGAAACGGCAACTCTTCTTTCATTATTTTTTTGATATAATAAATCGATTAATACCCACAAAATATTTTTAAAAAATTAAATTGATTCAAATGTTTTGACACTTCTAGTTTGAACTAGCTGATTAAAATTTGAAAAAGGTACCCAAAGTTTTAAAGCCAACCGGTAAATGAATTAGATTATAAAACTATGGGTACTAGTTTACTTTACAGTTCAATGTCCCCTCCCTCCCTTGGTATTTATTATCTAAAAAATTACCTTAAAAGAAAACCATATGGAGATGGGTAGAGTAAGGAAAGTTATGACCAATGATAGGAAGATGATAAATTTTGAACAGTACGATGGCTTTTCCTGAAATAAAATTGAGGTAGGTCACTATAAGTGACAGATGCAATTTATTTTGGTAAAAACTTGTGACATTTGAAATGACAAACAACAACAACTATACAAATAAAGTCCAGCACTCTAATTAAAGTTTGAAGAGGATTTCTTACTTTTTACAAGAAAACTTTTATTTCTTTTGTAAATAAACTTCTTAGTGTTTCTATTCATCAATATTTTAGATATATTGAATAGAAATGGAAGATAAGTATATTAATACATAACGAAACTAAATCAAGAATAGCAACATCCATACCTAGCGAAGCTCATTAATTAAAACAACTTACTAAAAGATTTATAAATGTGATTAGCAGAGTAGATGATAATTTGTCCTAGGAGAAATGTCAGACACCTATCTATAACAGGAGCTAAAAACATCTTTTCAGTCAGTTAAAGAATAATGCCTACAGAGCACGGAACCCCAAACCCTAATTTTAAATAAATTAAAAATAAGCATGGAGAAGGGAATTTTTTTTCCTATGCCTAACCCCTGCAAAGGGCCATAATCCTGAGGGGTTACCCTGTGCTAAATATGATATAACCTGACCTGACATGAAATAAAAATATTTTCAATAAATTAAAAAAAAATGGGGAGAGTTCAGTGCTCGAACAGGCATTTTGTTGGAAAATCCCCAAATTACCTCCACTTCATATTGATTGATGTTATAATGTTTCTTTAAACCAGGATCCAGAGTTACAGAGCTGCTGATATTCATATTTTCTTAACAAAATCATTGAATATAATTATATTATTAAACGTAATATGTATTCATATTGGTAATATTCCCCCAAAAACAAACATCACTAATGTACACCCCACCCCATATTTAATGGGTAATTTTTTGATGAAGGAAGATCTCGATCATAACTATTCTCGGATGTCTTCAAACCTGTTCCCCTCGCCCTCTTTTTTCTTTCCCTAAAAATGCGTAATTTGTGACAACACATGGGTGTTTATACATATGCGCCAATTTTTTTTTATAAAGTTTTTTTTTTTAAATAACATCTGTTTGGTTTTCCTTTGCAATTAAGCCTATTTTTTAGGTACAGGGAAGATTTTTAACTACTTTGGTAGAGCGTATCTCCACCCTCCCAATTTAAATACCCCCCCCCCATTTTTAAAAAAATATTTCTTATTAAAACTCAAATTAAAAAGTAGAAGGGCGATTGACTTATCCCCCTCCCACCTTAGGCTTCTAGGGGGCGTTCGTTGCCCCTAGTCTTTCTTAAAATAAAAGCTATGTCTTGCATTTTTTTTCAATTAGGTGTTTGATCACGAATTGCATATGGTAAAAATATTTTTCTTATTTAATTGTTATCCTAATAAGACAAAAGTTATGCTTGAAAATTGTTTTAATAGCTATTATTATATGTTGCATTTTTAGATAAACGTGAGAATTGTGATCAAAATTGGCGTATCATTTGTACTCATTTGCGTCATTTTTATTTTCAGATTTCTATTACCCTTCATCAATTTTTTTTTCCATTCTTAGGTAAATTACGACTTTGGGTTAGCGGTGGATCTACGATTTACGGCTAGTGTTCAAATAGTTTCTTTAGCTTTAGTAGTATTGAATTTTTATAATTCTTGTTTTTTAGTCAACTTCTGCAAATCTAGTAATATACCTACTTAGAATACAAATTCTATAACTAAAATAAATGTAATTAGAGTTCAAGTTTGAGTTTTTACTTGAATTTGAAATATTATTAAACAGTAAATATTTAATACATGTCTCTTAGAATTCACCAAATATATATAACTATAAGGGATGTATTTCTATTGATGTATGTAAACCTGTCTTATATTCGTCCTTATTTATTTCATGTGTTTTATTAGTAGCGAAACTACTCATTAGTTCTAAATGTGCGTCTGTCCGTAGATTACAGAAAAATACACTGATACAATTTATTGTACAATAATGCTAAATAAAAAAAATAACATACCTATTTTTATGATGAAAAAAAAATCCAATATTTCATTTTTTCTGAAAAAGAGACATTTTCCAACATTACAATAATTTTGAAATTGTATGAGTAAATCTAAATGATAAACATATTTTTAATAAGTAATTTTCTTACATTTTCCTTGAAATATTATCATAATTTAATTACAGAAAGTTTTTAATATTCTTAGCGAAAGTTTTAATGTTTTTATATAAATACAACATACAAGAAAGTTTTTTTTTCTTATTACATTTACACAGATCTGACATTATTTTCTATAAAATGTTGCTGAATCCAACTTAACCACGGCTGTCTTTAAACTTTCTATTCGTACATCGTTACAATCGGTATAAGAATGCTTACAAATAATAAGAAATAGCCAAAACCTAAACGTAAGAGAAAAGGAGAAAAATATGTCTTTTTTAGAGCTGCTAGAAAAATCTTTGTTATCAAGTCTTGGCTATTCCAAATTGTATACAGGCATTCTTGTATCATAAACCCTAAAAGACCAAGGGGGAGGGGGGGGGGGGGCAGGTGCGACGTCCACACTGTTACATTAATGTTTAATTATTTTATGTGTGTAAAAGTTAGATGGATATAATTAAGACCTGACCTGACTGTGGTGATTAGACACAAGTGAAAATTTGATTTTTAGAATATCATCATATGATAGAACAGGGACGGGGTGTTTGGTTCCTTTCTTTAAAAATTAGGCCCAACTGAGGGCCCGATCTTTTAGGGTTAACAATACGGTTTTTTATACAAATTTAAATAATTAATTTTCTAATATATTTAAGTAGTAACGAATATGTACAAACACTTAAATTAATTGAAAATACGACAGGGTTATTACAATGGACATAAAATTATCTTCATCTACTTAATTCTTGAGTTTACAATACTATCTTTGGTTCCTGGTAAATATTTGATTTAATTTAAATGAGGTGAATTCTTAAAAAAAAACTTTTGCCTCACTAAAATCAGTTTGCCCCACAAAATTTTTAGTGAGCCTTACTGATTGTAGTGGGACAAACTAATTTTAGAAGGCAATTTTTTTTTAAAGAATTCACCTCTGTTTAGATTTTTTGCAATTATTTTGAAAGATTTCAATTTAAAATTTGGATAATTTAGTATTTACATATAATGATAAGCTTATAAGTAATTCACATACAGACAAACAAACATCCTAAACCTTCATAGCAAGATATCAAAGGGTAATTTCTAAATAAATAATGTAAAGCATGTAAGGTAAGTAGGTTGGTGATTAAATACTTTATTTACACTCGCATTTACAGTCGTGCTGCTGGCCCTTTCTGTTACGCAATCCATCCTGAAAAAAAAATTAGGAAGTTTTATAAATATTTTATCTTTCAAAGAGAAATCATCCCCGCCCCTATACTATTTCCTCTTACTCTTTACCCAGAGTGCCATAGGGGCGGAGCCGCTAAGATAAAATGATATTAAATATATTCATCTTTGTTTGTGTGTCCCTTAAGATCTCGCTGACCGACTGAACGATCATGTTTTTTCTCTAAAAATGTGTGTCACTCAAACTTAATTCAGATTATTTTAAGAAATTTTAAAATTATAAACTATTTAAGCTATGCTTTCTCATTACGCCCGTTCCTCCGTCCATCTACTATAATATTTAATGCTATTAACATGATTGTTCTTGTTTTATTGCTAAAGTGTAACATAACATGTGACAGAGGTGAAAATTAAACTTCTACTTGTTGTTGAAAATCTAATTAAACTTATCCTGATAAATTGATCCCGAAGGAAAAGAAACAGGGGCTAAAGATAGACAGATAGATGGATGAATATTTAAAGTGTGAGATTATAAAAAAAGTCTATTTAATCATTTACAGAAAAAAGCTTACTATCTTTGCATAAATAGAAAATTAGAGAGATAGATGAATAGATTTCTAAATGAATAAATGGATGGATAGTTATATTGATAGATGGATGTATGGAAAGAAGGTTGGATATATATAATATAGATAGATAGAAAGATGGATACATAAATAGATAGATAAACTTACCCCTGTATGTAGATAGATAGATAAATAAGTAGATAAATTGATAGATAGCTAAACTTACCCCTGTAGATTCTACATATGCTCCTAGAATTTCCATAGGGAGTGGGAACACGATAGTGGAATTCTTTTCAGCAGATATGGTGTGCAATGATTGCAAATATCTAAATAAAATTATTGATCTTGGAAAACAAGCCGCGGCTAGTAAAAGTGGCTGACTCAGATTATGACGTAAAAAAACAATGAGAGGCCAGTATACACTCTAATTGACCAATGGTAAATTTTATAGTAGCCTCTCAATGGTTAATTTTTTGGCGTCATTATCTGAGTCAGCCACTTTTACTAGCTTCAAGAAAACCAAGTTGCGGGTTTCGTCGTATTTTCACAGTATCTTTATAGATATTTTTAAAGATAAGTGATTATCCCTAAATCAGCAAAATCCTTTTTAGTCCCTTTGATTTCTTCCAAAAATTTATTTTTATGTGAGGTTAGTTTAACTTAAAGTTTAGATAAAACTATAGAGTTAAAGACTTTCAATAATTCAAATAAGGTTGGTAGTGGTCACGTATGGTTTACTAATTCATTAGAAAGGATTATATCCAATAAAAATTGATTTGCTTACAAATTTTTCTTTATTTTTACAAGACAAGCATTTACTTTACCTGAGCTGTAAAGCAGCTGGGCTGCTAGCAATGACGTCAGCTGCTTCTTTTAGGGCTTTGCTGCTCTTATACTCGCCATCACTTGCAATTACCTGAATAATAGAATTTCTTTCCGCTACTAAGTTAGAAGGTTGACTTAGAAAATCCCTCCGCTGTTTTAGGAAGATGTTCTAGGGGGGTGTAGAGGTGTGGACACCTAGAGGGGTGTAAACACCTTGCCTAATTTACCAGGTCGATCAATCAATTATGCAATATAAATGCATGTTTTATTTGGATGTCTTAGGATTAATTACTTTAGAAAAGTCAAAACTACAACAATATCAACAAATATGGTTGAGTGGATTTTTTTAATATTTCTCTTTCCTTTTACCTCTGTACTAAATTACGTTGTGTGTCATCATGATAAAAAATATGAATACATTCATAATATGAATACAAAATATTTCAAAATATGAATTTTTTTTACAATACATGTTCTCTTATTCTCACCGAATCATGGATAGAATAATAAATAATAAACATATATCTCCCAAAACTCTTATTTGTGTTATTCTGCCATTAAAAGTGGTAATTTATTTTAGGGGAAAAGAGGTTTGCAAATTAATTAACCATCATTGAGTTTTCATCCCTAATCCTGTCAGTCAGTCAGACAATTTTGTTTTAGTGCTTTAATATACGATTTTATAGAATATTTATTTGGCATTTCTTTATTTCCTCAAAAACGATGTATTTGCGTTTTTTACAATTGGTGTTTTTGAGGATAGCGTTTTTTTACGAAACTAGTAAAAATGTTTGACTCTGATTATGACGTAAAAAAATTAGCCAATGAGAGGCCAGTATACACTGTAATTGACTAATAATAAAATTTATAGTGGCCTCTCATTGGTTAATTTTTTTTGTCGTCATAATCTGAGTCAGCCACTTTTACTAGGGTCTTTTTTTACGAAGCCATTTTCTGAGACCTACTTTTCTGCTTCCTATGTGTCACCTGTTTTGCACAAATTGATTGGAAAATGGAAATCTCTGTCAAGGTTTCAAATATCTGCCCACAAATACACACTTTTTAGCAGCAAGGCTACTCTCTATGAATGAATGTCTGTCTGCTCGTCCGTCCATAACACTAAGCATGAAAAGAAAGTTAAAAGTTACGGTGCTTTCATCAAAGGACTTATCAAGCCTTAAAACCCCTTCCTATCCCTTATTTTTTTAAATAAATGGAAAAATGTTTGGGGAGGGTAGGATGTTTTTCCCCTTAGAGCCTACACTTGCAAGGGGGCCCTAACCCTAACCTGACCTAAAGTAATACCAAACAAACTAAAAATTACCACTTTTCCAGCCTCATTTAATTTTAAAGTAAGGGGGGGTGGGTTGGATATGGATATATATTTGTATATTTCCAACGGATTTTTTTCTCTTTACTTCGTCAATAGCTGAAGATGTCATCCTTGTTTCAATCACAAGTTGCAATTAGAAAATAATTAATTTAATTTTCGTCAATAACTGATGAAGTCATCCTTATTTTGATCGCTAGTTACAAATAGAAAATTAATTAATTTAATTTAGATCACCTTTAGATAAATCATGTGAGATTTTCAATTATATATTTGATAGATTTATAGTTATATAAAAATGGCTTTCCTCCTTATCATAAATGGATTAAAAAAAAAGGGAGAAGAGAAAGTAGTTTCATCCAGGGAGGGAGAGGACATAGTGTTCTTTGCTATACTAGTTCCCAAGGTTTTATAATACTGTTTTCTATTTCGTTGGCTAACCAACTTTGGGGACTTTTTTTAATTTTGATTGGTTCGTTCATTAAATTGAGTGTCCAAACGTTTCAACCAATAATGTGCAGAAGTGGTTATTTTGTGTATCATCATTGGGGATGAACATTAATTAATTGACGATTGTAAAATTCATAAAGATCACTCAGTTTTTTATGTCTAACTCCTCCGTGGATCCCTTACCCTATGGGGCCTATGGTTGAGGTGCTTTAAACCTGCGTGGCTTCTAAGAAGCACCCAATATACACTCTCTTTCCAAATAAAGAGATATACAGATGATCAGATATGTGAGTTAAAGCATATAAATACATAACTCTAGACTGTTTAGCTAGATGAATAGATATAAGTAGATATATAGATTTATAGATAATGGATAGATAGATACCTTAGCTCTAGCCTCTCTAGTGGCTTCGGCCTCAGCTGCCATAACTCTTTGCATGTTTTGCGGGAGCCTAAATATATTGGAAATTTTAGAGCACAGATAAGAATAAATAATTTTCTTTCTTTTCAATAATGGTTACTTTACTTTATACTAGCGGCTACGCCCCTAGCGGCCTCTTGGGGCACTTAAGGAAGGGAGAATTTGATAACCCAATTTATTATTTTAGATTTTAAAAGAAAAAGTAAAAAAAAAAATTTGGGGCCCCCCACCTTTTTTCAATTTTAGTTAAAAAATCAACAAAAAAAATTGGGAGGGATAATTTTTTTTCTAGCGGCGATTTCTCTTGGGAGGGTGGTGGTACCCTCCTCCAAAATGGTTATAAACCTTCCCGGGCCATATGAGAAGCTACCCTGTTAAGGAGAACCCGTTATGTTCAGCGGTTAGCGAGATCCTTCGGTACAAACAAACAGACAGACAAACACACATCCTGTTACTTTATCATAAGGATAATTTTTATATTTTTTTCACTGAAATTTCCCTTGCTTCCTATTTGGCTTGCAGACAGACAGATAGACATCGTGCTACTTTGTGTTATAGACAGCATAGTAGAAAATAAAAAGAAATAGAAATAAATTTTTATTTTATTTTAAGATTGTTTGCTAATGACAAATCCAGGTTTCTGTTTTAGATTGAATGACAGAGACTTATTGCGATTTAACTAGCTAATATTTTTTCTTAGCACAGCTAATCTGTGAAGATAGGCTTTTGTTTTAAAGATTTGACTGTATGTAATGACGTATGATGACCGGGAAAAAGGTATTGCCAACAAACGAAATAAATATAAAATAATATTTGGGGACCAGGTTAAAAGGTTGTCAATTGTGTTGCCCCCAACCACAGCTGAAAATCACGTACAGGTTTCGTGATTTTTTCCCGACCTAATTTCGTTGATGGTGTAAGCTGTATAATGACAAAGTTTTAGATTAATTTATAACATACAATATTTTTATCAATTTGAAATATATTATCCATTTTATATTCTTAAATTGTTCGTTGAAAAAAAGGTTTTAATCAAGCAATCTTTTTCTTTTTCAGTAATAAAAACTTTTTTTGTTGTAAATATTTAAGGAATTTTGGAGAAAATGTAAGAACACCATTTCTGATGCAAAACTCTAAATTGGATATATTAAGGTTTTTTTGTGTGAAAAATTTATTGGCTTCATTAGAAATAAAAATAATATTTTTAGAATACTAAAAAAAGACTTTGCCTTTAGTAAAGAATAGCGTAGGAATGGGGTTTGGAAAATCTAATATTTCATCCCAAAACAATATACTTTTATGAATAACACGTCTTAAATCTGCACGTGATTATTATGAGTAGAGGGACAAAGTGACTCAAAAATCAGCCATGTGACGTCATAAAAATGAGGGATAATTAATCTCTTTTTAGGGGTTTTCTTTCCCACTTCTTCTCTCATCTTCCTCATTTTTATGACGTCACATGGCTGATTTTTGAGTAACTTTGTCCCTCTACTTATTATGAACTTGTTTGTAATAGTTATAAATATTGATTACCTAACATCTTTGAGTTCAACTCTCTCAACATGAACACCCCAGGGGTTAGTTACATCTTCCTAAAATAGAAAGATAATTGGAATTTTTGTATTATCATAGTAGATAGATTGATGCAATATTGTTGTACTCTCTCAATATGAACACCCCAAGGGCTAGTTACATCTTCCTAAAATAGATAGATAATTAGATTTTTTGTATTATCATAATAGATAGATAGATAGTTACAATGCAATATTGCTACTCTTCCAACAAGGACATCCTTAGGATTAGTTACATCCTCCTAATATAAATAGATAGATAGAACTAGAAAGTGTGTCTATTTCAAACACACAGATATTTTATATTTGACATAAATTTTCGATCATAATCAATAATGTAATGATCTAGATCCTCAAATCCTTAATTGGAACAATCTGAAAACACTGCATAAAAAAATCACACTACATTATTTGTTACAAAATTTATGGTATAATCAAATATTCTCTTCCATGGCTACATCCCCAAATGACAAATAATTATCATTATGGGGTGTTGATTAACCGAGAACTAGGGTAACTTAAAAATGTCGTCTTTTCTAATATAAGGCTGCTTCTGATTGGTTGATCACAATACTAAAATCAAATCAGCTGACTTTTGTTTACATCCCCCCACAGTCTACACCAAACCATTGTGATCACACAAACCTTTCTTAAACTTTATTTCTTTTATTTTGTGTTTTTAATCAGAAGTAAATTAAATCAAAATACAAAACAAAAAACAGTACATAAAAAAAAAAATTCCCCGCAAATTAATTTAGGTAAGGATGTAACTCTGGCCGCAGTGAAATCCTTTAGGAAGCAAATTTTCTCTAGGCCACCCAAAATAACTAATATTCTTTTTCAGAATATTAGCTTATTTAAAAATGTCTTTCAACATGAATGTTAATGAAAATGTGAATGTCTCCCAACTCGAAATGGGGAAGAGAGATGAGACTGGAGCCGGCGGCCAACTCATCCCTGAAGCTACTGCCGGGGGGGATATCCCAATGGAAGAGGGACTGGTTGGGACCCCCCAAAGGACTACAGGAAGCCTCAAACCAACAGCAGAAACGGTCGGTAATTTTGATATTTCCGGCGTATCAGTCCCTGGGACAAGCAAATTTCCGAATAGGAGATTTGCTTCTCCCAGGAGAATGTCAACTTCGGCGCTCTCAGCGCCGACTACACCAGACGGACGTGGTACTACTGCGATGAAGGATGCCGCTGTTCTTACGCCATCCAGAGCAGGAAACCCATCCGGCGCAGGTACTTCCGTGGGGGCTGCCGCTGTCTCGACGCCACCCCCAGGGAATGACAATGGGAATTTGATGGATAAAACCATTATTTCCCTCGACAGAAGTACGGACGATTTTGGCCAGTTTCTGGATACATTTTCGGAAACTCTGAATGATGGAGCCGGCTGCAACACTGACAAAGGGGAAGGGGAGGGTTGGCAAGTGGAAAAGAAAAGGAAGAGGGGCAAGGGGGGGAAAACAAAGAAAGGGGAAAAACAGGTTGTCAGTGGTGCAGCTGTAGCCAGCAATCAGGGCAAGAACAGGGCCCACAAAATCAGGGCAGAAAAGAGAAGGGTCAAAAGGGACGAAATGTCCTTCTCCAAGGCGGCCAGAGTCGAGGGCCTGCAGGTGGATGTCAGGGCGGTGCCGGACAATGACGATGCCGGCGCCGATGCTGACCTCCACACGCTGGACCAAGATGACTGGGACACCATTGAGGCGGAGCTGGAGATGGCCCTAATGAGTGAGGGCCTCGACAAAAATCTCGAGGCCATTGACATGGGAAAGGACATCTTGGGGAGGGGGCGCAGGAACCATGGCTTCTGGGTCAAGTGCCGCAACCAAGCCACGGTTGATTTCCTGCTCAGGACAATCCGGCAAGCCGGAGTGCCCGAGGGCAGGGAAAAGCTGGGGTACAAGTATGCGGCATACGGCCCAGGGGAGATGCCGTTTGTGTGCCTCTCTGTCAAGAACCTCAAGAGGTTGGCCTGGAAAGAAAGGTCCTTAATGGAAAGCTTTCTCAGGTTATATAATCCATTTTTAAGGGAAAAACATCTAAAGGTGGTCAAGGGATGCTTGAACAAGGATGAGGAGCTTCCAGAGGGTGCTAAATTTTTTAGCATTGTCGTGGAAGTAGCCGAGGACGCCCTGGACAGCATCCTTGACCAAGGCAGCCAGCTGAAGACCAGCATCTACACGTACTCTGATGTCTGGGGTAAAGCTCTGGAGGATTGGAGTGAGAGGAAGAAGGAAGGTTTCCCACCCCTCCAGGAGGGAGCCTCCATGCAGGAGAAAAACTAAGTATTTTTCTATTTAGTATATTTATATAAATTTTTCCCCCTTAAATAATTTTTATAAATAATGACGCCACCTACTCAAACTAGACTAAAATTTAGTCAAATCAACTTACATAAAGCAATCGCAGCTACAGCAGTACATGACAATTACTTAAGCTTAGGCTTAAATAGTAACAACATTGACTTTACCTATGCAGGATTTGTCTCTCTGATACAAGAGCCAAATTTTAATCATAAAAGTTTTAAAATTACTGGTTTCTCAAAAAAACATAAGCTTTTTTGCGGTAAGCCTAATACTAAGAACAGGGCAGGGATTTTAGTATCAAAAAACCTTAATTGCTGGCAGATAAATCAGTTCTGTTCTCCCGATATGTGCTCAGTGGGCATGCATTTGGAGGATGGGACCACTTTAGTTATTTCTAGTGTATACATGGAATATCACCAGGGACCTGGAGCACCACCACCACCCCCGGAACTGCTGAGAGAGCTCACAACTTTCTGCAGGACCAAAGGATGGTCCCTACTAATTGGCAGTGATTCAAACTGCCATAGTACAGCTTTTGGCAGCTCAAATGACAACCGAAGGGGCGTAGAGCTCATGGAATGGTTGTCCTCCACAAACTTACACATTCTTAATAAAGGTAATGATTACACTTTTTCCGATTGTAGGAGACAAGAGGTAATTGATATCACAATAGGTGACACTAAAGTCTTAGACAAAGTAGTAAACTGGCAGGTATCTAGTGATGAAACAATGTCAGATCACCGTAGAATTGAATTTGACCTTATTGTAAGTAAAAACATAGCTGACCCAAATATGGACAACTCTTACAGAAATGTAAAAAAAACAGACTGGTCTCTCTTTGGTCAAAATTTGAACAAAGAAATTTCAGGTATTAATACAAATAGTGAAAACATAGACATACTAACGGATAGATTAGAAAATGCTATTATCAACTCCTATAACTCTAGCTGCAAGCTGAGATTCTTCAAAGGTAAAAGAAGACCACCTTGGTGGAATGGTAATCTTAGTCAAACACAACGTAAGCTACACAGAGCTAACGTCAAAAACCGCAGGTATAATACAGCTGAGACTAAAGAGGCATATGACAGGTTAAAAAGTAAGTATAAATCTGACATCAAAACAGCTAAAATTGAGGGATGGAAACGTCATTGTGACGAACTTTCAGACCTCACCACGGCAAGCAGAATACAAAAAGTTCTCGCCCAGGGCAACAAGATTGAACTAGGTACAGTAAAAAACCAACAAGGTGATTTCACCTGCTCCCCAGAAGAAACTTTAAAGGTATTATTAGACACACATTTCCCCAGTGTACCAGAGGAGGAACAGTATGTCCCTAGAGACTTTGGTGTAAGTAATCTAGATATTGACAACATTGTGAACAGACAATCAGTTAAGGCATGCTTTAAAAGTTTCAGTCCATATAAATCCCCAGGCCCAGATGGCATTTACCCAGCCATGCTACAACATGGCTCAGATGCCATTCTGGACCTAGTCACACATATCTACAAGCTAAGTATTATACAAGGTAAAGTACCTAAAAGCTGGTTGAGAACTAAAGTAGTTTTCATACCAAAGGTTGGTAAACTAGATTATAGTAACCCAAAAAATCTCAGACCCATCAGCCTGACATCCTTTCTCCTGAAAGGTCTTGAAAGGCTCATCTTCTGGTATCTTAACAGGACCACCTTCAAGTATAACAAGCTTCATAAGAACTTGTTCAGCTACAGGGAAAGTATATCTACAGAAGATGCTCTCCATAGGTTAGTACACAAGGTTGAAAAATCACTTGAAAAGAAAGAGATCACAGGTGCCCTCTTTCTAGACATTGATGCAGCCTTCTCTAAAGCCAGCATAAGCAGCATTATCAACAACTTGGTAAGGAAAGGTATAGATCCAGCTATTACAAAATGGTCAGAACACCTGCTCACCAACAGAATAGCCGAAGCCACGCTAAATGGTGAGTGTGTCACAAAGATCCCCACCAGGGGGACACCACAAGGTGGCATTATGTCCATCATCTTCTGGAATTTAGAACCAGATGATCTCTTAGATAGGTTCCCAGATGTACACCCCAGCATGATAAATGCCTTTGCTGATGACTTAGTGGACTTAGTCACAGGTATAGATATATCAACCATAGAGGATCGCCTAAACCAGGATGCAAAGGTAATGGAAACCTGGGCTTCAGACTGTGGCCTTAGTTTCAGCGCCTCAAAAACCAAAATCATGGTTTTCACCCGCAAACGCAACATCAGAAACCCAATAGTCAAGGTAAATGGTGAGTTAGTTGAAGTTGTTAAAACCTTTAAGTACCTGGGGGTCACTCTAGATTCCAAACTCACCTGGACCAAACATGTAGATAACATCACCAGGAGAGCAAATATAGTTATGAACCAATGTCGTAAAATGCTTGGGAAAAATTGGGGGCTAAGACCCAAAGTGTGTAGGTGGATGTACACTAGTCTAGTCAGACCCATCCTTACATATGGATGTCTAGTTTGGCTAAACAGTGCCTACAAAACCACACACATTAAAAAACTAGAAAAGGTCCAGCGCAGGGGGTGCCTTGCCTCTCTTAATGCAATGAAAACCACAGCCACACAGGCCATGGAAATTATTTTAGATCTACATCCTATAGAAATTCATATTAGGGCTCTATCACTGAAAAGTTACTTAAGGTTGACGAGGAATGGTAACTGGTCACACAAGGAAGGAGAGGTCACAAAACCTGAAAACCACACCAACAGAGTTCTAAAATTGGCAAAAGAACTCCCAGAACTATCACTGCCAACAGACAAGCTCATCAACAAGCAAAGGGGTGAGTGTAATTTTATTAGTATCATAAAAACAAAAGATGAGCTGAACAAATATCAGTTTAAGCTCACTACATCAAATGACAGCACCATTCATGTCTACACAGACGGGTCAAAAACCAAATCAGGTAGTGGTTTTGGCTACACAACCAAAGGTATCAATATCAAACAACAGGGATACAGGCACCTAGGTAAGATTGCCACAGTGTTCCAAGCGGAAATCCTGGCAATGGAAGCTGCGGCACAACATCTACTAGAAATCAACCCCATAGGTAAAAATATTAAAGTACATATTGACAGCCAGGCAGCTATCAAAGCTGCAAGTAAGTATATAGTGGACAGCACCTGTGTGGCGAGAGCCAAACAGGCACTAAACAGACTAGGTAAGAAAAATATGGTGGAACTTATCTGGATCCCAGCACATGTAGGTCACAAAGGTAATGAAATTGCGGATCGCCTAGCCAAGCTTGGCTCCGCAATGAACAACAAACAGGTAATCTATCCAGAACCACATGCACCCATTCCTATATCATACACCAATGGTATAATCAAAGAATGGGCCGACAGGGCTCATCAACAGAAGTGGATGAGTCCTGCTGACCCAAGATTCTGCAGACAAACACGAATGTTTCTGAAAGAAGCCAGAAACAATGTCTGGAAACTCATCCAGAACAAAAACAGGACTTTTGTCATGTATGCATGTCAGATCCTGACTGGCCACGCTAACACTAATAAACACTTATTTAGAATGAACCTGGCAGACAACCCAGGCTGTCAACAGTGTGGATTCCATGAGGAAACCATCAAACACCTCATCGGCTACTGCCCCAGATACAACAAGCTCAGGCTGGAGCTATTTGGTAACAACACCATACGGACCAAAGACTTCCATACCTTGAGTCTTAAGCACATATTGAAATTTATAAAAAAACAGGAAAATTTAGAGTTTAAAACCACAAGTTTAGAGAAACATATATTATAGGCGGACATGGGACATCATGTCACAACAAGAGAAGGCTAACATATACTATTTAGGTAGCCGCCCAAGTTCCTGAGGCCTGCTACATTCTGATACCTGATACCTGATACAAAATTTACATATTTTGATACGAAATGGCAGTTTTTATTTCATTAGTGTATTGAGTCAGTATTGAATATTAGAATTAAGCTTTGCCTGGGAAAATTTTTAACTTAAAAATGTGCCTAAAAGAAACAAAAGTTTATGTTTGTTTGAAATTTCTTTTTAATTTTGACGGATTGGTGTGTCTGATTGACCATAAAGAGTAATGCTTGTCATGTTTGTTTGCTTTTTATCATACCTGTTATTATGAATGGTAGGTTGAAAAAAACTAATTCTATTTTTATAAATCAAAAATCATTTTACTTAATGATACAAAAAAATGATGATACTTCTTTTTATTTTCTCATGAATGGAACTGATATTTATTAAAAATTATTATTTTCCAATTCTGAGGAAACAAACTCATTAAAAATAATATCATTATCCTTATAAAATTTTCCACACACTGCAAGATACAGACGGGTAATTTTTATTCCAGTTTGGCTTCGAAACCGATTAATATTAGCTGGATTAGAAACGGTTCCGATACCTACTGAAAAAAAATCATGTATAGCATCGTATTACAGACAATTTACCACGAGTATTGAAAAAATCATAAAATTAATGCCAGTTTTGATAGCTGGGCCTTTTGCCCCTCGGTACTAACAAAACTGGATTTAATCTTATAATGTTCATTTTAATATCCGCAGAAAGCTGTCTATAATACGATGTGGTGTACATCAATCTATCATACATTGTCTTATCCCTTGAGATCCCTGGTGGATATGACTAACTTACCAAAGTGTGATGCATATGTTCAGCCATGGCCTCTCTGTCTGTCAAAATATCTGATAAATTCTTAGTTCCCAATACATTTCTAAAACAAGGAAACAAGTATATAACAAGAATGACATCTATCATGATTAGCAATGGTGTCCCATAGAGTAGTGGTTAGCGCACTACGCTGTGGTTGGGAAAATCCGAGTTCAAGTCCAATGATAGATATTGCTCTTGGATTACAAATGCTGTTGCAATTTGTCATAATATAATCACGCAACCTTCCCTGTGATGCCCTTAGGTTGTAAGGAGGGAGATTTGTAGGAAGTTAGGATCCTACCTATCAAGCAAATATAATCGTGCTTTCCCTCGTCCATGCTCCTCATTCATATGAGAGTGCCATTAATTAGGGTGGCTTAATATGGAACAACTGCCAAAACTCTAGGCCAGGGTGATGTAATAATTAAGTAGCTTCCACGAGAATTGCGGGTCAGCTTGTAATGTAACATAGGATACATTCAGCTGTGCGCGAAGCTTATCAATCTAGGATTGGTCAAAGGATTCTCACCTACAATCTCCTCGTGCATCTGAATCCTAACTTCAGAGAATCAAGGCTATATACATACATCATGATTAGCGAGAAACATAATAAAGACGAACAGTAAAGGAAATAAACCCTTATTAGCTCAAAATCTTAAAGCAATTTTAGTAAAAACGATTGGATAGTTCAATTTTGCAGTGACCAAACTTTCTAATCAATAATTTTTAACAACAGAATGGGTAATTTTGTTTATCGGTTACAAATCTATTTATCATTAATTGTCTTATCCTTTAAAATCCCTGAGAAAAAGATTGCTTATTTAAACATATATAGTAAAAGTAATTTAAAGTTTGTTATTTGTTACCTCAAAGTTGTGGCTGCCAGAAGTTGCGTGGAACGAATATAGTTGTCATTGTTACAGATAGCAGAGAGAGGGTTAGATACCTAGATAGATAGCAGATATGTAGTTGGATACCTAGATAGATAGTAGATAGTTGGATACCTAGATAGATAGCAGATATGTAGTTGGATACCTAGATAGATAGAAGATATGTAGTTGGATACCTAGATAGATAGCCGATATGTAGTTGGATACCTAGATAGATAGTAGATATGTAGTTGGATACCTAGATAGAAAGTAGATAGTTGGATACCTAGATAGATAGCAGATATGTAGTTGGATACCTAGATAGATAGTAGATAGTTGGATACCTAGATAGATAGTAGATAGTTGGATACCTAGATAGATAGCAGATATGTAGTTGGATACCTAGATAGATAGCAGATATGTAGTTGGATACCTAGATAGATAGAAGATATGTAGTTGGATACCTATATAGATAGCATATATGTAGTTGGATACCTAGAGAGATAGAAGATATGTAGTTGGATACCTAGATAGATAGCAGATATGTAGTTGGATACCTAGATAGATAGTAGATATGTAGTTGGATACCTAGATAGATAGTAGATAGTTGGATACCTAGATAGATAGCAGATATGTAGTTGGATACCTAGATAGATAGTAGATAGTTGGATACCTAGATAGATAGCAGATATGTAGTTGGATACCTAGATAGATAGCAGATATGTAGTTGGATACCTAGATAGATAGTAGATATGTAGTTGGATACCTAGATAGATAGTAGATAGTTGGATACCTAGATAGATAGCAGATATGTAGTTGGATACCTAGATAGATAGCAGATATGTAGTTGGATACCTAGATAGATAGTAGATATGTAGTTGGATACCTAGATAGAAAGTAGATAGTTGGATACCTAGATAGATAGTAGATAGTTGGATACCTAGATAGATAGCAGATATGTAGTTGGATACCTAGATAGATAGAAGATATGTAGTTGGATACCTAGATAGATAGCAGATATGTAGTTGGATACCTAGATAGATAGTAGATATGTAGTTGGATACCTAGATAGAAAGTAGATAGTTGGATACCTAGATAGATAGCAGATATGTAGTTGGATACCTAGATAGATAGTAGATAGTTGGATACCTAGATAGATAGCAGATAGTTGGATACCTAGATAGATAACAGATATGTAGTTGAATACCTAGATAGATAGCAGATATGTAGTTGGATACCTAGATAGATAGAAGATATGTAGTTGGATACCTAGATAGATAGCAGATATGTAGTTGGATACCTAGATAGATAGAAGATATGTAGTTGGATACCTAGATAGATAGCAGATATGTAGTTGGATACCTAGATAGATAGTAGATATTTAGTTGGATACCTAGATAGATAGTAGATAGTTGGATACCTAGATAGATAGCAGATATGTAGTTGGATACCTAGATAGATAGTAGATAGTTAGATACCTAGATAGATAGTAGATAGTTGGATACCTAGATAGATAGCAGATATGTAGTTGGATACCTAGATAGATAGTAGATATGTAGTTGGATACCTAGATAGATAGTAGATAGTTGGATACCTAGATAGATAGTAGATAGTTGGATACCTAGATAGATAGCAGATATGTAGTTGGATACCTAGATAGATAGAAGATATGTAGTTGGATACCTAGATAGATAGAAGATATGTAGTTGGATACCTAGATAGATAGCAGATATGTAGTTGGATACCTAGATAGATAGTAGATAGTTGGATACTTAGGGAGAAAACAATTATATACATATACCTAGGTAGATACTTCAATTCTGGAATAAAAATTACCGGATCATGTTATAGACACTTATACTGTTATTTTTAAAAAATATTTTAAGAAAATTGTATGTAATACGATTCTATACATGATTTTTTAGTATGGCTGAGAACCGTTTCTTAACCAGCGGATAATAATCGGTTACTAAGCCATACTGTAAAAAATATATCCTGATATAAAAGACTAGTAACAGGATTTCTAACTTTGTGTTGGTGAATCTTTATGTAGTGATATGGTTCTCCTTTACAGTGGACTCTTGGAACTTTCATAATTGCTTTATGGAGGATACCTTCACTTTTTCAAGTGAAATCGCCCTTATAAAAAATACCCCACAAAAAATTTAAAGTGGAGAGTCGACTTTCCTATTCATCCATACCCTCCCCTTTTCTTTCTCACAAGTACCCCTAGAGGCCTCAGGGGGCGTATCTACTTGTGAATAGAAATTAATCAAAAGCAGGATTATTATTTTGCTGTTATTACTTCCAACTTTATTTGGATTGAATATAATAAAAATTATAGATATGTATTGAGAACCAATAATACAATTATACAAACAATTGTTTATTTGTAAGATGAATGCTAAGAATTCAATAATATGATTTCTTTTCACCAAGCTACTCCTTATTAACTTTGTCTGTCTGTAACGCTATGGAGGAAGTAGATTTTCTTGGCGGATATCCAGTATACAATTCATTGGTACATTGTTTATGCTACATAAGGTTTCGTGATATACAATCATATTTCTCTTTCCTTTACCTCTTTTTTATGACTACTAAACATTTGCTATACAACCTACTTTGTCCGTTAGCCTATACATAATTCTTGTGTGCTTTGCTGCTTTAGGATGTTGTCATCCTTGTAAATATGCGTAGTAAACAAAAAATATTAATATCTAAGTCGAACATTATTCTACATAAATCATTTATGATTTTTTTTCGTGTATTTATTTACATGATATACATATAAGCCAAAGAAATATTTTTATAATTATTTTTAGGGAAGCTCTATCTTTGTATCTTATTTTCATATTCTTATACTTGATCATTACCTGTAGGGTCAGACTTTAAAATTAGGTCCCAACTAATAAAGACAACCAACTTTTAATTGCACAACCTTTGTCTAGAAGTTCCATCTATTTGTATGTTTGGTAAGATGTTGCGCCTGCTTTGGGTCAAGGCATTCATCTTTCTCTTACTATTACTAACGAGCATATGAAATGGCAGCGGTGGGCACAGCTTTTAATGTCTTCAGTTAAAACGGGGATTTTGACGAGATTCGAACCCATCACCTTCCCTCACGATGATCGGATGCGCTGGTTGCTTCTTTATCTTTCTGAAGAAGTATATAAAAAATAGTTTGAAAATTGAAAATTAATAGACAAATATTAAAACAACAACATTAATATGGTGATTAATAGGCCCATGTACATAATTAAAAAGATGAACAAATAAGTAGATAGATAAATACAAAAGCATTCAGAATTTCTACGAATATTTTCATCTCAGGTTATTAATTGATAGACTTTAAAAAATATAAATAGACAAACAAATTAATAGATATATTCTTTGAAAAATACAATAGTATCTACTGAAAACGTTACACTGTCCTTTATATATTTTTCAAAAAGAACATGAAAGAAAGACAATTAGAGAAACTAATGGATAAAATTACAAATAGATAGATAGACGTACAAACCAATAGATAGATAGACTTACAAACCGATAGATAAATAAATACCTGGAAGAAGACAACAGCATCCACAGAAACAGTGACACTGTCCTTGGTTAGAATTTCTTGGGGTGGGACATCAAATGCCACAGTTCTGAGATCAACACACCTACAAAAAAATATGCAATGGTGAAAATCAAAAAATTCAATTTTTTAAATTGACAAAATTAGTTTTCATGATATCTGGTACCTAAACAAAATTCAACAGATGACTCATAGAACGTCTAGAATATTTGCTGAAACTGACAAGCTACTAAAATTGTAAATCCTAAGAAAAAGGGCGCAAATACGACAAATTCCATACATGCTACTACTTTGATAGTTAACAATCCAAATACTACAAATGATTGTCTTATACCTTCAGCCGGAAGAAAATAAGAAACAGATAATAACTAAGATACTCTTGTTCTAGAGTGGCTGCGCTGATAAATAATTTTCAACCTGTAGGTGTCAATGCAGGGAAATATGAAGAATATTCCGGGTCCTTTAGCCTTGCCAGACCTAAGCCTGCCCAGCCGGAATATTACAGCTCTCTCATATTCTTGGACAACCTAAACAGTGTCAGATTAGTGGGAACTTATGAAGCTAGATGTATAATCTGATAATATCTTATGGGTTTAGTTCCTTTCGTGGCAACGCCCCTTAAGGGGCGATTCGACGTATTTAAATGGCTTTTGATAGGTTATTTAAGGTTAGGTTATATTTGGTTAGGTGGTGGCCCCACGGGGTTAGAGCCCCCCGCAGTCACTAGAAATAAGAGAAAGGCTACTGTGAAAATACGAAGAAACGCCTCTTAATGGGCGTTGCCACGAAAGGGACTATATCCGATCTTATAAGTGAATAAACACAATTTTCAAGGCAGGATTTATTTCAGTTTGTAATAAGATTATTTTTGCTTCTCATTGCATGTTGTTTGATGAAAAAATCCTCATAAATTGAAAAAAAAACAGCATAAGTTGTTTTTCTTCAGTTTTTTCTTATCCTTCTAGATATACGCGGTTTTAGATGTTAGAAGGTACAAGAAATGCAAGACACAAATAAGTTATTTGTATTTTGTTTGTTAAAGCCTATTTTTGTACGAGATTTACGTTTCTTTTATAATCGTATTTGTTAGGATATTTTGAAATATAATTATTTTTCATTGTATGGCTATTTTGGCGAAGATTCTATACAAATTGTTCCGCTTTAACACAAAAATATTAAAATAAAACTATATTCAAGAAAGATATATTTTTGTTGAAAAAATTGATGCATATAAGAATAATTGAGTTGTGATCAAAAGTTTAAGATTGATTTCCAATTATGTTCCCGAATGGGTTATATCTGTAGATAACTCTTGTCCCATAGGAAAACTAAGTCTGCATTTTTTCTCTCGGAAGGCCGGGTACAGGTACCATTCACTGTGTAATCATTTCCCCTTAATGTTTTAGAATTCCTTATTTCAAATATTTGTTGCTACCCAATTCCCCCTACCTTGATTTATTTGCCCTTTTTGTTAGTTAATAAATATATAGGAATAATTAGGAAAATGATCAGAAAAATACTGGTATCAATAAATCATTTGTTTTCTATTTTGTTTTGTGTTGTTTATAGGGTTATTTTTCTCTAGGGGGGGGGGGGGGTAACCACTTTTCCCGGTGCTATTTCTAATACCTGTTACACTTGACATACCCCCTTAGCTAGGATGTCAGGGGGTTTAGATCCCTGACAAGGGGATTATTTATAGGTTTAGGAGGTGGACCCCAATTGGGGTGTATGCATCCCCTTTTGCACGTTTGTGCTTGTGTGTAAAATTTAAATAAACTAATTTTAATTGATAATATAAAATCAATAATTAAGTCTTTGTGAAGTAGGACCTAAAGCTAAACCATATTATACAGTACTAGCCCTTTCAAGATAATCACATTCATAACAATCAATAACATTTGCCTTAACGGCGTGTCTTAGGATTTGTTATTAAAAAATATATCAATATGAAGCTTCTTAAATAAATTTTGACAATCAGACTTTCTGACATGAATACAGAGGTGCTTCGCTTTATAAATGATATATTATTTTTAAAAAAAATAATCATGTCTAAATTATGGATTACATTCATCATCTATGAACGTAAATACGCAATGAATCTAGCTGTAGAAAGCTTTGCTATTAAAAATACCTTAAAGCAGCCCCACAGGGTGAAGGGGAAGGTAAATAGGAGTAGAAGGACAGAGAGGGTTATGAACAAGAACGTCACACATCCATTGGTTTCCTAAAAACATTCTTAATAAGATTTATTTACCGTTGTGTAGCAATCATTCTTCCCCCAGTACCAAATACAACTACCTTCACCACTTATTTAAAATTTATTTCAAAATAACGGGGGGTGGGTTGTTGTAATTTTGAATACAAATGTATAAATAAGGTTTTGAAAATAAAAATAAAAAAATTCGTGAGGAAGGTTTCGTGATTTTTTTCCAATAATAGGTCTTTGTTTAACACATGCTTTTAAATCTACTTGTTTGTATTCTTATCCATTTTTTTTGTGCTTCGCTAGTTATGGATGCTGTCATCCTTGTTCCCTAATAAATGACAATTTAATGCAATCTTCTTTGTATATTCCTATCAATTGTCTGTTCTTTTTTTTGCATAAATTTCGTATTTATAACTAACTTTACAAACTAAATAATAATCTGATTATATTTGTGATTACTTTCAAACTACATATATTTGCTTCCTCTAAATATTGTGTAGTCTTCCAGAGAGGAAGGGAATAGTCACATAGGCAAAAAAGGCGAGGTTGTCTAGTGTTGGCATTATATGGGTAGTTCTGTTTAAGAATAAAAATCTTCCTGGCTATTGCTTTCTGCCACTAGTACACACAGTAGTAGTAGTTTGTATACTTCATTGTTCTAATAATCTTCTATCTATCTATCTATACCTCATCATCATCAGGGCATCCATAATTTTTTCTAAAAGCTGTTTGTTTTCCACCCCCTCTGTTAGCCTCCACTGATTCACCCTCTCCCATTTTTTAAAGATCTAATAATTTAAAAACAATAAATTTCTTTTTAAAGAAAGTCTTCATCCTTATATCAAAAATAATAGGAACTGTGTCTGTCTCTACACCGAAGAATCTTGGTAACTGCTGAACCAATAGGTTTCTCCTTTACAGTGTAGCTTCTCATTAGTCATGGACATGTTTATAGCTATTTTGGGGGAGGGTATCACCAAACCTTAAAATCCCCCCCCCCCCCTAGAATTTATTTATATTTTTTCTCTTGGAAACGAAATTGGAAAGTGGAATTCAACCCCAAAAATCACAACAATAGGCTACCTGTAAAACGAACATTAAATGTTAAATGTAAGTTTGACTTCAACAAAGTGTTTAATAAAATAAAATAGTTATATTTATTTGTTTTTATCCAAGTTAATAAATCAAACCGCAAGGCTTATCATTTCAAAAATTGTAAAACAATATATGCTTTCTTTGGGATCTTAAAGTAAAAAGAGTACAACTGTTTTAATTATTTGCTTGAATGTAAATGTGAGGGTGTAAAGCTTGGGGAGTGTAAAAAGTAGAATTAATTGTTGCTGCACAACATTTTTGGTGCTTTTAAACAAATTGCTTGTTGAATACTTACACCCCCTCCCCTTCCCCCCCACCACCTTAGTTTTGTAATAAATTGTAATAAGAGAGGAGGAGGGGGGGGGGGGGGTGCATTTGCCTAACCTTTGAAGGTTGGGACCTAACAAAGTATCCAATAACCTGATGAATAACAAATTCCCCTATTTCTAATTTATTTTTTTTTTAAATGGAAGGGGGTAGGTCTCAGTTCTCAACAGTGTACTTGTATATGCGCTAGATTTTTTACATATTTTTCTATAGATTTTCATTTCTTCACTTCTCATTTTTTTGGGTTCTTCTTTTCCCAAACGTGTATTCTTCAATCATTGTGTCCAATGGTTCTGATCTACTACTAAGTTACTCTACTAAGTTAAAATAATCATCACTGACGTATTGTCGAGACGACACGCCGTTTCTTTTGATAAATAAAACGTCCTGATATTCCAATCTAACATGCATATATTCTTGTATTCATGTTAATCAATATTCATTTATGTAAAACAGCTTACATTGACTCTCAGCTGTGCTACTTATGCACGTAATTGCCCATGTTATATTTGCATGTAATTGTTATTCTAGATGCATAAATATGTTCACATAAAATTCTTTCTCCTTTGTTAATTTACATTCTATTCACAAATTTTTACTGATAAAGCTACTTTATGTGTAACTAGCGGCAACTCGACAATAGGCAGCTGAAGTTGAGGGAAGGGTAGTCGATTTTCACCCTCCTTTTTCGATTTCATTTTTTAAAAGAAGAAGTTTTATTGGGGGGAGTAGGGGGGGGGGGCTGGACCTGAACAGCAACCTCCAAAAGTTTTGACGGGGTAATAACTATTAATGTCTGTCTGTCAGTCCTTCAGCCACGTAAAAGTAAACACATTTTCTCATCAGCTATTAAGGATAACTATCTACAATTAATTTGTGATAATTCTATTACCCAATCAGGTGCTATTCTACAACTGTCTTTTTGTTGTATGTCTGGCTGATATTAAAAACAAATTAAAAAATTTGTTACGAAGACCAAAATGAACAATGATCATCTTCTTTAAGTCACTTTTGTCATCCGTCTGTTGAGAGCCTTTAATTTTATTAAATTTCTTTGGATAATTTCATCCTTGTTTTTCTCTAGATATTGCTACTTTTTCTTTCTTTGAATATGAAGAAAAATACTTTCCTGAAAATATTTAAAAAATAATTTGGACACTTTTACATAAGTGTCTATATGTTGTGGATGGAGTTTTTGGGTTTCAGCCTATTAGATAAATCTGCTGCTTAGTTAGATATGTGACATTAATAATTTTTAGGTGAATGTGAAACACATCACTTTGTACCTTATTAGAACTTGTAGACAGCGATATTTAGTTTTTCCTTTTTATAATTCAATAAAAGAAATTGATTAAATAGTACATCTATTGTTTTCTATTGTCCTTAATTTCTTTAAAAAAACAAGGCAGATTTTGATCATAGGCATATTATTCAAATCAGATAAAACAAAAAACAAGAGTAATTAAAGAGAGGTAATGTAAAATATATAAAGAAATTACAGTAGAACAATAGAGGTGGAGGAGGTTGAATAACTGTATGTCCCCACCCCGAGAACCCTTTGCTTTACAATTGTCTCCTCGAAAACCAACCAATAGCTTCGAAAATAACCAAAGCCAAGTCACTACAAAAGAGCAGAAAGTAATTTGCTAGCAGACGAAAAATGTTTCCAATTGAGGGATGTAGGTATGTAGTTATCTGGGTTTTACATTTTGTATAATTATATAGATTTATTGGATCATGGAAAGAAAACAAAGTCATTCCTTAATAAGGACAGAAGTCACCTTCCTAGGAAGGACAGAAGTCACCTTCCTAGGAAGGACATAAGTAGCCTTCCTTAAGTGAGAATTTGTTAGATGAAGGGCATAAATTGCCTCCCTTAACAAAGATTTTGCAGGATTGAGGACATAAGTAGCCTCCCTTCACCTCACAAAACCTAGCTTTTTGGTCCTTCACATAGCAAAATCTTGCACAAAATTGGTTTTTGGTCCATCACATAGCAAATTATTGCAAAACTTAGCTTTTCTGTCCTTATTATAGCAAAATATTGCAAAACATAGCTTTTTGGTCCTTCACATAGCAAAATCTTGCATAAAATAGCTTTTCGGTCCATCACATAGCAAATTCTTGCAAAACATAGCAAAATCTTGCAAAACTAGCAAATTCTTGGAAAACTTAGCTATTCTGTCCTTCACATAGCAAATTCTTGCAAAACATAGCAAAATCTTGCAAAACATAGCAAATTCTTGGAAAACTTAGCTATTCTGTCCTTCACATAGCAAATTCTTGCAAAACATAGCAAATTCTTGCAAAACATAGCAAATTATTGCAAAACATAGCAAATTCTTGCAAAACATAGCAAATTCTTGCAAAACATAGCAAATTCTTGCAAAACATAGCAAATTCTTGCAAAACATAGCAAATTCTTGGAAAACTTAGCTTTTCTGTCCTTCACATAGCAAATTCTTGCAAAACATAGCAAATTCTTGGAAAACTTAGCTTTTCTGTCCTTCACATAGCAAATTCGGTAATTCTTGCAAAACATAGCAAATTCTTGCAAAACATAGCAAATTCTTGCAAAACATAGCAAATTCTTGCAAAACATAGCAAATTCTTGCAAAACATAGCAAATTCTTGGAAAACTTAGCTTTTCTGTCCTTCACATAGCAAATTCTTGCAAAACATAGCAAATTCTTGCAAAACATAGCAAATTCTTACAAAACATAGCAAATTCTTTCAAAACATAGCAAATTCTTGCAAAACATAGCAAATTCTTGCAAAACATAGCAAATTATTGGAAAACTTAGCTTTTTAGTCCTTCACATAGCAAATTCTTGCAAAATATAGCATTTATGTCCTTTACATAGCTAAATCTTTCAAAATGCAGCTTTTCTGTCCTAAACATAGCTAAATGTTGCAAAATGTAGCATATTCTTGCTATTTAGACCACCCATTCCTGGGATCTTAAGCTTCAGACAGGAAAACCTTACTGTTTGGTTATTGAATTGACAGGATTTCAGAACAATGGTATTAACTTTGATGTTTTATAACTCTGAATTTTTTTATCCATTTAAAAAAGCCAGCTTTTTGTTAATAAATGTGAAAACTAAAAATGCTTTAAAATTTAATGATCTACTAGCTGCTCTGCCCCTAGAGACCTCTAAGTGGGAGGGGGAGAGGAAGGGAGGGGGGAAAGTTTATTCACCTTATTCTTTATTTCAGTCATAAAAAGAAAAAAAATATGAAAGAAATTTTTTTTTTTTGAGGGGGGGGGTTGGTTAATTTTTACCAGGGGTGAATTCTCCTGGGAGGGTGGTACCCTCCCCCAAAATAGCTATAACCTATCCCAGAACTAATAAGAAGCTAAACTAAGTACAGAACCCTATTAGTTAAGAAGTTAACAAGATATACATACAGATAGACAGACACAGATCCTGTTACTTTTATTTTAAGGATAGTAAAATATATGTTCTTGTGTAAAAGCTAGCTTTTCAAAATAAGAAGAAAAAACTTGACACATCATGCCGTCCGCCGCGCTGTTGCGAAGTATGGTCTATGAAGAATAGAGTGGGTCAATTTTCAAAGTTTTTTTTAAATTTTGAATTCATTACAATGGATTTATTATTACTTGGATCTTACACGAGATTTGCATGTTCTATAATAGAGGGAACTCTCTAGTGGGCTAAAATAACGATCTCCCCCACCCAATTCTTTTAACCTATTCCCTCCCCTCTTACTGGATAAATAGCCCACCAAATAAAATCGAAGAGAAATTGCAACCAAAATTTTCTCCTGTTATAATATCAACGTAAATCAATACAGAACTTAGCAACTTAATTTGGCGACAACTTTTTTATGTAATTCTATGTCAATAAGATAGCGTGCTTATCAATTCCAAAATTGAGCCACCCTTATGACTTTTGACCCAACACGACCTGGGGTTGGTTAATTACCAATACTAAAATCTAATCACACAAAGTTTTGAAATTAAGAAATATTCTAATTTATTTTTTTGGTATTAAGTTATATGAATACTAAGAAAATTCATAATCCCTTATAAGTTTTCAACATATATATTTAATTGTAAAAAATTTCGAAAATTAACATATCTTTAGCTCTGTTATTGGTCATCCCCCCATATTTAATAGTATTATAATATTCGCAAAACGTACTATTTACAGGGATCCTCAATGATTAAACATAAAATCATCCCTTCTGTAAGTTATAATTAGAGGTTGAATCGTTTACTATTAACAGGGATCTAAAATGATAAGACAATTGTCAATAAGTTGATGTAAATCCTCAATGATTAAACATAAAGTTATCCCTTCTATAAGTTATGATTAGTGGTTGAATCGTTAATGGACAAGACACTCATTTTAATGTACCAACCAATAAAAATTCAATTATATTTCCCTACGATTAAGCCAACGAATAAGAAAACGTTACTATAAAACTTTGGAGTCCAGTGTAATAAGCAGCTCAATGTACACTCACTCCTTGGATTATTACACAGTACCCAAAGTTTTATCTTAACAATTTCTCATTTATGTGCTCAACATTTTGGAGACTTTTTATTTAATTATGTAAATTGATTTATCATCCATTGTGTTATCCCTTTTAACTCCTGATTTTGGCGTGATTTTTATGTGACGGCATGGGTAAAAAATGTTTAACATCAAAGACAATTTATAAATATAGAATATGTAAAATAAAAGATTTTAAGAGAAAAAAATAATCAGGGACCGCTGAACCGATATGGTTCACTTTTATAGTGTAGCTTCTTACAGGACATGGGTAGGTTTATTGCTATTCTAGGGAAGGGTACCACCGTCCTCCTAAGATAAATCGTTCCTTGAAAAAATAACCCTTTAAAAAATCGAATGAAAATAGGGAAGAAGTAATTTGTTTTTTTACTTTTTCATTTTAAAAATAATATAAAAATGGAAGGGTTGAATTCAAACCACATCCACCTCAAGTACTCCTGGAGACCTCTAGGGGCGTAGCCGATAGTTTAAAATAAAACACCAACAGGCAACAATAAATCAAAATTCTTACAAAGTCTATGGTCTTTGTGTGTGTTCCGACCCATGCCGTAAACGCCCAACTAGCCACCTAGCCAAACAGTTTTTTTTTACTTATTTCTTTATTATCAAAAGCTATCTTTTTTTTAAAAATATTTTTTTACTATGCTATTATAGTAATTGTATGGTTCTTTTACAATTTATCTTCGTATGAGACCAATAAAGGTTTAAAGCTATTTGGGGGAAGAGTACTACCACATTCTTAAGATAAATTTCCCTAGAAAAATGAAATAAAAATTAGGGTGGGGAGACTTTCCCCTCTTTCCATTAATATATCTCTAGCATAGCAGTTAGTTGATCATTAAATTTAAAAGCATTTTTAGTTTTCACATTTATTAACAAAAAGCTGGATATTTCAAATGGATGAAAAAATTCAGAGTTATAAAACATCAAAGTTAATACCATTGTTCTGAAATTCTGTCAATTCAATAACCAAACAGTAAGGTTTTCCTGCCTGAAGCTTAAGATCCCAGGAATGGGAGGTCTAAATAGCAAGAATATGCTACATTTTGCAACATTTAGCTATGTTTAGGACAGAAAAGCTGCATTTTGAAAGATTTAGCTATGTAAAGGACATTAATGCTATGTTTTGCAAGAATTTGCTATGTGAAGGACAAAAAAGCTAAGTTTTCCAATAATTTGCTATGTTTTGCAAGAATTTGCTATGTTTTGCAAGAATTTGCTATGTTTTGCAAGAATTTGCTATGTTTTGCAAGAATTTGCTATGTTTTGCAAGAATTTGCTATGTTTTGCAAGAATTTGCTATGTTTTGCAAGAATTTGCTATGTTTTGCAAGAATTTGCTATGTTTTGCAAGAATTTGCTATGTTTTGCAAGAATTTGCTATGTTTTGCAAGAATTTGCTATGTGAAGGACAGAAAAGCTAAGTTTTCCAAGAATTTGCTATGTTTTGCAAGAATTTGCTATGTTTTGCAAGAATTTGCTATGTTTTGCAAGAATTTGCTATGTTTTGTAAGAATTTGCTATGTTTTGCAAGAATTTGCTATGTGAAGGACAGAAAAGCTAAGTTTTCCAAGAATTTGCTATGTTTTGCAAGAATTTGCTATGTGAAGGACAGAAAAGCTAAGTTTTCCAAGAATTTGCTATGTTTTGCAAGAATTTGCTATGTTTTGCAAGAATTTGCTATGTTTTGCAAGAATTTGCTATGTTTTGCAAGAATTTGCTATCTTTTGCAAGAATTTGCTATGTGAAGGACATAAAAGCTAAGTTTTCCAAGAATTTGCTATGTTATGCAAGAATTTGCTATGTTTTGCAAGAATTTGCTATGTGAAGGACAAAAATGCTATGTTTTGTGAGGTTTTGCTATGTGAAGGAAAGAAAAGCTATGTTTTGCAAGATGAAGGACATAAGCAGCCTTCCTAATGTAAGAATTTGTTAGACAAAGGACATAAGTCACCTCCCTTAAGTTAGATTTTGTTAGATGAAGGACATAAGTAGCCTTCCTTAGACCAATTTCCAGTGACTTCTGTCCTAATTAGGAATGACTTTGTTTTCTTTTCATGATCCGATTTATTATATAGAATATAAAGAAAACATCTTCCTTTAATGTTTAAGGATAAAAACATCAAAAATAAACAATTAACAGACCAAGCTTAAGACTTATAGAAAAACTTAGCTTCTACAAAATATTTTACATAACTTGTTTTTCTTTAACACAATACGACAAACAATAGTTTTTATGATAGTTCTTGAATACAATTTATTACAGCAGTTGTTTTCATCTTGTTTCTCAGGATTTTACTAAAAATTTCTATAGATATAAAATATGAATATCAGAATTTATTCTCCGTCTACGATACATCACAATACATGAAATTTTTGGTGTCTTTTTCTACTTTTTTTTGCTAAAACCTTTTCAGAGAGGGGTGGTATGCATAAAAAATGTGATTTAAAAAATTTTTAGTCTCTCAAAAATATACCTCGAATTCTACGGATTTTGATAACTCTTATAGTCGCCAGGATTGATGGATCCAAAAATATTTTCAATAAAAGTTCCATGCATAGTTTTGCCGCTAGAAGAGAGGCAATTTTTCAACTTTACCTTCCACACAACTAAAATGGGAAGCAGAAAAAAAACTTCAGAATAGGCTTAAAACTAACTCCATATTTATATATGCCTCTTATTATTTTATAAGTTTTAAATTAGATCATTTTCTTAATTTTTCTAGTTTATGTCTATTTTTAAAAAAATCTTTGTTGCATTATATATTTGCATCCTTGTTTTATATAATTACCAGTGCAGTGGCTGAACTCCTAGCATCTAGAAGCTCTGTATTCAAAGGAGTAAGGAAAATAAGAAAATAGCCTAATTACAAACTTAGATAAAAAAATTAAACGGCCTAAAACCATCCAGGAACCTAAAAGAAGCTTCACTGTAAAGGAGAACCATATTGGTTCAGCAGTTAGCGAGATTCTTCACTTTAAGCAAAAAAATTTTTCTACTTTATATAATTGGATAACAAAAAATATAACTTTACATAACCTTTTGGTTTGGATAATAGACTATAAAAGTTGGAAAGATTTTTCTCGTATTCATTCGAATCCGGTGGATAGGAACCGGTTCTCATCCATACGAAAAAACTATGTCTAGCATCGTATTATATCCAGCTTTCTACGAATATAGAAATGTACAATCATAAGATTAAAACTAGTTTTTTTAGCCCCGAGGTGACGAAGAGTTTTAATCTCATAATTGTACATTCTATATCCGCGGAAAGCCGTTTATAATACGATGTGAGAAATAACTATTAATCAATATAATAGATTTGAAATCTGCATAAAATTTTAAGGATTTTTTATAAAATTAGTTTTTTACATAATTCTTTATTTAAAGGCGCAAATACAAATTAAGTTAAATAATTTTGAGATCTGTGATTGGTGGATTGAAAACTATCTGCGCTCTGATTGGAGAAGCTTAAGTGACGTACATCATTCAACCAATTAGAGCGTAGGTAGTTTCCAATCCAGCTATCCTATTGGTCAAAATTTGTTAACTTAAATCGTATTTGCGCCTTTAAATAAAGAATTATATAAAAAACGAATTTTATAAAAAAAATCCTTAAAATTTTATGCAGATTTCAAATCTATTATATTGATTAAAAATCTTTCCAACTTTTATAGTCTATTGGATAATATACTTTTACACATGTTTTTTCTCAGAGTATGATATCTTTTTTGGAGACATATATATCTATCCATTATAAATCATAAAATATTCCAGAATTTTTATAGAACAAGGATGATTACATCCCACACAACGTTAATTATAGGTAAGTTTGGTATAGGTTTTGGAAATGTTTATGTTTGTTTTTGGAGGGGTTGGGGGTGGTAAGTAATTCCTTGAACCCAGTATTAGTGTCGGACTGATTATGACGTAACAAAAAAAATAGCCAATGAGAGGACATTATTGACCAATGGTAAAATTCATAGTGGCCTCTTATTGGCTAATTTTTTTTGTTACGTCATAATCAGTCCGACACTAATACCGGGTTCAATTCCTTCCAAAAATAGAGGGTAGACTAAAAATTGAAGAGTGAAAAATTGCCAATTAAATATAGAAAAATAAGCCTTCATAACCTTTTAAATAGATTTACCGACAATAGCCTCTTGTAGAGCCTTGAATTTACCTAACAAGATACATAAATGTATTTAATGAACTGGAGTGGTAATATACACATATTTTTACACCAATCTTGGTGTCCCTTTAATTCATCACTTTATTTTCCCCATCTATATGCTAAGGTAACGTCTTGTTTCTTACTAGATATTCTACTTATGGCCTTCAGGTTCTATTGCTTCATGTAAAACTAGCGGCTACGCCCCTAGAAGCCTCTAGGGGCACTTAAGGTAGAAAGAAGGGGAGAAGTTGACCTCATCCCATTTTAAATTAGTGTTCAAAAGAGTAAGAAAAATATTTTTTTTTTTTTTTGGGGGGGGGGGGAGGGGGGTAGAGACACCCTCCCCCAAAATAGTTTAAAACATTCCTAGGATCTATAAGAAGCTTCACTATAAAGGAGATCCTTCGGGACAGACAAAAAACGATTGCTACATTATATAATAGGATGACAAATTAAATCTATTGCATTAGCTTTCAAAAGGACGTTTAATTTTTTTATGGTTCCTTAGTCTGGATTTGAAAGATACATCCTGTACATAATAAGTCAAATTTTCTGTATATGTATATTTGACAAAACTTTGCTTTTAAAACAAGCGTACTGTATAATGTTATCTATAATGAGTAACTACTGACTTATTCGTTGTTTACTGGTATAGAAACATAGGTTTTTTTTTGTAGATTTTTAAAATTATGTGTGATAGATTTGTGATAACTTTTTAAAAAATATTGTCGTTTTGATAAGGAAAAGTGGTTATTTTTTCATTTACATTCTAAAACAAATTATCTATTTCCGTTTCAATTTACTTGTAAGTAAAGATATTTAGCCTCAAGTGGGTTAGATTGCTTTAGTGGTACAACAATCAATCACAAATATTTTCCAAGGATAGGTTTATTTTGTCAGTTCGCCCGTATGTAGCAGATATCTTGAATCGTAGATTAAAAAAACTAGACATATGAAATGTTAATGTACTATAGCAATAATTAAGGCACAGCTTTACTATGGAAGCTTCTTTATAACTACGACTTTAAAAGGACTCCCCTCTAGAAAAATTTTATTTTGATATTAAGCGTATTTTATATTGACAGCATCGCGATCGAAGCCCTTAGAAAATTTGAAAAGAGCATTGGTTAAACAATCCATAGACCAATATGAATCTGTTCCAAATCCCCTAAATAACGGCTAGTGCTTCAAATTCTAAGGAGTGACTGGGCAGAAACAACCGCTTTGAAAACATTCATAGGTAATCTAAGAAGTATTACTATCCAGGAGAACCATATAGGTCCAGTGGTTATCTATATATATTTTTTATTGCAAACAGACAGTCAAACAAACATAAAAAGTCATAGAAAGTTATCTTTCAAAATATATAGCATTTATATAAAGAATAAACCTGATTTAATAACACATGATAAAATAACCTTGTTGCACTGTTCATAGATCTTAATCTACTAGAGCTACTAGAGTGTGTGTTAGTGTGTGTGTGTTGGTCCCAAAATTGTCTTGGTTCTATTAATACGCAGATTCTTCTCTCTATATACATCTAAAGCAAATTCTAGAGTTGCTTCAACCTATAAAATCACATTACTTTTTTTCTGAATCTATTCTAGTCAAGTGGTGTAATATCTCTGTAACATAATATTGGGAGAAATCTCGTAGCCTCCAAATACACCATCTCCCTCTGGCGGAGTTTTCGCATTTCAGGAAAAGATGAAACAGTCTGGAAGCCAAACAGACAATCATCCTGTCGGTTAATTTAAGGTTGAATATGTTGTTATAAATTCATTACAAAATAGTTGTAATAATGATATTTTAGCCATGTAACCACTTTTATATAATGCAATAAAACTGACACAAAAAGTGAGGACAGGATACACCATTAGATCTTATTTTGGTGTATCTATGAAACAAATTTTGCTTACACCATTAATGTGCATGATTATATGGACAAACGCCCATCCGACAACCAACCCTTTGCTTGTAATACCTTTGTTTGAAAGTCCTAACTGTGAGTGTGCACAGTGATGAGTTCTGCATGCCCTATACTCTAACGGTTCATGTCACCCACCTGACATAGCAACAGTAGGAACTATTTTGACATAGCAACAGTAGGAACTATTTTGAAGTCTTTATTTCTCGACATGGAGTATATGCGTTACATGTTACGCCACAGTTGCAGGGTCATTTAACAAGTAATGCTAAATGACCAAACAAATGAGTCCATTAAAAAAAGCTGTATTAAGAGAAAATATTTCTTTTATAATCACGGATTCATTCAAGGATTTCTTTACTATCTTTATTAAATTTATGAATAAATTCAGATGTATTAAAATATCAAACGAACACTTTTGAGGTTTTTCTTTTCTCTCACCTCTGTAACATACTTCAGAGTCCACCCTTTCTCTTGGAGGGTTAAAATACCTCTGTTCTCATATGTATGTGCTAATATACTAGACTGCAGGCCATGAACAGACATTTAGTAATTTTCAGGGATCTTAAAAGATAAGACAATGGACGATAAATTGATGTACATTCCCAATGATTATACATAAAATTACCCCTTCTGTAGATTAAAATTGGTGGTTATAACTTTTGAATTATATTAGTATATAAGTGTAATAAACAGCCCAATGTCCTCTCCCCCTCCGAGGAAACCACATTGTTAATAAAATCAAAATGTTATTATTAGACCTCCAAATCTACTAAAAAAAATTGAATTCCAATCCATGTTAGTAAGACTAGACTAAATTCTATGTATTTACAATATTTGTACAATTTACAATCTGACCCATATAAAATATTCATACAGGATGTAATTAAGACAAAATAATTATATACATTTTGATATAGTCCCCCAAACCGAAAAATGGTTTATATGGGACTTCTACGGCACCCACCAGGGGCGTCCAAGCTTTTTTATTTGGGGGGGGGGGGGGGTAAAATTTGTTTAAAGGGGGTGTAATTTTTTTTTCGGGGCGGGTAAAATGACGCGCGAAACTCGACGCAAATTGTTTTTACCCTCCCCCCAAAATTTTTACCCCGAGGGTAAAATTTGCTTGGGGGGGGGGAAACCACCACGTTACCCCCCTCCCCCTTAGACGTCCTTGATACCCAACATTATGTTTAAAACGTGTTTTAATCCTAGCTGGGAGCTCACATTTTAGAGAAAATCTTCATGCCAACCCTTTCATTAACCTCACCTAAAATAAACCTTATAAAAATACTTTTTCTCTTCTTTAGTTCATTTTGTGCTGAAGTGGGATTAAATGAACAATAATAGAGTAGCTTCTGTGTAAAAATGACATGTCTAAATAAGTAACATTTTTCTCAATATGATATGTATTTGTCAATAAATTAATAGTTATACATCAAAATCACACAAATATACATATATAATAAGAATATTAGATAAAATAATAAGATTTAAATACATATTTGTCAATAAAATTCAATTGTTTAAAACAAAAAAACTTTGTATTTTATTGTTTTTTTTTTTGTAAAAATTCTTTAGAGTAGTATAAGTATCCATTTTAAGAGAATGATGTTATACAAGTTTTATTTTTACATTTCCTATTCCTCTTCTTCTTGGTGAACTTTCCTCTGTCTCAAACCAGTATCCTGTAAAATACACATATTGAAAAACAAGGATATCATCATCCAAAAATCAGGGATATGTGCAAAGTGACTAAAAGAGCAGATGTATAGGGTTCCTAAATCAAGAATATAAATTATAGGGAAAAAAATCTTGAAACCTTTCATAAACATATGATTTTAGACATTTTAATATTCATATATATGACTTACATACTGATGGATTAAGTAAATTACATACCTGATAATCATTGGCATAGGGAATCTTAGAAAAAATTGTCTATCTTAACTGGCAGCCAAGAAAGTCAAATTTTCTGGCTAGAGGACGGACAGACAAAGTGTAACATATAGTGGCTACGCTACAAATAAAAAAGGATAGAAGGATGGTAGTAAATGAATTTATTTACATTCATTGAATTGATGAATACCAAGCTCTTGAAAACCACAAAATACACTACATATTAAAGATGTCAGTCTTGTTTTGGTTTTACCTCTCCAGTGAATGCTCCAACAATTTCCATAGGCAGAGGGAAAATAATTGTTGAGTTCTTCTCTGCTGAGATGGTGTGCAGGGTTTGCAGATATCTGAAAAAAAGGTAGATTCAATCAACTACAGTATACCTCTAAATGCAATTTAATTTTTTTTATCCAATATTACTCAATTTCAATAGATCGTATATGTAAAGCAGCTGTTTTCTTGAATTGTTGAACGTCTGAAAGGTCAGATAAGAAGGTTCCTGAGCTATTTGATTAGGATGCTAAAATTTGATTTAAATTTTAAAACAGCTTACCTGAGTTGAAGAGCAGCTGGGCTGCTTGCAATCACGTCAGCTGCTTCTTTCAATGCTTTGCTGCTCTTGTACTCTCCATCTGCTGCAATCACCTTGGAAAAGAAGAATCAATTGAATATAACTGAAGCATATCCTGATTTTTAATATGAAATCACTACTGACACTCTCATACTAACTTACAGATAGAGGAAAGAATAGACAGAAAGATGGTATGGTAGATAAAAAAATACCTTAGCTCTGGCATCTCTAGTTGCTTCAGCCTCCGCAGCCATTGCTCTTTGCAGTTGCATTGGCAATCTAGAAATAGAAATAGCAATGATTGTTGCGATTTTTTGTATTTTGAATTTTTATTCATAAATACATTTTTTCACTCTTAGATAATCAATCTACTTATATTTGGTAAATTTGAAGGTAATGCTTTAAGTTTTAAGATATGGAAGGGAAATTCTTGAAAGTAAATTATGAGTATTTTGTATTGTATTCAATTATTTACATAAAATGGTTGTTTGGTAATTATTGCAGTAACTTACCTAACATCTTTGATATCTACTCTATCAACATGTACTCCTCAAGGATCAGTTGTAGTAACTTACATAACATTAATATCTACTCTATCAACATGTACTCCTCAAGGATCAGTTGTAGTAACTTACATAACATTAATATCTATTCTTTCAACATGTAATTTTCAATGATCAGTTGTAGTAACTTACATAACATTAATATCTATTCTGTCAACATGTAATCCTCAATGATCAGTTGTAGTAACTTACCTAACATCTTTGATCTCTACCCTATCAACATGTACTCCCCATGGATCAGTTAAAGTAACTTACCTAACATATTTGATCTCTACCCTATCAACATGTACTCCTCATGGATCAGTTGCAATAACTTACCTAACATCTTTGATCTCTAACCTATCAACATGTACTCCCCATGGATCAGTTAAAGTAACTTACCTAACATATTTGATCTCTACCCTATCAACATGTACTCCTCAATGATCAGTTGCAATAACTTACCTAACATCTTTGATCTCTACCCTATCAACGTGTACTCCCCAAGGATCAGTTGCTTCTTCCTGAACATAAATAGATAAATGTAAAATCTTCTTGAAGAAATACACATTAATTCAGATTAAAAAAATAACATGCTTTTTATTATCTATAAAGATTGAAACTATTTGTTAGATTAAATGCATTTAAAGGTTAAGTAGCATCCCATATTACAAAATCAATGCTAATTTTAATTTGAAAAAAAATCAGATTATTTATGAAATAGGATTATATGAAGACAAGTAAGCAAAAACTAATATTAAAAAGGATCTAAAAGTACATATATGTATATATTACATACATAAATGGATAATTGATTTTTTAACATCAATAATTAATTTGATTTTAATATTACCAGAGTTCTGTGCATATTTTCAGCAATGGCCTCCCTGTCAGATAAAATGTCTGCCAGATTCCTTGTACCAAGTACATTCCTAAAAATGTGAATACTTATCAGCAACATTATTTTAGATCCAATAAAATGACTATCTGTACTGATATTGCTTTTTTGAGAATAATGTTTATTTGTAATTTGAAGGTAAAAACTTATTTGTACTGTTTATCTAAGGTTAGGTCAAGTGAGGGTTAAAAGAGCCCTGTTTGGATAAAAGTCGTGTATTTCTTGAAGTCGGGGGTGACAAGGATCACAGCTGATTTGATTATCTGCAGTTTATAATTGATCTTATAAAACATTTATTATGTAATGAGTTCAAATAACCTGAGAGTTGTAGCTGCCAATAGTCTTGTAGATCTGTTGTAATCATCATTGTTACAAATTGCCGCCAGAGGGTTGGAAACCTAGATAGATATAGAACAAATTAAAAGTGAGTTATATTTATCATGAAACATACGGAATAGTTAAAAAGAAAAGGTATGTCAAAACAAAAAAAGCACAATACCAATTTGGTAGATAGAAAGATAGGTGGATAGGCACTGAGATGTAATTATTGAGATACTTTTTGCAAGATCAATATACACATAACTTTACATTTGTATTTACATTTCCTCTATCACAGACATGTAAATAAGTAGCTAAGATATAACATCACCATTGACTGTGCTACTGATCTTGGTCAGTTTTACTTGAAAGCTAGCCTTTTAACCAGTTGGACACACATAGGTAGCTTTTTACATATCTTCTATGATAGACAGATAACTAGGTAGCTAATCATTTACCTGATAATACACCACTGCATCAACATTGACAGTTACACTGTCCTTGGTCAATATTTCTTGTGGAGGAACATCAAAGGCTCCAGTTCTCAGATCAACACATCTGCATGGGAAATACATCAATTTAAAAATAGATGAAAATTACAAACTGACAAAATTTTTACAAAACAATTTTTTGGATTTACAAATTAAGAGAGGAATAGATTACATTGGTTAATGAAAAAATACTTTGAAACATTAATGATTATTAGAAAATTGTTTTTTTTTTGTAAAAAAGTAAACTTTGCAAATTTAACCTCTTACAGTCGGGCCCCTAGCCGCACCTCAATCAGTCGCGTTGAACTCCCCCCCCCCCCTATTATCTCAGTTCCTATTAGAGCTAGAGGGCTAAAATTTTTTGTGCAAGTCCCCTGTGTTATGATGAATTTCCGACCTTAAGTAAGTCAAGGTCAATTTTAGCTTTCTTCACCCTTTTATTTAACAACCTTTGTTTGTAGGTCCTTTCAAACGGCTGTAATTTTTTTTATTTTTGAAGCTAAAATAAATTTTTTTTTCCAGAAAATGTTTATCTTTATGTAAATTTTATATTTCAAATATCAAAATATAAATTTCAGCGGCCGCAGCTGTACTTGGCAGCTGCCAGCCGGGAAAACGGCGGGAAAACGGCGGCGGATCTTTATGAAATTGTAATACGTTAGTTAGACATGTAAGAAAAGCTTAAGTTTAAAATTTGAAGTCTCTAAGTAAAAAATTGCGGCCACAGGAGCCTTTTAAAGATTTCTGGAGACCTGGAGGATCAGGACCTGCAGGATCATACCTGTAACCTAAAATTGACTTGAATACCTGTATTTAATATGAGGATGTACTACTAGAGGATATTTTAGTATTTTGGTAAGATAAAATGCTTTGTTTTAGTCAAAAAAATATTTTTGCTCTTTACCTGGATGACCCTGCCAGGTTTGCTGACATCCTGTGCCCGCCAGGATGGAGATATTCAAAAAATTCAACTCTCTGTTATGTCTCATACCCATACTTAAAAAGTCAAGCAGTTTGGGCTTTTTATCTTTCACACACAGAAAATGACCGTTAAGGGTTAAGGTCAATGCTATACTTTAAGCTAATACTAGCGGCTACGCCGATAGAGACCTCTAGGGAAACGTAAAAGTGTTTCTTTTCAATCTATTTTAGGATCAGCTATTCACCAAAAATATTATTTTCCCTGATAGATGGTGTTAGTTATGTTTTTAGCTAATTGCAAATTTGTCCGCATTGCGGTTTTTTAAAATCTTAATATTTTTTAGATTTCTCTTGGGAGGGTGGTTGTACCCTCCCCCCAAAAAAGTTATAAACCTTCCCGGGACCTAAGAGAAGCTACCATGTTAAGGAGAGCCCGATCGGTTCTGCAATTAGCGAGAACCTTGGGTACAGACAAGCACACATCATGTTACTTTATTATAAGGACTTCTCTCATCTTAATTTTGCCATTACAATGTTATAAATTAGTTTTAAAACAAATTCTAATTTGTTTACTGAGAAACTGAATAACTTATATAGTTTAGAAAATATTAAGGGGTTGTTACACACCTGTATGTGTCAATGCAAGGAATGATAAAGAACATTCCAGGACCCTTTGCTCTTCCAGACCTGAGCCTTCCAAGTCTGAAGATCACTGCCCTCTCATATTCTTGTACAACCTAAAAAAATTAATGGGAACTTAAAGTGATAGAAGTAAGATCTTATAAATGGCTAGGCTCCAATTTCAAGATTAAAATGTTTGTTTTTTTAAATCTTATTAATTAATTATTCAAGTTTGCTCAAATGATAAGGTAAATGAAATAGATTCAAAAGTTAAACATTAGATGTATTAGAGTTCCATAGTCTTTCTGATATTTTTTGTTCATATATATATAAAAGTATTTCAAGGAGGGCAATTAAAGAAAGAAAAAAGTCTTCCTTAACTTTAATAATATTTCTATAGATATTTCTTAAACAGAAATTAAAAACGAAAGTTCCTTTTTTTTTAAATTTTATCAAACATAGAACATTTTAATTATGTTAGAATGATATAGTTTTCACCTTTACACAACCCCAGATAGAGATGGGTAGAGTGAGGAAAATAATGATGTAGGACAAAACTGTCACAATTCCAGCACAGCATGACGAATCTTCCTGAAAAGTGAAAAAATCATTGTATTAATTAAAAATTTTTTATTATCATAGGTATTCAAATGTAATAATATTTGGATCTACCAGAGTTCAAAAGATTACATTTGTAGATTTTTAAAGTTAGAAATTAGAAAAAAATAGTTGGCTCAAACCTCATCATCATAAGCTGTGCCATAGTTTTTCTTGAATTCCAGCTGTGCACTTGATTCTACTGAATTTCTCTTGGTCATTTTACTAAACAAAAACAAATAAATAATTGATAAAAATAAATTATGAGAGTTATTCTTTTTCTTTCTTGATTATTAGATTTGAAAATGAATAACAGAGGGATCTTTGAGTGGATCCAGTGGTTAATTGTGAAAATAAGTTATGATTAGTTTTTTTATTTTTACTAGCAGCTACGCCTAGGGGCCTTGAGGGGGGGGCATTTTTGGGGAGAGTGCAGCTACAATCCCCAAAAATAGTTAAAAACCTTTCCTGGACCTGTAAGATGCTTTACTGTAAATAAGAACCATATCGGTTCAGAGGTTGGCGAGATCATTCGCAACAACAAAAAAGCTTACCATTTTATAATATAACTAGCGGCTTCGCCCCTAGCCTCTAGGGGCTTTGCCCTAAGCGGTTTGATCAAACCAATTTTTCGTAATTTAGATTTAAAAAATAAATCTAAAAAAAAATTTCTTTGGGGGGGGGACATTTTTTTATGGGGTGGGTAGTCGACCCCACTATTTTGATTTTAGTTTTAAAAAGATTTTTTTTTTTTTGGGGGGGGGTTATTTTTAATTTTTTTGGGGGGTTGGGGGTGTTTCACCCCCCAAGAAAATAGTTATAAACCTTTCCGGGATTATGAGAAGCTACCCTGTAAAGGAGAACCCGATCAGTTCAGCGGTTTGCGAGATCCTTCGCTAAAAACAAACAGACAAACAGACACACAGACATACAAAAAGACAAACAGACAGACATCGTTCTACTTTGTATTATAGATAGGATGATATAAAATAAAACCTTGGTTTTGATTATAAACTTCTTACAGATAAACAGAGCAAATGTTCAGTTGTCAAAACACAACCATTTTAGTTTGCTCTAAAAAAGAGAAGAAAATATACAATATGAGGATTAAATATTAATTAAAATATGTACATTTACACAATATTTTAAAAGACAAAAGTTTAGAGAACATACAAAAATTTTGTTTAAAACTTTGATTAAAATACATTAATTTAAATGATAGAATTGATTATTAATTAGACTGTTCCTCAACAAAAGCTTAAACATAAACTTATTACAATATTGTTGTACTATTGAAAGACTCAAGAACTAAAGAATGAACCAAAAATGTATAATATATTACTAGGTTGTATCACAGGAATTATTTAACAATCACTTTACAGCATATGCTGAAAATAATAAAGTAATTCAAAAATATTGTATTTTATCTGTTTGTTTTTAAAAGAGTTTCAAAGGATTTTAAAGGCATTAAAAATAATTTAATAAAAATACATAAATGGTTTAAAATATTGATTTGATTATACTTCAAGCCATAGTTAGTATTACAGTAGACACGATTCATGATTTTGATGCTGCTCTTCAACTCAGTTTTTTCTGTCTGTCCGTCAGTTCTCATTACTCATTTGCTATTTTAAAAAGAAGACCAATTTCCAAATTTTTAAAGATTCTTTACTTATTGTCCATTTATCTATAAATTCATAGTGAAAATAGAATATTGATATTAAGATATAAGAAAATTTTCCATGAAGGCTTATTGCATCTTGTAAACTGTATACTTTCTTTAGAATTTCTAATACATATCTTCTTCTACTTCAACAACCTTCTTTCTTTGCCTCAGTCCGCCATTCTAAATACAATTTTGTTGAAAATCAATATCAAAAGAAAGTTTCATTTATTTTTTTAGTAAAAGATATTAAATCTCTTAGAAGCTAAATGACATTGCTAAATAAGATTTTAAGTTATTTATGTATAAATCAAAGAAATAAAAAAAAATACTAGCTTATATTTTGTTGAATAAAGACAAAATTGACAGACATATATATATATATCTTAGTCAGCATTTTTCGGTCTAAAAATTGATAGGATTAATGTTGCATAAGATTTTCAACGATATAATATTATATATAGAGAAATTGTTCATCTGAGCAACATATAATTTTCTTACAACTATTCGTCATTTCTGGAATCTTCATTAAGCCATAATGTTTTGTTTTGCACGTTAGCATACTACTGACGGAAAAGTTATGGGGTTAAAAAGCTTTACCTGCATAAAACCTCCAAATATTTCCATGGGCAGTGGGAAAATAATTGTCGAGTTTTTCTCAGCCGAGATTCCTTGCAGGGTTTGTAGATATCTAAAATATTTTCATTTTGCTTATTTATTAGGATATATTGTTTTCAAACTAGTATGTAAACTGTAAAACAGCTTTTCAAAAAGAACGCTATTTAAAAATAATCAAAGCTGGTTCATTGTATGTTATTTTTATCGTTAAAAATGTTCTTGCTACGTTCACTTGATTGTATAGATGTGTGTTAGGTGAGGGTTATGCAAGGTTGTAGGCCCTAGGTGATCTTAAGAGATTAATGTACTTTGTAATAGAAAAGAAAATATATATTTTCTAGCGATCAGTGAAAATACGATCAAGCTATAGTTATAGCTATTAAAATTAATATTTTTGGTAAACTTAATTATATACCGAAAAATTAAAGGGACTTTATTTGGCAGCCGCTTATTTTTACCTTAGTTGAAGAGCCGCTGGACTAGTAGCAATGACGTCAGCTGCTTCCTTCAGAGCTTTGCTGCTCTTGTACTCTCCGTCACTCGCAATCACCTTTAAGCAGTTGGACATACATTTACATTTATATAGATTGGTACAGATAAGGTAGGTCACAAACACATAATAAAATTGTTCATTATTAATTACAGTATAATAACAAAGTTGATAATATTTACATAAGAAATAAGTGGTGATAAAATATAAATGCTATGATTGATATGTTATTGTTACATTGTAACGGAATAATTAATATTGAAGATATAACTAAATAAATCTTTTTCATTATAAGAAAGCTAAGAAATGGTAAAATAGGTAGTTAGATACTAGAATAAAAATGCAGTGTGTTTTTTTTATGAGAACTTTTTTTGAAAGCAATTTTAAGCAAAGTTTAGATATAGAGCTAAAAATGTATACAGATACTATTAGGGACATGTACTAGAACATATCAATGTTTAAAGGTCATATCTCAACCAGGGAGGGAGTACTACTACTGGCCCCCCAAAGTCGACTACAGAAAATCTAATTTTTTTCTTAGAAGATTTAGGCATAAGAAAATGCGCTAAAACCATTTTTATATGTTGACACTAAGTTTTGAATTTTAGATTTTACTGTACTTTTTAAATGAAAACTGAAATATTTTTTTGGTGTTCTATTAATTGCATTAAAAAACGAAGAAAATAAGTCATTAATCATTAAATTCTGATAACAATAAGTGGGGTAAAATTGCTTTCAAAAAAGTTCTCATAAAAAAAACACACTATAGATGGCTAGCTGATATTTGGAATTGTCCATGTTTACATATAAAAAGAGGGTAGATGAATAGATGGTCATTTAGATGGATAGATAAATAGATTGATTATTATGTAAAAATAGAAAGAAGATAGATTGATTGATTAATGGCTAGTTAGATATATATATGGTATGATATTTTGTTAGATAAAATGATAAATCAATAGATGGATAGATGGATAGATACATAGATTGATTGATAGATAATTGTATGTATATATGGATAGTTAAATATTATGTGAGACTGTTCGATAAATTACTTGATGGATGAAAGATGAAAAGTTAGATGAATGTATAGACAGACATAAAAATCATATACAGACCTTAGCTCTTGCATCCCTTGTGGCTTCGGCCTCAGCAGCCATGGATCTCTGCATGTTCTTGGGTAACCTACAAACATTGCAATTTTATTCGACTTTAATCGTTAATTAAGAATCCACATTACAACAAATTATTTGTGATACTTAAGTAGTTTTCATTGTTAGAAGACACCCGCAGAGGCTAAAGTTGTAATTTGAAATTAAAATGAGGGGTTGTGGTGTTGGTGTTACTAGTTGTAGACGTTAAATCAATTATTTATTTGCAACAACTTTTATCATAACATATGATATTCTATTAGACAAAATTGTAAACGTTTTGCAATCGTTATTTTCAACGATAATTTCCTGTTGGCATAAAATCTTTTCAAGATCCTAGGCGGCTGTGGTTGACTTTTTGGCTTTTAGCTGCCATAGCCATTAGACGTATAATGTTATTTAATACCTGACGTCCTTGAGCTCAACTCTTTGTACATGAACACCCCAGGGTTGTGTTGCCTCTTCCTAAAAAATATTCAGTAATAGTTTTCCAGTAGGCTTTAAAACCGACTAATACCAGCTGCATTAGAACTGGTTCTGAGCCGTACTGAAAAATTATGTAAAGTATTGTATTACAGACAACTTTCCACGAGTAATAAAAATAAAAATATTAGATTAAGACAAGTTTATTTGCCCTGGGCTTTCATCCTCTTGGGGCCAACTAAACTCGAATTAATGTAGCAATATTTCTTTCATTACCCGCGGAAAGCTGTCTATAATATGATGCAATAAATAACTATTAGAATTTAATGTTCAATAATTAAAATCCTCAACCTTACCTTTCGTTAATTTTAAGAAGGGGGGGGGGGGGAAGCAAGCTTTAACCATAAATACTTTAATACTTATAATACATATTTAATACTTTAAGAAATGATTATCTAGAATACTATTACTATTAATGTTGAAGTCCTGTAAAATTAGTCACTAATGGAAAATTACAAAACGTAATAAGTGGTTTAACATAAAATTTTCCATATAATTTTATATACATTTTCAATTAGTCTTGATTAAATATAAATTATGTCCCACCCAATTTACAATGCCCTTTGTTATTTTAATCAATAATGGCTTTTTAATTAAATTTTTCAATGATATTCAAGTAGTTTATTTACTTTTATTTTACGTGGTTTTTATGCCAAGGTTTTTCTAATGTTAGATTATGACCGTATGTCTATTTGATTCAGCAAATTTTGGTTGAATGTTTGTGGTTGTCTGTCAGTCTATCATTAAGGCATATTACTCCAAACAGGACCATATCGTGTTTGTAATTTACGAGACCATTTGGGTTTTTAGTTTCCAAGTTCTTATTTGACATAAACATTTTACTTTCTAAACTTTAAACAATTGTATATCCCAATTGTGATAAACAAAATTACCCGTTCTGAAATTAAAATTAAAGTTGCAAAGTTTGGACAAAAATTATTTTTATAACCAATTGAATATTCATTATAGACACCCAACGAATGTAAGAACGCGCATGTAAACCTAGGGGTACTGGATAATTTCCAGATTATATAGTCCCCTCTTTCCCTGTTCTTTAATACATCATTTTCTACTTTTTATTAGCCTTATTTTTGTCACATTTTTGTAACGATGACCTAATCCATATAAAAGCTACAAAATTTGTAAAATAAAAAATAAAAAAATAAAATACAAATTTATGGTTTTTGTTTGCTTAACACATTTTCAAGAATATAGGATTAGGTAGATTTTTAAACAAATTGAAAAAATGTATATTTTAACCATAAAAATCATTTTAAGAATAGATTAACAGTCTTTTCCCTTACCCCTAAAACTTGTTTGCTCACCAAAAAAAACGAATATCATAGGGAGGGAGAGATTAATTTATAATCAATTGTCCTATGATCTCAGTGTCCTGTATATACCCACTATCCAGTAATTTATATCATCAACTTTGGGGGAAAGATTGATTTATTATCCATTCCCCTAACCATTAAATCAACCTTGGGGGGATGATTATTCTATTGCCCATTGTCCTATGATCCCTTTATTCATGGAACCCACTTCCTTGTACTCAAATATATTCAACTTTTGGGGGTAGAATAATTTATTATCAATTGTCTTATCCCTAAATCTCTGTAAACTACCACCCAGTAAACAAATATAATTTCACTCAAACCTCCAATTCAATGGGCATACATATTAAGTGTTCATACAAAATTGATTTTAAAAATTCAGTTTTTCAATTATGTTGTCTTGTCATTATTAGTTACTCTATAGCTTTGATATGATCATATGTTCTTTTAATCCGTCAGTCAACTGACCGTCAGTCTCCTTGCAAGTCAGACATATTATGTATTCAAAAATATGCGAATTTGTCTTCAGTTGTAATATCAAAAAAAAGAATTCATTAACAAATTTAATTTATTAAGTGAGCTGTCTATCAAAATTAAGATAATAATTCACTGTTGACAATGTATTTTTTTTGGTTTTAATACATAAACTTCTTAAACTTATAATGGGCTTAAACCAAGTCTTTGTGCAATACAAGAGTGTGGAATATAAGTTTATTAGTCTTTTCTTGAGCAGATATTAATTTACGCTGATAGGTATTGGTTAAATTACACTGCTACCCAAAGTTTTATTAACCCTTAACGGTCGGGGGGGGGGCGTTGAACGCCCCCCCATCCGGTTTTTTCTAACTCATTTTCTGTGTGTGAAAGATAAAGAGCCCAAACTGCTTGACTTTTAAAGTATGGGTATGACACACAACTGAGAGTTGGAATTTTTTGAATATCTCCATCCTGGCGGGCACAGGATGCCAGCAAACCTGGCAGGGTCATCCAGGTAAAGAGCAAAAATATTTTTTTGACTAAAACAAAGCATTTTAGCATACCAAAATACTAAAAAATCCTCTAGTAGTTCATCCTTATATGAAATACAGGTGTTCAAGTCACTTTCAGGTTCCAGGTATGATCCTGCAGGTCCTCATCCTCCAGGTCTCCAGAAATCTTTAAAAGGCTCCTGTGGCCGCAATTTTTGACTTAAAGACTTCAAATTTTAAACTTAAGCTTTTCTTACATGTCTACATAACGTAATAAAATTTCATGAAGATCCGCCGCCGTTTTCCCGCCGACCGCTGACTGCGGCGGCTGGCAGCTGCCAAGTACAGCTGCGGCCGCTGAAATTTATATTTTGATATTTCTAATGTAAAATTTACATAAAAATAAACATTTTCTGGGAAAAAAATTTTCTTCTAGCTTCAAAAATAAGAAAATTACAGCCGTTTGAAATTTTTAAATAAAAAAAGACCTAAAACCAAAGGTTGTTAAATAAAAGGGTGAAGGAAGCGAAAATTGACTTAGACTTATAAAAGGTCGGAAATTCATTATCAAACAGGGGACTTGCACAAAAAAATTTAGCCCTCTAGCTCTAATAGGAACTGAGATAATTAGGGGGGGCGTTGAACGCCCCCCCCCCCCCCCCCCCCGACCGATTAAGGTGCGGCAAGGGGCCCGACTGTAAAGGGTTAACATTTTCTTTTATTTTTTAGCTGGAAAACTTTCGTTTCTTTTTATTAAATCTTGATTGGTTGGTACAAACGAGAAGTGTTTAAGCTTTTCAACCAATATCTGTAATTTACATAAGAATGGGTAATTTTGTCTATCATCAAGTACATAATGATAATGGTAAATAAAGGGCTGAGAAACAACAATCTTATTCAGCAACGTATTTTTGAAAAGAATAACAGCAAAAACAATTGTATGGGCCACACAAGAATACATTAGTTTTTTAAATACCACATTATAAATTAAAGTAGGCCCATACATGTAGTGGGATATAAATTCCGCTTATTTTCATTACTGTAAAGTGTAAAAAATGAAAAACATAGCTTTTATTTTATAGAAAGACTAGGGACAACGCCCACTAGAAGCCTCTAGGTGTTTAAATTGGGAGGGGTGAGATACGCTCTCCCAAAATAGTTAAAAACCTTCCCTGTACCTAAAAAAAGCTTAAAAGCACTGGAAAACAAAACAGATGTCAAAGATTATTAAAAAAATGGCGCATTTGTATAAACACCTATAGACCACAAGAATGACGCTAAGAAAGGGGGAAGGAAAAAGAGAGGGGGGAGAACAAGTTTTAAGAATTCCAAGATATATAATAACTCCAACTTCTGTCATCTTAAAAACCATTCAATAAAGGGCCAAATCCTATAAAATATTTTATGCTAGACTATGAATTAGTGTTTATACCTAGAAATCCTAACTGCTAGGATAGCCTAGAAAAGTTATTTGTAATTTGGTCGAATACGAAGCAATTTGTAGAAGTAATAACACACATAAATATTAAGCCTAATGGAATTTATTGATTTTTCACCCAATTCTAAAGTAAATTATGTCAAAGTATAAGAATTATTAACACAATTATAATTATTTCCAAACAATTTTAGTCATTTTTATCAATTATTGCAGAAAATTTGTTAAATTAAGGACATTAGAATATTGTTATCCTGTTGCTTTATGTTACTACTAGCGACTACGCCCCTAGAGGCCTCTAGGGGCACTTGAGGAGGAGAGAGTCGAATTTAATAACCCAATTTCTTAATTTAATTTTTAAAAGAAAGAGTAAAAATAAAAATTTGGGGGGCGAAAAAACTTTTTTTGGGGGGAGGGGTGTCCCCCCCCCCTCATTTTAAATTTTAGTTAAAAAATTTTAAAAAAAATTTTTTGGGGGGGAAGGGGAATTTTCATTTTTTGGGGGGGGGATTGGGGTGTCCCAACCCCCAAGAAAATAGTTATAAACCTTCCTGGGACCTATGAGAAGCTACCCTGTTAAGGAGAACCCGATATGTTCAGCGGTTAGCGAGATCCTTCGGTACACACAAACAGACAAACAAACAGACAAACAGACAAACATCCTGTTACTTTAGTATAAGGATTTTTTATGGTGGGTTTAAAAGTACAAAGATTTTGTTGGCTTATGGTGGCTTTGCCACTATATTTTAGGGGCGAAGCCTCAAGAGGTAATGGGTATTCCCACTCCTATATAATCGTTCTTAAAGCTACTTAGATGTCATCGAAAAGGAATGCCACTGTTTTACATTCTAAATTCTTTATAAATTTTTAAAAAAGAAATCATTAGAGTTTGTCAAATTGGAAGAATTAAAAGTGCCAAGTTATAAGTATTTCATAAATATCATAAAAAAATTAAATTCCTTTAAGGTAGAAAATATCTATACATATCCTTATATAAAAATAACATGATCTGTGTCTGTGTGTCTATATTGAGGGATCTTGATAACCGCGGAACGGATATGATTCTCCATTGCAATGTAGCTTCGCATAGGTCCTGGGGAAAAAAACTCGCCCCAAATTTCATTATACTTTTTCTTTTTAAACTAAAGTTGAAAGTGGGAGGCCTCTAGAGACATAGCCCCTAGAACATAGATAGATAGTTGACTTACCAAAGTGTGATGCATACTTTCAGCCATGTGTTCTCTCTCAATCAGAATATCCGACAGATTTTTAGTTCCAAGCACGTTTCTAAAAAAGAATAATCTTTGTTTTCGTTAATTATCCGACTTAATTTCTTTTTAGATGGTTACTCTACATACAATGTTGGTTGTTTTGTCATTTTAATAAATAATAATGTCAATTTCCCTTAAAGTGCCTTGTCGAACACATGAAATACACTAAATAAATAGTATATGACAAAAGAAGACACTGAAATAGTTATAATGGCGGATAAACTAATAAGATTTTTTTATCAACAATAGTCATAAAAAATTACCTTAGGGTTGTAGAGGCAAGAAGCTGGGTTGATTTCTTATAGTCGTCATTGTTACAGATAGCTGCCAGTGGGTTAGATACCTAATTAGATTTCAAGAGATAGAAATATAGAAAATGATAATCATAAGATAAAAGGAATTGGATAGATAGATAATCAGACAACTCAAAGAATGACATCAAAATATAAAACGTTAGATAGAGAATAGAGATGTATTAACAGCATACAAAAATAGAAAATAAGTTAGCTAGATATCTCTATCTAAGGACGTCAAAGATTCTTTTGAGGGGGATAAAATAAGGGTTTCCAAAGCTTTGCAGGGGTAATCTTGTGTATTTTAAAATTTTGAGGGTGGTTAAATAAGTTGTTTCTAAGTTTGAGGGGGTAAACACATCATTATCAATAACATGGAAATATAGGTAGTAAGGTAACTACATTTTCTACAAATAATTTCAAAAATGGACAAAAAAAAGATAGATAGATACCTGGAAAAAGACAACAGCATCTACAGCAACTGTTACACTGTCTTTTGTGAGAATTTCTTGAGGCGGGACATCAAATGCAATTGTTCGTAGGTCAACACACCTAAACAATTGTTTGGTTAGAGTTTAAAAAAAACAGGGATTTCTTAATGCATAGGTTAGATTAACCCATAAAGATCGGGCCCTCAGCAAGTTCTTAATCGATTGAGGAGGGGGGGGGGGGGGGGGTGGAGAGTAGATAGATTAGATATTATATCTACAAATTTTTGTCTTCCAAGTAGATGGCTAGATAGATAAACAGATTAATAGACATATGGATAGATAGACAAATGGATATATTTACAATTAGATAGATATACATATTTATAGATAATTTATGGATAGATAGAGCTTTGGATGGATAGACATATGGATAGATAGAGTAATACCTGTAGGTATCCATACAATGAATGATGAAGAACATTCAGGCCCTTTTGCCCTTCCAGACCTGAGTATTCCAAGTGGATAGATATAAGACAGATGGATGGACATTTGGATAGACAAACATATGAACGGATAGACAAATACCTGTAGGTATCCATGCAAGGAATGATGAAGAACATTCCAGGTCCTTTTGCCCTTCCAGACCTGAGCCTTCCAAGTCTGAAGATTACTGCTCTCTCATACTCTTGTACAACCTATTAGCAAAACTGTCAAAATTTGAATAAAGATCAATTTTCATGAAATATTTGTCCTTAATTCATCTAAACTAAAGAAAGCTCTCTTTCGACTGTGTCTTTTCGTATATGGATGTAAAAACTTTAATAGTCAAAGCCACCAAAATATTTAAAGGGAACAGTTGAAATAAATAAATAAAGTTTCTTTAAACTGCCTGGTCGAGAACAGAAACCCCTACATCTATTAAATACAAATGGTTATATTGTTGGCACCACAGGGTTTTTAAGCACTTAGCGTGCATGCACCTAATTTTTATTTTCTAATGAAGGTACCAAACCAAAGATTAGCTGTATTAACAGAAAGGTTACCTTGAAGCATCCCCAAATAGTGAGAGGGAATGTAAGGATAATCAGAATGATAGATACAATGTATATAAGCGCCACTACACAGCAGTTTGGCTCCTAAAGATGTTAACAGTTAGGTAATTTAAATTAAGAACTGTTTTAAAAAGCAATGTATTTCTATAATCATGGGTAAATCACCAAGCCAAAACCATTTATTTACATCTATTCATTCTGTAGATTATTTTGTAACGGACAAGAAGCAAAGCATTTGTAGACAGGCTTTACTTCATTTTAAAATAAGCAGCATATATTTTATATTCTGTAATACTGTTAAAGGATATTTTAGATTTTTAGTTTATAAATACTTTTTTTAAGTCAACCAAATTTTTGCTATTTGCCGGGGTGACCCCGGACGATTTGCTGGAAGTCTGTGCCCACCAGAAAGGAGATATTAAAAATTTCCGCTCTCAGTTGTGTATGATAACCATGCTTAAAACGTTAAAGTTATAGCCCTCTTTATCTTAAATAAATAAAATGAGATAGAAAACAAGCTTTTATGGGGTTAATGCCATCACCAATAAACAGAAAGGCCCAAGGTAATAAAAATCCCGTATGAGATCCTTCCCCCCCCCCCCTCTGCAAAATAATAGACAATTTCTTAAAATAAAATGTATTAAAAAAGGCATGTGTATTTACAGCTGCAATAAACAGCTGGCAGCAGCTGCCAAGGCCAAGTATTTACCTCCTCATCGTCATCAGCATTACCATAGCTTTTCTTAAACTCTGTCTGTCCACCTTTACGGTTAGCTTCTACAGACACTTGACTATTCATCTGCATAGATAGATAGAGTATCATTGATGGATAGATAGATAGATAGACATGTTACCAAGTAGCTACTCTTAAATTCTACAAAGGTTAGCTTCTACACACACTATCTGCATAGATAAATAGATTATCATTGATTGATAGATAGATTGACATGTTAATGAATAGGGGTAGATGGTTTACTTTTTTCCTTGTCTAAGCCATGTAGGTTGCCCAAACCCTAAGGGCCATTATCTTTCATTATGACGGGGTTTAAGCCGAGACCCAAAAACAACACCTCTCCGTTAATCGCTACATGTTACGCTACTGTCGCATGCTAAAAGATGTTTTGTAAAGAACACAGTAATAGTGTCTGACTGATTATGACGTAACAAAAAAAATTAGCCAATGAGAGGCCACTATAAATTTTACTATTGGTCAATAACGGCCTCTCATTGGCTAATTTTTTTTGTTATGTCATAATCAGTCAGACACTATTACTGTGTTCTTTTGTAAAGATTTATTTTTAAATCTAATTATATTGTAGAAGTGCTACGCATCTAAAAACTTACTTTGTGATGAGGTAATGAGTTGTGATCTAAGCTGTCTGGATACATCAACAACAAAATAACACAGTTTCAATAAGATTCAAATTCTCTGAAATAATCATATAATTTTTTTTAAAGCATAAAATCGAATTGATTAAAACATTAGTCAAATTACATCTTTTGTTTGTATGTAAGAAATGTAACATGTAAGGTGAAAATATTTTTTGTATAATAAAAAGTAGAACGATGACTGTAAGTCTGTTCGTCTGTCTGTCTGAAGCTTAAGATCTTGTAACCTCTTCAGGAAGTATACCTAAAACTAATAAAAACAATTTGATAACAAAATAGAAAAAAAACTTTTTTAGAAATAAACAAAGGTTGCAATATTTAAAGGTTATTCTTAAAAATAGAGTTGGTATTTAAAAGTTACAACAAAGCATCTAAAACAGCCTTTTAAGTTTAGGTAGCGTAGCTACAACATAATTATAGTATGTCCATACATACAACAATGCACCTAGCAGAATAATCTGCAAAGCATGGGCATGGTTTGTGCTAATTCTCACTGTTTAGATATTATTCTTATTCTAATTCTTTGGCCAGAAATTTGAGTTTTTATTTTCCTTTCCCTCTGTAAGACTAGCAAGATCACTAAAAAAATTGCCATTATCCTTTTTTATCCTTTTTAAAAGCGAAGCTTTTCTATAATTAGGGTCCGTACGTCCGTTCGAGACAGATAGCTTTTATTCGTTAATTTAGGCATGTTAGAATAGTCCTATCGATTTCAAACTTTGTATGGTGATTCCTGTAGTAGTTAGGTACGATTTAAAAAGCGTAGCAACCAGAATGTCAGTACGTCCATTTTAAACATGTTTATTTTCTACTTTCTTAACATCAAATTTTTATGTGATCTAATTATCCGATTGATCTGATTTTTTGTATATTTATTCCTGGGACAACAAAGAACAATATCATAAGCGAAGCAACTCTATAATCAAGTCCTAAAAATGTAAGTATGTCCATAAACATTTTCCTGAATAATGCAGTTTTTCAACAAATTTACTTACAATTTTGCTTCGACTCATATACTTTTATATTCTGATTATTCAATTCAGACACTATACAAGTGTTAATGTCCGTTTGTCCTACCGTTTCAGTGCTTCGCTTTTATGGATGTTGTCATCCTTGTTAAAATTGTGATAGCTAAGAAGTTGAAGTTAAAATAGAACATAAATACAAAAACTGAATTAAAAAAACAATATAGGTAATGTATACGAATACAAATTAATTATTGATAAGTAACATTAATTGTTTTGAAAACAGAATAAAATATTCTGTAAATTAAAAATAGTTCTATATTACGCGTTAGATTGAAGCTTTAGTGAGTCCTTGTGTTTAATTACCAATATTGCATTTCTTGGTTATCCTTTACAGTGAAGCTTCTTATAAACCCTAAAAAGGTTTTAGGCTATTTTTTTTATAAATAAGTCTCTATTTTGCTGTCCTTTATATCCCTTCGACTATAGAGCCCTTAGATTCTAGGGACACAGTCGCTAGGTATAGATGGAATAGAACTCAGAACTAAACTGCAAGCTAGTATGCTTTAAGGAGATTATATTATTAATGATCTTAAATTAAATAGTGAGACCTTTGATATAAATGGCAAAGTTCCGAAATGATCTATTTGAATATACAAAATTTATTATTTTTATTCATCTGCAGTACAATGTACATACTACATGGCTTTCTAATGACAATTATAGGTTTTTTTTTTATATAATTATCATACATTAATTATATGTTAATTATTTTTTCTTTAGTTTTCACAGACAATTATGTAATGATTGATTTAATGTTGCATGGTGTTTTCTTATTAGAAAAAGCAAATGTTTTTTTTAGGGGGAGTGGGAAGGGGTGGAAGATATTTTTTTACTCTGGGCAATTAGAGTACGCTATTCTGGATAATTATCATTGATTTTGCTGAGATACTTCTACACATATACGTTCTTGTTTATTTTTGTAACATAATTGACGTACATACTAACGCATAAAACAGAAGAGCTGCGCTTTCAATTAAAATATTATATAAATATGTATATAAAAAAAACTGTTAGTTTGTTTCATAGTCCTTTGCAGAGACGCTAAACCCCAATCCGTTGTCGCACCTTCGAATTTGGGTTTCGCCAAATTCCGTCGAAAAAATGGAATGTAGCAACGGATTATGTTTGACTCTTTGTATTACGAATATTACGAAATTAGTGAAAAATCAGTCAAAACCAGGTTTAAAAACAGTTACAACGATATACAGTGCTTTCTGGCAGGTGATCTAACCTTAACTAACATTCCAAACTCTATGTGTACATTAGTAATACGTAAATACGTTAATAATATATATAATTCATCTATATTCTATAATGTTGTATATTTTAGTTTTAAAGAGACAGTATTAGTTTTGTTTTTAAGTTTATATCTTTCATTGTTCGGGAGTGGTTTGGTTCTAGTCTGAACCACACTGTGTTATACTGTGCTATTTCAGTCACATTACACTATTAGTAAAGGTAAGGGGAATGTTTTGGCCGTGAAACAGACACATCTCAGTATCATCAAAACTTCCAGAAAATACATTGCAATCAAAGGGTTGTTTGTCTTTTGGGTGATGCCTTACATAATACCCTGGGTGTTTAAACAGAAAAAGAGAAATAGTTAAGGTAATCTGTTGGCATGCCAGAAATATAAAGAAATTTAATTCTCAACTGATTTTTCTTTCTGGGAGAAAATGCAAGAAATTTCTAATATACTAATTTTCTACTAATTGTTAAATGTAGTAATAGCCAAGGTAAAAATAATATCTTGGGTGAAATATCTTGAACTGAAAGCAACCTTCAGACAAAGTAAAAAAAACCATTTTTATATTGGTTATTTTTTTTAGGTAAATTTTTTCTCAGACATACATTCACTGTAAAGGAATAGTTATTTCTCGTATCGTATTATAAACGGCTTTCCGCAGATATAGAATGTACAATTATAAGATTAAAACTAGTTTTTTTAGCCCCGTGGTGCCGAAGGCACCGGCTAAAAAAAACTGGTTTTAATCTTAAGATTGTACATTTCTATATTCGTAGAAAACTGGATATAATACGATGCTAGACATAGTTTTTTCGTATTCATGAGAACCGGTTCCTATACACCGGATTCAAATGAATACGAGAAAACAATATAACAATATAGGTTCAGCGGTTAGCAAGGTCCTTTCCTAGAACCCAGTAAAAGTGTCGGACTGATTATGACGTAAAAATAATAATTAGCCAATGAGAGGCCACTATAAATTTTACCATTGGTCAATAAAGGCCTCTCATTGGCTAATTATTTTTTTTACGTCATAATCAGCCCGACACTATTACTGGGTTCCCTTTCCTACACACACAGACAGATTCTGTTACTTTTATATAAGAATGATAATAATGAGTACTGGCCCTTTAATATTAACAAACAGTTAAAAACCTCCTTTTTTTCTCTGTCTAAAACCTCCGAAATATCAACAGGCATAAATTTTACACCCAACATAGGAGTACACCTGCTCCCTACAGAGAACTAAACTTACACCTCATACTGGGAGTAAACTACACACCCAGAAATATGTATATATTTAGTCTACATTGGTTACGTCATCGTTTAAAATTTATTAATTGAGAAAAAAGTAGGGTTGGCAATCCGAATCCGGGATACGGAATCCGCCCAATTTTTAGTTAATTTTGGAATCCGAATCCGGAATCCGTTTTTTTTAATTCCGGATTCAGATTCTTAATTGGTGGGCTAAAATTAGCGTCTTGAATTTTTTCGTTCAACTCCGCTTATCTGAAGGCAAAGATTATCATCATTATAAACTGCGAACCAAAAAAATAGATCTTGTGCTTCATTGGTCCTGATTAATAAAAAATAACAGTGGAAACTTGTAACCAAAAGATGCATCTCCATTTCACATTTACAGTAAAATCATCCTAAATGAATAATAAAGCTGATATTCTGAAAATTCAGACTTGCCTATTTTTTTGGTTCGCAGTTTATATAATATCTTAAGTTTTAAAATTTGGTTCTATTCTCGGAAGTGAATTATAGAGAACACCAAGAACATTAATTTTGAGGACATATGTAGCACTTAAATTTTTTAATTTAAAAAGAAGCCTTTAAAATTATTGCTAGAATCCGGAATCCGAATCCGGAATCCGCCAAAAATAAGAATCTGGAATCCGCGGGAATCCGTCTTTTTTTGGACGGATTCTTATAAGAATCCAAATCCGGTCCAAAAATTTGACGGATTGCCATCCCTAAGAAGATAAGTTTTTTTTATGGTGATTTTTTACGATCTTCAAAATAGTTATAAAAAATCCTTGGATCCATATCATAGGCGTCCAAGGGGGGTGGTAATGGGGCGATTACCCCCCCCATTTAAAATTTACCCCTACCCTGGGGGTGCCGTAGGCACCCCCAACCATTTAGGAGGGGGTATTTACCCCCCCCCCAAACAATTTTGGGGGGGTAAATACCCCCCCCCAAAATAGAAAATCTCTAACAAAAAAAATTTTTGCGCACTTCGCGCGCATTTATAATACTAAATTTTTTATAAAATCTAAATTACCCCCCCCCCAAAAATTTTACCCCGGGGGTAAATTTTGGGGGGGGTAAACAAATTTTACCCCTACCAACAGATTTCAGGGGGGGTAATTACCCCCCCCAAGCAAATTTTACCCCTGGGGTAAAAATTTTGGGGGGGGTAACAAAAATTTGCGCCATTTTACCCCCCCTCCAAAAACCGAATTACCCCCCCCTTAAAAAAATTTTACCCCCCCCAAAATAAAAAGCTTGGACGCCCCTGATCCATATGAAGCTTTTTTGTACAGGAGAACCATATCGATTGGTTCTGATTAATAAAAAAATAACAGTGGAAACTTGTAACCAAAAGATGCATCTCCATTTCACATTTACAGTAAAATCATCCTAAATGAATAATAAAGCTGATATTCTGAAAATTCAGACATGCCTATTTTTTTGGTTCGCAGTTTATATAATATCTTAAGTTTTAAAATTTGGTTCTATTCTCGGAAGTGAATTATAGAGAACACCAAGAACATTAATTTTTAGGACATATGTAGCACTTAAATTTTTTAATTTAAAAAGAAGCCTTTAAAATTATTGCTAGAATCCGGAATCCGAATCCGGAATCCGCCAAAAATAAGAATCTGGAATCCGCGGATATCCGTCTTTTTTTGGATGGATTCTTGTAAGAATCCAAATCCGGTCCAAAAATTTGACGGATTGCCATCCCTAAGAAGATAAGTTTTTTTTATGGTGATTTTTTACGATCTTCAAAATAGTTATAAAACTCCTTGGATCCATATCATAGGCGTCCAAGGGGGGGGGGTAATGGGGCGATTACCCCCCCCCATTTAAAATTTACCCCTACCCTGGGGGTGCCGTAGGCACCCCCAACCATTTAGGAGGGGGTATTTACCCCCCCCCGAACAATTTTGGGGGGGTAAATACCCCCCCCAAAATAGAAAATCTCTAACAAAAAAAATTTTGCGCGCTTCCCGCGCATTTATAATACTAAATTTTTTATACAATTTAAATTACCCCCCCCAAAAATTTTACCCCGGGGGTAAATTTTGGGGGGGGTAAACAGATTTTACCCCTGCCAACAGATTTCAGGGGGGGTAATTACCCCCCCCAAGCAAATTTTACCCCCGGGGTAAAAATTTTGGGGGGGTAACAAAAATTTGCGGCGCGCTTCGCGCGCCATTTTACCCCCCCCCAAAACTGAATTACCCCCCCCTTAAAAAAATTTTACCCCCCCCAAAATAAAAAGCTTGGACGCCCCTGATCCATATGAAGCTTTTTTGTACAGGAGAACCATATCGATTGAGCGGTAATAATGATGATATAACTTCCCTACACAGAGAAAAACAGATTTTCTTTCACTTTAAAAAGAATTTATATATTATGGAATGAAAAAAAAATAATATTTTAAAACTATTCTCTCATGAGAGGCAGACAGGGAAAAGGATGAAGGAGTAATAATTGTTGTTTTATAAGGAGACAGCGTATTAAAAACCAATTATCATTAAACAAGGACTGTCATGTCCAGAAGAAGCACAACAACAACAACAAACTAACAATAATTAAAGAATATTCAATTACAGTAAAGTAATTACTAAGACGTAAATTAAACGTCCATTAAAAGATGGACGGTTTGAGTTACAATGTTACTGCGCTACAAAAATACATAGGAGAGAGAGAGAGAGAAATACAAAAAAAGGAAAAGAGTGTAATATACAGTGAGAGGCAGAAAGGAAAAAAAAGAAAGAGAGAGAGAGCAAGTAAGGAAAATTAAAGAGAAAGAAAAAAATGTAACCTGTTTGAGGAAAGGCTTACTATGGCAACAAGTAGAACCTGACTGTTTTATGTTTTTACATTGCACAAAATAATATAATCGTTATGAAAAGTACTCCCAGTTTTAATCTTAAAAATTTTCAGTTTAATATCCACGAAAAACTGTCTATAATACGATGCGATAAATAACTATCATATCTCTCCATATGGTTTAAGGTTAATTTTTTTTAAAATAAAGTCTTGGTAAGGTTTAATGCTATTTTCCGCGGTTGCCCGTTATGGAGCCACTTGTTATAAATTAAACTTGTTAAAACCAAAAGTATTTATCTAAAACGGAAACCAACTTATAATATCTACAAAAAATCTAAATCAAATAAAGTATTTAATAATACTAACCATTGTGCTGAACGTTAATTGACAGTAATTAATACCCTAATTATAAAAGGAGCAGCTACGCTTCTTATAAGAGGTATCTAATATGTTTCTTGTCAGCTTTCTATATCAATACCATGTAATTTTCAAATTCCTTTTCATAAATATTTTAAACATATAATAAACTTTTATTGAATATAGATTTATATAACATAATTACCAATAAATTAAAGTTTAGAAAATGAACAAAAACAAGGCTTAGCAGCTACTCATATATATGGTGGTTTAGCTTAGGTTTCATGCATAAGATTTAGATCCAGTCGCAGCTTATATTTAATGCGGATATAACTGCCGAGCCCTGTTTTTAATACAGAGAATAACTAATTTCATTAAGTTTCTTCAATTCGTCCGCCAAATGGATTCTACAAGAAAAAAGATATTATTAATTTTTTTAAGAATGGAGGGAGGGGATAATACTTTTTGTCTTTGTCTTTTTTTAAGATGAAATATTCAATGGAATAGTTTATGGAGTCCTGGTAGTGGTGACAGCTGTCCAAGAATGTAAACAAATAACAATTAAAAAATGCATCTTAAAGTTGAATTATAATTATAAATTTAACCCTGTATTTGCTAAGATAGTCATACGTTTGTAGTGGTAAATTTCTTTAATTCTTACAAAACTAAGTGGTAAATTTTAATACGTTTGATGTTTAAACTTGGTTAGTTGGTGAGTCACGAGTAATTTATTTGTCAAACTTGAACAAATAAAAAGTATTTACCTAAGGAGTGAGTTCTCTTCTATAAGTTCCAGGTATTGATTAAACCTATAGCTGGCCACTCCCTTCTCGTCTTTGGTTAAAAAAGAAAAATTAATTTTGAATAACTTTGCGAGATCATATTGGTGCATTACAGAAGGATAGAAACTTTAACTTAACATGGCAAACAAATGAACAAGATTAGTTATAGTGCAGATGTTCAGTGATCATAAAACAGAAGAGAAAGGCTTATAATCATATAAAAAAATAACAAAAAAAACATTATATGCGATGTGTGATTATAAGAATGTCTATATCAAGGTATAATGTATGTATAACCAACAAGCGAAATAAATCTAAATTAATATTTGGGGGGCAGTTGGAAAGGTCGTCAATCTTACTATATGTTGCCCCACAACAACAACTGAAAATACGTATTAGTGGTTTTATTCTGAATTAATTTCGTTATTGGTATAAGTTGGTCTTTATCTATATACTGGATGGTCATTACCAAATAAAACCTTTAATTTAAGCTGTCCGGCGTCTATCTTGAAAAGAAGCTAAGAAAATAACATTTCCCCAATCTGTATCTAACAGACGGACGAAGAAACCTTTTATAATTTAACAGTAGCTTTATTACTAAACTTTACCCAGCAAACACTTGAGTGATGTTCTGATCATTGTAAGCAGTTCAATAGTTTGGATAGCCTTCAAATTTCAATCATTTATCTTTTTAAAAAGATGGATGGGGAAAAATTTATATTTTGCCCCCAAACAAATATCCTCCCGCCAACCAATAGATATTTGTGCAAACAAAAAATTTTGTTGTTAAAATATGCTTATGCTTCTAAGAAAGGTAAATTTGAATTCCATAGGGGCTAAACAGTAAACAATCAAGTTCGCTTTTACAGTCTTTTTAGAGTTAAGGCAGTTGACAAACTAGTATTAAAATAGGACTTTTATTAAAACTAACCTATATTAATAATGTAAATTCACCTCCAGATGTTTCAGAGAGCCAAACAACTACATTGGTCTATCCATTGCTTAGGGAAGTCTTATTATCATATGTTGTTGTGTTAATTGGGTGCAATTTTATTTTTTACTTCAAATTGTCAGGTAAAGTGTGTAAAATTGATTTGATAATTAAAATATACTAAAATCATATATTAATTCCCTACAGAGAACTCTTATTGGCAATTCCTGTATAAATAATCTTTACTTTTTTCAAAGAAATATTGTTAGAGCTTTCCATGGACAAAATATCCCTTGTATTTATTTGAATAATGTGTTTCCATACAAAACCAAGTATTCAATTTACGTCATGCAGCCTAAATTATCAAAATTGTTATTCCTTTCATATGTTATTGGAAAACCTAATTATTACGAATATTCTAAAAATAAACCTTACTTAATTTTCATTGCTGTTTCTAAGAAAACAAGGATGACAACATCCATAAAAGCGAAGCACTGAAACGGTAGGACAAACAGACATTAACTCTTGTATAATTTCAGAACAAAACTGAATAATCAGAATTTCAAAACTGCTTGATACAGGATAATGTTTATGGGACATACTTACATTTTTAGAACTTGATTATAGAGTTGCTTCGCTTATAATATTGTACTTTGTTGTCCCAGGAATCAATATACCAAAAATCAGATCAAACGGATGATTAGATCACATAAAAATTTGTTGTTAAAAAAGTAGAAAAATCAACATGTTTAAAATGGACATACGGACATTATGTTAATAGAGTAATTATAGAGTTGCTACGCTTTCTAAATCGTACATAACTACTACAGGAATTACCATGCAAAGATTAAAATCGATAGGACAATTCTAACATGCCTAAATGCACGAAAAAAAGCTATCTATCTCGGACGGACGGACGGACGTACGGACGGGCCGACCCTAATTATAGAAAAGCTTCGCTTTTAAAAATGAGGGATCTTAAGGGAAAAGAAAATTGACGATACATTTGTGTTTATCCCAAATCAGAATAAACAAAGTTACCCCTTCTTCATTAAGATTATTGTTAAAAGTGTTCAACTCTATTAAGATTAAACACTTAAAATTTAACTTTAATAAAATCTAAAATAAAGAAAAAAACTGCTACAGCTGGTTTTATAAAGATCTACAGCCGCAGCCAAACCAACCTGGCTGAAGATCACTTATCCAACATATATTTGAGCGATCATTAGAACAAGAATACTCAAGTTTTGTTATAACTTGTATAAAGCCTGTACTTTTATTCTGTTAAAAGTACATCTATTTTTATTTTTGTATGTTCTATTTTTAGTTCTTGTTATGTCTATATATTTAAATCATAACTTGTCATATAACCTATTTTTAGATATTGGGATAAGCCAGTAACAGTAACAAGCCGTTTTCAATCCACAGGGGAAGCATAGGCCGCTGGCAATTTGTCAGTGTTTCTGTAACAATGTGGCTTTTTTATGGATATGGGATAGGGTTGTCAGCCCTAAGCCCTATGTTTGCGGTGTAATTCGTCCATTTTCCCATCAGACAACCAATCCTTTGAATACACGTCCTATCTGTGCATGGTAGTGAGTTGCGCCTGTTTTTGGGCCAATGCATTCCCCTTACTCTAACTAATTATATCGCGCACCTGACATAGCCGCAGTAGAAATCATTTCTAACGTCTTTTAGTTATGATGCGGTGGTTCCTCCCCGACGACGAGCGGATGCGCTACGTGTTTAGCCATGGTCGCGGGTTGGGATAAGCCACACTGTACCTATAAATGTATGCAAGGGCAAGGCTAAGGAATTTCTAACTACAAGGCAAGCCAAGGATCCTAATATTTGGCCTTTTTTTACAATAATTCCAATATCTGGACCCCCAAACTTATTTGGGCATGTTAATCAAATTTAGATTATGTAAAAATTGAGAAATGATTGATTTCCTTATGATTTGGATTTTCGAGCAGTTGTATTCTACTCCAACCTTCCTCTTCTAGTTCTCCTCTATAGGAATCAAGTCTAAAAAGAAATCACTCGCCTTATACAAAATTTTGATACTATGTAAATATCCATTTTTGACAGAAATCATTAAAAGACGAAATGTTATTGGTACTTAACTTATCCCTGCGGGTTTACACTTATTGTTTTACTCTAATATTCAAAATAACCCCCACCCCCAAAATAAATATAAAATTAGAGTTGGGTGAGGGGTGAATGAAACCAATACAATTAGATCATAATTACTAACACTTGTTATAAAGGAGATGCGCTACTAAATATTAAATGCATTTCTATACCTGTTACTCAAATCATAACTGCTTGAATTTTGGTATCCTATAAGAGTTAAAAGTTAGAAAAAATACCTATGTATATATTTACCTAAAACAACGGATCTTGGACAAAGAAGCTTCGGACAAAGTAGCTTCAGGACAAAGTAGCTTCAAGACAAAGTAGCCTCATAAGGAAAGTTGCCTCAACTGTTAATAAAGGTCATGGCTGCAGCGCCCGGCCCTCCTTGCCTGCCTAGCTAACCTAACCAAAAAATTGTAAAAACATTATTAAAAATTGTAAAAACAATATGAAAAATTGTAAAATCTATCAACCACTTTTTACAAAATCCACGAAATTCTAAACCACCTATGTATTATCAGTTGATGATATTTTTCTGAAATAAATGTTCTTAAGCTAACATAGGTTAGGTTAGGTTAGGTAAGGTTATAGGCTAGGGGGCCGAGCGCTCCGGCCATATTGGAGACTATTTTTCTTAGGAAGCTACTTTTCTCAAGTAAATGACCTGAAGCTACTTTGTCCTGAAGTCATTTGTCCGAAGCTACTTTGTCCAAGATCCAAAACAACAAATTTTGTGGTAACGCAGCAATAGAAAGATAAAAATATTTTGGTAGAAAAGGAATTTTAGAAGGTAAAAACAACTGCGACAAAAAAGATAAAAATTATAAAAGAACATCTAACTTAAACTTACCAAAAAGTTGATAACTATCCAAAACGTCAGTAAAATTAACATCAGATCTAAAATTAAAATATAATACTATGAAAATAGTACGTAGTAGAACGATGCCTGCCTGTTTGTTTGTACCGAAGGATCTCACTAACCACTGAACCGATCGGGTTCTCTTTAACAGGGTATCTTTTCACAGGTCCTGGGAAGGTTTATACCTATTTTGGGGGGAGGGTACCACAACCCTCCCCAGAAAAATCGACAAAAATAAAAAAAACGCCGCCCTGCAGACATTTTTGCAATTAACTAATACCATCTCTTGACAAAAATCTTTTTTGGTAAATAGCGGATTTTAAAATAGATTGAAAAGAAACAAATTTACGTGCCACTAGAGGCCTCTAGGGGCGTAGCAGCTAGTCCTCATAATAAAGTAACAGGATGTGTGTTTGTCTGTCTGTTTGTTTGTACCGAAGGATCTCCCTTTCCGCTGAACTGATCAGGTTCTCCTTAACAGGGTAATTTCTAATAGGTCCCGGGAAGGTTTATAGCTATCTCAGGGGAGGGTACAACCACCTACCCAAGAGAAATCACAAAAAATCTAACTTTTTACATAGAGACTTGAACACAACACAAAAAGGTTACATATTATTTTTTAAAAAAACATTTAGAGGGCCATTAGAGGCCTCTAGGGGCGTAGCCGCTAGTTAACATTTAAAGTAGTAAGCTTCTTTGGTATAAAGCGAAGGATCTAGCTGACCACTGAACCAATATGTTACACCTTTACAGTGAAGCTTCTTATAGGTCCTGTGATGGTAATAGGCCTTTTACACTTTTATAAATAAAACTGGGTATGGTTTTGGGCTATTTTTCTAACTTTCCAATTACTTCGATTATAGAGCTCCTAGATGCTACAGAATTAAGTTAAATTACCTATGATCCAAATCTCCTGATGTATAACTAGATTCAATATCAATTATTCCTCTAAAAGTATTCCAAAATCTCTGAAATTGATTATGTTATTACACAGAAATCTACTAATCTTCAAAACATAATTGTTTAAGAATATCCAATCAAAAAACGATAAACCTTAATGTACCATCTCTATCAAATTTATAAGAATATAGGCGAACCCGTAAGATTACATACATTTCCTTCAAACCATTTATTTTCACATAATTATTATTTCAAACAGATTCGCTGCAGTTAATTTTGAATTTAACATCAAGGTACAAAAAAGTTATTCTAAGATTTCAAGAAACAATTTAAGTGTTAAACAAAAATGAAGAGAAGTAAAAAAAATACAAAAACCTGAAATTGTCCTTTATTACAACTAGGTACTGGGTTTGTTTTTGCTCTAAATATAAAAGATTAGATAAATATGAAGTATTAATAACAATTTAACAAAATATCTTTCAAAATGGCTTTAAATGTACTTGACTATTTGTTTATATAATTGACATTTTATTGTAGATTTGGACTTTATTTATGATTCGGGCTAAAATGAAAACTTACGCTATGAGTTGACCAGCTGAGAATATTCCATTTTGAGAAATAGAACCTAAAAAATAAATGGCATTAAATTAAAAAGGTAATGACTGATTACGTATTCTGATGTAAATATAACATGATATTTGGTCGACCAAAAACTATTTAGAAAATCACATTGCAATATAGTCACTTTTGAGTGGTTGAATGGTTAATTACAGGCGAAAACAGTGAAAAAATTTATTTGCACAGCTACTTCATAGTTTGGATATTGCGGTTTGTCCGACCACAATTACGTAGTTAACACTTAACATACTTTTGAAATTTCATAATAAATAGGAGAAAAACAGTGTTGTAAAATGTCATTTTTGGGGAATTAAAGAACACGATAAAATCGCAGCTACTCTATAATAATGTTTGTACCATTTACCTGCAATATTTAGATAATCAGCCAGACCTACAGCTGTTCCAGTTTCCACTCGCGACGTTGGGGTACTCAACACTCTAACAATTAAAACAAGAATGATTAAATCAACAATAGTAAAGCTTTATGAGTAACCAGTAGCATTCAAAAATATAAAGCAAAACAGAGGGCGAGGGACATTTATTGCGTATTTCCGAACATCAAACGTTCTTTTTGTTTCTAGGTTTTTAGTATTTATATTGGATAGGAGAAAAAAGCCTAAAATTGTAGTTTTAGGAGGAGTGGATGGGCTTTGGAGGCCCTGCTTCGAGATATGGTTGCTCAAACAATATTTTATCCATAGCTTTCATGGATACCGGACATACCGTAGCTATATAGTATCTTAGTATCTAAATTTATATAAAAAATATCGGATCTACTGAAGTTCACGGTAAAATATTGCTGGTAAGCAATATTTCAAAAATCTAGGAATTTCAAAGGCTGCTAGCTGCCAAACGGCTGGACGTACAGATCATGCCCGCACACTGTGGTAAGCGGCATAAGAAGGCCTACAAATATTCTGGAATAACCATAAATCAATAATGCATAATTATCTCGCAGTGCAGAGAAATGCGCGAAAAAGACCTATTTTACGCGTTTTTTCTTCAGTGAAGCTTTCCCTGTGCATAATTGGATCTTGGTTATTCCAGATTATTTGTAGGACTTCTTAAGCCGCTTAAAATGGTGTGCGGGTATGATCTGTACGTTCAGCCGTTTGGCAGCTAGAAGCCTTTAAAATTCATAGATTTTTGGAAAAATTGCTTACCAACAATATTTTACCTTGAACTGCAGTAGATCCAAAATATTTTTACAATCTTACCCGAATAAAGTTCCTAACAGATTGGCCGCAGCTACTCCTTGACTTGCCAAGTTCGTACTAGAAACAAAATAATAATTGTTAGTATTAATTTTTGCAATCAGCAGTTTTTATTTATTTGAAACATGCAATATTTTTTGCAAGTGCAATCAAATGGGATTGTGAAGATTGTAACATAAAATACTTTTTGTGATACAGAAAGACTAAATTGTCATTGATCTAAAGGGATATTACACAAACTTTTCCCTTTCAGTAGATTACAATTAGTGGTTGAAACGTTTAAGCACTCAACTTTATGAACCAACCAATCAAATTTAATTAAGGTCTCCAACGTTGTTGAACCAACAAATAAAATTTTATTATAAAACTAGTGTTATAAATATCACAGTTTCCCCTCCCTCCTTGTTAAATTGTCCTTGTTTAAAAAGTTTGAATTAAAAAAATGCGGATACCTTGTTTTAGCAAGTGCTATGGACTCCTGGGCATCTCTTATACTTTGAAACAATCTGAATATATAAGTTTTCAAATATAATAAAAAAACAATTAGTCACTAAAAGTTATTTTATAACTGTTTTTTTGTTTATATAAAAAAAGATTCTAAATTTAATTTTATGGTATGTGATTAAACAACTGAGGTCTATATGATTACCTATACAAGATTTTGTTTAATTAAACAAACAATTATAGGACACCTTTAAATTAAAGAGTATGAGCTCTTAGTAAAAAATAAAACCTTGGTGCCAATGAGTTGAGGCTCTTCTCAATGTCATGCAGACCCTTTCAAAACAAAGTCTTTATCATTTGAATTCGGAAATAAAGGGATGAGGCCAACATTTTTGTGTATATTTTTTTACTTCATAAATCTTGAGAATTTAAGAGTTTGTATTAAAAAAATATTTCTATGTGTTGAACAAACTAATTCTAAAATGCAAACTCATCACGTATTGGAGGAATACTATTTTTTTTATTTCCTGTATCCTTACAATTCCTGTGTTTTTGTTTATTTCATTTAATTAAAAGATATGTTTTTTTGCCAATTAGATGTCCAAACTTGATTTTTATTCTTATAAGTACTCTTTTATACTACTATTCTATTGCACGATTCCTTAGTTGCATACAATGCTCGACTGTTACAACCGCATTCAACATATCGACTAACAGAAGCTTCGTTGTCATATGCGTGGTCATCCAATAAGCCCCATCCACACTCAGACGCAGCCGTATTAACCTTCAAACGGCAGCTGGAATGTCAGCCGTACTCATCTGTATAGCTTTGAATTAGAACTGCGTCTCATCAGCAGCCACTATTAGCAACTCTCAGTCACAGCCACAAAATTCGCAGCTGGTAAAACTTATTTGCAGTTCAAAGCTGCTTTCGCCGTAGCGATTGAGGAGAAACAGTTGCTGATCTCAGTTTAATTTTTAAGAATCTAATATTTAATTCAGAATGATAAAGATATTTTTTCCCTGATGTAGAATAAATTTTCTGTTTTCTATATTAATTTTGTAGATTGTAATATTGCAAATAAGATTCAACTTTAGAAAAGTTGTTTTCTTTACATATTTAAAACAACAAAAAATTATATATGTAGTTACAAAATTTTAAACCAGCATTATAAATGTTTTTTTCAATAGTATAAGCCTTTTTTGTCTGTGCTTCTTAGGAATATGATTTTTCTTGTTAAGATTTATCTACAAAATTCCCTATGTCCCAAGCCATTAGTTCTGATTTTCTGCTGTAAAAACAATAACAATGTTTTAAATTTAAAAATATACAAAACATTAGTAAATATAGTTTATCACTTTTCATTTTAATTCTGAAATTTAAAAGAGTTCACATATGATAACATTATCAATAATATGGTTTGGTTATGTTATAGGCAAGGCAGGCTAGGGGGTCGAGCGCTGCGGCTAGGCAGGCCAGGGACCGTGCTCCTCGGCAAGAGTAATAGTTTTTTGTTGATACGAACATTTACGGTGGCATGGTGAAGTGGATCGCCAATCGTCATGAGTTACAGTCGGATAATCTAAAATTAACTTTTGGTAGATATAGACTTATTTTTTGTCATAAATTGTAGATGTAAATTCAGGCTATTTAGCCCGGTACCGGCACATGCCCATAACATGTAAGCAATGACCACTTTCAAGTAGTCGATAAAGGTCAATGAGTCAACGTCCATATTTGAATGTAGTTTCCTGAAGGCAAACATTTTCATATTCAGGTGCAATATCATTATGCAATACATAACCTTTGCACATGTGTTATCAAACTTTCGCTTTTGTTGACACTGAAATTTTGAAGATGGTTTGAGCGCTACTGACGTAACAGAAAAACAGACAGATATAAACGCTCGTACATATTCGGTGTTCACATAATTAAACAAGGTTTCTAAATCATGAAATTATAAGGTTCTTGAAGCTTGAGATTACGTTGCATTTTAAACAAGGACATCAAAGGAGTGAACACCTCTGAATCCCTCCAGGGTGTCCCTTGATTTCAAACCTGATTTAAATTGTTCATAGGATCATCAGACAGTTGGTTGGTCGAATAGAAGTTATAGTTATAGATTAGCTGTGCTACTAATAACTATTTTAACCCAAGTTTGGACACCTTCTATGAATGACTTATCATTCATATTAGGATCTTATTCGTTCCATGTATTACATTCTTATAATGCTATGGCAAGCTGGCAGGGAGTGATCATTAAAATGGAAAGGGTGCTGGTTCCAAAGTTTTATAAAATGTTATCTATTTTTTTGACTAAAACTCTTTAAAATATCAAGAATTGTTAGTTTAAATGTCCAAACTTTTCAACAAATAATTTAATCTACAGCATACAACATTCAAGAGGTCATTATGTTTTCATTAATTTTGGAGTTCTTCTATTGAACGTTCATTGTCTTATCCCTTATTACCCATGCATAACAAGAAAAACCCAAACAGTTGAGCTCTACCTTGAATATCTATACCTACAGCCTATATCTACAATTTCAGATTTCTATATAATTGTTATAAAGGGATACAGTCCTAAGATAGGTGTCAAAATATAACCATAGATAAATCATAAAATCAAATAACACTTTTTTTTAAATATATGAATTAGATAGATATGGATGTATGTCTACCAGAACATCAGTTGGTAAATCACTATTTTAGAGGAGTTTAAAATTCTAAACTTCTTATCTAAATAATATTTGGTTAATGTTAAAATAAACAAATATTTATCAAGAAGGTTGTTTATAAAGCAATTATATCAAAGTAGTTTATTTAAATCTTAAGTAGTATTTAAGAACTATGCCATTCTGTCTGTACGTGTGTTCTTAAGACCATTGAAAACGCTAATTCAATTGGATTTTACTTATCAGGGAATATCCTTTATAGTCACTCCATGGTTTTAGGCTATTTATCGAGAAAATTGCTCCTCGCCCTAAAAATAAATATGGCAATGACTGAAAATATATTTAATGTTGAGATACCCCCCCTCCCCATCCTTGGGTAATCTTACTATTACTATTAAACTATTATTATTAGTCGTGTATACAGAGATTTGAAGGACGGGGATGAAAAAATGGGTACGGCTGCCCTCGCCTCCCCCCCCCCCCCCCAATTGTTACCCTACCAAGGGCCATAAACACCTTCCTCCTTGAAGCTGTTGACAAAATATATATAACGTATATTTCAGCCAAGTATGTACTCTTAAAAACCATAAGATTTTTCTCGCCCTTACTAATTACATAACATACAAACTCTGTACAACTAACAACTTACTTTATTTTACATACTTTGAATTGAACAATCTAAGAAGGCACACATCACCCATATAACATCTAGGTTTATATACTAAAAGTTGTAAATTTTATACAAGTATTAATAATAATATAGTTTTTTTTAAGGTTCGAAGATACTTCTAAATTATAATTTAGTACGTATGACCTTTAACTAGAAGCATATCAAGAACAATAATTGTGCCATTCTTGTTTATTGGTTAATTTAAAAAAAAACTAGATACAATCCATAATTGCAAAATTGTAATTAGCTTTTTAAAAATGTAATTTTGAAGTTCTTTATACTTGAAATTTAATACTTTACTTGCCAAAAAAAATGTTGTTCGCTGTAATGGACGCTATTAATCCTTGGTATTTTTCAACTTTTAAGAAAACTTTTTCCGACAATAAACCAAGGATGATTTTTGAGAAAAATAAACATTGTAACAATTCATTTTCACCTTCGCTCAAAGAGGGTGTTTTTACATTGAGGGATATTCTAAAAGAATAGTCATTGCGGATTTTTTTTTATAAATTCAGCTTAAACCATCAGAAGCAATAAGGGATTCATAACCATTCACGAAATATGCCATAAGGCTGAATTAATCAAAAAATTTGTTCGTTTTCTGGAAATACTAGAAATATGTTTTTATATTAAATGTATAATGATTCTTAGGTTTCTTATCTACTTATTTTTAAAAGCATAGCTTTTCTTTTATTATGGGTATTTATTTTTGCCTGTCTGTATCATTTTTGTTGGATCATGGAAATAAAACGAAATATAGTGGATTTCGTCGTATTTTCACAGAAGCTTTTCCCTAACTCTAGCCCCTGTGTGAGTGGGGGGGGGGGGGGATTGGCTCTCTCCCTGCGGGGCCAATTCCTAGATAGCTTGATACAAAATTATCTTAAGACTTTTAGATAAAGCTGAATATAAAATGCGTTTCTACCCTACATTTTCTCATTTTCAATTCTGTGCATTTTTACATTAGTAGTCTCACTCTTGATATTTCTGACAAAGCCTAAATTGTGTCAAAATTATGTCAAAAATCACCCATGCGACGTCATAAAAATGAGGGATTATCCATCTCTTTTTTATAGGTTTTCTTTCCCACTTCTTCTCTCATCTTTCTCATTTTTATGACGTCAATTGGATTATTTTTGAAACAATTTGGGCTTTGTCGATATTTCTGAGAAGGCAGGCGAGGGGGGTTGGCTATTAAAGCACCCCCCCCCCCCCTCCATAGTTGGATTGTAACCAAGGTATTGCATCTTTGAAACAAAAAAAATTAAACTAATAAATATAATCAAAGTTTGGTGATTTTTAATGAAATATAAATTAAGTGACGACATTTAAGCTTTATTAAAGTCAGCGGCATCTGAGACAAACAAAACAATGGCAATAAATTGATTCTAAAATAAATAAACAATAACAGCATTTGTATAATGTTTTAGAATTTAAACGGTAAATCAATATAATGATGTAGCTTTTAAATCTGTGATATACCTTGTTTTTTTCTGTTTTTTGTTTTTTAAAACTAATAAAAATTTTAAAATTTATATCAAATAACATTAGCTTTTTGTTTTATTTTCAGTGTTTGTAAAAAAATATAATGTCAACTGAAAAAGAAGAAAATGAAACCATAATCAAAGTTGAAGTTACAAGTAAAAGAAAGGAACCAAAGAAAAAAGAGAAAAAAGTGCCATGTGATTTGTGTGATAAACTTTTCATCAACCAAAGTACTTTTATTATACATAGACGAGGTCACACTCAAGAAAAACCTTTTTCTTGTAGTATTTGCAGCAAATCTTTTACATATATAACTGTCAGAAATGCGCATGAAAAATTACATACTAATAACAAAGGGATAAAATTAACTATCAGAGCATGTAACCTATTAATTAAAATTTTTTTAAAATAAATTGTTATAGCAACAAAATATGCTAGTTGCTCAACCATCAGCCTGAAGGATTATAGCCCACCATCCCCCTGAAATGTGTTTATAAATGTATAGATTTTTTTTCAGTACAGGGTTCACCAAACCTCCCAATAAAATTGTTTTAAACAATGACATAGTTTATTTAATATAAATAATATTCCCTGAAATACAGATGTTAATATGTCCAACATTTGGTGAGATTTAAGCTTAGTCATACATTGTTCTTTTTTGTATTATAGACCCTCCACCTTTTAGGAATGGGGGGGGGGGGAGGAGGGATGATGGGGCCTATCATGAAAATAGTCAAAAAGATCCAAAAAAAATTCTTTCAAAATTAACCTTATTAAAGAGCCAGTTCAGAGGATAGCTTCATACAATATTCTCAGTAAAATTATAGTATACTATGGGGAACTTGAGTTGGGGAGGGGGGGGGGGGGATAGGAAATCGCCCCAAAATGCAGTAAAGATTTTTTCGTCTGAATCTAAAGGACAAATTTGTTTTCTTTATCAAGGAAGCTTTAAGGAATATTGGCGGTTTTGAGTGTTTTTCTGATTTCCCTCGCCTAGAGGCTGGGGAAGAAAATATTCAAAATAAAAGGTAATTTTTTGAGTTTTTTTTCCTAGGTTTGAATTCTCTCAATGTAAAGGAAAACGATATTTGTTCAGCGGTTAGCAAGATACTGCGGTACAGACAGACAAACACAAAGACATTCTGATACTTTTATATGAAGATAATAACCAACTTCAAAAATCAATCTGTAAGTTAATTTCTTATTTAAGCAGCTCATATTTGTGATATTTGTGGGAGTGCTTTTAAGACAGGAACAGCTTTAAGGAAACACAAATTTATACATGGAGAAAGAAAGTTTTCCTGTAATATTTGTGATAAGAAGTTTACAAGAAATTCAATACTAAACGATCACTATAGGAAATTATCTATTAATCAAATTTTATCTCAATCCTAATACTTGTAATGATATATTTAAATTTCTGCGTTAACCCTTAACCCCCCTTGCTTGAACTAAAACAAGGATGACATAATCCATAAGTAGCAAAGCTCAAACATTATGAATGGATATCGGGAAACAAAATTTACTAGGTATTAAGCAGGAAATCACAAAACCTTTAAAATCACGAAAATTTAAAAATCTAGGAATCGATGAAATTTGATTGAAATGTGTAAAATATTGGCATATTCAATCCCTGATAATTTCAATCGTCAATCCTGAATAGGAATCACAAAAACCTAAAACTCAAGGAATCGATCTAGCACCCCAATTAATAAAGAAATCTTAACAAATTTTGGAGAAAATATGTAGAATTTAAAATTAATTAATCCCTGAAAATTAGACCTCTATCTTGCATAGAAGCCAAGAAAACCACGTTTCCCCCAGAGCATTACGTACGGACTGACTTACGAACGGACAAACATACTAAAGTGAATTATAGAGTAGCTTTGCTACCAATTAATACAACTTATAGTTTTATTTTATTATATAACACCCTGTTTTTTCACGCTATCCTATGTATGAAGATCTAATTTCATAGGATTGATTCTTTCTATTCCAAGAATAGATAATAATGGACTAATGTGATGCAGAACACATACTGGTGAAAAACCATTTTCATGTGATGTTTGTCACAAAGCATTTGCTCAAATTCAAACCCTGAAAACACACAAACGAAAACATACAGGAAAAGATAATTAGATTGAAGTTTTTTGGGTGATGTTATGTCAGTTAATTAGGATGTGGATGTGCAAATGTAACATAGGAATATACAGCTCTGTTTCTGAGTTTAGTAAAAAAAGTTTGATTTCGTTTACTCATTATATATCAAATTGCAAATATTACATTCAATCATATTAACTTTTACTAGGAGAAAAACCATATGTTTGTCAGGTTTGTAAAATGTCATTTTCTGATAACAGCTCACTTTTTCATCACAAAAGGAAAGATATGTCAATGATTACAATTTTTATTAGAACTTTTTTTTCCTTTTGGATCTTATAATTTAAACTCACCCAATTTATATTTTACATAGCCCCTGCGGAAGCTCTCTCGGGCAAGGCTCTCCTAATCCTCTAATGAAACAAAGCACTTTCTCTCAAAGTTCCTTCTCGTACACTCACCTCCCTCCTTATTTTGAAAAAAAATTGAAATTAACGGGGTTAAATTTCCGTTGGTTTGTTTATTACTTTACAGGGAAAAGAAAATGTGATTTTGACAAATTTCCCCTTAACCACTTTCCATTTAGGTTCATCTGAAGGAGTTAGATGTAGAAAAAACTACCCCCCCTCCCTTAATTTTCAATTCATTTTTAAAAATATGGGTAGGGGTTTCAGTGCACCCTAACCAAAACAATAAACAGAAATATTTTATTATTTAAGAAGTTTTTTTGTTAACTTTTTTGAAAAAGAGAAATTGCCTTCATATCTTATTATTATAAAAGAATTCATTCTGGAGAGAAGCCTCACAAATGCTCAGTGTGTGACCAATCATTTAGCAGTACAAGTTCTCTCAAACAACACATGGTCAGACATAGTGGTAAGCAACTCTGGATTATATTAAAATTTATTACTACTTATTATTATAGAAGATTAAGCTAATTGAAAATATCCAATTTAAACACTTAACACTTGCATACAGTAAATTGAAATAAATAAATAACCAAATGCAATTAAGTAGTAATTCATTAATTAAAATAGTTTCTTTTGGGATTTTTATTTTGTTAAGTTAACTTAAGTGAAAATATATTTACTGGTGACTTATTTTGGAAAAGTTGAAAGTTTTATATCAAATTTTAAAAAGAATTACATTATTTTACATTGTCCTATTTATATATTCCAAAATTTAGATACAGGAATTAAAGAATGATGAAAGAACTATATAGTCAAATTGACAGAGAAACATTCTAAAATATTTTTTCAGGCAAAAAGGCATACATTTGTGAGCACTGTGGAAAAGCTTTTGCTCAAAACAGTTCCATGTATATTCACAAACGAGGAAAACATCCCGAAAAATTTAGAAAGGTTGGCAGTGTCTATAGTAAATCTAAAGAAACTGAATTAGAAAATGATCCTGATGATCCAACTGCTATTGATAATATAAATACAAACAATGATTCTAATGAAAATTCTAACACTGAAAATGAAACCAATAATTCTGAAAAATCTTCCAATCGAGAAACAGCTGATATCACAGATGATCAACATAAAGTTTTCAAAAGTGACACCATTATAGATGTACCAAACATAAAAGTTGAACCTGAAAACAATGATGAAAAATATTTAATTGAAAGAAAAGAAGAGCCTGAAGTTGGTACTGATAAAAGTGAACATATTGATATGAGTGATTATGGATTTCATATTAAAGAGGAATTACTAAAATCAGAGGCAATTGATGATTTAGATGATCTAAAATCTGTACTTAAAATTGATATAAGCTAATCCATATATTTTTTTTATTTTAATAAAATTTATTTGATCTGATTAGTTTTGATATGTATAAAAAGCTAGCTACAATAACATGTTTATGTTTGGCTTATGTCTTAAGGATAATTTGTGTTGAAGCACCCAAAAGACATCTATTCATATATTTTTTTATTAAGGTTTTGAGATTTTCTATCATTCTTAAAGATCTTCTAATTCTTTTGTCTTTCTTTTTCTTCCTTGCTTTTTTGACCACTAAACTGTTTCTCCATAATTCACTTTCTTTGCTTGTTTAACCATATTCAAATTGAAAAATTCAACAAAAAGTGCATTCACGTTTATGTTATTGTAGAAACAGAAAGGTTTATAAAAAAAATATTTATTAATCTTACAAAGAAAGTAATTTATGTAAATTGTACTTGAAGGAAAGCACCTAATTATGTTCTGATATCCTAGCATTAGTTGATAAAATTATTGTTGAAATATACTAGTTCAGCAAATACTTTTAATAAAAGTTCTAGAGTAGTAATTTTAATGTCTGTTACAGTATTAAAATGGCCTAAATTGCCTGCAAATTAAATGTAACAACGATAACAACGACTGTAGAACTGTAATAATAAACAGAATAATCAATTTATAGCTAAATAAACATTTGATAAGACGTCAACGTTGCATTTAGAATACTTCAGTAGCACAGATATTCTAAAATTAGAGCATGACTGTGCGTCCATCACTCAGCATAATTATTTGAATCTTATTTAGAACATATTGGATATTTATTGATTGATCTTTTTACAAGGAGATTTTTTTGCTGATTACTTACCCAAGTTGTTCTTAGTATAGTTAGATTTATTTGTATTATAAGAATTATACAAAACATACAAAAGTACTATTGTATAATTTAAAAAAAAATTGTAGTGTAAATTTTATTGGTAAAGTCCCCTTGTACATGTTGTATCAATTTTGTATACAATAGTACTTTTGTGTTTTTTTTTATTAATTAGTATATTTTTTTAGTATATCTTGTACTTTTTTTTATTTTTGTACTAATACCATTTTCCTGATTGTATATCTTGTATTATTATTTTGTACAATAGTATTAATTTAAAAAAATTGGCAGAGTCCAAACATTTTTTACTTTACTGAATATTTCAATATGTCTACTAAAGTAAAAAAAATAATTAGGGTATAATTTGTGGATTTAAAAGAGTTTTTTGTTTCATGCTTATTGTATTTTTTATTTATACAACAGTAGAAAGTTTTGGAAATTTGGTTAAGTCCAAATTTTAGAATTTTGCCTTAAAATGAACATAGTATTTATTGTATAATTTTTTTTGTGTGATAGTATTCATTTCAAATTTTAGGACTTTGCTTAAAAATGAACATAGTGTTTATTGTATACTTTTTTTTATGATAGTATTTATTTCAATATGATAGTACTTTTGTATGTTTTGTATTATTTTCATAATACAAAAAAAATCTAACTATACTAAGAACAACCTGGAAAGCCTCTCAATCCTATTATATTATAAAGTAGTAACGATTTTTTTGTCTGAAGCTTAAGATTTGGATCATAGACTACTGAACTGATTGAATTCTCCTTTTAAGGGAAGCTTCACATAGGTCCTGTGGTTGTTTTGTGCTATCTTATTTTTAGATTTAAGCCCCTAGGTGGTAGAGGCAATTTTTCTGTCTCCTTATTACACTAAAAGGGGGGCAGCTGCAAGTTAATGATAACAAGGATGACAACATCCATAAAAGCAAAGCTCTGAAACGGTAGGACAGACGAAAATTAACTCTTATATAATGTGTCAGAACTGAATTTACAAAATAGAAATATTAAAGTTTTGAAAAAATTATATGTATATTTGTTGCAAAACTTCTTGAAATACAGAATTCTGTTTAAGGACATACTGGCATTTTTAGGACTTTATTATAGAATTGCTTTGCTTGAAATCTTGGTACCTTATTGTAATAGGAATCAGTACTCCAAAAATCAGATCTATCAGATGATTATATCACATAAATAATTGTTGTTAGAAAAGTTAAAAATTACCATGTTTAAAATGGACGTACGGACATTCTGGTAACAATTATAGAGTTGCTACACTTTCTAAATCGTACCTAAATCAGTTTTAAGCTTTATTCCTTACTTCACCCGTTAGAGGCGAGGGACAAAGCACCAAGTTTACATATATCATATGTAAGTTGTTCTGATATCCCAATAGTAAAGAACATATTTACACAATGCTATTCACTCACTATTAGATAAGAAGGTCGCTTAATCATTAAAGGAAAAGTCGTTGTCAAAATAACATATTTCTAAATTCACCTAATAAAAATACACAAGGTGTAGAGATAAAATAAAATAAAAACAAACTCTATAAGCAAAGAACATAAATTTTAGAATTGTGACATCCAAGCAAATGAAAGGTAAAACTAAGTTTAAGAGTGAAAACACATCGACAGATCAAGTGAGCTATGGAGTAGTTACTCATTGTTCAACATAATATCAAAAACCTCAACAGTTTTCTAGAATAGCTACTGATAAAAATCATACATTTCTGAAATATACTAACCGTCAAATCATTATACCGACTGACGTGAATGATATAATCTTAAAATAAAATTTCCTTAATGTATTTAAGCAGTATTAGAGAAATTCAGTTTCTTACGTACAACCATTTGAATTATAGGATACCGTTTCAACTAAAAAAAAGTTTGTACATGGGGTTCCTCCCAATTTTAATTTCAAGAGCACTGAAGCTACCTGTAAATATTTCTACAAAGTTGTAGCTCAGCTGCAAATTGGCGCGATATTAGTGGAATAGCGGCCTAGAACATTCTTAATCTGCGGCTGCATAATGTCCTAACATAATGTGGCATGGCAAATAAAGCTTATTTTAACAGGAAGAAAGTTTTTATAAAAATAATAGTTACCATTGTTAATGACACTTGAACAATAGCTGAAAAGTAGATGCGATACTAAATAAGGCCAAATAACTGTTCTAAAGCCTTTTTATATATAAAAGTACATAATTGATATTTTTGCAAATTGTAATTAATATAAAAAAGTTAATTCCAGGAAATGTACAATTAATAATTCTATTTCTAACAGTAGGTCCAATTCATAAAAAATATAAATATTTGTCATAGCAAAAACTTTTCTATAACTAGGGTCGGTCCGTCCGTAACGTTTAGCTCACTTCGTTAATTTATACATGTTAGAATTGTCCTATTGATTTCAAACTTTACAACAATCTACATATTTGTTTGATATGATTTGATTATCAAATTTATCAGGTTTTTGTAATAATGATTTATAGGACAAAAGGTACCATTTTGCAAAAAAAGTTATGTACAACTTTGTTTAGACATACAGATTAATGTTCTATTTATAAAGTTCTGACACTGATACGAGTCTTATTGTTCATTAATTTTGTCATCCTTGTTTCTATTTCATTTTCTTTGTGTAGAAGATAGAAGGCAAAAAATTAAAAATAATTTACATTTCAAATCTGGTAATTATACACATAGGAGAATACATTTTTATGATATCACCATCATGGTGGTTCCAGATAGCCAACAATCCTGGCAGGACAATCCAGGTAAAAGCAAAGAACTATATACTTCAACAAAGCTATGTCAGGATAATACAACATAAAAAAAGATGTCAAAGGTGATTTCAGGTTCCAGATATTTCATATCATATTAAATAAAAAGCTTTTCTCTGTAGCAAAGGATCCTGCTAACCACGATATGGTCCTCCTTTACAGTAACAATTCTCAGAGGTACAGGGAAGGTTTTAGGCTATTTTATTTTTATAAAAGTTTTTGTATGATTTTATGCTATTTTTCTGCCCTTTCATGTACCTTCGAGTATAGAGCTCCTAAATTCTAGGATTGCAGCCGCTAGTAATAAATAAGATGATACTTTTGTAAATTTTTTAAAAAACATATAGTTGTTTAAAGAATCGTATCATAACCCGCATAATAATTCCTATAGTGTATAATATCTATGTCTACATATCTGAGCTAACCTATAATTCGGTCTGTCTGTCCGTTCGGCAGGAATAGCTAACTAACAGACAATATAATTAAAGACTTGCCTATCAACAACCAACCAAATTGACCAATTTGTTTAAACGTTGTTAAAACGTTCAAACACTTAACTGAATGATCCAACCAATCTATTCACTAAAGTCCCCAAAGTTGTTAAGCCAACAAATAAGGAAACGTCATTATAAAGCTTTTGGGGCTAGTGTAATAAACAGCCATGTCAACTATCTCTATCTGCCAAATTGAAAATTATTTACGCTAATATTGCCACAGTTTTTGTGTAATATTATAAAATGTCCTCCATGATAATTTGTCTGTCTAACTGTCAAACAAACGCCATGCAAAAAATCATAATTAACATGTAAATAAAAAATAACATAAATAATGATCTATAATTTGCTAATTATAAATCAATGTTGCAAGTTGTATTCTTTTATTCATATACAGAAAATAGTTTTAATTTTGTGCATTTTAGAATCAATTTACTGATTTCAAATTTTACATAAATATTTCTGTAATATTTTCGGCCTATGGGGGCTACCAAAACTGGTTATATAAAGGGTGTTTAAAAAAAAACAATCGCCTCCCTCTTTTCAATATAAACCCTACAGTTTTGGTCAAAAACTAACAAAAAATGACCCGCTTCATGTCCAAGCAATGGCAATGATATAACACTATTGATTTTGATTTCTAATCATTTCTCCTGAGCACTACAGCTCGATTCCTAGCCCCTATGGAGAATTTTTCTTACATGGAGATTAAAAATCAACAAATCATCTTAAATACTAGAAATCTTCTAGTTAAACCCCATAATGTTCAGAGTTTTTGATGGGGCATGTAAAGACCTTTCTATAGACACCTTAACCAGGTTTCTATCTCAATCCTAGCCAATTTGGCATAAAAAAGACAGACCCATAAAACATTGACACATGACGGGTCCCTCTAGTTCTTAATGTTTGACAGATCTTTCTTTTTGATGCCAAAATGGCTAAGATTGTGGCAGAAACCTGCTTAAGGTGTCTATAGAAATATCTTGACATGCCCCATCAAAAATTTTAAACATAATGGGGTGTATCTACAAGATTTTAAGTACTTAAGACGGTTTGTTCTTTTTTTTAAAGACAAAGCTGCCATGTCTCAATGTTTGATGGGTCTGTTTTTTTTTATGCCAAATTGGCAAGGATTGAGGTAGAAATCTGTTTAAGGCGTCTATAGAAAGGTCTTTATATGCCCAATCAAAAATTCTGAACATTATTGGGTCTATCTACAAGATTTGAAGTACTTTAGACAGTAAGAGATATAAGTTTTCCGGAATTTTAATGTAGGGAGTAGATTTGAAATCTGCATCAAATTTTAAGGATTTTTTATAAAATTCGTTTTTTGTATAATTCTTTATCTAAAAGCGAAAATACATTTTAAGTTAATTAATTTTGACCAATAGGATAGTTGGATTTTAAACTACCTGCGCTCTAATTGGTTGAATGATGTACGACATCCAATCAGAGCGCAGATTTTTTAAATCCACCAATCACGGATGCCAAAATTAATTAACTTAATTTGTATTTCAGCTTTTAGATAAAGAATTATACAAAAAATGAATTTTATAAAAAATCCTTAAAATTTGATGCAGATTTTAAATCTACTCCCTACATTAAAATTCCGGAAAACTTATATCTCTTATTAGACAGTTTATACTTTTTTTAAAAAGACAAAACTATCTTAATTTGTAATAAAATATGCCCTCTCCATGTAAGGAAATATTTTCCACAGGGGCTAGGAATCGAGCTGTAGTGCTCAGGAGAGGTGAGTAGAAATCAAAATCAATAGTGTTATCTCATTGTCATTGCTTGGACATGAATTGGGTCATTTTTTGTTAGTTTTTAACTAAAACTGTAGGGTTTATATTGAAAAGAGTGAGGCGATTGGTTTTTTTTAAACACCCTTTATATTAGTTTTCGTTTAACTTAGCTTAGCTAACAAGTGTTTCAATTGGACCAAACCTATTGTTGAATCTAATTATTTAGGTTGGTTTAAATCAAAAACGTATTTTTTCGCACTCTTTGGTAAGTATACTTGCAGCTTTGGGTTGCAAAATGGTCTAATTCTAAAAAAAACCTGCAAACACAATACCTTTAAAGAAAGAGAAATTGAAACATTTTTATGAATTGAAATGACCAAAAGGGTGTACGTTTTATGCTAACTTGTCTTACCTACTGTATTGCCTCAATAGTTCCTGAATAGGATCACGAAACCTTACTTTTTATTACAAAAAAATTGCTTTTACAGTTAAATATTAATTTGCATGTTTTAGTTTACAGGAAAAGTTATATTTAACATTGAAATGGGATTAAACAAGGATGATAGCATTCAAAAAGGCTACGCTTGACACATTTATGGCAAAGAACAACAAACTTAATCTGCTAATAAAGAGTGAATTTTACATTGAAAAGAACTAAACAGAATTTTAGATAAGTACAGCCATATATTTAACTTAATTTAAGGACCGTAAACTAGACTGGCTAAGCCAAATCGTTGCCAAATCGTCTGAGTCGAATACTAATTTAAAAAAAGAAATACATAAAAGTAATTTTTTCAAATAAATTTACTTAAGCTTATTGTTATAGGAATCATCATGTAAAATTTGAAATACACAGGTAATTTTTGATATTTTCATATGACGCGCGATGTGATAAATGTATAAAATCTTCGAGCTTTATAAAGTACATTAAAAGGATTAACTGTTTATATGTCTGTACTTTTTTAAACATTTCCGAAAATGATAATTTAATAAAATTTATTAGCATAAATAAGGATTAAAAAGATAATAATTTACATTTATTTATTTAACCCTACTGTTGATGGGGAGTAGGAAAAGAGGGAATTAGCTCCTCCTCTCAATTTTTTATGTTTTAGAATTATGTTTCATCGGTGTTGGTTATAATGTCAATATACATATTAGGAATATGGTACGTTGATAATATGTTAGTTTCAAAGTGTACCATGTATTCTATCTAATAATTCTATTAACTATAATACAAAGTAGCTTGATGTCTGCCCTACTGTCCGTCCGTCCGTCCGTCTGAAGCTTAAGATCTCGGTAACCACTGAATCGATCGGATTCTACTCTTCAGGGAATATACCTACTGGTCCTGTGGTGGTTTTAGGCTATTGGGACACCCCCAACCCCCCCAAAAACAAAAAAATCCCTCCACCATTTTTTTTGTAGGAGATATCCTTGGTCCTTTTTTTTGCAAAAGATTTCCTTGGTCCTTCTAATTATTTTTTTTACGAATTTCACCTTAACTTTTTTTATCATCTCTTGGGGCAAAGCCTCTAGAGGCTAGGGGCGAAGCCGCTAGTAATATATATTGTAACTAGAGCCTGCGCTCCTAGCATATATTATCTTTATTTCAGAGGAGCCAAGAGGGTCTAGAAATATAGCTAAAACCATCCAAAGACTTCAATCTGAAAAAATCATACAAAGCTTACCAAAGAGAACCAAAACGGTTCAGTAATTATTGAGATAGTTTGGTCAGACAATAAATAAAAGCAATGACGGCCACACTTACGGACCAAGTAAGTTGTAAACTGGATTTTCTTTAGTACTAAGTTTCTTCACAAAAGTTGGCAGTCTATCTCAAATAACAGGTAGATCATACTTTCCCTGAGCGTTACGGATTGGGGAACGGATAAAATTAATCATAGAGTAGCTTTGCTGATAAAATCTTATTAATTTTGGATTAATAATCACTGTTACTAATGTTTTTGATATTGTTTATCTCTTGTTACTGAGAATAATAATGTGTAGGTGTTTAGTGTAAGTAGATGGGCAATCAATTCCGTCAATTGTCACATCCTAAAAATATGTTTATATATACAATATTTGCTTAAAGATGTATATAAGTATCTTGTTGCATAATATTCCTGGGTATTTCATATTTGTTATTTGTCAAGTTTTTCAGGTTGATTGGAGGGGCATATGACACCCCAACCTGGAAATAATTCCCCTAAATGTAAGAAGTGACGAACTTTCCTTATGAAGCTAATGGCGAAGATACCATAACCAAATAAATAAAAAGGTAAAAAATTGACCTGAGAAGATTGTGCTGTTGTAATAATGTGCAGCTATTAAGCATTATCAATGTAAAAACACCTTGCGGAAGTGAAGGAACACCTAGCAAGTACAGTAGTATGTAAAGTAATTACTTTATCACTTAGTTTAGTTTTCATCTTTATAGAACCAAGTGAACATCATCCAATTAGTAGCTTTGAAATATTTTAGAAGATTTGTTAAAATTACTTTTAATTTGGGAAAGCCTGGGCTATATTGGGGTTAATGAATGGTAAATGATATAGTTGAACTATTTGTAAGCTAAAAAATAAGGAGTTTTATTGAATCTTGATTGGGTTGAACAAACTTGCAGATAATTCGTGATAGTTTATTGTCTTATCCATTAAGATCCCTAGATAATTAGTATACCTATCTTAAATAGGCAAACCCTCAAAATTTCAGTGAACCACACAGTCACACACACACACTTTATGTTTCTAAAAAAGGTTAGGTTAGGTTGAGAAGGAGATTAAAGAGCCAGGCATGATTAAAACTCCAATGTAGTCCCTTTTTTGGGGGGAAAATTTAAATATTAAATCGGTTGATTGGTATTTTTTGCCTTTTACTTATTATGTATTAGTTCTCAAAATTAATGATTATTTTCAAGGCAAAATATTGTACAATAACTTGCAAACATAAATCACTGCAAAATTAATAAAACACATTTTATAGAAATTCTTAATAAGCAATAAATTGTTTCTCTTTGTTTTGATAATTAATATTAATATCTGCCAAGCATTGAAACCAATAAGCATATCTTTATTCAATTAATTATTGAAATTACCCCTACGAGCAGCGCAACAATAACAAGACTATTTATTTACGATTTGAATTTCTCAATTCCCCACCAAAATGAACCAATCGCGTGTGTCATTGATAAAAAACTAGTCTATTAAATCCTTTTTAGTGCTTGTAAGAAGCGTGAGAGAAACGCGAATTTAGCGACTCTTATTCAAAATAGTCGGCTGATGTGTTGTGAACATTACCTATACTGATAAGCATTTGCTTTTAAATTATAGGTCTGTCAGTCTGTCGTTAATATAAAAGACATAAGAACATTATACCCTTAATTGTCCTTCATCGTGAAATATCATATATATAATTTTAAAAATTTGTAAAATATTTTAATTACATAAATTTAAACCTCAAATGGGACCCCAGTTTTTCCCAATAACAAATGTGTATAATTTATCTAACTGTTTGAGTTTAGTATTATTACATTGATTTTTCTCGTTATTGTGGTTTCTAAACTCATTGGTCTTCATTTTTTTTTCATTTTTGCGAAAATAATAAAAAAAAACAAGGATGACAACATACCTAGAAGAGAGGCTCAACAAGCAGACGCACAAAAGAAACAAAATATTATTTTGAAAATCAAATTAAAATTTTGATGTAATTGTACATATATTGAATAAAAGCAAAAATATATAGATTACCTATATTTATCTAAAACGCAACATGTTAAAAATGAAAATTTTGGTTGAAGTTTGAAATCAATTAAAATTTTAACAAGCTTCAACCAACAATATTAGCTGTCCTTTACAGAGGGACGGACTGACCCTTGTTGTAGGAAAGCCTAAATTTTATTAATACAATTATTAGTAGCTCAACAAGGATGACAACATCCATAAAAGCGAAGCACTGAAACGGTAGGACAAATGGACATTAACACTTGTATAGTGTCAGAACTGAATAATAATAATATAAATGTATAGGAATCAAAGCAAAATTGTAAGTAAATTTGTTGAAAAACTGCTTGATTCAGGATAATGTTTATGGACATACTTACATTTTTAAGACTTGATTATAGAGTTGCTTCACTTATTACATTATACTTTGTTGTCCCAGGAATCAATATACCAAAAATCAGATCAATCGGATGATTAGATCACATAAAAATTTGTTGTTAAAAAAGTAAAAAATCAACATGGTTAAAATGGACGTACGGACATTTTGGTGATGATTATAGAGTTGTTACGCTTTCTAAATCGTAGCCAACTATTAAAGGAATCACCATGCAAAATTTGAAATCGATAGGACAATTCTAACATGCCTAAATTATCGAAAAGAGCTATCCGTTACGGACGGACGGACCGACTCTAATTATAGAAAACCTTCGCTTTTAACAATAGCAAAACTCGTGTTTGATCGTATTTGACATAAGAAATGTACATGATTTAATTACAATTAATTTACAATTAAACTACCCTAGTAGTTTTTAAATCTGACAAGTAGTGACAAAACCTTGTCTAATCTGAGTTTTGACAGGTTTTCCTCAGGTTTTAATCTGCCCGCCCCTCATCAATCAACTCTGACATTTGATTACATTTCGTCAGATTGTAATCTGACGAAACCTGTGTTTTTGCGCAAAAAGGTACTAAAACTCAGATTACTCAGGATTTGCCGCCAAATTTTTAATCTGTCAGGGGAGATTTCAGATTATAATCTGACGAATCTGACTCAATGTGAGCAAAGTTCAGGTGATTAAGATCGTAATCTGTGATTAAATTGACCCTCAAAATTTGCCCAGTTAATCCTTTATCTGACATTTGATGACAAACAGTCATACTCTAATCTGACAATTGATGACAAACAGTCATACTCTAACCTGACTTTTGATGACAAACAGTCATACTCTAATCTGTCAATTGATGACAAACAGTCATACTCTAACCTGACTTTTGATGACAAACAATCATATTCTAATCTGGCATTTTATGACAAATGGTCATACTCCTAACTGACTTTTAGTGACAAACAGTCATACTCTAATCTGACATATGATGACAAACAGTCATACTCTAATCTGACATTTGCAGACAAACAGTCATACTCTAATCTGACATTTGCAGACAAACAGTCATACTCTTATCTGACATTTGATGACAAACAGTCATACTCTAATCTGACATTTGATGGCAAACAGTCATACTCTAATCTGACATTTGATGACAAACAGTCATACTCTTATCTGACATTTGATGACAAATAGTCATACTCTAATCTGACTTTTATTGACAAAAATTCATACTCTAATCTGACATTTGATGACAAACAGTCATACTCTTATCTGACATTTGATGACAAATAGTCATACTCTAATCTGACTTTTATTGACAAAAAGTCATACTCTAATCTGACATTTGATGACAAACAGTCATACTGTAATCTGACATTTGATGACAAACAGTCATACTGTAATCTGACATTTGATGACAAACAGTCATACTCTAATCTGATATTTGATGACAAACAGTCATACTCTAATCTGACATTTGATGACAAACAGTCATACTCTAATCTGACATTTGATGACAAATGGTCATACTCCTAAATGACTTTTAGTGACAAACAGTCATACTCTAATCTGACATTTGATGACAACAGTCATACTCTAATCTGACATTTGATGACAAATGGTCATACTCCTATCTGACTTTTAGTGACAAACAGTCATACTCTAATCTGACATTTGATGACAAACTGTCATACTCTAATCTGACATTTGATGACAAATGGTCATACTCCTAACTGACTTTTAGTGACAAACAGTCATACTCTAATCTGACATTTGATGACAAACAGTCATACTCTAATCTGACATTTGATGACAAACTGTCATACTCTAATCTGACATTTGATGACAAATGGTCATACTCCTAACTGACTTTTAGTGACAAACAGTCATACTCTAATCTGACATTTGATGACAAACAGTCATACTCTAATCTGACATTTGATGACAAACAGTCATACTCTAAACTGACATTTGATGACAAACAGTCATACTCTAATCTGACATTTGATGACAAACAGTCATACTCTAATCTGAATTTTAATGACAAACGGTCATACTCTAAACTGACTTTTAGTGACAAACAGTCATACTCTAAAATGACTTTTAGTGACAAACAGTCAGGTTAGAGTATGACTGTTTGTTACTAAATCTCAGATTATTAAAAGACAGGTTAGAATATGACAGTTATGTCATTAAAATTCATACTCTAATCTGACTAGTAATGATAAATAGTCATACTCTTTATAAAAATAATGATTGCAATAAATTCTACAAAATATAATATTAGTTACACAATATATATAATAACTATAAAATTAAGTGATGGAACTCTTCAAAAGATTCTTGTTGTTCTAGTTGTGCAAATGGGTCAACAGAAGTAACTATCATAAAAGATTTTTTATGGGACAATCTTTTAATTAAGTTATTCTATTGAAAATTGTCAAAATTTTCTCTTTCTTGGTTTCTCATTTCTTTGTTTGTGTGTTAACTGCATCAAAAATAGTTCATCAATAATTTAAAAATGAATTTTAATGTAGTTTTATGATTTTCAAAACCACTTCAACAACAGACTAAAAAAATTATCAACAACCTGACATTGAAGTGATTCTAAAATTTTGTGGTAAATTATTTTTTGGCAATAGAAAAACTAATTAGACATGATTACATATCATCAAATAATATCTAAAGGGATAGTTGCATGAAGTGCATTTAAAAAGCTTGATGGCAAGCATAAGTTATAAAAATACCATCAAACATGAATAATTTTGTATTAAAATGAATAACAATCAATGAGGCACCACCCAAATACTGTTTTGTGAAAGCAGGACAGTCATTTATGTTGAATATATCCAAAAAATGTGAGTTTCAAATCTTGATATATTTAAAACTACCTGGTAGAAAATTGAAATTATTTCAAATACATGTCCTATAAATGAACTATTGAACATAAAAAATATGCAGTTCACAAAATTCAAGTTTAAATGCAATTTGAGCAACTACCCCTTTGATGCAAAAAATAAGGAAAAATTAAATACTATTAATAAGATATCTATGAATATTTAATTTAAACATTAACTAAACAATTTATTAAACTAAATAATAATAATATATCAGAAAAAAGAAAACTAACCAACACCAATATTTTTTTGTTAATGTAGATAAGATCAAGATTTATATAGTTTCTATATTTTTTTAATGCCCCCCCCTCCCCATCATGTTTTTTCTCTCTCATTTTGAATGTTAGACTTACAAAATTAATATTAAAATTGCACAAATATGCAACCTTAAATATAACTTTTTTTGATCCATCAATCCTGGCTGCCACCAATTTTTTTTGCTCCAAACACAAAGTAATATTAAAAATAAGCTTACCAAAATCTTTTTTTAAAGGCCTAAGTATAATCTGTACTGCTAACTTTAATTGTACATGTGTGTCTATCTGTCTTTATTTCTGTATGTTGGTCTGTCTGTCTGTTTGTACATATGTCTGTCTATTTGTCTGTCAGTTTGTCTTTCCATCTGACTATTTATCCTAGTTTCTATCTTTATTGTATTTTATTCTTGTTTTCAGTATGAACTAAATTTTGTTAAGGATAAGACAATAGACAATAAATTGGTTAAAGGAACCTTGCAAGTAATACAAAGCTTTAAATGCAGAAAGACTGCAACAAGTAGACCCAGTACCCCAAACAAAAAAGTTCTAGGCATTTCAAAATTACATTTTATCTTTAATAAAAATTTTGAAAGATTTTCATTGGTTATAAAAGAAATTACAATATTAAATTGTGTTGCCTATACACAAAAAAATAACCTCATCTTTGTCAGAACTTAGGTTGCCGGTAACTGATAACTTTTTTACAATAAAAACACCACTTTTCATAGTCAAAATCTCTGGAAAAAAATTTGGTTAAATTTGCACTTATAAGCATAAAATTGTAATGGAAACAAATGAAACTATAATATAAGCTGAGCTGTGATTGGTCATGGAGCTGATTCAGCCTTCTGATTGGCTGGAAATTCTACAGTACTCTCAGTATGATGTAAGTTAAACTTAATTTTTTTAATGATTTTGACTATAAAAATGGGTATTTTTTAAAAAATATAATTAGTTACTGGCAACCTAAATTTATGACAAAAATAAGCTTATAATTTTGTTTCTAGGCTATGTAGTTTAATTTAAAAGTTTTTAACATGAGCATTGTAAATCTTTCAAAATTTTCATTGTACATAAATATCATTTTAAAATGACTACAACTTATTTATTATTGAAGCTAAAGGCTTCAAATTTGGGGTAATGGATCTATGTGTGGCAGTCTTTTTGCAGTTAGATAGGTGTATTTCTTGCACAGTTCCTTTAAGCACATCAATTACATCTGAACAATAAGCCGCTTTGTAGGTGAGTATTCTAGCAAAAGGTTTTGATGCTGTTGGAATGTAAAACCCAATCAATGATTTTAAAGAAGATCCTAAGATTTTAAGCCAACAAAGTAGATATTATGAAACCACTATAATTTCCAGTCTACTCTCTCTGTGGTTTATTCAAATCTCCATTTAATTGTAAATAGACAGAGAAAAAAACTTAATATTTGGGGAGAGAGGGGACATTTGACTGTAAATTACACTTTTACACTAGGTTGTGTAGCCAATATGGTTCTACTTTGCAGTGAAGAGTTATAGGTCTAGGGAAGAATTTTAAATATTTGGGAGTAGGGTATCTACACACTTCAAATAAAAAACGACTCCCCCCCCCCCAAAAAAAAAAAAAAATAAATAATTCTTAGAGTCTTCTATGGGCAAGTTCCTAGTTCTTAAATTAAAGTAAAAGTATCTCTGACTGTGTATCTTAAAATCTGTCTGTTACCGGGTAGATTCTCAGAGTGTTTATACCTAATTTTGGGGAGGGTACCAACACTCTCCCAAAAGAAATAGCCAACAGAAAAAAATAACTCCCCCTCCCTCCCCCGCTCCAACTCCCGCTGTTATCTAGTGGGATAGCTGCTAGTATATTGTTATTGCAGAAAGACAGAATAATTTAACTAGTATTGATCCAATACTGTATTCTTTGATTTCACGAAGTTTAAGGTATTTTTTCAGGGATAAGACAATGGCCAAAAAATTTATGTACATAAGTCCCAAATGTTGATAAACAAAATTACCCCTTCTGTAGATTATAATTAGTGGTTAAATCATTTGGACACAGACATTTAATAAACCAAACAATTAAAATTTAATAAAAGTCCCTAAAGTTGTTGTGCCAATGAATGAGAAAATGTTATTATAAAACTTTGGGGACTAGTGTAATAAACAGTTATAATCCCCTCCTACCCTTGTATGTATCTCAGAAAGTTTTAACAGGAATTCAAGGAATAGATCAATGACATTACATTTATTCAAATCCCCAATGATGATAAACAAGATAAACTACCGGAGAATAAGTTAATTGGTTGAAAAATTTTAAATGTACTAGTTTAGAAAAAAAATCCAAATTCAAGTGTTTGAGCCAACGGAAGAAAACTTTGGGTACCAGCATAATTTAAAGCCCAATGCCCTTCCCTGTCTGTCATAAAAGTTTAAATGTTATACATTTCTTTTCTAATTTTTGTAAATTTGTTAGTTTTATTTCTTGTTTCTCTATCCCTGTATCCCTAATGAAATAAGGAAACAAGGATGACAACATACACAAACACGAAGCTCCAAAGCATTAATTCAAACATTAATATTTGTACTAATCAATACAAAATAAAATGGTTTAAGAGGATGTGTGGTCGTTTATAGTGTTGCTTCGCTTTCCCAGAATAAAGTTTAAAATGAACAGAACATTTTAAAATGTCTACAGTAACAATAGAATTGAATCATTACGTACGGACATACAGACCCTAATTATATATAAGTTTTACTTGTGACGAGAAAACATGGTTGGCAACATACAGTAGCAAAGCTCCAAAGGTGACAGAACAACCAAATATTAAAAGTAGAATCTAAAACAAATTAAAAAAAAGGGGTATAGTCCCTTTCGTTGCAACGCCTCTTAAGGGGCGTTTCGTCGTATTTTCACAGTAGATTTTCTCCTATCTCTAGTCCCTGCGGGGGGTTCTAACCCTGCTTGGCAATCACCTAACCGAACCTAACATAACCTAAAATGACATATAAAAAGCTACTGTGAAAAACGACAAAACGCCCCTTAAGTGGCGTTGCCACGAAAGAGACTATACCCAAAAACAGTGGCTGTAGCCAGGTAGGGAGAGGACATTGGGCTGTTTACTACTTAAGTCCCCAAAGTCTTATTATTACGTTTTCTTATTCGTTGACTTTATAACTTTGGGGACTTGAATTTGATTGGTTGGTTCAGAAAGTTGAGTGTCCAAACATTTCAACCTTTAATTGATATCTACAGAAGGGGTAATTATGTGTCCATCATTGGGTATGTCAATTTATTGGCCATTGACTTATCCTTTATGATCCCTAAGTAGTAGCATAGCTTTGCATTAGCAACAATTGTGTAATTTTTTCTGTAATCCAGGTCAGTCTGTCCGTATGTACATTGTATACGGATAGCTGGTTTCATTAATTTAAAAATGTTATAATTGTCCTATTGATTTTAAACTTTTCATGATGATTCCTAACAGTAAAATACGATCCAAGATGTTCTATTATTTTGACAGAATTTGTACAAAAAATGTTGAACATTCAATGCGTTTTTACTCTATAAAAGTGCATGTTTGTCATTCTTGTCCAAAGCAAAGCTACTGTTATCATGCCGTAAATTTGTTTACTGGAAGGTTTCAAGTAAGGGTGTGTAAACTTTTTAAAAGGGGAGGGGGAATACCCAGTTTGAAAATTTAGACTGCGCAACAATAATAACAAGAATGGCAACATCCATAAGAAACGACGCACAAAACTTTATAATTATAGAAAGGATGGGCAGCTGATAAAAAAAGAAAAAATATGTATGAAATAAATTTAAGTAACCAATATTTGTGTCTTGTGTTTGCTGTCATGCATTGCCTGAATAGAGTTATGGACGGACTGATGTACAAAGAGATAGAACCTAGTAATGGTGTCTAACTTTTTATCTTTGTGGCGTAACAAAAATCGAAGGACGAGAGGAAAGGTGGGAAAAGAACCCCATAAAAAAAGAGATTGATTTTTGTTACGTCACAAAGATAAAAAGTTAGACACTATTACTAAGTTCAAAGAGATTAGCTTTGCTACAAAATAGAAATGTCAAAAAGTTCAAATTATTAATATCCCTATTAAAACTGTTTCTCCTTTCAATTTCAATGTATTATGTTGTTGACTATATAGCTTTTAAAATGATACTCTGGGCTGACATATTATCGACAATCTATTTTTCAGGGATGCTAGATTAATTTTAAAAACTTATAACATTAATCCAGGAATCATAAGGGATAAGACAATTGACAGAATATTGATAAACGCAACGCCCCTAATGATGATAAATAAACACAGTTCGGGGAATGAGGGGCAATAGGACTGTTAATTACACAAGTAAACAAAGTTTTAAAATCACCTTTGCTCGTTAGATTACAAACTTTGGGTACTATTATTAAATATGGATTGGTTAATTCTTTGAAATGTTTCAACTGATAATTTTAATCTACAGAAATGGTTATTTGGTTTATCAATTAATTGTGTTTGTCTTGTCCCTTAAGATCCCTGACACTTTCCCCTTCTGAAGAATAAAATCATTGATAAAAAATTTGGGACAAAGCAATCAAAACCAAAAATCAATAAAGGTTTTTAACCCAACAACTACGATAACGTGGTTATAAAACTTTAGGTACTAGTGTAATTTACAGTCCAATGGTCCCTCCCTCTCTATGTGATGCTAAAAAAAATACATATATAAAACGTTTTAAGTAATAAAGCCTAACAAACAGCAACCCATTACAACTATATCCAATTGTACCACCATTGTCTAAAAGTCGCAGCTATGCATGGTAGTTGCGCCTGTAAATGGGCCAAGGCATACCCCATACCTTCACTATTCGTATCATGTTTCCGACATAGCAGCAAAAGGTATTATTTTTAACGTCTCTATAACGCAGTATGACCAGACTCGAACCCTACACCTCCCTGGCAGCAAGCAGGCTCGGTTATTAATATAATTAAAATGGGTCTCTTTTTGCTGCGCTAATTGTGATCATAATTTTACTTGATTAATATAAAATTGTTAGCTGTTTATTTTAAAAAGCGAAGCTTTTCTATAATTAGGGTCGGTCCGTCCGTCCAAGATATATAGCTTTTAATCGTTAATTTAGGCATGTTAGAGTTGTCCTATCGATTTCAAATTTTGCATGATGATTCCTGTAGTAGTTAGGTACGATTTAGAAACCGTTGCAACTCTATAATCATTACCAGAATGTCCGTACGTCCATTTTAAACATGTTGATTTTTCTACTTTAAAAAAAATTCCTGGGAGAACAAAGAACAATAGTATAAGCGAATCAACTCTATAATCAAGTCCTAAAAATGTAAGTATGTTCATAAACATTATCCTGTATCAAGCAGTTTTCCAACAAATTTACTTAAATTTTGCTTCGACTCTTTTGATACTTTTATATTCCGATTATTCAGTTCAGACACTAATGTTCGTTTGTCCTAACGTTTCAGTGCTTCGCTTTTATGGATGTTTTCATCCTTGTTCTGCACTATTTTAAAGAGAGAGAGAGGGGACAATGAGCTGTTTAATACACTAGTCCCCAATTTTTTATAATAACGTTTTCTTATTCGTTGGCTTAACAACTTTGGGGACTTTAAATGAATTTTGATTGGTTGATTTATTAAATTATCAAAACGTTTCAACCACTAATGATAATCTACAGATGGGGTAATTTTGTGTATTACCATTTGGGATGTACATCAATTTATTGGCCAGTGTCTTTTCCCTTAAGATCCCTGATTATTTCAGGACATAATACAAGGACGTCCAAGCTTAATTTTTTGGGAGGGGGGTTAAAATGAGGCCCTTTGAAGGTCAGGGGGGATGAAGTTGGGATCTAATGTACTTTAATCAAAAGAAAAGCTATACTACTCATAGATACATTGTTCATGTTAATAAATGTAGAGATAGATTAAATTATATCTGCGCTACTTTAATTTTTTCTAAAATAAGGTGTAAATGTTGTCCTTGTTAAATGCGTGTGTGTGGTTTATTTACATAACAAATCTAAGTGGAGTAGGGATAGATAAACGAAAAAACAATGATATGCAGTAAAGTGTAAGTATTTGTGTTTTATGTTTCTCTATTAATTACTTGACACTTAATATACTAGCGGCTGCATCCCTAACATTTAGGAGCTTTGTATTTGAAGGGGTAGGGAGGAAACAAAATATCATAAAACCATCCTAAAAAGTAAAACCAATGTGAAGATTTTCTAAAATAAAGAACTCAATCGGTTCGGTAGCTTTCAAAATCTTGAGTTACAAACAAACAAAAACCTTACTACTATATTTAATAGGACAAGCTCGAATAGCTTTATGTCGCGCACTTTATATAGCAGCATAAACCATTTTTAACATCTCTAGTTATAGCACGCAATAGGCCAAGATTCCAATATTCCCGGCAATTGTCATATAATTATTGAAAATTCAACTTTTAGTTTTTAGAATATTAGTCTCTGTGAAAATAAATATAAACAATAATCCATATAGTCAATTGGTCAAAAATAAAGCTAAAACCTAACCTAAGATTAAAAAACAAAACAGGTTTAAAATGATTGTTTTTTTTAATTCATTACATTTAAACTTAACTTAGATAAAGTTTGTGAATATGTGCAGACACATTTAAAGATAAATCAACCTTAGAACTAATTTTTTTTAAGGAAGGTGGTATTCCTAAAAAATGTTTTTATGTAATTTAATGTAAAATATTAGATATATTTTGTTTCCAATGTTTGAATATTCAAATAGTACACAAATAATTAGATTTATATCCCCTTTCCATTACTTTATTTCTTTTAACCAAACCCAAGCCATATATTTTGACTCCGCCCATTTCCTTCCTTACAACCAAATCGTTTTCAACAACATTATATGCACGGATTTTACATTACATGAAAGAAGAATTATTTACGGAATTATTCTTACCTCTCAGTCACTCCAAAAAGACCATGTTGACTTTTTTTGTTCTAGATATTTTGGACTCTTTGATTATAGGATTTAAGAATTATCATTAAACATTACTAAATAAACAATCCAAATTCAAACCTTTTATTTTCAGTATTTGAATCAAATTGTTTAAAAGCACTATTTAAATTAACATTATATCATAATTTGAACTTCTTTTTGGTTTCAATCAACTTATTATTTTTATACAAAACTCCCTATTGCTCTTCACTCACTCATTTTGTTAAATCACCATTACACATACACACATACTGTCGTAGTTCACACCGCGCCGGTCGGCCAAATACTGACTTCAAACGCTTCCCTTTTTAAACCCCTACCCCATTTATAAACAAACTAAGGTGTAATAGGGATAAATCTAATTAAACAAGAATGACATCCATCCAAAGCAAGTTAAATTTTAATTGAAAAGTCCTTGGTATAAAAAAGTGTCAATTATATGTTTGTATTTAAAATTGTCTGCAATTTGATGCTTTACATGATTTTACGTTATGTTCGAGAACCATTTCAAATCCATATTATAGAAAGGTTATTAAAACAAGTTTTGTTAGCCCCAAGGGAATAAAGTTCTTTGCCAACAAAACATGAGATAACATTTAAATATTCGTGGAAAATTTTCTGCAATAAAATGTTATACATGATTCTTCAGTATTCCGGTTCTAATCCAGCGGATATTAATTGGTTTCGAAGCCATACTGGAAATGTATTTATAAAGGTATAAAAAAAAGCTATTCCAAGATTATGTTTAGGGAGTTTTTATTGTTATTTTTTTTGTTAGTCCGAGCATTTGACCTTGAGTATAAAAACACTAGTGTTAGTCTTATTATTTTTCATTTCAATATCCGCGGAAAACTGTATTTAATACAAAGTGACAGGAACAAACATTATAAATATTTGTAAATACATTATATTCTCTAGTATTTGACAATAAGTTTGTTAGTAGCGAAGCGACTCTATAATTCGCTTTGTCTGTCCGTCCGAAGGTCTGTCTTTTCGTCCGTCCGTCGGTCCGTCTGTCTGTCCGTCCGTAACGCTATGGTGGAAACGAGTTTTTCTCGGCTCCTATTCAAAATAGACAGCTGAAATTTTTAGTGAAGATTCCCACTATATAAACCCATCTAATATTTACATTGTTTTGTCCATCTGTCTGTTATTTTGGGTGCTAGATCGATTCCTATATTTTTACGTTTTTGTGATTTTCTCTTTTCCTTTTCAGGATTGACAGCTGAAATTATCAGGGTTTGACACTGCTCTATATTAATTTTTTCCCGATATCCCTTCATAATTTTTAAGCTTAGCTACTTATGGATGTTATCACCCTTGTTAGTAGCGAAGCTACTCTATAATTCACTTTGTTAGTAGCGAAGCTACTATATAATTCGCTTTGTCTGTCCGTCCGTTCCGTCCATCCGTCTGTAAATCAATGACGCTATGGGGGAAACGTGATTTTCTCGGCTCCTAATTGAGATAGACAGCTGAAATTATTAGCAAAGATATGACATATGCGCATCTAATCTATACATTGTTTTGTCTGTCTGTCTATTAATTGGGGTGCTAGATCGTTTCCTAGATTTTTACGTTTTTGCAATTTTCTCAATTCCTGTTCAAGATGGAATTTTCAGGGATTAAATGAATTCAATTTTTACATATTTCCATCAAGTTTTATTAAGATGCCTTTATTGGTTGGGGTGCTAGATAGATTCCTAGATTTTTAGGTTTTCATAATTTTTTTTCAATCACTATACATGATAGACAGCTGAAGTTTTCATATTATTATTCATATTATTATTTTCATATTATTTTCATTTTATTATGATACCCTTTTTGGTTGGGGGTGCTAGATCGATTCCTAGTTTTTAAAGTTTTAAAGATAAACGGGTGGAATTTTAGTGATTAAATAAAAAAGTCATCATTCTACATATTTCGATCAAGTTTTATAAAGACTTACTATTGGTTGGGGTGCTAACACGAATTTTGATTTTAACGTTTTTCTTATTAACTGAATGCTTCAAAAAACCATCATACATTTTTAAAAGGTTTCATGATTTTTATTTTTGAAGTTTTTTTATAACATACTCTATACATCATTTTTCCCAGATGTCTACTCATAATTTTTGTGCTTTACTACTTATGGATGTTGCCATCCTTGTTTTATTAGTAGTATTTTATCTTTCTGAGCGAATAAGGAAAACAAAGATGACAACATCCATAAGTAGCAAAGCTCAAAAATGATGAAGGGATATCAGGAAAATTTGAATATAGAGTAGTGTCATACAATAAACATTAAACTTTATAAAATAGAAAATCATAAAACCTTTAAAATCATGCAACTGTGGTATCCCCTCCCTACTTTCCCTGGTTGTAGAGTCGCTTCGCTCTAAGCTAGGTCTGTCCCCAAATCCCTGTATAGAGGGGCGAAGCCATGCAAGTCCCTTCCCAAGGAATAAACTCATTTCTTTAATTGTGGCAAATTATTCTGATTATTTAACCATAACAATTAGTCTACGGCTGGCTCCCTCCATCCCTGCCAGGGCTGAAGGGAACTAATCCTGACTTGTATGTATATGCCTATTGTAATCTATATGTTTGATATAACTATCCCATTATCCATGTATTTGTGTTATTGATTGTTAGTAATTTTCTGACCGTTGTTGAATAAACACGCTCTGTAAATCTGCATTTTGTTTGGTGACATATAGAGAAGCAAAGCTTCTCTATATAACTAGTATCAACCTCTGTTCTCCACGGCTGTCGTGTTCGGACCCCAGCAGCTGCCAGCGGTTGGCGGCTACTACACAACCTTTAAATTCATGAAAATTAAAAATCTAGGAATCGATCTAGCACTGCAATTGATAAACAAATCTTAATGAAACTTGATGGAAAAATGTAGAATATGAGCATATTCAAACCCTGATAATTTCAGCCGTCAATCCTGAATAAGTTTACACTCTACATATTTCCAGCAAGTTTTATTAGGATATGTTAATTGGTTGGGGTGCTAAATTGATTCCTAGTTTTTTAAGTTTGCGTGATTTTCTTGACTCCTGTTCAAGATAAACGGCTGTAATTTTATGGATTAATTAAGTCAACATTCTACATATCTTTACTAAGTTTATAAAGACTTGCTATTGGTTTGATGCTAGATCTATTCTTAGATTTCACATTTTTCTTATTAGCTTTCTGCTTCAAAAGACCACTATACATTTATAAAAGGTTTTGTGATTTATTTTATTTAAGTTCTTTTATGACATACTCTATATTTTATTTTATCCATATATATAACCATAATTTTTTAGATTCCCTACTTATGGATGTTTGCATCCTTGTTGTTTAATATAACTGCGAATTTTTAAACTCCCTGATATAAATGATTGTTAAAATCCATTAGGTTATAAATGAAAAACTCACTGTATTTACAATTTGTTTTAAAATTCACTTTAATATGAAAGATTTTCAATCAAAGATACTAAAGAATCAAACAAAGATGCTAATGTTCTTGTAATGAAGCTTTCTATAAAAACTAGTGGACATGCCCATAGCATCTAGTGGCTCTGTATTTCAAGGAAAAGAGCTCAATTACAGACAAATAGCATGAAACCATTACTATACTTTAGTTTTGAAAGAAAACCATCTAGATTACCATCCCGGAACCGATGTGAAGCTTCTCCTCTACCCTCCTACTGTATGAATGAAGTGAACAATAAACAAGTTCTATGTTAGCAACCTAAATTTTCCCCTGTCATAATATTCACGTATATTCTACATGCGTTATCCTTAAATCATCTATATAAGGAAAGTTAATGTTTACATACCTAAATTTTAGACTTTATTGTACAAATGCTATGCTTATAACATTACACCCTATCATCCAAGGAAAAATTACTTTAAAAAGTGAATTAGACAATCCTATTATATCAAGTAATAATTTTTTGCAGCTTTTAATTTAGTTCTTAATTCTAGAGAAGCTTCATTTAGGTTTAGGCATGGCTGTAAGCTGTTCAATTTTTATTTCAAAGACTTTATGGTGTAAAAGTATTTTTCTGATCCTCTTTATCCTTCCCAATACTGAGAACCTAGATGCTAGGAGATCAACCGCTAGTTAAATCATTAAAAAAAATTTTTTTTAAATAATGCGGTTAAATGAATGTAATGTCATATATGACTTTTGGTAACAATGTGTCAGATATGGTGATTGCCCCAACTCTGACTCTATGTCATTAAATGTCATATCTGACTTTTGTTAACAATGTGTCAGATATGGTAATTGCCCCAACTCTGACTCTATGTCACTAAAAATCATATATGACATTTGGTAACTCTGACTCTATGTCACTAAATGTCATATCTGACTTTTAGCAACAATGTGTCAGATTAGGTAATTTTCTCAACTCTGACTCTATTTCACTAAATGTCATATCTGACTTTTGGCAATAATGTGTCAGATTAGGTAAATTCCCTAACTCTGACTATATGTCACTAAATGTCATATATGACTTTTAGTAACATTGTGTCAGATTAGGTAATTTCCCCAACTCTGACTCTATGTCACTAAATGTCATATATGACTTTTAGTGGTATTGTGTCAGATTAGGTAATTTTCTCAACTCTGACTCTATGTCACTAAATGTCATATATGACTTTTGGCAATAATGTGTCAGATTAGGTAATTTCCCCAACTCTGACTCTATGTCACTAAATGTCATATATGACTTTTAGTGATATTGTGTCAGATTAGGTAATTTTCTCAACTCTGACTCTATGTCACTAAATGTCATATATGACTTTTAGTGATATTGTGTCAGATTAGGTAATTTTCCCAACTCTGACTCTATTTCACTAAATGTCATATATGACTTTTGGCAATAATGTGTCAGATTAGGTAATTTCCCCAACTCTGACTCTATGTCACTAAATGTCAAATATGACTTTTAGTGATATTGTGTCAGATTAGGTAATTTCCCCAACTCTGACTCTATGTCACTAAATGTCATATATGACTTTTAGTGATATTGTGTCAGATTAGGTAATTTTCTCAACTCTGACTCTATTTCACTAAATGTCATATATGACTTTTGGCAATAATGTGTCAGATTAGGTAATTTCCTCAACTCTGACTCTATGTCACTAAATGTCATATATGACTTTTAGTAAAATTGTGTCAGATTAGGTAATTTCCCCAACTCTGACTCTATGCCACTAAATGTCATATATGACTTTTAGTGATATTGTGTCAGATTAGGTAATTTCCCCAACTCTGACTCTATGTCACTAAATGTCATATATGACTTTTAGTGATATTGTGTCAGATTAGGTAATTTTCCTAACTCTGACTCTATTTCACTAAATGTCATATATGACTTTTGGCAATAATGTGTCAGATTAGGTAATTTTCCCAACTCTGACTCTATGTCACTAAATGTCATATATGACTTTTAGTAACATTGTGTCAGATTAGGTAATTTCCCCAACTCTGACTCTATGTCACTAAATGTCATATATGACTTTTAGTGGTATTGTGTCAGATTAGGTAATTTTCTCAACTCTGACTCTATGTCACTAAATGTCATATATGACTTTTGGCAATAATGTGTCAGATTAGGTAATTTCCTCAACTCTGACTCTATGTCACTAAATGTCATATATAACTTTTAGTAACATTGTGTCAGATTAGGTAATTTTCTCAACTCTGACTCTATTTCACTAAATGTCATATATGACTTTTGGCAATAATGTGTCAGATTAGGTAATTTCCCCAACTCTGACTCTATGTCACTAAATGTCATATATGACTTTTAGTAACATTGTGTCAGATTAGGTAATTTCCCCAACTCTGACTCTATGTCACTAAATGTCATATATGACTTTTACTGATATTGTGTCAGATTAGGTAATTTCCCCAACTCTGACTCTATGTCACTAAATGTCATATATGACTTTTAGTGATATTGTGTCAGATTAGGTAATTTTCTCAACTCTGACTCTATTTCACTAAATGTCATATATGACTTTTGGCAATAATGTGTCAGATTAGGTAATTACCCCAACTCTGACTCTATGTCACTAAATGTCATATATGACTTTTGGTGATATTGTGTCAGATTTGTTTGCATTGCCAAAAATGAGAAAATAACCTGACATAATGTCACTAAATTTCAGATTGAAATCTGAACTTTGGTCAAATTTTGTCATATCTGAACTTTGGTAACAAAGAGTCATATTGAGACAGATTTAAATCTGAAATCTAGTGACTGTGGATTTCTAATCTGACCGAAAAGGGGTAAAAACTACTAGGGCTAGGTGTTATAGTCAACGTTCATTAAGTTAAAGAATTGAAGTTTTAACAAATTTTATACACATGTGTATTGAGTAGTTGGGCTTGCCTTTGGTACAAAATAGTTTCAAATTTCTAATATACAACACAATGTTTTTAAAAAAATAGTTATGTCCACAAGAAGCGTTGCAAAATTAAACCAATAAATGAAAAACAGCGTACTGTGATAGAGTTGGTAAAATAATATTAAACTATTTAAGCAGAAATGATGAAAATAAAAAAAAACAGTCATTGTACCGAAAAAGTTATATGCACTGTTCTTTGATGTGCATGCGTGCGGGCATAGTTTGAATCGAACTGGAGCGTTGTACTTCGTAAACAAGAAGGCTAGACATAGTGACACAAAGACGTAACATACTCTAGTTGTAGAAAAACTGCGCGACTAAAAATTATCAATTTAAAAAATAATAACAAGAATTTTGTAAGGATTTATAAATGCGTAACTTTCTCAAGCGTTAACACTTTTTTTTCATTTTCCTATTTTCATAAAATTGGACATGAAAACAACCTGCAAAAGAGACTTTGAAAATGCTCATTGAACATAGTGAGCAATTTTAATCGTCTATTACTTTTTTGTTATTGATCTGCTTTGTCTGTTGATTTTTAAATTTATTAAAGCACACATACGACGATTGCATAAGAAAACTTATAGGAAGAGCAGTCTGACCGCTCGTCCTCGCTTTTTAAGTAAAAGAGAGTCTAGTAAGAGAGTAAACACTTAATCCAACCAACACCCATTCTTAAGAAAAGCTACTACCTGTCTTTATATTAACTAAATATCTCTATAATTTTATATATTAATCTGTATTTGAGCTTACAATTCTTTTTTCATATTTAAGTTGTATAACATATGATTTCGTTACTGAACTACTTACTTGCTTATTTTTAATGTTATATTAGGGATGGAAGGAACGTTGGACTGTACATTATACTGGTACCCAAAGTTTTCAAAAACTTTCTGTCATTCAAAGTATTGAAAACTTTTGGATCTGAAATCTTAATTGTTTGGTACAAATTTGCAGTGTCTAAACTTTTTAACCAATAATTTTCATCTACTAAAGGTGAAATTTGTTTATCATAATTAGGGGTATATCCATTCAATTTAAAATACCTGGGTTTTTATATCATATTATTTTTGTTAAGTTTCTATAAAATTATTCAATCAATAATTATAATATTTATTCGATGGGTCTATTTTAAAGGAATCAGATTGCTTAATTTTTTCATAAGTTGCAGAAAAATGACAATTAAAGGTGCTACTAATTAGATAAATAAAAAAATAGCTAAATCTATATAGAACAAGGGCAATTATGTACAAAAGGATCAAATATGTTTGAAATTATAAACAAAATATACAACCAACCATTGAGAGAGAGTTAGAGTAAGGATAAAACGAAAATAGAAAGGAAATAAAAGAAAAAAAATAGGATATCCTGGTCAAAACATTTGAACAACTATATTTAACATTTAATGTCTTGAAGACAGAGAGGAAACTAAATGGATGGGCAGCTAGACAGGTAAAAGGGCGATATAACTTTTTCGCAACAGTATTTAGCTCGTCATATGCCATTAACACACAATTATTTTAATGTTAATTAGGGTTTGTATCAAAAATTGGACAACCACAGTGTTACACACAGAATAACAGATAGAACAATTTAATTTAGAGGAGTTTCGCTTCTGATAACATTGGATTTTGAATGTCGGAGATAGAGAGTAAAAAATACACATTTTTGTATCACTCTAAAACCAAGCGGCCAGAACAAGTATAAAGTGATCATTTATTATCTTTTTATCCATCCGTTTATCTGTCTATCCATCTATTAATATCTGTCTATGCATCCATTTGTTTATCTCCTTACTGATTTTCTTTATCGGTGATTAGTTTCTTTCTTACATTGTTTTGGATTAGTAGTCATTATTTGTTTAATATTTTAGTGAAAACATTTTGAAATTTTTAGAAATTTTACAACAGTTACAATCATATTCATAAGTAGTAAAGCTTAGTTTTTTTTATACAAATTTAGAAGTAAACTTGTGTAAATATAAATTCTTATAATAAAGTAACAGGATGTCATAGGTCCTGGAAAGGTTTATAACTATTTATGGGGAGGGTACCACCACCCTCCCAAGAGAAATCGGCCCTAAAAAAACATTCCCCCTAAAAAATTATTTTAGTTTTTCTTTTTAAATCTAAAATAAAAATTAGGTTATCAAATTCGACTCCCTCCTCCTCAAGTGTCCCTAGAGGCCTCTAGGAGCGTACTAAATCAAAGAAAACAATAGAGCAATGTCATTAATAAAAAAGTATTTCGAGAAATTTAATTTCATTCTTTTAATTCATTACTTTTTGTACTACACTTGAAAAAATGCACACAACTCTATACTTAGAATCAAATCAAAAGTCAAAAAGATTTGGAAGTAGTGCAAAGACAAGATAAGCGTAGTAAGTAGTGGACAAAATAGTGAAACAAAAATAACAAAAACATAATGAATAACAGAAAAAATTTTAACGTTCACAAATAAAAACCAATCCTTATAATAAAGTAACAAGGTTCAACTTCCCCCCTAGAGGCCTCTAGGGGCGTAGCCGCTTGTTGTAATATAACATATTAGGATAATAAATTAAACTTTCCTCTAATTATCATGTGTTCAAATTCAAATATTTTCAGCTGCTGGTTACGGCTACAAATATTGCATTCAGTAGCTACAGGTCCTCATTTATTGGTCAGTTCTATCATTCAGTAGGAGGGAAGGATATGGGGTAAAATGAGTGGATAGGGGTATCGCTGCAAGCATCACTTTATCATGAAAATCTAGTGCAACATACAAGAATAGTTATTTCTCGTATCGTATTATAAACGGCTTTCCGCGGATATAGAATGTACAATTATAAGATTAAAACTAGTCTTTTTAGCCCCGTGGTGCCGAAAACTGGATATAATACGATGCTAGACATAGTTTTTTCGTATTCATGAGAACCGGTTCCTATCCACCGGATTCAAATGAATACGAGAAATAATATATCAATTTATTTAGCTAGTAAAATTTGAAGAGGGGAAAGAATAGAAATTTTCCCGTCATTGATCTTTCCCTCCCAAAGTAACACGTGTATAAACGTTATATAACAATACAAATATTTGCTTTTGATAGATCACAACTGCCCCCTCCCTCATAAAAGCTCAATACGCCCTAACAAGCATTTTAAGACAAGAAAAAAACAAATTTTGATCTTTAACGTGAAAGCTTTTGATTATTTTGGTAATTGAATAGGAGAGCAACGAGAGGTTATACAAAAATACGCGTACTACAAAATAACAAAAAAAATGAAAGTTAGGTTGCCCTAAAAATAAAATCTAAAAAAAATTGGGGACAGAAGTAATTTTTTTCTAGGGTCAAATTTTCTTGGGAGGATTGAGGAACCCTCCTTAAGATAATCACAAACCTAACCTAAAGCTATAAGAAGGTTCACTTAAAGAAGTACTAGAAAGGCAATTGGAGGTTAACGAGATCCTTTTCTTCACACAGACAAACAAACACGGATAGAGCTGATTTAACTTTTAATAAACTGAAAAGACGAATTCATAGCTGACCCGGTTAAGATCAAGACTATTTTTGCTATTTAAATTATATTTTTGTAGCACCATTAAATTATAAAAGCTGAGCAAGGAGCAAAATATCATTTAAACTTCTGGGAAATTGGAGGAAAAAATATGCGCAAAAAATGTATTATTTGCACGAAAGCTAAAAAGGCATTTAAAAGTCATTTAGAATAAAATTGTGCAATTTTGGTTTAAATAACAGGGCTTGGCAGCCGCACAATTTGTGCATGACAGATTGCTAACAAAGGCTTGCGGCTTAATTGCGAATGTTTGCAGCTTAGTATAAGGGGAAACGACTGCAGCTTTAATATTGATTAAACAAAACTCTGACCTAAATATGTATATATATATTATATAGGTGAAAAGGGGGCACTAGGCTTAATTATAGAATAAAACTGGTAACTGCGTGTTAAGCTGTGGGTTTTAAAAATGCACTGCAAATCGCAGATGCTTAGCCCTTAAACTAATACAAATTTGCTTTTATAATTACGATTTTTAGATAGCAATGCTACTTTTAGTGTTTGATTTGTTATTGTTATGCTTATTGATAAGAAAATAAGGAAGACATTATCCATAGAAGCCAAGCTTCACAATCAGAAGGAAGGACAAAAGAACAATAACTCTTGTAGAGTGTCAGAACTTTTTAAGTAGAACATTAATTTGTAAGTACAGAATACAGTAAAAGGGCATACTTTCATTTTTAAGACTTTAGGATTTGCCTCGCTTATTAAGTATTGTAGTTTGTCCCAGGAATCATTATTAAAAATTAGATTAATAGGATATTTGTATCTAACAATTTTGTTGTAAAAATAAATGAAAATCAGCATGTTTTAAATGGACGTACTAAGTTTCAACAATTACAGAGCTGATATGCTTCCTAAATTGTACCTAACTGATATAGGAATCATCATGCAAATTTTGAAAAGGATAGAACGTTCCTAAATAAACAAAAAGAGCTAACCGTTACGAATGTGCGGACAGACCCTAATCATACAAAAAGCTTTGCATTTATCAGTAATAATTAAATTCTTTAGAAAAAAAAATTTGTATGCGAATACACAATTCTGTATTTTTCATTACTTGTAATGACCATAACATACAAGAGATTTATACAATTTTTTGAGTATTTATCATTTAAACTTATTATCTCTGTATAACAATGTATTGCTTTTTTTCTAAATTTTTTTGTCTCTTGGTGTTTTAATATGTTAAAATCTGAATTAATAGATTAAGTTTTAATTATTTATTCAATTACTAAAATGATTTTGGATACATCTGTTTGTTTCAATATAGTTCATGATATTTTCTTATTTTCCAAAAATGGCATTGAAATTAATTTATTCCAATATTTGTAGTATGTATGTACATCTTTAATTTCATCTATCTAAAATTGTTTGATTTTTAGAAAATTGTAGCTACTCTTTAAATATCTCTATAATTTTGATATGTACGTTTGTTTGTCTATAATCAAAACGTATATGTAGAGGGTTTGCAAAATAAATATCAGTTACTCTATTCAGTTTCCTTTACTAAATATTCCACTTTTCCGAGATTTAATCATATGGTAATGCAGTAAAAAAATTGTACCTTCTCCCCTAAATAAAAAAATTATCTCTTTCTCTCTCTACAAACAAAAAAAGAATACGTTTCTTGAAGTTTGACAAAAATAACTTATTACTTTGTGCTTTTCCCCCCAATAGACTTACATAAAAGAAGAGTGCTACTTTTCTATCACTAATGATGATGCTTCAGCTACGCAAATTTTGTGTCCAGTCATCCTTGTTAAATTGATTGTGTGGGTGTTTCTGAAACACAAGTCAATGAGAAGCAGAAAAATTTTACAGTTCATCAAATATTTTTGCAAAATCCCACCAACCGCCAATTAATAAATGAACCCACTCTTAAATATTTAAAATCTATCTTGTAGGGGGGCCTTAAGTAATTTAAAGAGAAGACGCATTTATAAAGCTTCTTTTATTTTAGGTTAGGTTAGGTAAAGACATGATCCAAAAGAGCCCCGGAAGGTTGAATTTCCCTGCAGGGCATAGTAAAATGTTTAGAAGTGTGTATTAAAGGGAGAGGGGGTTTAACGTGATTCACTGATTGATTAGAGGGATAATAATAATAATTTCTTCTTTCAGAACTTATCTCTTGAGAAATGAAAATGAGATTCATCTAAATGACAACAAACAATATTGTCATCAATCCATAAATAACCAAACAATTAGATTTTTGCGTTAATTCAACATTCTTTTTTATATTTATTTTAAGTTATCTATCAAAAAGTGAATTATTTATTTATATCTGTCTATCTACGTGCGTGCGTGCATTTTTACGCTGTGAACGGCTGATCAGAATAAGGAAACAATTTACGCGCGTTAACTGAATGTCAGAGCGAGCTTACGAGATTTGGTGACGGCTTTTAGTAAATCAGTTAAATCTAGGGATGACGCACTTTTTATTATTAACAAATGAAATCTTTATTTTAACACTAAAAATTCATATTATTTTCCTTTTGTCATGCAAATAGTTTAAAGCATAAAAATTAGTATCAAATAAATTTTTGGATTCAAAATTTAGAGTTTACCTTTGTTTAGTAAAAGTTGCACTTTCCCGATAATGGAGAAAATCATTGGAAAATATTAATGGTTTGTTAAAAAAGTGCGGATGTTTATGATTTAGACCATCTTCAGCCCTCACAGGGGGAAGAGCTCAAAACAAGAGAATAGTCCTAGGAAAAACATAAAAAATTTATCTATTAAAAAAAACATATAAGTTATTTTTATAAAAAGAATCTGAATATCTTATAGGATAGAGTTTTTTATCTATTTTTTTAATGGTCAAAAGTGCCTGAAAATTTCTCTAATGACAAATAATAATACGGAAAAAAAGATTAAATTAATCAATCAGTGATGGATTATGACTCTTTTCTGCCACACATGATTAACTTTTTTATTATTTCATTTTTCATAGATTTTTATAAGTTATTTAGAAGATTTTTTGCTTACAAAATATTAATCTTTATGTTGATAAAATCAGGAAGTTTTCTCTGTAGAAATGTTCATCATGAAGAAAGTAAGTTTATTTTAAAATCTTTTTATTATGTATTTTATGATATATCTACTTTTTACAAAAATTATTTCAGTGTATTGGTTCATTGAATCATGCCTTGTTTCAGAAAAATTGTCTGTCTGTTCGTCCTTTAATTCTGTCTGTAATGCTTTCCTGAGTTTGTCAAAAACATATTATACATGGATTCTCATTATTTTTCTTTATTTATTGTTTATTTAATGTTTTCGTGTGTGTATTATTTTTAATTACACAACAAATGCAGATTAGAATAAAAACTAGAAGCTTAGTTAATTTTCCTTTCATAGTCTCTTAGCAAAATTATATTTTTTATAGCTATTAAATTTTAGCTATAAGAGAGAGTCCATTTATCTAAACCTGCATTGTATGTTTTCTCTCTCTCTCTGTTTATATTGTACTCAACCATCCTTGTTATTTGTTATATGATATTATAAATATACATTATAATCAATTAAAAAGTAATTTCGATACTTAATAATGTTATCTGTATATTTCAATTATACTTTAGAATAAAAAATAGTTTAGAGCATATCAAAACAACGTAAATCTCAAAATATAATTGTTATTTGTATTTTTTTTTGAGTTTGTAGAATCTATAATCTACTAATTATTGAACGTCTCTAAAATAAACCGTCGAGTAGAATTTGTCATACAAAATTGTCCAGAAAAATTGTAAGATTGACGTAGTGACGTACGTGATAGACCATAGAACACGAATAGCTACGCTTCTTCAAAACCTGTATCCAGCTAATTTCTAACGATACCGTTCTTGTTTTCGTTGTAATTACTTAGTTCAAAATTCAATGGCTTAAAAAAACAAAGCTATTACTTCGAAAAGATTTGGTAACTAAGCAAAATAAATATTATTGACTATAATGACTTTAGAAGAAGACTAAGGTAGCTAATTTTCCACTATTAAGCAAAAAAATATAAGGACAATTAAATGTCTAGCTATATACTTGATAAAGAATCAAAGAAAACTTAAGTCAACAAATTGGACTAAACTTTCATTAATTTTTATTAGTTACACTAGACTAAATTCTTAAATTGTTCAGGTAGGTATAATTCAATATTCTATTAAAAAAAAAGAAGAAGGTTGGGTATATTTTAGTTGGCGTTTATTCTATGTTTGTTTACTACTGTTAAGCATGCCCTCTATAACCTTTTAGTTGCTAATGTTTAAGTTTTCAATGTTTTTGGGCTCGACATTCTTACAATAGCGCCAAAATTTCATATAAAAAATAAATAAGTTTTAGCAGCTAAGTTTACATATATTTCTAGTTTTGTCAGTCAAACAGAGTTAAACATAATGCACTTACATTAAAGCATAATAATCCTTCTTTATCGTAACTTTACAAAGTGTCTCAAAATCAACCATGTGACGTCATAAAAATGAGGGATTATCCATCTCCTTTTTAGGGGTTTTCTTTCCCACTTCTCCTCTCATCTCTATCATTTTTATGACGTCACATGGCTAATTTTTAAGACACTTTGTAAAGTAATATCTATTACTTTTTATAATTACTAGTGGCTTCGCCCCTAGCCTCTAGGGGCTTCGCCCTATGAAGTAATGGGAAGTCAACCCTCCTAAATAGAAATATTCAAAAAATTATTCTTTGTTTAATTACTCTGTGGTAAAATTAAACCCAGGTTGTGCGTTTTATGCACAAAAAATTTTATTTGTACAAATTAAACCCAGGTTGTTTGCCGTATACACAAAAATTTCAATTCGTAAAAATTAAACCTAGGTTGTTCGCATACACAAAAATTAAAATTAAAAAAAAATATTTAAATTTTTTTGGGGGTGGGGATTCATGGGGGCTTCGCCCCATGTTGCAGTGGGGTTCCCCCACCCCAATTATTGGTTTTTGTTTACAAAAATTTTAAAAAATTAAAAATTTTGGAAGTGGAGATTTTTTTATTTTTGGGGGGTTGGGGTGTCCCACCCCCCAAGAAAATAGCTTAAAACCACCAGAGGACCAGTAGGTATATTCCCAGAAGGGTTGAGCCCAATTTGATCAACAGTTACTGAGATTTTACAAAAAATGTAAAAAAAAAATATTTGGGGGGTGGTTTTTTTATTTTTGGGGGGGTTTGGGGAGTCCCAACCCCCAAGAAAATAGCCTAAAACCACCACAGGACCAGTAGGTATATTCCCTGAAGAGTAGAATCCGATCGGTTCAGTGGTTACCGAGATCTTAAGTGACGGACGGACAGACGGTCAGACGGACAGACGGACAGACGGACAGACATCAAGCTACTTTGTATTATAGATAAAATTGAGTTTCAAAAGAGTAAAAACATTTTTTGTGGTGGGGGGTAAAAACACCCTCCCCAAAAATAGTTTAAAACCTTCCCAGGACCTATCAGAAGCTTCACTGTAAAGGAGAACAATATCGGCTTAGCGGTTAGCGAGATCCTTTGGGACAGACAAAAAATGCTTACTACTTTATTTTATAATTATACGTAATAAAATCTATAAAAGAAATTTATTAGATGTTTTGTAAAAATGTCTAAAACATCTTTAAAAACAATTAAAGAACAAAGGGTAAAAGTGACAGCAACCGCATTTTTCAACATTTCAAGGGACAGCACTTAAGATTATATTTTTTGTTGAAATTTTATATTTTTGTGTGTTTGCCTTTGTATATTTGGGTCTAGTATGGAACCTTTATTGGATCATATTTAAGTGAATTGGACATAAACAAGTGAATGAAACTCTTACAAAATTTGAAGTCTTAAGTCCCATAAAACCTTTTAACAAGAAAATTTTATTCTGAAGAATATTTTTTAAAATCTAAATAATATTATTACCAATTTTAAGTGTTGATTGTAAGTTTGAAGATTAATCATCTTTATAATTAGTATTCATTTTTCTTGTAATGCAATATGTATTGTATGGCTCTCTAGTAGGAATTCATAGTTACAATTATCTGGAAAGCTTATATTTAATTGTTCCTGGTCAGGATAAACAGTAGTAGAAACCAAAAGAAATTGCACATGAAAAATATTCACTCTCGCTCACTTTATGAAAATATTCAGCAGAGGCAAGAGCCAAAGCCATATGAGTAATAAAAAGCAAGTAAAAATCCATCTGGCACTTTAAATGATTTTGCAAAATATGAGAACCGCTGAAAAAAGATACCGATAGATTAGACGACACTTATCTTCAAATTGGTAGATAGTGATGTAATTTTTACAAATTTAGATTGCATGGTCAATTATTTGTAGAAAAAAGTACAACTAAAATAAACAAACGTTAATACCATAAAAGAACAGTATTATAAAGAGGTGATAATTTAATTTTTGGCCTCTACTACAGGCTACTTAGGAAATTGGAAAAGGTTTTTTAAAACAAAAATTTAAGTACTTCTGTTCTGGACGTATAGCAAGTTTTCTTCTAAGATTAAAACGGAACCAGTCAAGCTATTTTCAGTTTTACTTTTAACAGTTAAACTTATAGAGTAGCTGCGCTACCGAAATAGATGCTTATCACAAAGTAACTCATCCTCTTAAACATTTTTCCATAACTGTTTAATGGGTAAATATGATGTTAAATTTTTTAAAACAAAGAATTTGCTAAAATGGTTTTCCAAATAGTCATGCAGATAAAATCTTAAGTTTGATATTAAATTTTCGTAAAGGGCTGTGTGTAACGAAGGTTTCGCTAACCGCTGAACCTATATGGTTCTACTCTATAATCAATTTTCTCCTAGGTCTTGGAAAGGTTTGTACCTAATTTTGTAATTAGTCGCCCCCAAAAAATACATCCGCCTCCCATTTTTTGGCAGCTATTATCTACAAATATGAGATTCATGTTACATTTTTCTTGAAATTGTATTAGTTTCCAAATCAATATTGAAATTAAAAACCTGGATTTATGTTAAGTTTATGTCATTCACGTGTAGAGATGGTCCTACTTTTGAAATTGTTCTGATTCTAAAAAGGACCATAATGTTGTCAGATTTTTGAATTACACCAAATAATAAACAATGCGTATGACTGGCCCGAGCTACTAAAAATATATCATAGACTAACAGACAATAGCATAACCGTCTTATTGAGAAGCCTCGCATAAAGCAATATGAATGCATGTAAGATAAATTTGTTGTAACATAAATTCTCAAGGAAACATTGATAGAACCATGTGAGATACAGTCATACAGTCTTTCCAATATCAACATATGAGATAGTTGTTGGTTAGGCTGATTAAGAGTTGGGAGAGAGGCTTGTAATTAATCTATCATGGTCACCTCCCTCCCTGAAATACTTCAAGATATAATACAAATCAAATGATCACAGTTTTATACATTTTAACTAAAATAATAATACTAAAATTGAAAAGAATTTGAAATGAAATTTGATAAGTTATATGTTCAATAAGATTTGATTGATTGCTATGATATAGCCTAGCAATGACTTCATTGTAAAGGATAACCATATCGATCCAGCGCGGCTGTTAGCGATTTCATTCACAGTATCATATGAACATGTATGGGTTTACATTTGCCATAAAATAATCTTATTTTGGCGAGCAGTTCTAAACTAACCTTTAGGTCAGTTTGCTAAAGATATATATGTATATGTAGATAGATAGATATATGGTTAAATAGTTAGGTAGGTGGATTTATATATAAATCGAAAGATCTACAGATGGAAGGTTAATTAGCTCAAGAGAAAAAAATTTACACAGATAAATAAATGAATAGTAACATATATAAAGAATAGCTAAATAACTTGATAGCAAGATAATTAATTAATTAATTAGGTAGATAGATAGACAAGATAAACGCAGAGAAAGATGATTATTGAAGGTTCGTTTATGGGGAGTATTTAGCTAGATAGCTAAAGATAGATATTTAAGTAAAAAGAGGGATGAAAATAGAAAGAAAGATATACAAATAATAGATAGACATAATAAATCTATAGATGGACTGACCGGAAGAAGGATATTAGACAGGTCTAGAAGATATTCCGAAATGAAAATACATGATGTAAAAATATATATATATAAAAAATAATGGATAGATAAATAGCTGAACAGATAATTAAAAGATTACTCAAAGATAGACTGAAAAATAGATTATCAGACGAATAGATAGATACTATTACGTAACCTCCGTTTCTATAATACAAAATAGAATGTCTGTTTGTCTGGTCCTGCGGTGGTTTTGAGCTATTTTTTGGAGGGTGTGATACCCCAACCCTTCCTTTCTATAAAAATAAAAGATTACCCAAAAATGTTTTTTTTTATTTCTATATTTAATAAAAAAAAATTTAAATAAAAAGAATTTCTAAACTGTAAAAAAGATAGATAGATAAAGAAATAAATAAAAAAGATGTATGTACATTGTTCACAACTAAGATAGACGTCTGAAAATATTCAATAAAGGGGTCGTTGAAATAGTCCATCTAAAATAAAAAGTATTATGCATAAAGAATATAAAGGTATAAAACTGAAAAATAAACATCAAGAGGTCACGTCAAAAGATTACACACGCTTTAGCAAAACAACAAATATATCGTAAGAAATTATTAGCATAAAAGTTTTTGTTTAATTTTAACTTGTTTTGTAGTTTTAGCTAGGAAAAAGGTAAAATAAATCTAAAATAGTATTTGGGGGGGGGGGGGCAGATGTACAGATAGTCATTTTTACTATGAGTTGACCCCCAACAACAGCTGAAATTGCGTAGAAATTTTGTGATTTTTCCCCCAATTAATTTCGTTGTTGGTATGAGCTTGATTTATGGCTAATCTTTGTTGTGAATTTATTGCATGACTTTTGTCTTGTTGTTCTAATTAATCTTTTTATTATATTTTTAACGTTTCTAGTATGACTTATGTCGTCAAAGATCGAATTCGACACCTTTCCGACAACAATCGAACGCATAACCATTTATTCTATTTTCGCGGTTTGTTGGGACGAATAAAGATTGATATGATATCTATGCACATTACATATAGCGCTAGATAGATCATGTTTATATCATGGATATAGGATGTATGATGACAATAAAAAATCTATTTTAAAATATTATAAATTCATTACCTTTTTTGTGCCACGCTTATCATGTTTATAATTGTCATTGTTTTATTTTACTGGTTTATTTCCCCCCCCCATCCCCCATTTTCAATTGTAGCTTTAAAAAATAAAAGTTAACCATTTTTTTGGAGGAGAGAGGTGTTTTTTTCCCCCTTCTATGGTCGATTTCTCTTGGGAGTGTGGTGGTACTTTCACCCACAAGAGTTATAAACCTCTTAGAAGCTACCCTGTAAAGGAGAACCATATCGGTTCAGTGGTTAGCAAGCTCCTATGGTAAACACTTTCAGACAGACACAGATATCGTTACTTTATTATATAGATTATAATATATTGTTTTTGCTGCACTACTTACAAAAATAATTGTCTGTATTTTTTTATCCGAATACTTTTTCATCCCTGAGCCTGATTTGAATAGTTTAAGCATTATATTTTTTGAAGCCCATAAAAGATGGTTCACTTTTCAAGGTCTTCAGTGATATGGCAGCTGAGGATAATTTAGTTTACTTACAATATTTTCACTAAATATAAATCTAAATATATCGGAATTTGCTCAACCAAATTTGTTGTACTCATCATGGAAGATTTATTAAAATCTTGGGTTGGTTTTAGGCAATTTTTTTTAACTTTGCCCTTACCTAGAGGCTAGGGGCGAAAAAACTAGTATAATATTCAGCAGAAATGTTCTTATTTCATGAATTAAGTTAAACACGGCCGAAACCGAGCCATTACTTTAGAGGTTAAAAGTAAAACAATGTGTTAATATGTCAGATGCGCGACTTTGATTGTAAAATCAGTCGCAACCTAATACCATGCACAGATAGAACTTAGAGAAAAAGATCGAGTTAATGGTTGGTTGTCTGTAATATTTGAAGTGTTGGTGACTTGGGACCTGTTCAATGTTGTTATCAACCGTTCTCAGACGTTTTCTTTACATTATTGTATGAACATACTCATGTTAAAAATTTGCATGTAAGTGCAAATTGTAAAGCAAGTGGGAATATAAAACAGCCAAAATTATCATTAAAGGTTACACATAATGGTAAAATATTCATTCAAAAGCTTATTAATATATTTTGCTTAACTTAAAATAGAATTAATATTTCAGAACTATTACTGTATATGAATTTACTCTTTTGCTTCCTCTAAAAAAATGTTTTTTTCTTTTATTTTTATGTCTTATTATAGGAACATATTGTAGATGTAAATGTTAGTTTAAAGGTCAGTACTCATATAGACTGGGATAGATAATCATATAATGCTTGTATTTTTTTACTCAAAAGTAGTTTAATAAATATCTAGATCAATTAAAGACGGACTACTTGGATGAAGAGATACTTCTTGGTTCAGAAAACTTACAAAAATAATCTGAGGAAACAAAATATATTCTATTTCTTAATCTTATTCCCTCCTTATAGCACACAAAATAGAAGATTATTCTTTAGGAGAATCTTAACAAGAAATTTCAGAAGCTTGTTGTGTATAGCAATCGATCTTCTTTTCCATTATAAATTATTTGCTTCCATAGTGAAATAAATAAGAAGTCTGACAAAATGAGTTATAGGATCTATTTACTAAATTTCAGAACTCTTTCTTAAAATAGTAACAGTCTACAGCAAAGTGGGTTATAGAGTAGTTTCACTGGTAAAAATACAGTTTTAAAATCAATCTTAAAGAACCGTGTCCTCGAATGCTTATATTTTTTGCATAGCATATAAATTTTTAAACCTAATAATTCTTTTAGTTTTACAATACACAGTTAGGACTTTGAATTGTTTTCGATGTTACAGAGTAGTTAATTTTTTAAATTTTTTTTTCAAAGATACAAGATGATGCGCCTCTAGCCTCTAGGTAGAGGTTGCTTTTTTCACAAGGTTCATATCACTTTTGGATGCTTAAATAGCCTAAAACCATCTCGATACAATACATTTTGTGGATGTTAGCTATTTATGAGATCTTGATGGACATACAATAAAACACTTATTGACCTTTAACTACATATTAAGCAGTTTTTTTAAAAATCTGTTCTGAATCTTATTTGTCTCTTGATAATTTAAAAAAAAAATGGAAAATTGATTTAAATTAATCAAATTATTCAAACAAAAACAATATCAAAATTGAATTTTCAAAAAAGCTACACTGTTGTTGGACATAATTCTACTTGTTAAAATTCATACACCCATACCATCCTAATACATCTACTTACATATGTAAGATATAAATTTACAAAATTATTATGCAAAAAATTCGCAAAAATCCATCTCCAAGAATCGCCGACAAATTATAAAACACATTTTGATCTTGACATACATATATGTAATTGTAGAGCTTCTCTTAAACTCATTTAATCTTTTTTTTCATTCATAATATGAATAATCATATATTGTATACTAGAGTAGTTGAATGTATGTATTTCTGTTTGTATATACCTTTTGGAGTAATATTTTGGAAACCAGTAGACCAATTGGTCTACTTTTCTTCAGTGATGCAAAATATTGATCCCTGCTAGGTTTTAAGCTATTTCATTAATAGCCATTCCTAGAAATAATGGTCTTGACACTTTACCTTCTCAAAGAGACGAAAACCTTACCTCAACCAAACACTTTCGAAGCGAAGGGTAAGCTTGTATGTAATATATTTATTTAAATTATGATTAATTATAGCTGCGATTTAAACTATTAGAACTGTTCTTGTTCTAAAGTATGTACAAAAATGGCTGGATGCAATTTTTTTGTGATTTTGTCTATAATTTAAAAAGCAAAGTTTGTCTGTCCGTACAGTTTAATATATAGCCCTCAACACAGAGAGAGGGGGGACAATAGGCTATTTATTTCACTAGTCCCCAAAGTTTTATAATAACCTTTTCTTATTAGTTTGCTTAACAACTTTGGGGACATTTTTGAATGGTTTGTTAATTAAGTTGAGTGTTCAAACGTTTTAATGACTACATTTGGGATGTACAATTTATCGGCCATTGTCTTATCCCTTTAGATCTCTGCCATCAAATTAATTATTGTTGATATCAGCAGGAATATTTATGTACTAACAGCTCTAAGTTTTTGTAAGTGTAAAATGAATTTAAATTCGTATTTTCGTATTTGAATTTTGCCGTTTTATTTTGTTCTTTGTTTACTAATGTACTAAACTTTAAGATTAGCTACGCTCTTGAAAAAATATGATTATTCAGCCGTTTTGCACAGACTTTAAAATCCATTTTGATCCGTCAGGGTTGGTAGGGACTGTGCAACAGAAATATATTTTTTTCATACATTATTTACGTTTATTGAAAACAGTAAAAGTGTCGAACTATGACGCCAGAAAAACTTAACAATTAACCAATGAAAGGCCGCTATATATTTTACCATTGTGAATACTGGCTTCTCATTGGTTAGTTGTTAATTTTTTCTGACGTCATAGTTCGACACTTTTACTGTTTTCCGTTTATTACTATTATATTATATAAATCTCAAATATTACATTGCTTAAAAATAAATTTTAATCTCTTAGACATATTTTGTAAATTATAACAATGCTTGCCAAAAATTAAGCACATACATACATACTTTATATGTATATTATATCATAGCTAGTGACTTCGCCCCTAGCCTCTGGGGGCTTCGTCCCAAGTGGTAAACAGGATCAGTGGTTATATTCTCTGAAGATGAGAGCCCAATCGGTTCAGCATGTACCAATATCTTATGCTTTGGACGGACAGATAACATCTACTTTATACTATAGACAATGCTGCTTTTTTTGTGAAAATATCCCTCTTCAAAAAACATCCAAATAATAGTTGATACACAATTGTTAAAAGCGAAGCTTTTCTATAATTAGGGTCGGTCCGTACGTCCGTCCGTCCGAGATAGATAGCTTTTATTCGTTAATTTAGGCATGTTAGAATTGTCCTATCGATTTCAAATTTTGCATGATGATTCCTGTAGTAGTTAGGTACGATTTAGAAAGCGTAGCAACTCTATAATCATTACCAGAATGTCCGTACGTCCATTTTAAACATGTTGATTTTTCTAATTTTTTAACAGCAAATTTTTATGTGATCTAATTATCCGTTTGATCTGATTTTTGGTATATTAATTCCTGATCAACAAAGAACAATATTTTAAGCGAAGCAACTCTATAATCAAATCCTAAAATGTAAGTATGTCCATAAACTCAATAAACATTATCCTGTATCAAGAAGTTTTTCAACAAATTTATTTACAATTTTGCTTCGACTCTTATACTTTTATATTCTGATAATTCAGTTTAGACACTATACAAGTGTTAATGTCCGTTTGTCCTACCGTTTCAGTGCTTCGCTTTTATGGATGTTGTCATCCTTGTTACTTTATGATTACCTAGCTGCTTCGTGCCTAGTTTTTAGGGAAGGGCAGGGGAAGCCAGGAGAATAGCCTAAAACTAACCCAGGTCATTTATATGGCTTTCTTGAAAAGTACAGCCAATTCGGATCATCATTTTCAGAGATCTTTATCTTCAGACAAAAAAACCTCATTACTTTATCTTATAGGTTTATTGCTGTACAATTCTACTTTATTTATTTCTAGGTCATTTGAAGCTTTAGAATTTTTTTAAAATTGAGCACTTTGATAAGAAATGTTGAACACAGTAATAGTGTCTGACTGATTATGACGTAACAAAAAAAATTAGCCAATGAGAGGCCACTATAAATTTTACCATTGGTCAATAACGGCCTCTCATTGGCTAATTTTTTTTTGTTACGTCATAATCAGTCAGACACTATTACTGTGTTCAGAAATGTTAGGGGAAATTTTCTCCTATCCCGTTTTCCCTATGATCCGTGTTTTGATCCGTGAAATCCTCGGATTACAAGAACGGGGAGTGCTGCATTTTCATATTTCAACTTATGTTCTTAATTTCTCGCAAAAAAAAACACATTTGTTTTCATTTATTTACAATTTTTAAGTTAGTTTAAACATAATATCTAGCTTAAAATATGTACATATGTATAAAATCAATCATAACAGTGTCATTTCGGAATAAAATTGTAGTCTATACTAAAAGTACAAAATGATTACAATTTAATTGCATTATGATTGACTATTTTTGGACAAACTTACTTTAATTTTGTTTTAGAATATAAAAATATGTTTATTCAAATTTTAGTGGGAAGAGCCTATAAAACTGGTATCTAAACTATAAGAATCTTCACTGAAAATTAAGACCTCAAGTCACAAACACATAAAAAAAACTCTATTATTTTGGTCACATTTCTGTGCTGTTTAATTTGCACACCACATTGTGCTTAAATTTGTGACATGGTTGAAATTCCTTGCAAAATTTAGCAATTACAATCTGCCATTATAGTACAAAATTTAGACACCATATTAGAGTTAAAGATTGTAGAGCTTGCAAACATATTCAAAAATCTAGCAGGTACTTTGTTCATCTCTGATGGTTTTTCTTAAGCAGTGCAACTACTTTATTATCAAAACTAGTAGCCGCGTCTGAAGCATCTAGGGGCTCCTTATTTGTAGGGGAAGCGATTAAAAGAAAAGAAAAATATAATAAAACCATTCAAAGACTCATATGTAAATTATAAAGTAGTCCAAAACCATCCCAGGATCTTTGCAAAGCTTTTCTAAAATAGAGAGCTTAATCGGTTTAGTAGTTATAAAATCTTAAGCTACAGACCAAAAAATTACTTCTCACATATAATAGGATGTATAATATATGTCTGAACGTCTGTTAAAGTTTGTTAACAGGATATGTAATTTTTAAGTCTCGGAAGTTTGTCTACTATTAATTTGTCTAGTGTTTGTTATATAAAAAAATCAGACAAATCTTGATAAATTAAAGCAAATAATTATCATGTTTAACTTTACACATTAATAAACGTAGATGGATTATGTACATATGTTATATATGACCTAGAAACTGCTTCAACATAGATATTTTGTTTGCCAATAAACTTTTTCCTAAATTATTAAAGCACTAGTGAATCGGTGGTGCAGGCACCACCTAAAAAATTATATTCTACGTTATATCTCACTTCTGAATATTAACCCTATTCTTCCATTGACCTATCCCCGACTATTAACCTTTTTTTATTCCATTGACCTATCCCCGACTATTAACCTTTTTTTCTTCCATTGAGCTATCCCTGAATATTAACCTTTTTTTCTTCCATTGACCTATCCCCAACTATTAAAGTTTTTTCTTCCATTGACCTATCCCCAACTATTAAAGTTTTTTCTTCCATTGACCTATCCCCGACTATTAATTTTCTTTTCTTCCATTGACATATCCCCGACTATTAATCATTTTTCTTCTATTGACCTATCCCTGACTAATAACTTTCTTTTCTTCCATTGACCTATCCCCGACTTTTAACTTTCTTTTCTTCCATTGACCTATCCCCGACTTTTAACTTTTTTTCTTCTATTAACCTATCCCTGACTATTAACTTTCTTTTCTTCCATTGACCTATCCCCTACTTTTAATTTTTTTTCTTCCATTGACCTATCCCCGACTATTAATCATTTTTCTTCCATTGACCTATCCCCAACTATTAATCTTATTTCTTCCATTGGCCTATCCCCGACTATTAATCTTATTTCTTCCATTGACCTATCCCCAACTATTAATCTGTTTTCTTCCATTGACCTATTCCCAACTATTAATCTTTTTTCTCGTATTCATTCGAATCCGGTGGACAGGAACCGGTTCTCATCAATACGAAAAAACTATGTCTAGCATCGAATTATAAACCGCTTTCTACGAATAAAGAAATGTACAGTCATAAGATTAAAACCATTATTTTAGCCCGTGCCTTCGGCACCTCGGGGCTAAAAAACAGGTTTTAATCTAATAATTGTACATTCTATATCCGTGAAAAGCGGTTTATAATACGATGAAAGAAATAACTATTCTTCCATTGACCTATCCCCGACTATTAATCATTTTTCTTCCATTGACCTATCCCCGACTATTAATCTTATTTCTTCCATTGACCTATCCCCAACTATTAATCTTATTTCTTCCATTGACCTTTCCCCAACTATTAATCTTATTTCTTCCATTGACCTATCCCTCAATCTCTCTCTCTCTCTCCGAACCGTAATACAAATCAAGTTACTCATAAAGATTACTACGACTTTTATAGTTTTGTTTATTCATCATTTTCCCTTCCCTTTTCTTCCGTCTTTATTTTAATTTCATTATTTTTATTTAAAACCGTATTTATAATTTTGTCTCTCTTTCTTTAAAATATTTTAGGATCCCAATGTTTTTTGTTTAAATTAATATTATCGTCCTGAAAGGGTTAAACTATTTAGCTAAATGTTAAATTTTAGTTTAATATCTGAACACATTCGGGCGCGTCGCTAGTATCATATTACATTAAAACTTAGTTTTCCTTGATTTACTATATTATAAACTAAAATTTTCTGTTTTATGAATAGAAATTTAATACTTCAATATAATTTGAATAGCAACATGAAATAAAAAATTTAATTTATTCTTCATAGAGTAAAATAATGGGTCTTATCATTCTGGTCATTGAGAGTTTATTATTGATTTTTAAACCAGTATGAGTTTTTAACATCTGACCTTTGGAAAACTTGAGCTCGTTTATAGACATTTATTTCCTATATAGATCTGTCATGGATCTTGATGCAATACAGCAGGCCGTTTTGTAAATGTTAAAAATTGGAAGATTTCATTAAATAAAAGTAATCGTAAATATAAGTATTAAATAATTTATATTAAAAATATTTATAAAGTGTTCAAGATATGTCAAGACAAATCCCAATTATAAAGTAGTAAGGGTTTTGTTTGTCTGTTAAGGTCCGTTTTTTGCTGAACCGATAGAGTTTTCCATTTTAATGAAGTATCGCTTAGGTCTCGGGGTGATTTTGTTTTTTTTCTTCAAATTTTAGAATGCTTTTAGACTAACTTACCAGACATAACTCCCCTAGATAATTAGGGTGCAGCAGCAGCTAGTAAACTACAGAGTATATAATAAAAAAAATTAGACCAAAAATGTCAAAAAGTAAACTGTACAACAAACGGATGTAATCAATAACCAAAATTGGCCTGAAAAAGCGATCACAATTAAAAGAGTATAATATCGTGATAAAGTGATTTTTGTAATAATAAAGAAATTTGGGGAATCCACAAAATTTGTGTGTACGTACAGCGGGGTAATAAATGGATAGGTAATAAAGGCAAAAATAGAAATAAATTCTATAATAAAGACGTCAAATAATATTCTTATAATGAAAATAATACTAGCATATATGACATAAATTTATTTAAACCATTAAACGCATAAACACATATTTAATTAAGAAACTTTTTTAATACCAGGTATTAGGGCATTTCTGGGTAAGCATTTTAAACAAATTATATAAAAATCAAGATCATCTATCGGCAGTTTCGCTCAAAGTGCCCTGTCGAACACAGAACCCACCTTCTTATTTTAAAATAGATAGAAAATAAGGATAATGGTTAGGGTGCTGGGGATTATTTTTTTTAGTTAGGTTTAAGGTTATGTTATATTGAGAACTGAGCAGCCCCGCAGGATTAGCGTCCCCGCCAAAGTGGGACATAGGAAAATCCATACACAAATAAGGGGGTGTGGGTCAGTGCGCGATAGGTATTTTGTGGGAAAGCACCAATTTTTTTTTAAATTTCTTGATCCAATATTTAGATAAGTATATTATTAATTTTTAAAAGGCCACACCTGATAGTGGCCAGAGACAAGTATTGAAAGATTTAATTTGATTAAAATCGTGGATCCAGTGATCATATTAACCGTTTTGCTTTCATATTTTTTATCTTTACTATTAGACAATAGCCTTTAAAAAATTCTAAGGACTATAGAAAGCCTCCCTGAAATTCACTTAAAAGAAAACCATGTCAGTTGACGCTTAGCGAGATCTTAAGCTACTGCAAACAGACGCATAGTGAAACATTCTTTCACTATTATAAAAGCAATACATGATTGAAATTGATTTAAATTTCTGATTATATGTCCCTATCTCCATATAAACCTTTTTAATGGTTTTTGTACTGTGATCATTTATAAATATTAAAGCTACTCTATAATTATGAACATAGGTGCGTTTTGAAAGATACAAGATTTTTGGTGGTTTCCCTCAAAGTGCCTAGTCGAGCAACCACCCTCTCATTTTTTAATGATTTGTAAAAAGGAGGGTGGATGGGGGGATTTGTTTTTTTTTTACTTTCGGTTAAATATGGTGCAGGGTAACCACGAAGGGTTAGGGCATTTAGGAAAACTGCCCAGCAGTATTGGGCTCCCACCCCTGCCCAAAGGTTTGAGCAAAAAAAAAGAACTACCCTTATATTCAATTTATTAAAAGGGGAAAAAGGTTTCAGTGCTTGCCCTCGGGTGAAAGTACCCCATATTTTTATAAACTTTATTGAAAATTTATGGTACAGTATTATCTCATTACAAAATAATCAGTTAAGATATACCCAATAATATGCTCAGCTGCAATATTCGTAGGTGATTTACAGAAAAATTCAAAAGCTTATCTTATAAGAAGACTCAGTCAGACAGACAGATTGACGTATTGGCAGACTTTAATTATAGAGTAGCTTCGTTACTAAAAAAATATATTTTTTATATATGTTTTAGATGACCGTGAAAGATATTAAGAATATTTTGACACAATCAATACAAATCTTAAATTCATATCAATACACAATATTTCTGTATAATATTATATCATAAATTTATATTTTAAATCATATTCAGCGTAATATTTAACTCACCTTCTATAATTTTGTGCTTTAAAAAAATTAAAATCAAATTGGGGGTAAACCCCTACCATTCTCTTGGGACGAAGCCACTATAGACATATTTAAAGTAATAACCTTAATTGTCTTTAGCAAACTGTTTGTGATAAAAAGCGCATGTCGTGAATCTATGTAGCCAAAATTAAGGAAGTTTATGTCGCGTCTTCTCAAAACCTTGGACGAAAGTATAATAGAATATTCATGATATTATGTTATTTTTTTTTTTTTGGGGGGGGGGGATAATAGTTACTCTATTTACGTATGTAATATTATATACTAATTATTTGTTCTCAGCTGTATACATGGCTGGTTGTCTGTGAGGGGCTAATAGATACATATATTTACCTAACTAATATTCTATACTAAATATTCTAAGCTGTATGCATGGCTGGTTGTCTTTGGAGGCTAATAATTACTTTATTTACATATACAGTATTCTATACTAATTTTTCTAAGCTGTATGCATGACTGGTTGTCTTTAGGGTGCTAATTTTTACTATATTTACCTATTTAATGTTCTATGATTATTATTCTAAGCTGTATGCATAGCTGGATGTCTATAGGGAATATTAGTTATTATATTTAATTACATAATATTCTATACAAATTATTCTAAGCTGTTTGCTTGGCTTATTGTCTGTAGGGTGCTAATATGTACTATATCAACCTAACTAATATTCTATACTAATTATTGTATGCTATATGCATGGCTGGTTGTCTGTGGGGGGCTTATAGTTACTATGTTTATCTATGTCATATTCTATTATAATTATTTTAAGCTGTATGCATAGTTGGTTGTCTGTGGGGGGCTAATAGTTACTATATTTACCTATGTAATATTCTATTATAATTATTTTATGCTATATGCATGGCTGGTTGTCTGTGGGGGGCTAATAGTTACTATATTTACCTATGTAATATTCTATACTAAATATTCTAAGCTGTATGCATGTCTGGTTGTCTGTGGGGGGCTAATAGTTACTATATTTACCTATGTAATATTCTATTATAATTATTTTATGCTATATGCATGGCTGGTTGTCTGTGGGGGGCTAATAGTTACTATATTTACCTATGTAATATTCTATACTAAATATTCTAAGCTGTATGCATGGCTGGTTGTCTGTGGGGGGCTAATAGTTACTATATTTACCCAGGGATATAAAGATATGATATTGGATTTTTAAAAATTGTGAGGAAAATGAAAAGTGAAATAGTTCAACTAAAAACTTATATATTGTCTCTGGTATCTTTAATAATGTTTCATTTATTAAATTTTAATGAAATTTTTTTAAAAAAAGTCAAGAATCAAATCTCTTTTATTTTTTTTATATATATATATCTTGTCCCTGATTCCTTGCACAATTCATGAAGTTGACATTCAAACCATAACTATATTGTCTTGTCCTTTTTACTATAATTTATCTATCTATTTCTACATTCAAACCATAACTAAATTGTCTTGTCCTTTTTACAAACATCTTCATATAACTATCTATCTATCTGCCTATCTTCATGCCTACTAATCTATCTATCTATTTCTACATACAAACCATAACTATATTGTCTTGTCCTTTTTACAAGCATCTTCATATATCTATCTATCTATCTACCTATCTATATGCCTATTAATCTATCTATCTATTTCTACATACAAACCATAACTATATTGTTTTGTCCTTTTTACAAGCATCTTCATATATCTATCTATCTATCTACCTATCTTCATGCCTATTAATCTATCTATCTATTTCTACATACAAACCATAACTATATTGTTTTGTCCTTTTTACAAGCATCTTCATATATCTATCTATCTATCTACCTATCTTCATGCCTACTAATCTATCTATCCATTTCTACATACAAACCATAACTATATTGTTTTGTCCTTTTTACAAGCATCTTCATATATCTATCTATCTATCTACCTATCTTCATGCCTATTAATCTATCTATCTATTTCTACATGCAAACCATAACTATATTGTCTTGTCCTTCATACAAACATCTTCATCTATTTATCTATCTGTCTATCTGTCTGCTTATATATCTATATATTTATCTATATGCCTATTAATCTATCTAAAATAACTACAATCAAAACAGAGCTATATTGTCTCATCTCTTATATTTCTATTTATCCATGTATTTATTAATTAAATTGTTATATGTCTTTTTATATCTATCCTATCCTATTATATAAGGAAATAAGCATTTTTTGTCTCTGGCGAAGGATCTCGCGAACCACCGAACCGATATGGTTCTCATCTAATCGAAGCTTCTTATAAGTCCATGCAGGTTTTTTTGGCAATTTTAATTTTAGAATTAACCTGTCGAATTGTTTTAGGCTGTAGCCGCCATTATCTATAAATTACTTGTACATATATACACAAAATGTTAATCTATTTATCTAACTCTCTAACACATCTTTTATTTTAGTTTGCAGTGTTTATCTACGTATCCATGGTTCCAATAGTTCTATCTCAAGACTATTGTTCATTTACACCCAAGCATACCATGTGTCAATATAAGGTAAGATCTATATATCTATCTATCTATGTCCGTAAACAATTAAATAATTACTGCCTTTACAATCTATCTATTTTTCTATCTATCTATCTCACAATAACTACATATACAAAATAGCATCGCAACTAACGAAAAATATTTCATTTTTTCTACTAAGGATTAAATGATGTTAAAAATGTGCTCTTTTATGGTTTAATAGATTAATGGCTATGTCCATTAAATGCATCAAATTTTTGCTATTTTAAATCAGACGATTATGTCCTCCAATGTAAAAACACACGAAGATAAAAAATGAATAGTGATAATATGTATAATTATATTGTATAAAAAGCAAAAAAAAGCAAAAAAAATGACTTATTTTAGTAAATTTTAAATCGCAAAATTAATTTATTTTGGTATTTGATATCTGTATAATGCATGTTACACTGTACGTATCAACAAGTAATAGCAAAAATAAACAAGGATAACAACATTTAGAACAATGTAACGTTTTTACACTTTCTTTCAATATAATGACAGATTTTATCTTCATCTTAAAATCATTGGACGACTTTAAAATAACAAATAAAAATATTATTCAAAGGGTAATTAATTTCTGAAGCAATTCGATCTCTTTAATTGTTAACAGCAGACCTGCGACTTGGTAAAATTAAAGAGTAGTACTCTAAAAAGAAATGATTTATCATTGGTGACAACACATAAATTTAAACATCAGTTCTGATTTCTTAATTCCTTATGATTTATACCATTGGCTTCGCCCTAGCCTCTAGGGCTTTGCTCCAAGAGGTGTTTGGGAGTCTCTCCTACTATATAGAATATAGAATATAGGCCTCTAGAGGCACTTTAGGAGGAGAGAGTCAAATTTAATAACCAAATTTCTTATTCTAAATTTTTAAAGAAAAAGTAAAAAAAAAATCTGGGGGGGGGGGGATTTTTTTGGGAGGGTTGGGGGTGTCCCACACCCCCAAAAAATAGTTATAAACCTTCCTGGGACCTATGAGAAATTACCCTGTTAAGGAGAACCCGATCGGTTCAGCGGTTAGCGAGATCCTTCGGTACAGACACACAGATACACAGACACACAGTCATCCTGTTACTTTAGTATAAGGATAATTATATTTTTATAAGCTGAAGGCTCCTAAAGAAATTTTTTTTAAATGGGAGAGACTTTTTTTCTTTTTTGGGGGTTGGGAGTGTACCAACCTCCACAAGTAAACAGGACTTGATAAATCCTCTGGGAGGAGTAGGGTAGAAGACTTTGCTGGGGCTCTGGTGTTGTTGTGCTCCAGGTAGATGCACCTCGTACAGGCTCTTCCTCGACGATGTGGATACAGCAGAATCCTTAACTCCTATCTACACAGAATAGGAGAAAAACCTGACGAAAGTTGCACTTTATGCAACCAATCACCACACACAACTTTACATCTGTTTGAATGCCCGAATAACCCTACTAACCTAGATGTTTTATCCCTATGGACCCAACCTAAAATGGCGGCAGATTTTCTACAACTTGATGAGGGCATAACATGAACAGATAATTCAACAAACTGACTTGACGAAGCTCTGACGAGGCTAATCAATCAATCAAGTAAACAGGACAATTAGCTTTATACCATGAAGAGTAGAGTTCAATTAATTCAGAGGTTACTGATATTATTAGCCAGACACACGAACGGACAGACATGGTTTTACTTTGTATTATAGATAGGCCTAAAAAAATATTTTTGGTTTTAAACACAGTGTCTTTGATGCATTAATATGCTCTTATAATATGGAGAAATGTAGGACAGCTGCCATAATTCGGTCTGGTTTGGATAACTCCAGAAAGTTTAACTAAAATTTAGGCATTATTGATCTTAATATTCTATTCAATTTAATATCATTAAATCTTATTATATGATTTTTGATTGTTTGATCGATCGTAAGTTTTAAAAAATATGTTTATAAAAATATTTATTTAAAATCTAAATAGTGCGAATTTGACGTGCTGGAACGTATTTTAGTGTTTAAATAATACAATTTAGCTAAACCAAAGGCGTGCAGATAAACCTACTGGAAAAATTAAGGAGTTGGTGTCCATTCCTTACACCCATCTACTCTTGAAAAGGGACTACACCCCTTTAGTAAAGTCAAGAAGGGGTGAGTCAATGTAAAACACTTTTTGGACTTTTGATTAGTGGGTGGACACTAGACTATAAAAGTTTTAAAGATTTTTAATCAATATAATAGATTTGAAATCTGCATAAAATTTTAAGGATTTTTTATAAAATTCGTTTTTTATATAATTCTTTATTTAAAGGCGCAAATACGATTTAAGTTAATAAATTTTGACCAATAGGATAGCTGGATTGGAAACTACCTACGCTCTAATTGGTTGAATGATGTACGTCACTTAAGCTTCTCCAATCAGAGCGCAGATAGTTTTCAATCCACCAATCACAGATCTCAAAATTATTTAACTTAATTTGTATTTGCGCCTTTAAATAAAGAATTATATAAAAAACTAATTTTATAAAAAATCCTTAAAATTTTATGCAGATTTCAAATCTATTATATTGATTAAAAATCTTTAAAACTTTTATAGTCTAGTGGACACCCTCCGTAATACTAAAAATAGACCCCACTTGTTGTCTGTTTTACACTCCCGTATGATCAATCTCCCCACTCCCTTTTGGATTTAACGCGCAACCCTATAGAAAAACATTTGCACGCCACCGATAAAACACAAACATGTACGTCTAATATAAGAAACAAAATCCTATTTGAAGAAATCAGTATGATTTGCTGGCCACTTATAACCTGCAAGTAGGATATAGATACTACAAAATTTAAATTTTATATGAATATTTTATTCAACTTTTCTTTTCTTCTTTTCTTTCCTGTGTTTTACGCAGATAAAATAAAAGATAAAGAAGAAAAGTGGAATTGGGGACATTAGAGATTAGGGTTAATGATTTTAATCGCAACCGTCTATTATTCGCTTCATTGGACATTTCAAAATTAATTTCAGAAAAATGCAAATTTAAAAAATTAGATTATTATTTCAACATTTATAACTTTAGAACATTTTTGAATCCATAATCTTAGAATTTAAACAGATAAAATAATGTTGATTTTGTTTCTCGTATTCATTCGAATCCGGTGGATAGGAACCGGTTCTCATCCATACGAAAAAACTATGTCTAGCATCGTATTATATCCAGCTTTCTACGAATATAAAAATGTACAATCATAAGATTAAAACCAGTTTTTTTAGCCCGTGCCTAGTCCTACGGCACCTAGTGGCTAAAAAACTGGTTTTAATCTTATAATTGTACATTCTATATCCGCGGAAAGCCGTTTATAATACGATGCGAGAAATAACTATTATGGTATTTATATTTAGAGGAGCTACGCAAGATCTTTTCGATTTAAGAGCGAGAAAAAAAATATTTTATTGAATTACTTATTATTAACGGCTCTGGTGGTGTGGGTGAAGGGGAATTCGGCCGCCACTTCCCACTCCCCAAATTTCAATTTTAGTTTTTAAAAGAAAGATCAAATAAATATTTTGGAGGGTTATTTTTTCTAGGGGCAATTTATCTTGGGAGGTTGATAGAACCCTCCTCCAAAATAGTCATAAACCTTCTAAGGACCCATAAGAAGTAACGCTGCGGTTACACAGATCCTTTTACTTTTATATAAGGATTAAGATAAATAAACTACTTAAAAACTTGCTTCAAAACGTTTTTGTTTCTTATTACAGATTTGCAATATTTTTCACTTACAAAAAAATGTGATGTTGAATAATGGTATAAAAATGGCAAAATCTTTGAGGTGTTACGAACATAAGTGTGCTTACAAAACAACAATTGATATACTTATTTTTTTATTTGCATTGGTATCCTTATGTAAAAAGGGTAAACAATTTTTTAGATTCTGCTTAGGTACAGGGGAGGTATTTTTTCATTAGGTGCTTTACATTAAAGTGCATATCAAGTATATTTGGTTGTAAATTCAATATAACAGTTTCTTTTTAGCCCAGGTGAGGTCCCTTACCCTTCAGGGCTAATACCTGCGGGGCTGTCTAGTACCCAATTTAATGTAAAATAGCAAACAAAAACTTCTCCCCACATATTTTTAATATTTTTTGAAATGGACAGAAGGAAGAGGGGGGGGGGTTCTGTGCTCAAGTAGGCACTTGAGGGTAACCACCTATTTTATTTTATCCGCTTTCAAAATAATTGTTGTCTTTTTATATAAACTTTATAATATTAGCGAATATATATCTTCTACGAAATTTGTTTCAATGAAAAATGTTAAAATTACGCCACAAATTTCTGCCAGATTTTTAACCCGAATTTATGCGTAAATATTGCGAGCATTTTTAAAACGAGCAAGGCCACTCGTTATGTATTGTATCTTTATGTTGCTAAACGGGCCACTTTACTAAAATGTCATATTATGTCCATTCTTGGCATTGCCCGCTAAAATTTGCTACAGCTTTTATGCCACTTTTGAAAGCCTCCAAAAATTGTTATACATTTATGATCATTTCTAACATAAATTTGGTTTATCGTTAATTTTGTTAGACAAAGTTATTGCTGCGTTAATTGTGGATATACAGCATGACCCTCGAAAAAGTATTTTTAAGCATCTGCAGCCTATATTTCTCAATAAAATATTAAAAGATTCATATGTACTTGTTCTCTATAATTTTCTACATCAAAGGATATCAAAATATTTTTTTTACATCAATTAACAGCCGAGATTTTTAAAGCCAAAGTTTGGAAAAAGTGCTTGAGAAACTGGATATTGCTAAATATTTCTTAGTTTTTATTAGTATATTACTTTTTATCAACCAGTTAAAAAACAAATAAGAAAGAAGAGCAAGTTTACAATTGATACATTTTTTATTGCATTAAAAAAAGTTACTTTTACATATAAAAAACTACTTTTTAAATTTTACTGAATACATTTTTCTTATAACCATTTTCCCTCAAATCTTATAATATCTCCCACTTATTAATATGACCTTAAATAAACCCCTCCCCAATTTATGCTCATTACCGCAACCTTTACCAATAAATTCACGCCCACTCATCAAATTAATCTAAGACACATAAAATTCATTTAAATTGTTAAATGTTTAATAAAAGTTTGTAGCTGTAACTTTTTCGTTTTTTAACTTATTTTGATAAAATAAAAAGTGTTTGATTTCTGTTTATGTAAACTTTCAATTTGCTACTATTTTTTATAGGATTTCTTTCTGTAAGGATGTTTTTGCAATTTACACTAATCTAAAAATGCCTTTTAGAGCAAGTGAAAAAAGTGCTTTCAGCATGAAATAAATTTCTTGGAAACATCTTTTTATAAGTTTTATAAAAAGTATTGAAATTATGAGGAAAACACGTCATTTCACTTTAAAAAACATTTTTTCTTGAAAAGTTACTTTTTCCTCAGCCACTTTTTCAAAACTTTGGCTCTAAAAATCTCAGCTGTTAATTGATGTAAAAAAAATATTTTTATATCTACTTATGTGGAAATCTACAGAGAACAAGGACATATACATTTTTTGATAATTCATTGAGAAATATGGGCTGCAGATGCTTAAAAATACTTTTTCGAGGGTCATGCTGTAGTTGTTAGTAAATATTGAAGAACCTCTATTCTTCTGCGCTTCTTTTGCACATTTTACTCTTGTTGTTTTAGAAACTTTTCTGTATTTTGTACAGTGATGCAAAGAATTTTTAAAAGCGAAGCTTTTCTATAATATGGGTCGGTCCGTCAGTCGGTCCGTACGTCCGTCACAGACGGATAGCTTTTTCCGTTAATTTAGGTATGTTAGAATTGTCCTATCGATTTCAAACTTTGTATGGTGATTCCTTTAGTATTTAGTTACGATTTAGAAAGCGTAGCAACTCTATAATCATTACAAGAATGTCTGTACGTCCATTTTAAACATGTTGATTTTTTACTTTTTTAACAACAAATTTTTATGTGATCTAATCATCCAATTGATCTGATTTTGATTCCTGGAACAACAAAGTATAATGTTATAAGCGAAGCAACTCTATAATCAAGTCCTAAAAATATAAGTATGTCATAAACATTATCCTGTATAAAGCAGTTTTTCAGCAAATTTACATACAATTTTGCTTTGACTCTTATACATCTTTATTCTGATTATTCAGTTCTTTGCTTTTATGGATGTTGTCATTCTTGTTTTTTTTATAAAAAAGGGCCATAATAAAAGGTAAATAATATATATTCAATCAAGACAATTATGTCTAAAATTAGGACAACATCCCAACAAAAAACAACTTTAAATAAAATATACTAATACATGAAAATTTGTCAAGTTTATTAAAATAATGCTTAAAGATAACTATTATTTTAATGTATACACAAATAAACAAGGATGACAATATTCATAAAAGTGAAGCTCTAAAATAACACTGATCGACAAACGAACATAAACGCTTGTGGAGTGTCAGAAAATTGTTGACAAAAAAAAGATTAAATCAGCATGTTCCAAACTTATGTAGGGGCTTTCTGGTAACGATTATAGAGTTGCTACGCTTTCTAAATCGTACCCGACTGATACAAGAATTATCATGCAAAGTTTGAAGTTGACAGGACCATTCTAGCAAGCTTTAATTAACGATAGGAACTAACTACAACGTACAGACGGACGTACTACGGACATACCATAATTATAGAAATGCTTTGCTTTTAAAAATACAGCAATAAAGTAAGTAATAGAAGTTAATAACGATGTCTCTACATTTGCCGTTTAGGAATAAAATTAATTAAGCTTTGCTTTTTGGGCTTGAAATATTTTATTCCGTTCTTCGGTGTGTTATCATTGGAAAAGTGACCATATATAGTGCATGGTATACTTAATTATAGAGAAGATACGCTCTGAACAGTTTAGCTGAATGCTATGATGTGTTTGAATTTGTATTATGAGGAGAAGATACGCTCTGAACAGTTTAGCTGAATGCTATGATGTGTTTGAATTTGTATTATGAGCATGGTAAATCAAAATATCCAATTATTTTGCCAATTTCAACCAGCAAAATATCACGATTTACAAAGGGCTGGCAGCTGCATATATTAGGGCACTTCTGCTGCAGCTGTCATTTTTTGTTGTAAAAGATGCGGCTGTAAGTGGACAAAGTCACTCAAAAATCAGACATATGATGTTATAAGAATGAAGAAGTGGGATAGAAAACCCCTAAAAAAGAGATAATCCCTCATATTTATTATGTTACATGCATGTTTTTTGAGTGACTTTCTCCACTTACGATGCGGCTTAGTTATGGAATAAATGGAAAATATTTAAACAGGGTGTATCGGCTGCGTATAATGTTTTTATTCCAAATTTTATCGGTTGTGCATGTAGATTCCTTAAAGAAATGGATATATTATTACTTGGATCTTACACCAGATTTTCATCTTTTCTAACAAAGTGAAACATGTTGCAGGCTAAAATAACGATACCCTCCTTCCACTCCCTTTACTCAATCCCCTCCCCTCATGCTGAACAAAAGAACTGACCAATAAATAACAGCAACCTAATGGCCACAGTAAAAGTGTCTGACTATGACGTCAGAAAAATTAACAATTAACCAATGAGAAGCCAGTATTCACAATGGTAAAATATACATATAGCGGCCTCTCATTGGTAGTTGTTAATTTTTTCTGACGTCATAGTCAGACACTTTTACTGTTTTCCAACCTAATTGACGACAACTCTTTCCCTGTCATAATATTAACGTATATTCTACATCCATTCCTATAGACAGTTTAACTTTGCTGCGAAATTTTATTATACGAGCAAAATATGACAAGTGGCTGCGGTCACACATACTGGTTGTTAAAAATACTCTTAATGAACGCGTCTGCAGAACCCGAGATTTATGCTTATCTTTATGTACATAAAATTAATAAATATTATTGGATAAAACATTTTTAAAAAGTAAAATTCTTGCCGTAAATGATTGCGTACCCGCTTGTCGTATTGGGGACATGTAGGGTTAAAGTCTGGACAACAATGTGTAATACTAGAGACGTTAAATATGATACCTACCGCTGCCAATGGTGTTTGAGTAGGAAGAATGCCTTGTATCGTTTACAGGCATAACAAATTACCATGTCGAAAACTTCCAGAAAAGGGTTGTGCAATCAAAGGTGAAATTGGCATTATATTTTTTTAAACGGCAAAATCACAGCTTGGTATATCTTTACCAAATTACCACTTACAATATTTATATTTCTGCTTAATCTAACATAAATGAAATAAGCCTAAAAATAGCCCGTTTTAAAAACAGGTGGATAATATATTTTAAGTCAAAACCTTTATTCACTTTTAAAAATCTACTAACACAGTATGTTAGTATGTTCAAAGTGTCAAAAGGTCAATGGCAAAACATAAAATTACCAACAACCCCTTTGATCGATAGCTTGCAATAAAATTATTACAAAGCAAAGCCGATTATCTCCAATAGTAGTGAAGCTTTTATTAAGCATGGCAATTTAAATACTTAATTAATCCATATATAAAAGTAACAGGATCTCTATGCGTGTTTGTGTGTACCGAAGAATCTCGCTAACCGCTGAACCGATATGGTTCTACATTTTTACAATGTACCGTATCATAGATCTGAGAATGTTTATAACTATTTTGGAATTGGTAACATTCCAAGAGAAATTGCCACTACAATGAAAAACAAAAATAAATTGCCGCTAGGCGCCTCCCCCCAACCTTCAAGGGACTCTAGAGGCCTATAGGGGCAGTTGGACCTTGGACCCAATTACTCCACAACCACCTTAAAGCTACCAAAGATATTATTTTCAACATAAAGATCATAAGACAGATTTGTTTATTTGCTATAATCTCCTTCCCTGAGAAATTATTCATTTTTATATACAGTCCCATACTGTGAAAATATAGATATTAAGTTTGGTGGATTATTCTAATTCAGAGATTTGTATTGTTTAAAAAGTTTTACCTTATACATATACGTGCTTCATGCCTACTTTGGATGAAAGCATCAAAATAGCAGGGGGAGAGGGGCGGGAGGGGGGAGGGGGGATTGGGCTGTTCATTGCAAAAGTCCCCAAAGTCTCATAATAACGTTTTCTTAATCGTTGGCTTATAAACCTTGGGGACTTTTATCGAATTTTGACAGGTTAGTTTATGTAGTTATGTGTCCAAATTTTTCAACCGCCAATTGTATTTGCAAAAGAAGTAGTTTTGTGTCAACATTGGGAATGCACAACAATTTTTAGGCCATTGTCTTATCCCTTTAGATCCCTATCAAAATAGGCTTTAATTAATATTTTGTCCTCTTTGCAGCTGATTTGTTCTTTAAAAGTAAATTGTAAATCAAACAGACTTTCAAAACCCAGAAGTTAAAATTGTGTAAGTTTAAATTATGTGGAACCCTTACTGTTTTCCAGACGTTTTTATTACTATTTAACGCCGTAGTGTGATTGATAAGGTTTTTTTGACAGTATAAAATGCCTTTTTTTTCCCTATTCACTGCTTTTCAACTGTTTTTTACCAGTATCGGTTCCAGGGTTTATAAAAATTGTCGATTAGGGTCGGTCTGTCCTTCCGAACGTCCATAACAGTTACTTCTTTTCATTAATTTAGACAAGTTAAAATTGTCCTATCGATTTTAAACTTTGCATGATGATATCTAAAATAGATACAATTTAGAAAGCGTAGCAAATCTAAAATCTTTACTAGAACGTCCGGATCATATGAAGGAAATGAAGTCATTCCTAAAAAGGACAGAAATTCCCTTCCAAAAAGGACAGAAATCATCTTCCTTTTTCTCAGATATCTCAAATATGGACAAAAATCACTCTCCTTTTTCTTACATATCTGAAAAAGAGGATAAAAATCACCTTCCTAAATCTCACTTATTCTTCCTAATTCTAAGAAAATTAACCCAATACCTCCATGTTCTTCCTTATTCTCAGATAATCTACCTTATTCTAAGAAATTCTTCCTTGTCCTTACAAATTCTCCCTTATTCTCAGATAACCTACCTTATTCTAAGAAATTCTTCCTTATTCTAAGAAAATCTACCTTATTCTAAGACATTCTTCCTTATTCTAAGAAAATCTACCTTATTCTAAGACATTCTTCCTTATTCTAAGAAATTCTTCCTAATTCTATGAAAATCTACCTAATTATAAGACATTCTTCCTTATTCTAAGAAAATCTACCTTATTCTAAGATATTCTTCCTTATTCTAAGAAATTCTTAGTTATTCTAATAAGATCTACCTTATTCTAAGAAATACTTCCTAATTCTATAAAAATCTACCATATTATAAGACATTCTTCCTTATTCTAAGAAAATCTACCTTATTCTAAGACATTCTTCCTTATTCTAAGAAATTCTTAGTTATTCTAATAAGATCTACCTTATTCTAAGAAATACTTCCTAATTCTATGAAAATCTACCTTATTATAAGACATTCTTCCTTATTCTAAGAAAATCTACCTTATTCCAAAAAATTCTTCCTTATTCTAAGAAATACTTCCCTATTTCTAAGAAAATCTACCTTATTCTAAGACATTCTTCCTTATTCTAAGAAAATCTACCTTATTCTAAGACATTCTTCCTTATTCTAAGAAAATCTACCTTATTATAAGTAATTCTTCCTTTTCCTTACTAATTCTCTCTTATTTTCAGATAACCTAGCTTATTCTATGAAGTTCTTCCTTAATTCCCCTAATTCTTCCTTTTTCTAAGATAATTTTTTTAATTTATATTGGGATATCATAACTGAAATAGGGGTATAGAGAATATATAAATTCTGCATTTTCACCTTCCTTATTCTCTCAAAATCTTGGTTTTTCTCACATATATTTCCTTATGTTTATTGGGATATCAGAACAAGATGTGTAGGATAAGTTTGGGTTGTATCTTTTGACCTGAAATATTTGTTTGTACTTTAGAGGAGGAACCCCAGTCTGTAAAACACACTAGCTGTATCAATAATCTGTTCTACTTGCCAACTGATACAAATATTATACCAAAATGGAAAATCATCCCCCCCCCAAAAAAAAAAAAAAATTTCTTTACAATAATAAAATAAAAACCCAGGCAGAGAGTCAGATATTTGTATATAATGAAAAGTACACCCTCCCCCCCCTCAAATGGTTGGCAACTTAATTTTCAGTCTGTCTATAAATCAGCTGATAATTATGTAATGGATGCAAGGGCGTACTATGAATTTGTACTATTTGGGGTATAAAGAAAGTTTTTGTGTTCTCTCCAGAAATATTTGAATTAAACTTTTTGAACAGTGATCATCATTTATCTTTATATAACACGATAGCAATGTGTAAAATTATGCAGAATAGCAATTATTTATTGATAATGAACTAAGATTGCATAAAAACATTAAAATATACAAGACTGGAGTTACGTAAGATTAGAATTATGTAAATTACAAATCATGTAAACTGTACAAAAATTAGCATAGTATTTATCTATATATCTACCCTCCCCCACCCCACCCAATCGCTAATGTTAAATTGTATATTTTCTTTTAAAAATGTGAATGTTTTCTTTAACCTTAAAGTCTGTACGATACATAATTTAAATACTGACTTAACTTATAGTTGAAAAATTGAACACATAATCTTATCCCTTTAGATCCCTGAGACTTCAAAGTGGTAGAAGCAAAGGTTTTCTATAATTAGGGTTGGTCCGTCTGTATGTAACAGTTAGCTTTTTTCGTTAATTTAAACAGTTAAAATTGTTTTATCAATTTAAAACTTGGCATGATGATTCCTATAACAATGAGGTCCTTCTGATTTCAGAGCTTCATTTTTATAGATATTGTCATTCTTTTTAAAAAGCGAAGCTTTTCTATAGTTAGAGTTGGTCCGTCCGTCCGTCAGTCCGTACGTCTGAGAGAGATAGCTTTTTTCATTAATTTAGGCATGTTAGAATTATCCTGTCGATTTCATGGTGATTCCTTTAGTATTTAGGTATGATTAAGAAAGCGTAGCAACTCTATAATCATTACCAGAATGTCCGTACGTCCATTTTAAACATGTTGGTTCTTTACTTTTTTAACAACAAATTTTTATGTGATCTAATAATCCGATTGTTATAATTTGTTGGTATAGTGATTCCTGGGACAACAAAGTACAATATTATAAGCAAAGCTACTCTATAATCAAGTCCAAAAAAATTAAATATGTCCATAAACATTATCCTCTATCAAGAAGTTTTTCCAACAAATTTACTCACAATTTTGCCTTGACTCCTTTTTTTATATTCTGATTATTCAGTTCTGACACTATACATGTGTTAGTGTCCGTAAGTCCTACCGTTTTAGAGCTTCGCTTTTATGGATGCTGTCATCCATGTTTAATTTTGTTTATACTTTTATTATTTCAGGGAGAGAGGGGACAATGGTCTGTTTATTACACTAGTCCCCAAAGTTTTATTATAATGTTTTATTATTTGTAAGTTTATACAACTTTACGCACTTGAGTGAATTTTCATTGGTTGGTTAATTAAGTGTTCAGACGTTTCAACCACTAATTTTAATCTATAGAAGGGATAATTTTGTGCATCATCATTGGGGATGTACGCGCTACCATGGTTCAAAAAGTATTACATAAACAGAGAATATTGGTGTTTGCAGAGAGAGAGAGAGAAAGGGGACATTGGGCTGTTAATTACACAAGTCCAAAAATATTTACAATAACATTTTCTTATTAGTTGGCTTAACAACTGTGAGGACTTTTAATAAATTTTAATTGGTTGGTGTATTAAGTTTAGTGTCCAAATGTTTGTAATTGTAATCTACAGAAGGGGTAATTTTGTGTTTTAACATTGAGATTTACATAATTTTATTAGCCATTATCTTATCCCATTATATCCCTGGGTATTATCATTTAACTCAAACGCCAGGTCCAACAAACCAAAATAACTGCCCAAACACCCGAGGTATTAGGTTAAGTAACACTAACACCCATCACACAACCACCATTTTGATTGCAAAACCTTTGTCGGAGAAGTCCTAAATGGAATTGGTAATGAGTTGTGACTGTTTGGAGCCAAGGCATTCTACATACTTTAACTATTAATGCCTTTAGTTTTTATGCTGGTTAATTTGATTTTAAATTTGTTTCTTCTCAGATTTTTCCAGTGATGTAAAGGGATAATACAATGGCCATTAAATTGATGTACAACCCAATGATGATACACAAAATTACTCCTTAAAAATTTGTGGTTGAAACGTTTGAACACAAAAAATCAAAGAATCAAAATTCACTATATTCCACAAGGTAATAAACCAACGAATAAGAATCATTATAATAAAACTTTGGGGACTATTATTAAACAGCCCATTGTACCCTCTTTATCTAAGTAATTTCTCTTGGGAGAGTGGGGGTACCTTCCCCAATTTATGCAAAGGAGAACCAGAAATTGGTCTAGCAGTTAGCGAGAGCTTTCGATATACATATATAATCACAGGTATTGACAGATATACACAAACACACAATGTTAATTTTGAATATTGACTAGTAGTTGCGCTCCTCAAGGCCTTTAAGGGCACCTAAGGTGAGGGGAGGTCAACCCACAACCCTTATTTTAGTTTTAAAAAGGATGACAACATCCATAAAACTGAAGCTCTAAAACGGCGGGAAAGAAGAACATTAAAACTTTAGAGTGTCAGAACTAAATAATCCGACTATAAATGTGTTACTGTAAAAATGTTTAAACTGTTAAATACAGGATACTGTTTATATATATGTACTTTTTTATTAGGATTTGATTAGAGAGATGCCTTGCATATGATATTGTACCTTGTTGTCCTAGGAATCATTATTCCCAAAGTATGATGAATAGGATAATTATCCTATTATATAAAGATGTAACTCTTTTTATACATTTTAATTGGAACCGATGATCTGTTTAATAGTGAAACAATTGTCTTCCATTAATAAAATGTTAAAAAATAACCCATGTTACATATATAAATAAATCCTTATAATAAAGTAACAGGATGTCTCTGTGTTTGTAAGTTTGTACCGAAGGATCTTGTTAACCGCTGAGCCGATCGGGTTCTCCTTAACAGGGTAGCTTCTCATATGTCCCGGGAAAAAAACATAACTAACACAATCTATCAGCGAAAAAATATTTTTGGTAAATAGCTGATTTTAAAATAGATTGATAAGAGAAAAAAAATTACGTGTCCCTAGAGGCCTCTAGGGGCGTAGCCGCTAGTCCTATTATATAAAGTAGTAAGCGTTTGTTGTCTGTCCCAAAGGATCTCGCTAACCGCTGAACCGATATTGTTCTCCTTTACAGTGAAGCTTCTTATAGGTCCTGGGAAGGTTTTAAACTATTTTTCGAGAGGGTGTCCTAACCTCCCTCTCCCCCCAAAAAATTATTTTTATAACTCTTTGGAAACTCAAATTTAAAATAGGATGAGGTCGACTTTTCCTTCTCCTACCAGTGCAGTGCCCCTAGAGGCTTCTAGGGGCGTAGCCGCTAGTATTATATAAAGTAGTAAGCCTTTTTTGGTCTGTAACAAAGGATCTTGCTAACCGCTGAACCGATTAGGTTCTCCATTGTAGAGAACCTTCCCATAGGTCCCGGGATGGTTTTAGGCTATTTTATATTTAAGCCTTGGGATGGTTTTAGGCTATTTTTCTTCCACCTCCTTACCCCTCAACAGAAAGAGTCTACTAGATGCCAGGGGCGCAGCCGCTATTCCAATTATAAAAAGTAAAGAAGGATATCGCTAACCGCTGAACCGATTAGGTTCTCCATTGTAGAGAACCTTTACATAGGTACAGGATGGTTTTAGGCAACTTTTTTATTTTAATTTAAGTCTAGGGATGGTTTTAGTCTATTCTGCTCTTTTCTACCCATTGAAATACAAAGCCACCAAAGGCTAGGGACGCAGCCGCTAGTTTCATACAAAAAGTTGTAAAAAATCCGCATGTTTTGAATGTCTAAATAAACGAAAAAAGCTAACACATGGACGGAACGACCCTAATTATAGAAAACCTTTGCTTCCGTATGCAGTTTATGGGGTGGATAATGTGTGAAAACCAGTCTTCAAGATCTAAGGGATAAGATAATGGCCGGTAAAATGATTTTAATTTCCAAGTTTAATTAATCAATTACAACTTTCTATTTATTTTTTTTCTATTGTCTATTTATTAAACTTTTCCCCCCCTTTTGGTTAAATAGTAAAACTTCAATGTACGCCCTTGAATTGATTTCATAATTATCAGCTGTTTTGAGTTCAATCACTTCCGTCGAAAAAAATAAGTTGCCAACCTTCTATAGAGTTTGTACCACATAAATAGGAATGTGAAAAAAAACATTACATTGGTTGAGACTAGCAGCTACGCCACTAGAGGCTTCCATGGACACTTAGGGTAATTAATCAAATAAAAATGTCTGACTCTAAGCCTGGTATTTTATTTTTGACAAGGAAATTAATTTTTTTCTGATGGGTAGGGTAGGAACTTTTTCTTTAAGCAATTTCTCTTGGGAGCCCAGACAAACATCCTGTTACTTTTATAAAAGGATTGATAATTACATATAGTTATTGAAGAAAATATCAGTAAAAAAAAACAATATATTTAAATTTGTTTTGAAATTATTACTTTTTTGGTCTTGGTCTAATATTTGTATGTGTTGGCTAGTGAAGGATTATAAAGACTCCTGTTCTTATTTTCTGCTATCCTGTTATTATAAGGTTTATTTCTCAGTAAAATTATGTTAATATTATCAATAATTTTATGAATTAAAACATAAACACTAAATGTCAAAAGATACAACCAAAAAAATACTGAATGTACTATTATTTCTTAAGATAATTTCATATTTGTTTTACAGACTGGGGTTCCTCCTCTAAAGTACAAACAAATATTTCAGGTCAAAAGATACAACCCAAACTTATCCTACACATCTTGTTCTGATATCCCAATAAACATAAGGAAATATATGTGAGAAAAACCAAGATTTTGAGAGAATAAGGAAGGTGAAAAGGCAGAATTTATATATTCTCTATACCTCTATTTCAGTTATGATATCCCAATATAAATTAGGAAAATTATCTGAGAAAAAGGAAGAATTAGGGGAATTAAGGAAGAACTTCATAGAATAAGCTAGGTTATCTGAAAATAAGAGAGAATTAGTAAGGAAAAGGAAGAATTACTTAGAATAAGGTAGATTTTCTTAGAATAAGGAAGAATGTCTTAGAATAAGGTAGATTTTCTTAGAATAAGGAAGAATGTCTTAGAATAAGGTAGATTTTCATAGAATTAGGAAGTATTTCTTAGAATAAGGTAGATCTTATTAGAATAAGGAAGAATTTCTTAGAATAAGGAAGAATTTCTTAGAATAAGGAAGAATGTCTTAGAATAAGGTAGATTTTCTTAGAATAAGGAAGAATGTCTTATAATAAGGTAGATCTTATTAGAATAAGGTAAATTTTCTCAGAATAAGAAAGAATGTCTTATAATAAGGTAGATTTTCATAGAATTAGGAAGTATTTCTTAGAATAAGGTAGATCTTATTAGAATAAGGAAGAATTTCTTAGAATAAGGAAGAATGTCTTAGAATAAGGTAGATTTTCTTAGAATTAGGAAGAATGTCTTAGAATAAGGTAGATTTTCTTAGAATAAGGAAGAATGTCTTATAATAAGGTAGATCTTATTAGAATAAGGTAGATTTTTTCAGAATAAGGAAGAATGTCTTATAATAAGGTAGATTTTCATAGAATTAGGAAGTATTTCTTAGAATAAGGTAGATCTTATTAGAATAAGGAAGAATTTCTTAGAATAAGGAAGAATGTCTTAGAATAAGGTAGATTTTCTTAGAATAAGGAAGAATGTCTTAGAATAAGGTAGATTTTCTTAGAATAAGGAAGAATGTCTTATAATAAGGTAGATTTTCATAGAATTAGGAAGTATTTCTTAGAATAAGGAAGAATTTGCTAGAATAAGGTAGGTCTTCTTAGAATAAGGGAGAATTTGTGTAATTAAGGTAGAATTTCTGAGAATAAGTGAGAATTTGGGTAAATAAGGTAGATTTATTAAGCATAGTTGTAATAGTGAGGAAAAGGAAGAATTTCTAAGAATTAGGAAGAATTTGTAAGATGGTGGACAGAGGTCACCTTCCTTTAGTGAGAATTTGTAAGATAGTGGACAGAAATCACCTTCCTTACTGAGAATTTCTAAGAAAAAGGAAAGTAAATAGCCTTCCTATACCCAAGGAAGGGAATTTCTGTCCTTTTTAGGAATGACTTCATTTTCTTCATATGATCCGAACGTCCATTCATTCGTACTTATTTGACAAAAATTTTCCAAGTGTATTCAAGTAGTTTTGCAACAAATTTACTTAAAACTTTGTTTAAACTTATATGTATACATTATTCTTTTCAGATCTGACAATCTACAAGTGTTAATGTTCGTCTGTCCTAACGTTTCATAACTTCGCTTTTATGGATGTTGTCATCCTTGTTAATATATTTATAATTTTGTCATAGCTTACTATTTAATTTCTTTATATATAACCTACTTTGTAATATAGATAATATGTACAAGAGCCCCCACAGGGTAAACATTTCCAGAATGGGTACTTTTACCTAAAAGATTATAAAACGTAATTTCCTTAGGATAAATATTTTTAGAATGTTATATGTTTAAAAGTTCTTACAAAATACAAATATTAGATAAATTATTTTTCTTACGTAAAACATAACGATTGTGAATTAAACTAGAACGTGAATATTAACGTTATCAAAGGAGAAAATGTAAAAGTGCAAAATGAGTGAAATAAAAAAAAAGCAAAAATGACAGTGAATAAAGTAAGTAAAAGAAGAGAATAAAAAAAAGACATTATAAGAATTACATAACTTTTATAGAGATGCAATTTATTCCAAATGTTTACTACAATTTATCACAAGTATGCAGGGACATTCATTCTGTGCTTTAAATCGAAAATTTTTAGTATTTTCTTGCTTTTTGCGCTGTTTTAATATCTAGTAAATGTATAAAAACTTCCACGTACCTTCAAAAACACACAGACATGATTCCTGCCACTTTTAGAAAAGGATATTTCTCATTCATCCCTTTAACGTGCTTTACTATAAAGTTGAAAATGCACATAATTGAAATAGTATTTAACAGTTCAGTTTATAAGTCAATTAAAAATGTTGTATGTCAACATTGTTATATTTGTCAGGGCTCTACAGCCGCGCATCAGTACTATGTGGACCTCAAGGAAATTAACCTTTTACAATTTTAAAAATCAGCAAGAAGTTTAAGCCTGGACCAAAACAATACCTTTTTTAAAACAAGTATCTAAACGGGTTTAAATTTAAGGCTGATTCGCGGCTGACGCGCAGCTGCCGAGCCCTGGACATTAAATCGAATTTGTTCTACTACATAATATATACAGATTATTGAAAACTATCCCTAACCCTGTATTTGTGGGTTACCATTCTGGTTAATTTTAATTACTTGCTTGTCGTCTTTATGAGTTCCACAGCTACTATATAATTATGCATACATTTCATATTAAAAAATCAAATTAAGAAATAAATTTTAAAGTACAAAGTTTTTTATAGAAATGAGGATGAGTTCAAACATCTCTGGTCCAAGACAAAAAATATCTATTAAAATCAATTGTGATCTACATACAATTAAAATCCTTTTACTTATTTGAAAGTCATTTAAGTTTTATATGCGTGACTAAATAAGAATTTTAAAATAATTTTGATTATTTTAAAATCGCATTTACTCTTTAAATAGGGCATAGTCAGCACTTATCCGTCTCTGATAAAAACGTCAGTTAAAATAGTTTTATAAAATGAAATAGTTTTGTTTATTTTTAGTATCATATTATACTGTTCTTTTTCGTCCTAAATTGATTTTATGTTTAGTGTACCTTCCCTTTTTTACCCTCTTAAGGTTTCACAGCCTCCTAGTGAATCGCTGTGCACGCAACTTGTTTAAATGGCTTTGTTAATCAAAATTTAGCATAAGAATAATAATCTTTTTTATCAATTTTTATTAAAATGGATGATTTTTAGAAATTCTGTCAAGTATTTATTTAAGCATTTTTTATATTAAATTTTATTGAAATGTAAATATTGGTTTAACGCTAAAATACGCCCTTTAATTTTTTATAAATCATTGAATTAAACACCTGATGTTAAATCTAAAATTGATTTAACAAGATTTGTAATTAATTACAATAAATATTATTTATATTATACTGTATTTAGATCATAAAAAATATTCTGGTGAACATAACATTTACTGAATATGCAAGTTTTTTTGAGTGTAATTAAATTTATTGTACTATCCATATAATAAAGTAATAGGATGTATATCTGTTTGTCTGTCTGTACTGAATTTTTCTTACTTTTTCTTTTTTAAATTTAAAAAAAAAATTGGAATTCAACTAACCTCTCCTCAAGTGCCCCTAGATGCATTTAGAATTACTATATTGTTGTTGCTGCGCTATTTATGGAAATCATTGTATTTGTTATTTATTTGTTTGGTCGTTGACACTTTTTTGTTATGTTCTAAAAATAATTTTTAACTGGAAAATTCTTGAAAACAACTAGGTATACTACAAAAAAAAAGATAAAACTGCACTTTAAGTATGAAAAAAGAGCATTATTTTTAAATCTGAGTAAGAAAATTATGTAAACATGTCGTTAAAAGCTTAAATACAGAATTGTTGATATCTATGTACTTATGCTTTTAGACTTGATTATAAAGTTGCTTCGCTAATTACATGATGACAAATTTTAGTCCTAGGAATCAGCATTTCAATAACTCAAATGTATACATTGGCAGGTTTGCTATGTTTTCCAAATTGTACCTAATTTCATTTAAAGTTTGAAACTGATAACGATCAGCGCTAACTAACGAATAGACGAACATATCCTAGTAAAAGAAAAGATTATCTTGTGATTCCTTATACAGTGTGTTTTTTTTATGAGAACTTTTTTGAGAGCAATTTTACCCAACTTATAGTTATCAGAATTTAATGATTGATGGCTTATTTTCTTCGTTTTTTTAATGCAATTAATAGAACACCAAAAAAATATTTCAGTTTTTATTTAAAAAGTACAGTAAATCTAAAATTCAAAACTTAGGTGTCAACATCTAAAAATGGTTTTAGCGCATTTTTCTTATGCCTAAATCTTCTACCCTTTGCAAGAAAAAATTGGATTTTCTGTAGTCGACTTTTGGGGGCCAGTACTCCCTCCCTGGTTGAGATATAACCTTCAAACTTTGATATGTTCTAGTACATGTCCCTAATAGTATCTGTATACAATTTTAGCTCTATATCTCAACTTTGAAGTGTTTAGCAGCCATTTTTGCAAAAGGTTGAATATTTGTGGGGTAAAATTGCTTTCAAAAATTTCTCATAAAAAAAACACACTGTATATTACCAACTATTCAATGCGTCAGAAAGATTTAATAGTAATACAGTATTATTGCTTTCAGAGTGAAAGCTTTTTTAAAAAATAAACAAAAATGAAAAGTTACTTCCTCCCTTAACGTTGTCTAGAAATAAGTTTTCCTATAAAACATATTTTTTTTCTTCTTAAAAAAGCATAATCTGAACTTTAAGAAATTTGAATTTAATTGTTTTTCATAATCTTTTAGCTATTTTCATTATCTTACGTTGACATTACTGATATGATTTATTTTTAAAATATTTTTACCAACATTATAATGAATAGTGCTACATGAAACACATATTTACAACGTTCAAATTTAAACATTTTTATTCTAACTAGATTTTAGAACTGATTTATCTTTTGAAATGTAGATTTTAGTCGTATTGAATTAGAACCCTAAGAAAAAGGTGCTAAAACAAAATAACACATCATAAAATAATTTTCTTTATTGACTGACATCTTAAATAAACAATTTCTTTTCTTCTCTCCTTCTATCTATCTTTCCTCCTATCTATCTATCTATCTATCTATCTATCTATCTATCTATCTATCTATCTATCTATCTATCTATCTATCTATCTATCTATCTATCTATCTATCTATCTATCTATCTATCTATCTATCTATCTATCTATCTATCTATCTATCTATCTATCTATCTATCTATCTATCTATCTATCTATCTATCTATCTATCTATCTATCTATCTATCTATCTATCTATCTATCTATCTATCTATCTATCTATCTATCTATCTATCTATCTATCTATCTATCTATCTATCTATCTATCTATCTATCTATCTATCTATCTATCTATCTATCTATCTATCTATCTATCTATCTATCTATCTATCTATCTATCTATCCAACTATCTATCTATGTATCTAACATTTTATGTTTGTTTAAGGGTTTGGGAGGGAAGTGTGGTGAAGAATTGTTTCAACGTGGTGTCACAAAAGCTGAAATGGTAGAAATTTTGGAAGTTCATAATAGGTTAGTGTATTTTTAGGCAGCGAAGCTACTCTATAACTTTGGTCTATCATGGGTGCGTCAGTTCACTATGAAAATTCACTTAATCTTTTTAAGACGTAAAATATTTAAATTTTATTTTTGCTATTTGTTAGTGAGTTTACAGTGCTTCATAAAAAATGTCGTCATACAATACAAATGACCAATGTATGCTAGGCAAGTATATATTTTACCATTGGTCAACAACAAATGTATACTGGCTTTTTATTGGTCATTTGTATTGTATGACGTAATTTTTTATGAGGCACACTAAACAGCTCAATCGTGTGTTAGCTGCGCATATCATCCCTTGTATGCCCCCCATTGTACGCCCTTATAACTGAAACATGAAGTAAACCCAAATATCTGTCAAAAATATAAAACGTTGCATCTTTTGATATTTTATCAACTATGTTCAACTCCATTCAAATCATGTGAAAACAAGGATAATATTGTCCATAAGAAGAAACAACATGCGAAATATATTTTAAATGAAGCTCTTTATAGTGCCTATAAAAAATGACGTAATACAATACAAATGACCAATGATAGTCCAATACACAGAATAATTACCAAAGGTAGGCCAATATAATTGAACAGTGGTAAATCATGAAAAACAAGTTTGTACAAACCAATTACAATTTGATATAAACCCACAAAGTTTTTAAGCTTTAGATTTCATAATAAATCTCTGTCTAATGTCCCCCCCCCCTCCTTACCAAGTAAAAATCTGTGATAAATTTTTTTGCAGCAAAGTTATATTATTACTGTTTTATATCAAATATCAAACATATCTTCGCTTTTAAAACGTACGCAATCAAAAATCGTAGATCAGAGTTTTCTGGTAATAAGGGATCCTTTATTTTAATAAATTTTAAAATGTACCAAAGAAGTGTCTAATTGAGCAAAGAATCTTATTTTGAAATAGATTCTAAATATGTGATGAGGTTATAGGTTAGGTTATACTGGGTATATAAGCCCCACAGGGTGTAGGTCCCGCAGAGGCTACGTAAAAAACATCTCATATATAGAGTAGCTTACAACCTAAAATTTCTTTCTAGAACAATAACTTAAATGGAACATTTTTGATGGGTGCCTTATTCTTAAACCCTTAGATTCTTGGTATAGGCAGACATCTTTTGTTTTGATTGGCGTAACCACGTATAACAACCATTTACATTTTTTTACATATCTTTGCATTTTTGTGCTATCATCATGCAACTTTTTGAAAGTGAGGTTTTTATATAATTCTCTCCTTTCATTAGTCATTCATAATTTATAACACTTGCCTTAATTTGACAGTAAGGAGTGAAACTTGAACTGTAAATCAAACTGGTAACCAAAATTCTATAAATATGAGATCCTATTCGTTGGGTGTAAAACTTTGTGGACTTTTCTTGAATTCTGAGAATTCAAATTTTTCAAAAATTACTTTTTTGTTGGGGGCAAAACTCTTTTATACCCCCCAACTTGGACGTCCAGCTAAAGCGGTTTTAGGTTTTGGTTTTACATCAATTTATCGTCTAAACATTTTATCCCTAAAGATCCCTGAAGATTTACAAAAATATCTTCATTACTAATCTTAGTGAGTGAAGAAAGTCGCTCAAAAAATCAGCATGTGACGTCATAAAAATGAAGAATTATCCATCTCTTTTTAGGGGTTTTCTTTCCCACTTCTTTTCTTCTCATATCTCATTTTTTTATGACGTCAGAATTTTTTTGAGCGACTTTCTTCACTCACCTAATCTAATATGGTTTTGGGATTTTGAAAGCAATGATTCAGTTAAAAGACAAATAAAAATAGTAAAAACCCAGGATGAATTCAAACGCAAAATTCTTAAAGAAGAAAAATTTATTTTTACCCCATGATTCATTAATATTTTCTTACATGAGTTTTCAAAAATTTCGGTAAATTAGTTTTTAAAAAATATGTTCACCCTTTTTGTTTGACTAAATAGTGAAGCTATCCCATTATTCACTATGTCTGTCTGTCTTTCAGTTCGCCCGTAACGCTCTGAGGTAAAAGTGATTTTATCTTCAACTGCAATCTTCTGATTTTATTTGCAAATAAAACTTCTTTTCAAAGAGCATCCAGTGTACAACATTAGTAAACATATTATTTAGGTTGAGGGCCAAGCTTGCTAGAGGTGAAGAAAAACGTGGAGTTCCAGGGCCCCAACCTCCAGCAGCTAATATGAGAGCAATGGTGAGTAGATATATAGATAAATATAAAGTTCCAGGGTCCCAACCTCTAGCAGGTAATATGACAGCTCTGGTGAGTAGATAGATACATAGATATAGAGTTCCAGGGCCTCAACCTACAGCAGCTAATATGAGAGCTATGGTGAGTAGATAGATAGATAAATATAGAGTTCCAGAGCCCCAACCTCTAGCAGCTAATATGAGAGCTATGGTGAGTAGATAGATAGATAAATATAGAGTTCCAGGGCCCCAACCTCTAGCAGCTAATATGAGAGCTATGGTGAGTAGATAGATAGATAAATATAGAGTTCCAGGGCCCCAACCTCTAGCAGCTAATATGAGAGCTATGGTGAGTAGATAGATAGATAAATATAGAGTTCCAGGGCCCCAACCTCTAGCAGCTAATATGAGAGCTAAGGTGATTAGATAGATAGATAAATATAGAGTTCCAGGGCCCCAACCTCTAGCAGCTAATATGAGAGCTAAGGTGAGTAGATAGATAGATAAATATAGAGTTCCAGGGCCCCAACCTCTAGCAGCTAATATGAGAGCTAAGGTGAGTAGATAGATAGATAAATATAGAGTTCCAGAGCCCCAACCTTCAGCAGCTAATATAAGAGCTCTGGGTAGTAGATAGATTTATAAATATAGAGTTGCAGGGCACAAAAATATATAAAGTAATAAATGTTTATATATGTTAAAAATCAAATTCATTTTTAGATTCGTTTAACTAGAAAAAAAGCTAACCATACATTTTAGATTATCAAAGAGAAATATTTATTATTATATTATTGGTGTTGTTTTTTTTATGTATTTTTAGATTATAGATGTTATAGTAGAAAAATTTATTTGGTTAGCCAAGGAATAATAAACAAAATTTCAGTTCTATATGTCCATATAGCGTAGCAGTAACAAACTAAAAAAATTTTGATTGGAAAATTGATAGATTAACAAATGTTAGAAACATATACATAAAAAAATAAATGTTACCTTTTCTGTTATTTCTAACGTTTCTCCTTCTTTAAATGGCTTTTTATTGAGTTTATTGATAAATCCATTAATGTAGACCAAAGAAAAGATTAACTTTAAAAATACCATAAAAAATTTTTGTACAATGCATACTATAAAAGGTATGGATCAAGTTAAGTAAAATGAGTTCTTTTTCAATTGATCTAAATACGGCTAAGGCCATTTAGATGTAAAAGGCCCCCAATCTTGCCCATTTAAGTAATGTTCCTTCTAGATCCATTGCAAAAATCAAACTTTTAATCTCCTGAATGAAATGTAACGAGCTTATAAATTCTACTCGTTGTATATCTAACTAAGTTTTTTAAAGCTTCATTGCTCATTGTGCTAAAATTTTGTGGTCTTTTTGTTAAAACATACAAAAAAAATACCATTTTTGAACAAGATTGCTATTTTTATGATAACCCAAATTCAACCGCATAAAAGGTTCTCATTTGTACCAACCAATAAAATTATGCTTTATTATTTGTTCTAGTTGTTTTGCCCCTAGCATCTAGAGACTTTGTAATTAATAGCTGAAGGGAGTACACAAAATAACCAAAAACTGCAAGGTATCAATCTAGAACTAAAATGGTTTTAAACCATTCTGGGAGGTATTTGAAGCTTCTTACTGATGACTAATTATATTAAGATAAGAGATAAGACTCTAGGGGGCTAGGTGTCGCTTCGGGTACTAGACCTCTTCTCCACGCACCTTGAAACATACTCCGCTTATGATTGCAGTGTAAAGCGTCCATTCACCCATCAGACAACCAACTCTCTGAGATGCACGACCTTTGTCTGAGAAGTCCCAACTGTGCATGGTAACGAGTTGCGCCTGTTTTGGGCCAAGGCATTCCCCCCACTCTAACTATTTACGTCGCGCATCTGACATAGTAGCAGTGGAAACCATTTTTAACGTTTTTAGTTATGACGCGGTGTCGGACCGAGATTCGAACCTATTACCTTCCCGACGACGAGCGGATGCGCTACATGTTGAGCCACGGTCGCGGGTTGACTAATTATATTACACCTGGTTTAATGTTGAATAACTAAAGTAACTTTTATGATTTACAAATATTAAGTAATGATGATAATTTTTAAATAAATCATAATATTTTAAATAGAATAAATACACCCATGAAATCAAAGTTTTACTGAAACATTGTTTGTTGTACTGAATTTTAACTAGACAACCAAAGTATTTGGAATAAAAGAAAATTCAAATGATTTTCAGAAAATTAAAGTAGCTTTAAGAATGCTACATTTGGAAGCATAGATTTTATTTTTATGATTTTGCGAATAAGGACATTTAAAATCTTTCCCTCAGTATTGTAAACAGATATTCATCTTAATTTTAAATATCTTTTTCTATCTTATTATAGACAGCTTTCCGCGGGTAGTAAAATGAAAAATTTTAAAACTGGTATTTAATTTTAATTTATGGTTTTTAATTCTATATTTCTGGAAAATTTGTTTGTATTGCGATGTTATTAATCACTTTTCATTTTGGCTAAAAAACCGGTAATAATCCAGTGTATATGAATAGGTTTCGAAGCCATACTCAAAAAATCAATTACTTCTAAACGCGTGCGCAAACGTTAAAGAATAACTTTTATGTAGAAACATTGACTGAATGTTGATCTAGATTTACCAATTTCCTTTTCCTCTGTTGAAAACTATTACTCCATGATGCTCAACAGGGATCAAAAGGGATAAGACAATGGCTGATAAATTGATGCACATCCCCAATGATAATACACAAAATTACCCCTTCTATAGATTAGAATTAGTGGGTAACGTTTGAACAAAATTTATTAAAGTCTCCAAAGTTGTTAAGCCAACAAATAAAAAAAGTTATTATAAAACTTTTAGACTAGTGTAATAAACAGCCCAGTGTTCCCTCTCTCTCTGGATGCTGATTATAATAATGTGTTTTTTTTTATGGATGTTCAATCATTTCTGCCAATCAATATCGCAATTCTATATTACTGTCAAAATCCAAGAAGCATAAATTCTGTTTGTCGTAACTTTTTGCAACCATCCTTTTATAAAAATTAGTAATGATAAGGTTTTCTGTTTGAAGCTTAAGATTTGAATAACTGCTGAACCGATTTACTACATAATATGGAAACTAGTTACAGTATATTAAACCATTTATATTTTCAATTCTTTAATAAATTTGATTAAAGGGGCCTAAACATTTTAAAACAAATTTTTACGTTTTTATAGAGTAACCAACGTCTACACTTTGTAGTTGTTATAGACCCGCATACTAATCACAAATTTTAAGTTCATATCATTGATTTTTATTAATTATACATAATATATTCATTTCTTATCAATACTTTTCCTTAAAATATTTCAAAGAATTCATATTTCTTGCCTTTTAATTTTCACCTCTCATAATTCAGACTTTTTACTATATAAAATCTTGTTTGTAAAATTCTGTCTTGGTTATAATATTAGTGGGAATAAAGATTGATCTAATTAATTAAAATTTGTTTTATTGTCCACGGGACTTTGTATTCCAAACTATGTATGCTTTTAGGCAATTTTTTGTATTCTTGAATTTATGTGTTGAATATATTTATTTCTCAAGTATTTTTATTTTCTATACTACCTTGTTTAAAAATTGATGTTATAAGGTGAGACATTTTTATGTAGACAAATGCGCATATTTTAAAACAATAGAAGCACATTTCACGTCTTGTAGAGAAAAATAGGAAAGGGATGATTATTAATAAAAATAAATAGGGTGTCAACATGTCTATTAGTCTCTTAAAATAAAACAAAACACTAAATAAAATGGATTTATTTAAATTTGCAGGAGGCATAGTTTTGTCTAGAATAAGCGTAACTTTTCATAACACTAATAATAATGTCATTTAAAAATAAGCAAAAACTAGATTTGTATAAATAATTGTATTCTGGATTTTTAAAAAAATGTTTTGAAAATCCCTTATTTCATCTCAATATTGATAATTTATTACAAAAAAAGTTGTTTTTCTTTAGACGGTTATAACCATACATAAAATGCTTTAAAGCGTAAGAGTTCTTAGTTATTTGTAAATCACTTGTTAATTAAAACAAGGATGACAACATCCATAAGTAGCGAAGCACAAAATCTATAATAAAATAGACAAACAGACAAAGTAATTTATAGAGCTGATTAACTGTTATCATAACAAAGAAAAGAAAGAGATAAAAATGCAAATAAATATGCAAAAACTTAAAATCATGAAACTTTGAAAAATTAAGGTTTCTGAAAATTTTAAAAAGAAAAGCAGCTTAAAAGCAATCAGACTACCAAAGATAGGAACCGAGAAAATATGTTGCAAAAAGTAAAACCGGTTAAAGAGCTGTTTAGAAGCAGTCTGGCCACTATTGATGATAAATACTTAATTATGCTCCATATTAATAGGAATGTTGACAAGAAGTTTCAGCCTTATATATTTTACAGGAGCCGGCTAAAAAGATGCTTAAAAGCAGTCTGACTGCTATTGATGTTTTATACTTAATAATGCTTCATACCAATAAGATTGTTGACAAGAAGTTTCAGCCTTCTCTCTTTTACAGGTGCCGACCAAATCAGTTATGAAAAATAAAAGCGGCAAAAAAGCTGCTTAAAAGCAGTCCAACCGCTATTGATGTTTTATACATAATTATGATCCATATTAATGGTGTTGACAAGAAGTTTCAGCCTTCTCTCCTTTACAGGAGACAAGAAAATCAGTTTTTAAATTTAAAAGTGGCTGAAAAGCTGCTTAAAAACAGTCCGACCGCTAACGATGTTTTATACTTAATTATGCTCCTTATTGATGGGAATGTTGACAAAAAATTTCAGCCTTCTATCTTTTGTTGGAGCTGAGAAAATCACGTTTCCCCCAAAACGTTTCAGACATACATACATAGATACATACATACAGACATACAGACGGACATTTCAAATTATAGAGTAGCTTCGCTACTAAAAACCAATAAGGGAGAGGATAACGCTGGTATGTAAATTATACTATTCCCCAAAGTTTAAAAATAGTTTAAAATCTTAATTCATTGGCAAAAATAGTAGTTTCCAAACTTTTTAAACACAAATTATTATCTACACAATTTGTTTATCTTTACTGGGTGTGTACAACAATTTATGGTACACTGTCTTATCCCATAAGACAACTGTTAAAAACTTAATTATTCAACGCATTATTTGATTTTCCCGACTTGTCCAGGGCTCGACCACAGCCCTCCCTCCATGACTGGGTATTGCTGAATATAGTGACTAAATATTATTCTAGATACGGCTGCCGAGCCTTAAACTTGTGAGATGTTTAAAATGGTAAAAGTCAAAGGTTAAAAACGCGCCAGTTAGCCTTTGGGGAAATTTTAGTTCGTTTAACCATCAAAATAGGTTGGCAGTATTTTACCAATTATTCTTTCTTTTAATCTTTTTTTATTTTTGAGGAAATGTATATCTTGCCAGTCTATTTTAGCTTAAACAATAATTAGACATAATTGTTATTAAGAAAAATCGTATTAAGATAAGAATCAATATATTTTTATGATTTTTTACTGTAATCTTTTAAAATGGAAAAAATTTGCAAAAAAAATTTAGTGCAGGCCTATTAGATTTTTTTAATACTAATATATTATAAATCAAACAAAATGAGTGGATAAAAAAGTAGCCAGCCTAACCTTTTAAAATATTTTCATATTCTTAAATAAGAAATGTAGATGATTTTAGAATGGGTGGGGATACAAAATTATAAAATTTTATATAATACATCTTTTGTTATGTTTACATTTCATACAATCTTTTAAATATAAAAATATGATGTGAATAAGATATTTTGTTATCATGGACCTATTTTGGTGTACATCAATAAATAGATCCTCAGTTCTTTAATTGAAAATTTTTATTTACAAGTCCTAACTAAGCAGTGCAGGACAGAGTGATCCGTTCCGTCTGTTTATGGGCTAAGGCATTCCCCTTTACATAAACTCGCCCAAGACAAATTATGGTTCCACGACAAACGTAAGAGTCCCAAACGTCTTTTAAAGTCGACTAACTATTATTTTAAAAGTCGTTTGAATTTTTGACTGGACATAATATTATTTTACAAGAAACGTTAAAACAACTGAAACGTAATTATTTTATTGGATAAATAGTTTATCTCAAGATGCATTATCCCTCGTCTCTGCCTGCATAACCATGCAGCGCGATGGTAAATCAACCAACAACAATAAAGTATTGATCATGGAAATTGTTTTCTTAAAGGTTATCAATGTAAGGTTAAACTTTTGAAAATACACATAATTATTTTCAAAAGTATTAATTGATATAAATATCTTCAAAAACCGTAAAAGTAAAATTTATTGATATAATTAACCTTTAAAGTTAGATAATTGATAAACATAATATCAAATTTAGGGTCTTAGTTTTAGTATATTTTTTTTATTTAACCAACAAAATGATTCTTTATAAGAAAAAAATATATAATGATTAAACTTTTCTTATGTATAATATTATGATTTTGATCGTGTGTAAATTTTTAAAAAGATGTAAAACCTTGAATTAACAACCTAAAATGCCCCATCTTTTTTTTCTACCCTTCAGCGGCGTTAGCAACAAAGTAAACACGATATTTCAATTTCAAAATTGAGATATTCTAATATATTCCGAATATTAAATAGGCTAAGCGTCTTTTTTTCTCGAGTGATTTATCTAAACGCGCTCAATTATGACCAAAGATACGCAACAGGCTATAAAATAAACAGAAATAGTTATTTATCCCATCGTAGTATAGACGACAGGTTTCCGTAGAATTTAAATTTAAAATTAAATTTAAGATAACCGTGACCGAAGGCCTGGTAATAATTTTATGATTTTTATTTTATCATTCGTAGAAAATTGTCTGAAATATGATGATATACACAATGACTGAGTATTAGATATTAATCAGTTTCGAAGACATATTAGAAACTATAATACCGTAATATTCGCCAACTATATATTTTGTTAGATGGCCCTTTAGCTTTTAAATTTTATTACTCTTTTATTTACCTTTAACTAAAATACAAAGTAATAATTTTCAAATTAATCATAACTTTTTAGATTTTAAGCATTTCTAGGAATTATTTTATGCTATCAACTACTAAGCAAAAGATATTTGTTAAGTTATTTATTTAATTTCTTTCAAATTTTATATACTTTAAATCTACTACAATTCATAAATGGTATTTCTATGTAAAATCCTTATACTAAAGTAACAGGACGTTTGTTTGTCTGTGTGTCTGTACCGATCGTGTTCTCCTTAACAGGGTAGATTCTCATGGGTCCGGGGAAGGTTTATAACTATTTTGGGGGAGGGTACCACCACCCTCCCAAGAGAAATGACAAAAAAATCGAATTTTTTATATGAGAGACTTTAATTTAACATAAAGAGGTATCGTACGTAAAGAATTATCGTAGAGACTTTAAAAAACAAAAACATTTAAAGTGCCACTAGAGGCCTCTAGGGGGCGTAGCCGCTAGTATAATATAAAGTAAAATAAATTCATAATCAATATCCCTTAATATCTCATTAACTAAAGCAATTATAAAAAAAACAAAGAATGATAATTACTTTTAAAAGGGACAAATTTTAATAAACAGAAAAAAAACATCCCATGACATTTATAAATCTTCCATCAAAAGTCGAATAAAAAATTTCAGAGATCCTTTGCTTCTGATAAAATATTATGTTATAGGATACTTTATTGCAAACTAGCGGCTTCGCCCCTAGCCTCTAGGGGCTTCGCCCTATATAGTTTTGGGAAGTCAATCCTCTTTAATAGAAATATTCAAAAAATTATTCTTTGTTTAATTACTCTGTGGTAAAATTAAACCCAGGTTGTGCGCTTTATGCACAAAAATTTTAATTTGTACAAATTAAACCCAGGTTGTTTGCCGTATACACAAAAATTTCAATTCGTAAAAATTAGACCTAGGTTGTTCGCATACAGAAAAAATTAAAATTAAAAAAAAAATATTTTGATTTTTTTGGGGGGGTGGGATTCATGGGGGCTTCGCCCCATGTTGCACCCCAATTACTGGTTTTTGTTTTAAAAGAATTAAAAAAAACAAAAATTTGGAAGTGGGGATTTTTTTATATTTGGGGGGGGGGGGGTGTCCCACCCCCTAAGAAAATAGCTTAAAACCACCAGAGGACCAGTAGGTATATTCCTAGAAGAGTAGAGCCCAATTTGATCAGCAGTTACTGAGATTTTACAAAAAATGTAAAAAGAAAAATTTTGGGGGTTGGATTTTTTTTATTTTTTGGGGGGTTGGGGGTGTCCCACCCCCCAAGAAAATAGCCTAAAACCACCACAGGACCAGTAGGTATATTCCCTGAAGAGTAGAATCCGATCGGTTCAGTGGTTACCGAGATCTTAAGGGACAGACAGACAGACGGACAGACAGACGGACAGACGGACAGACGGACAGACATCAAGCTACTTTGTATTATAGATAAGAAAGCTGTAAACGCTGTTGATTTTTTTTCTTCAGATTTCCTGTTTCTTCCTGTGAAGTAGTTAGTTAGAATCTGTCAACTTAAATGACAATTATGCTTTGCAATAATTGCTAAAGCGGAGCAACTCTAACAAAAAGTCTTGTTCTATCGGTCCCCTTGAAATATTTTCTTTGAATATCTACTTTTTAGTTAACTCTTCTTCAATATTTCAATTAATATCATCACTTTTTACACTAAGATTTAATTAATGCTAACCCTTTGATTGTAAAACCTTTGTCTTAATGTCTTATCCCATCATAACATAGCTAGGTCCCTCCTTGTCTAACCTAGTATAATTGCCAAATAGATAAAATACTTGGTAAAGTCCTTAGTTATGGAATATTTTGTGAGATAGTCATGTATGTTACCTTGTAAAGTAAAGTAGTTTCCCGCCTTAAAAAATATTTTTCTTGTTTATAAGAAATAGTTGTCACTTTGCAATGTTTAATTTGAGTCTTAGCAAATCATAATTACAGATCACCATTTCCCTTTCTTATACTGGTAATTTACCTTTAATTGCTAGTATAGCAATTATGGATTTATTATTACTTGGATCTAACACCAGATTATCATATACTATAATAAACGTGTAGCGAGCTAAAATAACGAGCTCACCCCCCCCCCCCTTCACCCTTACCACTGGATAAACGAACTGACCAATAAATGACAGGGGAAATAACAACATAAACTGGCGACAATTTTTCCACGAATATTCTACATCCATTATAGCAATCCTACTTACTCCTTTCTAAAAAATGTTTTCCTACCTTAATGTGTAAAGACCTCTGTGGACCCAAAATACACAGATAGAATTGTTTTAGTGATTTTAACCTTGGGTGAGGGTCACTATGACAAATAGGTAAAATCTTGAAAGCTTGTTGGTTTTTTCGACTTAATTGTAAAAAAATCAATATTACAATTTGACAGGAAAATTATTTTGTACATATTAAATTTTGTTTGTTTATTCAAAAGACTTGTGTTAGATTTGGATTGACCAATAAATTATTTCTTTTGGTTTTTAATGAATATTAAATTTAAATAAGTACTTATGTCTAAAATAAATTTAAATTCACTAAACAAATATTAAAAGAAAATCTACTTTACCTTCGATAATAAAATTTAGGCATATTATCTATTTGTGTGCATTTACACAGCATTAATTATTAAACCAGCATTCTGAGAAACAACAAATTTTGTCTAAATATTGATTATTTTTAATTAGCAGAAAACTTAAAGTAGGTGTCTGAACTGAAAATCTTCAATTTAAATTTAACCAAAATAAAGTTAAAGTCTGTAGTAATAAAGTATGTACATGATTACTTGTAAAGTAGCTAAGCTTCTAAGAACAGTACACATGCCTGTTGAAGATCTTAACAAGAAGATAAGATTGAGAAATGGGTTTAATTGTCAGAATTAAAAAGCTTTGAGAATCCATTAAAAAATGTATACAAAATTACACAAAAAAGCTTTAAATCAACATACAAAAAAGTGCTCTTCCTCAAAGAACCCAGCGTTCACAGATCCCCACCACCCTTTGATTTTAAATTAGTTTAAGAATATGGGGGTCTTCATACCTTATCCTTTCGATGCCCTAACCCTGCGGGGCTACCATCTTTGCACTGTAGTCCTAAACTGATCTATAGTACTTAATAGTATTTAATTTATACTAAGATAAGGCTGGGGTTTCTATGCTTGCTAGGCAATTTAAGTGAAACTACCATATTTAACATAGAACTATCCATCACTTAAATATTACTGATTTTAAAAATTGGGATATTTAAGCTATCATATTTTATTGCTGTATTTAAATAACACCAATGTAAAAAAAATTGTGATTTTCATAATAGTGAAAAAATGGTACGGGAAACAATTTATAAAAATGCGCAAAAAAATTAAATGCAATTTCTCATTTTTAAAAGTTGAGTGATATAATTTGAACAGTTTAAAATTGAGATAACTTTAATCTTAATGTCAGGAAAATATGTATGATTAGTAAATTTATGATATTTCGGTCCAAACCGAATCGTAAGTGAAGATGTTAAAAGTTAAACTTACTGCTGCTTTTTCGGAGTAGGTAAATTGTTTTGGTCTAAAACGAGCGCATAATAATTCTACATGCATAAGTAAGACTTCCAGGTAAAGGTATTGCAATCAAAGGGTTGATATTGGCAATAACTGGGATCTCAGTGCCTTGGGAACTTCTCTAGAGATAACAAAATCTAGATTATCTTGTCCTTAAAGACATTTCATAAAGTTTCAATATGATTTAGTTAAAACGTAAAATTACACTTAATTTTTTTATAATTATATATCAATAAATGTAAAATGATATAGAAATTAATTTATACTATATCTAATAATTAGTAAAATTATAATATGATGGCACTCCCATGAAAATAAGACACGTGTACTCAAACATTTCTTAAAATTAATGATAATTTGAAATTTTTTGAAAATTAATAAAATATTAAAATTAGTTGCTCGTCTCCTTTATACCCCCTCCATTTTAATAAGCTTAATTCTGTTTTTCAACTGATATATCAACTTATCTAAAAAGGCTTTCTAGTTTCTAATGCTTAAAAAACCGCCACATAATTTTGCAATAATAAGCTTTCTAAGGTGATTTGTTTTTACAATATGATGATTGGCTATTTTAAAAAGTTACACGGGTTATGGATATGGATTTATTAAAAATAAGTTTTCTTCAAATCTTGTAACTATATTCATTAGCAATTATACTAGCTTAGATTAGTAGCACAGCTGCTATAAGATAGTCTGCTAAAACTATATATTTTGACATATCTCAGCCACTTTAATTTGATTTTAAAAGTTTTTAAGCTACACAAAAAATATAGCTCCGATCTCTCCTGCCTATTTTTTACCCATCTGGGGCTTATTACTGCGGTGTCCTAACCTTGCAGGGTTATCCATTATCCCAGTAACATATCCTAAAGTAATAAACAAACAAACAAAAACTACCCTTTCCCCTTACTTTCAATTTATGTTGCTTCAATTTGTATTTATTTTAAAGGTAAAGACTTTTTTTTTAATCCTAAAATGCAGCTATTAATAGAGATAATTTTGTATTCATTTATACCATTTCCCTGAAAAAAAAAGCACTTAATAATTTACAGACAGATGCGCAGTACATAATATCATCAAAATTTTCATTTAGCAAATTATTTTAGGTTTTAACAAAACGGCAGAAAAAAAACACTTAAAACAATAAAGTTGTGATGATATCCAGTCTTAATAATCTGAAACTAATTCACTATTGGTGGTTTCCTTTACAGTGCCTAGTTGAGCACAGAACCCCCTTTTATTATGGTATAAATTGATAATAAATGTGGAGGATGGGAACAGTTTTTGTTATGTTAGTGATTCTATATGGGTTAAGGCTAGCCCTGAATGGTTAGGCATTGCAGGCACAGGCTCCGCAGGTTTAGGGCTCCACTCAATTTTCAATTCATTTAAAACGTAGGGTGGGGGGTTTGGAGGGTAGATTTTTGTTTATCTATAAATGAATGGTTATATGAACAAACGAAAAGACATCTCTTTACTTTACATCATAGACGATACTTTTGTTGTCTTGAAGGTGCAACAATTATTTTTGCTTCCTGCTGGGACCATAAGCAAATCAAATTGAAATGATATTTGCTCAAATCACTTCTCATTTATCTATCTATCTAACAATTAGCAAAAGCGAAGCTTTTTTACATTTTAACGTGTCTGATCGTACAAGTAGAATTTTAAGCTTCCTGTTTTTTTATGCAATTTAAAAAAAAGATAAAAACGCAAAGCCCTGGAAAGTATCATATGTGACGTCATAAAAATACGTCTATTATTCATTTCTTTTTTGGGGTTTCCTTTCCCACTTATTCTCTCATCCCTCCTTTTTAAACGTATTTTTATGACGTCACACATGACACTTTCCTGTTTTGAATGTAGTCATTCTTTTTATCTTCTATGTATATTGCACATTTTTGTTTTGTTTTACGCATTTGTTTCTTTTGGGCAGTCATTATATTAGTACCTAACTTGCAAATCAACATGGATTACAACATCCATTAGTTGCGAAGCAAAAAAGGAGAGAGGATATGTGATAAATTAAAGAAAATCATGAAATCTTAAAAATACGTGTTTATACTTTTGAAACATAACCTACAGACCGACGGACCAAGTAAATTAAATAGCGGATGCTCAGGGAATCTTTACCAAAAATATACCTGCAGGAAAATCACATTTCTACGATAGCGATACGGACATACTGACAGAAATATATCTTATTAAATTAATTATTTTGTTGAAATATATTTTAACTAGCGGCTAGAGGCCTCTAGTGGCGCTTTAAATGTTTTTCTTTTGTTCAAGTCTCTACGATACCTTTTTATGATGAGTTCCAGTCTCTCAAATATTTAAATTGTTTTAATTTTTTTTGTGATTTCTCTTGGGATGGTGGTGATACCCTCCCCCAAAATATTTATAAACCTTTCCGGGACCTATGAAAAGCTACCCTGTTAGCAAGATCCCTCGGTACAGACACACAACAGACAGACCGACAGACAGAAACACATCCTGTTACTTTATTATACGGATACATTTTGTACATGTTTTGATTATTATCAAAAGAGGAAGCTTTAAACAAATTTTGCATTCTCAATCAAATATAAATCTTCAAACAGGCGATATCTATTGCATTTGAATTATATATATGGGCGTGCAGGAGGGGGGGGGGGGGTACTCAACACATTCATGATTTTGACTAAGCCACTAGTTGATTTTGTTAGTCTATTTCTCTTGAAAGAATGAATACAAACAAACATAATTCATGCTACTTAGTTAGTAAACTTGAGCTTGAAACTAGTGAGTGATGGGGCAGAAAATTATCCTAAAATCACCCAAAGACTTATTGGGAGATATATTTTCTTCTAACATTTCTGATATATAATATTAAACTTCTCATAACACTTATTTGTTTATTTAATCTTTACACAAAATCTTAATAGTCTCTACTACATGAATAATAATTTTTTATATAATGCAATATTACACTGTGATAATTTACTTCTGGTTTTGGTATTTTTGGAAGTTTTGGCATTTGAGGCCCTATATAAACTATTAGAACATTAAAAAGTTATCTGGCAAAAATACTATTAATGTTATATATTATATGATTAATTTTTGTCTCTTTATTTTAAATATTGTAATACATTTAGGAATGGGATGATGAATTGGCCACCGTAGCCCAACGCCATGCGGACCAATGTCAGTTTGAACATGACTGCTCCAAGTGCAGGAAGATTTCCAGGTACAACTTTTCTTTTACTATATCCTCTTAGGAATTTTTGTTTCAATTTTGAAAATTTCGGTTCCTCCACTCCCCCCCCCCCTCCCCAACAAGATATTATTTCTTTTTACAATTAGGTTAGGGTAGGTTATATGGTAAGGGGGCCAAGCGCCCTTGGCTAGGTAGGCTTGGGGCCGGGCGCCGCGGCCATGCTCATAGTCTTCACGGGGGTGTACCAAAATTTCTAAATTGAAAAACAATCCTAAGAGGATAACACCCCTTTTTTAGCTACTTAATAACTGTAAGACCGAATTTGTATCCATCTTACCTGTTCCATTACGAATTTTTATTTTCAACACTGCTTATATTTGACCAATGCGAATTTACTGTATAAACATTTAGTCCGTCAGTAATTTAGAATTAGTCTTCAATCTTTCTTGTAACTTTTTTTTCTGTCTAGATCACCTACTCCATGACTTACTTTGTAAGCCAGTCTTTCTATTAGGTTGTTATTGTTACCAACTTAAATTATTTAGAATATTTAAACGCTTTGATATTTTTATGGATGTAAAAGTTTAAATGGGTAAACATACTATTGAATTGACTAGAATCCTACTAACATAAAATTTATATAGGTTTGGAGTTGGTCAGAATCTGTACATCTACAAGCAAAGCTTACGTCCTGCTGATCCTAACTGGGAAAAGGTGAGTGTCTTTCTTTAAATAACAAACTTACTTTTTAGTTGTTTGTCTGTACAAAACGTTTAAGTAGAGAGCATTCTTAAAAAAGCTCTGAGACCATTTTTTTATGTTGTCATTTAATAAAGTTGTTGTTTCTTCGTCTTGTTGCTTAGTAGTTTTTTGGGCTTCTCTTTTTTTGGGGGATAAAGTCATCCTTGTTTATATATAAGCTTAATGTAAACGTATGAAATGCATATTGAGTTTTAAATTGTTGTTTATTTTCTTACAAACGGTTTATTAGCAAGGTTTCGTGAATATTATTAAACCAAATAAAGAAGAAAAATTTTAGCAAATTTTACAAGCAACAATAGTTTATGTAGTCAAGTAATGTTTGAAGTTGTATTACAGTTTAATGTCATAGATTAAAGAAGAAATTGACGTAAAAATATGGAAAGTTTTTGAAATACTTATAACTTAAATAAAATTAAGCTCCACTATGTTAGTGAAAATAATTACTAAATCAGAACTGAGCCAAATTTTACATCCCATAACTATAAAGATATCACATTTTTTAAAGAAACTTTGTAATTTGTATTTAAATTTTAAATCAAAACTATAAAGCTGCAATACCTATTCAATTTTTCTTCCTTGTTAAATTTCCCAACGTCATCTTATTTAATGCCTCTTTAAAACTCAGGGAATAGGGATAGGACAACGGTTGAAAAAATAATACCTCTCCAATACTTATAATGAAATGTTTAAAGCTTATAATTATTGGGGGAATATAAGAGGTGTAGATTAAAATAAGGCCCATTGTCCATCCCCTCCTTGTTAATATCCCACTCCCTATTTTTTCAATAATGTTCAATTAATAAGTATTTATTCAACTATTGTTTTATCTTTCGGTGTTTTTACAATAAAGTAAGACTTTTCCAGTATGGCTTCGGAACCGATTAATATCCCGCTGGATTAGAACTGGTTCTAAGCCATACCTAAAAATCATGTATAGTATTAGTTTAAAGAATTATTATTAGAGATTATTCTATTATCGTATTACAGACAATTCTCCACGAATACTTAAATAAAAGTAATAAAATTAACACCAGTTTGGTTAGCCCTGGCGATCGGCCTTTCTAGGCTAACAAAAATGGTTTGTTTCATTCTTCATTTTAATATCCGCATAAAACTGTCAATAATGCGATGTCATAAATAACTATGGTGTAAATTTTTATGACTTTTCCTATGAAACATATTTGCAACTTTTGAAAATACTTTGTGTTTAATTCATCCATCCTGGCAGGCACTAAAGCTGTATAAATGAAATTCCAATTAAATTTTATTAATGATGGGTATTCAAAAAATATTTTTAATTCTCTTCTGATATTTTTCTGTGTATTGTAAAAACATAAATTTATTTGATTATAGGCAATTGTTGATTGGTACGATGAGGTGGAACTTTTTAGCAACAAACAGGTATCTATCTATCTATCCGCAGCATTCCAGTAAATGGTAGCGTGCAAGCTTGCAAACGAGAAGGTGTCAAGTTCGAGTCTACACCCAGATTATACCAACAACAAAATTAATTCGAAAAAAACTTAACCTATAGGTGATTTTCAGCTGTCGTTGTGGGCAACACTTATTTGAATTGACGACCTTTATATCTGTTATATCTGCCCTTCAAATATTATTTTAGATTTATTTCGCTAGTTGGCTATACCTTATTCCTGGTCTGCACCACATCTTATCCCTAGAGACATTAAAATATCCATTGCGTGATCTATTTATAAAAGTTTATTGGGGGGGGGGGGGGGGAGTAGATAATCTTCTAGAATCACTAGAGTGTTTAGCCTAAACCTGTAAAATACAGAAAAAGAAAACTTTTTGTTTAAATTTAGGTTGAGCCCTTCCAATTCTCATCTGCCATTGGTCACTACTCTCAACTTGTTTGGGCTGAAACATACAAGGTATTTTGTTTATCTATTTATTTTTATGCTCATTATCTTTCTTTTTACCATTTTTTAATGCTTTCTTGTCATTTGTGCGGTCCCAAGAACCAACAAAGCAATTGCCTCGAAAAAGTTTGTCTGTTTTATTTTCATCGAATTTTGAAATTTTTTAATGTCTGTAAGATATCTATCTATCAAACCTGATTGGATGTGGAGCTACAACCTATAAGGAGGGAAAATAGTTCTCAACCCTGTATACTTGTAACTATGGTAATAATAATACCTAACCTTCTATCTATCTATCTGTCGTTCTATCTATCTATCTTTCTATCTGTCCAGATTAGATGTGGAGCTACAACCTATAAGGAAGGAAAATGTATCTCTAACCTGTATACTTGTAACTATGGTCCTATTGTTACCTATCATTCTATCTATGTATCTGTCTATCTATCAATATTTCTTTCTATCTATCCAGATTGGAAGTTAAGCTACTTAACCTTGGTTTTCTACCCTGTATACTTGTAACTAAGGACCTAATGTTACCTAACCTTCTATCTGTCGTTCCATCTAAATATAAATCATTTCTATCTATTTAGATTGGATGTGGAGCTACAACCTATAAGGAAGGAAAATGGTTTTCTACTCTGTATACTTGTAACTATGGTCCTAATGGTAACTTCATCAAGGGACAAATGTATAAACAAGGTAAGTTGTATGAGTATAAGTATCCATGTCTTTCACTGACTGAATTATTTCCTCCTCCTCCTCTTTCTCGGCGTTTATTTCCTTTTGGAGATAGTTTTCATATGAAATAAATTGAGTTCCTCAGATTATAATTAGAATCTGACTTCAAATTTATGCATGAAAAGCGTCGAAATTAAGAAAAATAAAGAGAGAAAAAAATGACAAATATTTATTGTCATTTGATATTTTAGGACCTGGATGTTCCTCCTGTCCAAGAGGTACCTCCTGTTCCAGGCAGTTTCCTGGTCTTTGTGGTAAGTACTTATCTAATTTTTTTGGCAATAGAATTCAATAAAAATAATATTATTTTTAGTTTTAAGCAACTGCTTAATAAACCCTACTGCTATTAACTATAAAAATTTGATGTTTAATTTTTACTACATTTTGATACTAAATAATATAAAACAAAATTGACATTCTATATTCCACATTTTGTCTTTAACTTAAGACTTAGATAAATACTGAACCGTTTAAATTCTCCATTGTTTGGAAGATTCACATAGGTCTATGGATTATTTTAGGATATTTAATTTTTAGATTTAGATCTTGTCATAACTTAGGCTTTTTTACTAATTTCCCTACCTCTTTGAATACAGAGCGACTAGACTACAGTTAATATTATTGGAAATACTATATAGAATTGAATTTAGCTAATAAAAAAATTTTTTTTTTTGCAGAGGATACAAATTCAGCTCCTGTGTTCATTTCTGGAGACGTGGACAACAGTATCTCTGAACCTCAGCCAGTCACACAGCGTCCTATTCCTTTCAGGCCAAGGTATTAGAATTATTTGGTTTGTCATAATTGGGGATTAGATACAACCTATGAGTAAGTTTATACGATTGAGTACTATTCCTAAAATTAGATAGATTTTACATATCACCCCTCTCTTCTCCTAACACTTTTTTCTAGCCCTTGTAAAGGGTCTAATCTTAGTAGTTTTAGAAGACTCAATTTATTTTATAAACCAATTCTGAAATTTCCATAAAACACAATGTAAGTTGTAGGTTTTCTTCCAGTTACCTCTCAGATGTTGGGCTTGCATACAACCTAATCCAATATTGCACCGAATTGTTTTCAGACTTAGCATCCCTGAGCCGGCTATAACCACCCTCCGTCCTACCCTTGTCACATTTAGACCAAGGTAGACAGCATGACTATATACAGTATACACAGTAGAATAACAAAAAGCATGCATTGATGAAATTTTCTAATATTCAGGGATAAGGGATAGGAAACCTGGCCATAAATTAGGTCTCGGCCTGGTTTTGAAAGGGATCATGCAACTTTTACCATTTGCCTAATTTAATGACCTTACTGGCGGACGGCTCATATTGGCTACCGCTCTAAACCAATAGTGTTCTGTGATTTGGGCTTGTTTTGTATCAACCAATCACCAATTGGCGGAGCCAATTGGTGATTGGTTGATACAAAACAAGCCCAAATCACAGATGGCGGAAATTTTACAAGCAGACAATTCTAGAAAAAATAATGATTTCGTCTGCTACGAAAAAATAAATATAAATGGTGTTAGATCACATTAGTTTAATTATTAAATCTGCTTAGAGTTAAACATTAAAAAAGGGCCACATAGAAAAAACAAAAATAACGGGATTATTTTTTTGGAAAGAAGGTAGCTACGAATTTTCATTTGGTAGTTTATAAATTAGATGTTGTATTTTGAATTTTAAAAATTTAGTACGGAGTTGATACAACACCTTCACCCTAATTTTTGTACAATACAACACAGTACAGATATATCATTACATTATATCCAGTATAGTATCCAAAGAACTTGATAGAATGTTACCCAAGTGCATATTTATTTATTTATTTTGAATTTTAATTAGCAATGAAATTTTCAAATAAAATTTTTACTCATTAATAAAAATGCAAATAATACAAACTAAAATCTGTCTGAGGGAAACCCAACGATAGCTTTCTGACAGTTCAAATTACCAAAGTAAAAGATAAAAAATTTTGGGAGAGAAAAAACTTCATTTTAACAAAAGCCATTAATATATAGGTTTATAAAAAGTTATGTTTTTTACTTTAAACTAGCTACCTGAATTTGATTCTATACTTTATCTACACACACACACACAGCTTTTTCATTAGCATTTTATACGAACCACTGCGCTATCCCAAAACTGGTTTATTAGGCTAGAAATAGGCCTAGGCTTGAAATAGGCCTGAAATAATATTTTCCTACGTTTCCCATCCCTTATCCCTGTCTAATATTATTTAACAACATATTTTTTTAAAAGGATCTTTAAGGCTATACATATAACTATTTTAAATACTAGCGGCTTCGCCCCTAGCTGCCAGGGGCTTTGCCCCATGATCTGATGGGAAGTTCAACCCCAACCCATCTTTTTTTGTTTTGTGTGTTATAATCTGCGTAATATTTATTTAATACCTGTAAGTGCGACAGCTTTTACTACATAATATTTATTCAATACCTATATGAGCAACAACTTTTTGTTACAGAGAAACGTCAATTTTTAACAATTACAAAATGGCTCAATTTTTTTTTTTTGGGGGGGGGGGTAGTAAGAATTCAGACGGACAGACATCAAGCTACTTTGTATTATAGATAAAAAAAAAAGTATGTCTGCATATTTATAATCACATTTAATCTTGACTATAATACAAAGTAGCTTGATGTCTGTCCGTCCGTCTTTTAAGATCTCGGTAACCACTGAACCAATTGGATACCTACTTGTCCTGTGATGGTTTTAAGCTATTTTCATTGGGTGGGACATCCCCAACTCTCAAAAAAAAAAAATTATCCTCTCCGTCCCCCCCCCCATAATTTTTAGAGATTTTTTTTGTGAATTTTGTGAATTCGCCATTTATTCGCGAAAATTTAGGACCCATTCGCAATTTTTTCGGCTGGGTAGGTAATAGAAGATGTAAGTATTTCAATTTTTTAGGTAATGTTTTTTTAATTACCTCTTGGGGCAAAGCCCCTATGGGCTAGGGGCTACAGTAAATTGGAAGAAAATAAGTATTGCATGAAAATTATGGAAAATTAAGGATTAGTGGTATTGTTGCAGCTGTTAACAATTCACTCAATTTTCGATTTACAGATTGAACAATCAGCTTTTATATTATCTGTGAAATTCCTACTTTAGAGACTGCTTTTAAATTTAGCAATTGGATACAAAATTATAAAATCAAACATTTAACAAATCAACAAATTACATATACATATTACGTAGATTGAATTGTTTATACTAATAAAATTAAGGAAGTTAAGTTTTAATTAACAATAACATATTTTGCATGTTTACCTTAATTTTTGAAATATATTATTTGTATTTGTAAACAAATACGGCCAATTATCATTTCAGAACTTCACCTTCTAATATGTAACATTAGTTTTTAGTATACTTTTTAATATTGTTTGTGACAAACATAATTTTTATTTTTTAATGTGAAAATATCCATTATCACAGTTTCTAAAATTTTAGACAAAATGACATAAAAAATGATTGCTAAGATTGGAATATATCCTAAACTGCTGAAAGAAATGCTAACTTATTTTATTTTAGACCAACAACTACCACAACTACTACTACAACGACAACAACCCAGAGAACATTCACATCTACTACAACAGCTGCTACTACTAGAAGACCAGTTCAAACTTCTTTCCAAAAGTATACCAATATTTTCATATACTTTAAGCACATAAAAAGATTACTCGCGGCTGCGCCAATTAAATTTAGATGCTATGTATTCCAAGGTTTAGCGAAAGCAGAAGAACAGCCCAAAACCATCCCGATTTCCAACACGTAAATCTATAAAATCATTAGCCTATAACCATCCGGGAATTGAATGAAGCTTCCATAAAATGAACAACTCAATAGGTTCTGTAAAAATCGAAATTTTCAGCTACAGAAAAAAAAGTTAATACTTTATATAATTGATTGCATTATGGTTTAAAACTTATTTTAGTGTGAGTACCTCAGAAAATCTGTTCAACTGTGACTTTGAGACTGAATTGGAAGAATGTAAACTTAGGTAACTTTTTAAAAATATTCTAAAATTTTCAAATCAAAACTTTGACTGTCTTTTGGGTTTTTAAACATTAATATCAATAAGGTTAAAAGCTGTTTTGCATGATAGTAAGTTGATTCTTTTAAAAGTAGAAATTCATACTTATTTAAAGTTCAGTCAAGCTCTGTAGTTAAGGATAATCTCTTTGACATGAAGTGTAGCTACTCTTCAGTTCTTACAATAATATACCTTTGTGTACAGGAGTGGAGGTACAAAATGGAGCAAGCAAAAGAACACTTTTGATGGCGTTCCCAATTCTTATCATGCCACTATTCTTGAACAAAGAGACCAAACAGGTAAATATTGATTTTATGTTAAAAGGTATGGTTCCAATAATTTCATCTATACTTTTTAGAATTGTTTTTTGAGAACCTGATTAATCCTCCCAAGTCTGGTGTTGCCTGTCTTGACTTCAAGTACAAGAAAGTCTCAACAGGTAAAAAAATCTAATACCTAGACATAAAGACCTTTTTAACATAATATGTTGCACTGTAATTTTAATGATTAAACTTAATTAGTTTTCGTTGGATAAGAACCCGTGCTTAGTCATTAGTATTGCAGATAATTTTAAATATTTTTTTTTGGCCAGGACCAATAATAAGGATACAATTAATAATATATACAATTAAAATATAAATACTTTATTGGAGGTGAATCCATGCCTTTGAGAGTGTTGGCTTGGCCATTTAAGGTAACCATATTCTATTGATGTTTGTATAACGGTAGAAATAATAACATTTTAGCAGGTTAGGTTGGAGTAGGTTAGGTCTCTATAGGTTTATCACAGTGTGCTCCTTCCTACAGGGGTAGAAGAGGCTAGAATATACAGGCTTAACTCTAGGATGATGTTAGATTTCTAATTGATCCAACTTCGATATAATAAATTACGTTTGCATGTATTAAAATGTTTTTATTTGTATGATAAGATTTTCTTTCTCACATGTAATATTTTTTCATTTACAAACTATTAACGTATTCTCTCCATGATGGAGGCATAAGAAGTTTTAGAACCCATAAAATAGCCTTAAACACATCCTAATATGTCTACAAAGCTTCGCTAATAAGTAAAACATATCATATAGGTTGTTTTATACTGAAACATAATTATGTAATTTAAATACATAGTCTATCTATAATACAAAGTAGCTTGATGTATGTCCGTCTGAAGCTTAAGATCTCGGTAACCACTCAACAGATAGGATTCTACTCTTCAGGGTATATACCTACTGGTCCTGTGGTGCTTTTAGGCTATTTTCTTAAGGGTTGGGACACCCCCAAACCCCCCCCCCACAAAAAAAATGAAACTCCCCCCACTCAAAAAAAATTAGGGGGGGAGTATGGTTCAGGGCACCCGAATTTTTTTTTATTTTTTATTTTTTTTAAAAACTACCTCATGGGGCAAAGCCCCTAGAGGCTAAGGGCGAATCCGCTAGTTTTATATATCATAACAACTCTAAATAAATCAGTTAATATTTTAATAAGGGAAAGCCTGGCAAGGTTAATATTCTGAGAGATTCTCCAGATACAAAAACTTGGATCAGGGCACAGATTACCTACAGGTAATGTAATTAAATCAGTTTTTTTTCATTCAGTATAATTAATAAGATTTTGTATTTGTTGGCTTGAAAAGCTTTGTGGATTTGTATTAAATATTGATTGGGTCATACAAGCCTATTGTCCAAATTCTTTCACCAAAAATTTTAATATACATAGGGGGCTATTTTGTTTATCATAATTGGTGGTGAATACCAATTAGTAGTCCCTTGTCTTATCCCGTCAGGTGCCAGGAAATATCAACCTGTGCCGATTTTCAATAGGGTCCTTGAAAATCAACCAATAGCTTCGGGAATAATAACCCAGCCTAGCCTTACAAAATAGCAGAAAGCAATTTGCTAGCAAACGAAAAGGGCCCCAACATAGGTATCCAGGTAGTTGTCTTGTTATACATCTTTATTTATAGATTGATTTTTTTGTATTTTCCAGGAATATTGACAACTATTTCCTGGTGATGTTGAAGTCCGCAGGTCCCTCGGAGAGAACAGCGAGGATGTACTTGGCTTTGGATGATGTCAATATTAGGGAAGGAGAATGTGATTAATACAGGTATGTAGCGGTAATATCCCTCAAATTACATTGTGAAGAAAATATACCAATTTTGTTTATTATTTTTAGGACATATAGGGTTCTTGATATTTCCGCGAGGTTTGGGTCCTACTTAGAGGGGTTAAGCATAGTGAAATATTATTATTTATATCTTTTTACAAGCCTATCTTTCTATCTAGTTTTCCTTCTTTATCTAAAATCTGTCTACTAACTTATCTATCTATCTGTCTACCTGTCTGTATATCTATTTGTCTATATGCTATTTTTTGTTAAAAATCTATTAATTTTAGATCATTGAGAATCCTGTAAATATATACCACGCCATACAAATTTTGTATACCTTTATATTAGTCGTCTTCCAAGCTAAATAATCTGGTGGATTTTTATATCAAATTTTAGAACATTTTTTGCACAATTCTATTTAAAATTATGACACAATTATGCCAGGTTTTTAAATTAAAAACCTTTGTACCCATTGAATGCCATTTTAAAAAAGACAATTTATTTTATGTTTAATGTATCTTTTTTTTGTAATTCTTTAAAGAATTCTTACTTTTTGAATATTTTTACTAAATTTTAAAACTATTGTGAACGCTAAACTTGGATATGTAGATAAATATTGTATATTTTAACTTTTTTGTATTACACCTTTTATTATGAATAAAATTATATTCATGTTGTGTTTTTATTCAATTTATTTTTAATTTTAATTTAAATGTCAAACGTTAAAACATTTCCTAATCATTTTTGACAATTTTTTAAAGTAGTAAGTTACTTTTCTCTCATATGAAAGTCATGTTTTGGAACCCATTACCATGCATATTTAGGACTTTCAGACAAGGTTGTCCAATTAAAGGGGTTGGAACTTGGTAGTATGATGAGTGGTACCTCACCAAATACCCCGCCTGGATGTTTGGATACTGAAAGGGAGACATGCCTAGCCTTAGTTATCCTTGGTTAAAGAATAGACCTGACAATATTATTGTATATAGTGTCCCATATTCACCATTTACTTGTAAATGGTTTTAAAGTTTTAATTTTATTTTTATATCCAAAGATACATAAATAAAATAGTAAGCCCACTAAAAGTTTCTAAAACTTATCTCTAAAAGATATCTTGCATTTGACCCATATTTGATCATAAAAAGCTTTTATACTATTGAACTTTAATGTCCTAGTTTGAATTCCATATAGCTGTTCCTGTGACCTGGAATCCTATTTGAAGCAGAACGCTTTTTGTTTGGGTCTAGGTAAACTTTTCTATATCTCCTTATTAAAACTTATTTACATCATTCTTTAGGATACATAGCAAGGCTTGTGCCGAATTATCAAACTCTATAAAAGACATTTAGGACCATCGAATTTTACATGGCTTTCAACATGGGATTTATAAATTTGTTTCACTTTTATTAGACGCGATTTGTGCAAAATAAAATAATTATTTTTCCCCAAACATTTTTGGACCTACCCCTCCACGTAATAAAGTCCAAGCTTTTCATTTTAGGCGAGATCAAAATTCTCAATAGTAGGAGTTTTAACTGTTTGAGGGACGGGTAAATAAATTCCTCCAAATAGAAAATTTTTATTGTTGAACTGGAGTTTAAATTGGGAGATGGTAGGGGGGAGAGAGTACTTATGCCTCCTTTATTTTTTTGTTTTGGGGGGAGGGAGAGGTTATGCTTAGTTTTTTGGTGTGAAATGTCAAAACCTTACCTGATTTGAAAAAAAAACAAAGGCTTTGAACCAATTTTTAGCAACATGGTTTCCTTTAAATTTAGCCCTGTGTGGCTTCCTGAGGTTACCTTGTACCAAACTTCTGTTGGTGTTGATAGAGGCTGGGGTTCCCTCCCCCATATGTAATTGCTTATTGTTATTTTAGATTTTATCCCAAGGAAGATAAAAATATATTTGTTTGATGTTTTTTTTATTCTTGTGTACCTAATTATAATGATATATTCCATACAATAATTTCTTTTTTATATTTTCACTTGTGTTTGTTCAATATAAAATTTATCTGTATTGTCAATACTATATACACAAATTTTAGACTGTATGTCTGGAAATAATAGAGGGATCTTAAAGTAAATTAAGCCATGTTAGAATTGTTCTATTGTACCCAATCATATACAACAGTTTAGTTAATGAAAGCCAACAAATAAAATTCTTCCATATTTTTGACACCTTTCCTTTCATGATAAATCATTTACTCTACAATAAGAAAGGAACGAACAAGCTTTTTTATTTTGAGGGGGGTAAAATCAGGGGTTTAACGATTTGAGGTGTTTATTTTTTTTTAATTGAAGGAGGTAAACACCCCTCTATCTCCACCCTTGCACGTCTATGCAATAAAATTTGCACATTTAATCATTTGTCAAAAAGATTATTTGCTTCAGCTTATAAATAATTTTAATACTGTTCGGTTGTCAGTGCTCATCTATACAAATGTCTTAGAGGAAATTGTTATACTTGAAATTTAATATCTAACCATTAATTTTCCACTTCGAATAATCTTCACAGCCCTAGTTTTGAAAAGTAGTTCTTAAGCAAGAGCAAGATAGGGTTTCTTGAACAAACTTTTGTATGTCTCCGCCTACTTTCTAACTATCTATCTATATAGCTATCTTGCTATCACCTAAATATCCTAGCTATCTAATACAATATATTATTATCATTCTAGCGTGCTATCAATTATATATCTGTTTACTTAATATAGTTATCAACATCTATCTTTTTTCTAGTCACATATTATGAAATTAATGCTTCATTTTCCCATATTTTCTTCAATTTTAAACTCTTAAACTAAAAGTTGCTTAGACATTTTCATTTCTTAATCTCTTTTTCAAATTTTCTATTTCAAACGAAAATAAAAAAAGTTGTCATTAAATATATTCTTGAGAGAATTAGTTAACTCTCAAAAGTGGTGTTTTGTTATTCATTGACCCATACCCGTGACTGCACAATCTTTGTTTGATGACAAGAAATTTGCGAGCTTATTGGTGAATGCATTCTCCCTGGTTTACTTCGCTTTTAGAACTGTAACCCTATTAAGCCGAATCCTATGTAATGTATTTGGCTAGCTTAGAAATTAAGAGTTTCAATTTTATATATGTAAGGCTGAGAACCCTAACACATAGACTAGCCTTGGGCTTTTTCAAGGATTTTTCCAATACTTTAAAATGCCAGAGGATACGTCCCTATCATAAAGGGGCTCTAAAGTCAAAGGAATATAAAAAAAATCCTATAACCATCCCAAGCCTTAAATCTGAAAATAGAACAGCATAAAACCATAACGAGTAATACTCGAAACTTCCATAAAAAAGAGAACTAACTCAGTACTTATTGAAATTTTGAGATACAGACAACAAAAAACTTTAAACTTTGTTTCATTGAATTATTTTCTATTTCATTGCGAATTTCACTCAAATTGCATAATTGTCCTATTTCTATATCCCTGAGTTAACCGCACTAAATTTAGTTTGCATGTTTCGCTACCCGCACAAACTTTTCATACAATTATCTCACTAAAACATTGTTCCCATACAAACCAGCAAAACGATTAATTTTGATTTAACCCTATTCATTGAATTACGACTAACAATCTATATTAACTGTATAACGGATTTTCTATAATCTTTAAGAAAGACAATAGGGTAAGGTATTACGTACATACATTACTGAAAGGCATAGAAGTTTAACTACAAAAAAAATACTGTTATATAAGTACACATACATATATAGGACATCTTTTAAAAAAATAATTAGCCCAGAAGATAAAAAATAAACAAGGACAATTAGGTTTGAAAGATATCTATCTTTATAACATACAATCCTAGTAACACTATATTTCAAAATTCAAAATATCCCCCAGGAAGTAACTTATAAAGGGAAACAAAAACGACTCCTTGCAGATGGTATAACTAACGAACATTAACACTTGTAAAGTGTCATAACGCAACATGCAGAATTCGAATCCAAACAAAATTGTAAGTAAATTTGTTGCAAAATTGCTTAGATACTATTTAAGGACATACTTACATTTTTGGACTTGATTATAAAATATGGTAAGGATTAACGATAGAGTTGTTACGCTTTCTAACTAGTATAGAAATCATCATGTCTAGTTTAAAATTGATAGAACAATTATAATATGCCTAAATTAACTATATGAGCTTTCCGTGACAGACAGACTTGCGAACGACCTTAATTATAGAAAAGAATCGATTTAAGCATTTAATGAAACTATGAAAAAGAAAACTGAAAAGAAATAAACGTTATCAAACAAATGGCATCAGATATAAAACCCTTGAATGTACAATAATAAAATTCATGTTCACCAAGAGATACATGGAAAGGGCAATATACATATAATGAATTAATATCTACTCCAATTCTTCTGTAGGGAAATTTTCCATTAGTAGTTTATAAAGAAAGCGTTTTAGAATTATTTAAACCTCATTGACCTTATCTTTTCTGTATGAAAAATGAAATATGACATGGTCGAACTGTTTTTTTTTCTATTTTACTGATTTTCAGTTTTAACATACAAAAATCACGCAACCTAGATAAGAACTCAAGATCTCATCAATTATCAACACATTTTTTTATCAGCCAGTGAGTCTTAGCAGCCGCAATCAAGCTCGGCGACACTCAGCCGATGTGGCTTTTAGGAAGCTGCAACAATAAAATTTATCAGCTGCAGTTGCGGCATTTAATCCTTGGGTTTTTTTTACAATCTCAATCATTTTAAAAAAGAAACAGCTTTGATATAATGTATATTTATCCTTACATAAAAGTATCAGGGTTCGACTGTCTATATGGCAGTCTGTAGCTTAGGATTTCGCTAGTTGCTGAACTGATATGGATATCGTTTACAGTGAAGCATCAGGGGCGGGGGAAGGGGGGGAGTGGAGAACCTTATACCCCTAATGAAAAATAATCTCTAGAAAAAAAGACCCCTTCGAACAAAATTTCTTTTTTTTTAAAACCAATAATTAAAGTATAGAGTAAACTCCTTTCCCCCCTACCGTCAAGCACTTTTAGAGTCAAACAATGGCGAATCCTCTAGTGTTGAAAGTAGTAACACTGTTCATTTATGACATTTATTTATGCAAATGTGAGTTAAGTATATTGGGCGTAAAAGCCATAATCATCAGATACAAAATTCATTTTAGATATTGATTAGGTAGGTACAGGAGCATAGGGTAGGTAAACTCACAAAAAAATGTATCCACTCTTCAAATGGTTTGACATTACTAATTGAAGAACTTTCTGATATTTCATCTACATACATGGGAGTTTATTTAACTTATATTAACAAATCTGCAGTAAGTCCAACTTTATACTAACAGCTACTCAAACACTCCAATAACCAATATCATCATATTTTAAAAATATTCACCAATGAAAATTGTTTTATCAATGCATTAAATGAATGTTCGAGGCGCTTTTTTTGCGTTATAGTTTACCATTCATTTTTGTTACCAATACACAATATTATCCTCGTTGAACTATCTATCCATATGTTTCTGGGTTTGATTATATTGTGGTGTATTTCAGTAGTAGGGTGATCCACTGACTTTGCCATGCTGGATTATATGATCAAACCACATAATGATTTGTGTGAAGTTTTTGATTTCCTTAAAGTTTGAATACTACCTAAACAAAAACGTCCATGAAGCCCTCAAAGTTGCCCCTTTGGAGTACAAATATCTTGGGGGGAAAAGGATTTTTTGGTATACTTTTATTGTGTGTGGTCTAGTTTCTATGCTAAATGAAGACAAAATTCAGTGGGTTCCCTAATCTGTATATTTGTGAGCAATCAGGCACTAATATGCAATCAAGCGATATGTGATTTCATTTCCTTAACACAGTAAATATATTCTATTTATACATATATACAAACGGCTTCTCCCCTAGGGCTATCTTTTTTTTGTAAGAAAATTTGGCTTCCCCAAACCACCCAAAATAAATACAACCTTCTCGGAACACATAAGGTTTTTTTTAAAGAGAACCTTATCGGTACAGATCCTTTGTTAGAAAAAGACAGAGATACTTTCTAATTTGTTGCTTCTCGATCCCCACTTTTTGAGGGGCAAAAATTCACATTTCCAACTTTTACGTATAGAGTATTTTTTACAAATGTAAACAAGGATGATTATGTTCTAAAGTAACTTTTGTAAAATCAGTTTTGACATTTCCAAAACACATTAGAATTTGATATGGCATTTAATAATAAGTTTTTTTGATTTTCATTTATTAAACCCGCAAAACATTTTCTTAGTGTAAAATATTAACTATTTGTGAAAATTAAAATCTTATCAATAATGAATATAAGTATAAAAGTACAGTATTACTAATATTTTCGTATTGAACAAGTGCAGATGATAATTACATCAAATTTGTATTTACATTATTACCATTATTTGTTTTACACATTTTATGTACAGAAGAGATGTACATTTTCGTCTTTCTTTATTATAGAGAGAAAAAAAAATTAACATGAAAAATCGGGTATAGCCATTTCCGTGGCAACGCCACCTAAGGGGTGTTTCGTCGTATTTTCACAGTAGTGTTTCCCCTATTTCTAGTCCATCGGGGGGCTCTAACCCTGCGTGGCAATCACCTAAACTATCTTTACCTAATCTAACCTAAAATAGCCTACCATAAGCTACTGTGAAACTACGACGAAAGAGGCGTTGCCATGAAAGGGACTATAGCCGAAAAATCTTATTATGCCTCATAGAACATCCTCATATAAAAGTTACAGGGTGTAGCTTCTCATGGATCCTGGGAAGGTTAATGAATATTTTTAGGGAGGGTTCCACCAATCTCCGAAGAAATATGACACTTTAATAAGTGACTCCAAAAATATATATTTATGAACCCAGTATTAGTGTCGGACTGATTATGACGTAACAAAAAAAATTAGCCAATGAGAGGCCACTATGAATTTTACCATTGGTCAATAATGTCCTCTCATTGGCTAATTTTTTTTGTTACGTCATAATCAGTCCGACACTATTACTGGGTTCTATATTTATTATATTTTTGAAAACTAGGATTGAAATTTATGGGGAGGGAGAGTCGAGGCCTCAAGTAGCGTAGTCTCTAGTTGCAAATAAAGCATATCAGGTTCAATACAATTTTGCTACCATAAAAAAAGGGAGAAAAATAGGGCCAAATATTGTAAAATGCAACTTCAATTGGGGAGTTTCTGCATTGTGTAGAAAAATCATGTTTTTCAAAGATTTTCGTTACAGCCTCAAAAATAAAGCCTTTAAACAAAATCATACATTGACTTTATTATCTCAATTTCATCAAAAGTGGCGTTTTTTATACACTAGGTAACTATGGACGGTTAGTGTTTTCGGCGGTTTCCATCAAAGTTCCTATTCGAGCACAGAAATCCGTCTTTCTTTTCTAATTTAGAAAATATAAAAATATTGGAAATAAGAAGGGAGTAGTTTTAGCGTTTTTGTGTTTTTTAGGTCAGGTTAGGTTAGGTTATACTGGGTTTAGAGCGTTCGCTTGAACCTTACAGGGAAAGCACCATATCTATGTGTAAAAACTGTAAATTATAAGTAAAAGGGCATATCTATTTTGTTATGATATATCTAATGAATAATATAATTGATGGTATTATCATTATTATTATTGATATATAATATTATAATAATAATGCATTAAAGGGTGAAGAGGGAACCAGAACTAATGGGTATCCATACGTTAAATTTGAAAAAATATATGAGTTAAAGCAAAAGGCCAAATAGAATGATAAATAACAATCCTTTTATAAAGAATTGGTGATTTTTGTATATAATTTAAGTCAGAATTAGGGCTCGGGATGGTTTGAAGTTATTCTATTTTTAGATATGAGCCTTTTGATGGTTTTAGGTTATTTTTTGCAATCATCTCTCGTACCACTTTGAATACAGAGACTTTAAATGCTTTGCTAATATCCTAAGTACTTTTTTCTATTATTGTGATTTACTCGATTTTTAATAATTATCTTTTCCTCTGTGCGCTTTGAAAAAAGCGCCAAGATAAAAAAAATTCGTTAAAATGTATGATAACTATAAGCACATATATATATGACTATTACTAAGTACTCGGGAGTATTCTTATTTATATAAGATTAAGAGGCCTAGGGACTACCTAACATTTTTAACTTGATATGCCTATAAAAAAAAAAACTATAGATAAATAATTAGGTAGTTTACTTAGTGTCTATAAACAACTCCTATTGTTTTTTTACTTACTTAAAGGCTCATACGAAGTTTACGAAAAAAAGGTGTTTTTGTGCTTTTAGGTTAGGTTAGGCTAAAAGAAGGGTAGAATGTACCTAAAGGAGAACCCCCCCCCCAAAAAAAAAAAAGAAAAATAAAAAATATTCTGCTAGTTCCTAGGAAACACAAATTTGAAAAAAAATTAGGAAAGATGTTAGAGAGAAGGGTAATAGACTATAATTAGAAAACAACTTTCTGTCTTTTGCCAACTAAATATAGTTGTACAAATTAACAGTATCTCAACTTCTCCAACCATGTAAGGGGTTATTTTGTTAATCATTACAATAGATATACATTAGATTATAGTTACTTGTTTATCCCAGATTTCAACTCATAATTAAAAATGTTGGCTGTTCATTGCTCTTTTCATAGAAATTTCTTTTTATTTGGAGGCATTGGCATGAGAAATAATTATATTTACACCTTCATGCTAATATGCATAAATTACATCAACACAAGGATGACACCACACATAAGTAATAAGGCTCATAAACTTTTTAAAAAACTACCATGAAATTCCAATAAGAACAGACATTCTTGTAGGGTAATTTATTAGTCTCCCGAAAAAAATTGACCCTAGAAAAACTTACCTCACCCCAATTTAATTTTAATCGTTTAAACTCAACCAATAATAAACTGTAAGCTTTGTTTTAAGAGGCTGGTGGCAAAGCCATCTGTAAAGATAAATAGACAAACTCTTTTAAATCTAGACCTAAAAATATTTAACATGCAACATTAAAAATTACTTGTATATATTAAAAAAAGTAGTAAAGTGTTTTGTCTTTCCTGTGATTAGGATGTCCCTATGCTAAGGGCGAAGCCACTAGTTTATTTTCGGGGAATAGATTTTCTACAAGTAAAAAATATATCCAACCTCAACAAAAAAGTTTTGAATTATCTGTATCATTTGAATAATTTAATCTTCAGAAAGACAAACTTAATTTTTTACATTTTGCTAAGAGATTTCTCAAAAAATATTAAATATTAATTTTGTTTAGTTCTTATGAAAAAGCTACATATACAACTTTAAGTAATTTTATGTTGCAAATCTTGACTTCTGTCCGCAATACTCTATTGATTATTTTCTTTAATGCTCAGTTCAAATTTCTGTTGGTGATATGTATTTTCTCAGCTGCTATTTGATATGATACAACAAAAAAATATTATAAAAAACTTATATAAACACTGAGCCAGAATTTCTGGTAAAAATTATACACTATCAAAATGTTATAGGGATCAAGCAAAGTTTAAAAACGATAGGATAATTCTAATATGTCTACTTTAATAATTATATCATACAAAAACTATTGCTAAAAAAGCAAAAACCAGCATGCTTCAAAAGAACGTACGGACGTTACGATGATAGAGTTGTTACGCTTTCAAAATTGTATCTAGATGTTATAGGGATCATCATGCAAAGTTTGAAATTGATAGCACAATTTTAACATGTCTAAATTAACGAGAGAAAAATTACCGTTATGGACGGACAGAGGGTCTGAAACAAATTATAAAAAATCATCGCTTTTAAAAATATGGATTTTAGCGAAGCAAGTATGACAATATCCATAAAAAGAGTACTTAATATGAAAGTACTTAAATACCGATACAATTATTATACTATGCCTTATTGTGTCTAAGAAAAAAAAGATATAAAAAATTTAAATTTTAACCTGTTTATAATGGACTATTAGACATTCTTGTAAAGCGTTTCCTAACATATATCTTTTTGTTACGGTCCATCGTTTAAGGTAGAAAATCTTTGCTTTAATAAATAAAGAATATGCATACAATATTTTTATTTACAATATTTACTGTACAAAACTTCTCATGAATTTTAAATCAATGTTATGGAAGATGTTAGATACAATTCTACTTTTTATTTCTATCCTATTTCATAACATATTCAATCCTTAGCAATTTCACGAACCTAGTAATAGTGTCTAACTTTTTATCTTTGTGACGTAACAAAAATCGAAGGATGAGAGAGGAGGTGGGAAAGGAAACCCCTAAAAAAGAGATGAATTTTTGTTACGTCACAAAGATAAAAAGTTAGACACTATCACTAGGTTCCAATTTCACCAAAACAGAAAAAAAAATAATAGTATTGAATGTTGTGCTTAAGTCTAAATGGAAATTTAAAAGCTTTGTAGGTAGTTAATCTCTATAATAAGGTATGTTCATATTAAGTATCATGTATTTTTAAAGGTTGGGAATTGATTTATAAAGAAATTTTTGTTGAGACTTTTAAATAATGAATATTAAATACATTATTTGTTTGTATTTGTTAATGTAACCTTTTACCAAAAGCCCTATATCAAACTAATTATTCCCTCATTTGTTTCCCAAGAATATGGCATTTTGGCATCTGTGCAGGTTTGCCTAGCTTTAAACCTATCACCTCCTCAAGAATTGACCAAGCAAATGTGCAAAAAGACTAAATTCTGTAAATAAATCCAAACAAAGTAAAACTTGGATGATTTTTGTTTCTTTGTTGAAAGCAGTCTATTATGATGTTAATTTTTTAATGAATGCTACTGATCATTTCCTTCTATATTTTACAATGACAAATATGCATATAACTATTAGAAATATTAGATGTAACTAGAGTAATAAATGTAGTTGCAAAATACGTAGCAAAAATAGTAACGATGAAAACAGTAACGATGAAAATTTTTTTCAAAATTTTGCTTCTTGACCACAAGTAAAGATAACGTATTTTGAAGCATATTTTAGGTTATGTTAAGTAGTGGCCTGAAAGATGTCATTGGTGTATATGTGGTATTCGGCAACCGTGAGCCATGCCTATGGCACCCCTGAACTAGGGTTCGGTGGAGGGTCAATGGCCCTCCCCCGAGTCCTGGGGAAGGGGTCTGACGACCCCCTCCCTATGCTTAAAATTAATGATTGAATCTGTCATGTTTATTATGGTTAACTGTATTCTTAATTCTCCCCACCCTTTCCAGGGATGGGGGATCATTATTGCCCAAACTGACTATTGTATATGTATTATAATGCTTTTATGTTATGATTATTTATTCCTATCCATGTAGTTATTGTTTGTTGTATATAGCTTTAGTATCCTTTAAACCTTCAATAAAGTGACAACTGAAATAGATGTTGATTATTATCTAGTGAATGCTAGAGAAGCGTAGCTTCTCTATAGTAAGGTGTCCACGTCTGTCACACTGCCGTAGTCTAATTGAACTCCGGTGTCTGCCATTTATCCTCGGTGGATACCACAACTTTTGGTGTCAGCTGTGAGATTACGGCGAACCACAAGTGTAGAGCAGACGCGCATCTGAGGCTAAGGTACTCCCAGCAGTGAAACTGGCAAAACTGACGCAAGCAATCTGAATTACCCACCCTGGACAGCAAAGTCTAACTCTGCATCCGGCAGTTGTGGAAGCGAGACAGCGAAACTTGACGAAGAACCGCGAGCAGCGCCGACATCTAACGGAGAATTGAGCGCTCAAAGGGCTGAAACAGGCCTGCGGACCGGCTGAAACAAGCCAAATAAGTGTAAACGGCTGAAAATAGGCCAACTTTACTGCAAGAAATAGCAGGATCCGAACCAGTGGCGCTAGCAGGACGGGACATTCCCTGCCGCCATCAGCCGGATTTGGATCAGCGGCGCTAGCAGGACGGGACATTCCCTGCCGCCGATAGGCTGAAACACGCCACATAGCTGCAAGCTGCGAGCCAACATACGAGTGTAGTGCACCAGAACAGAGAAAAACTACGTCAACTCCAAGTATCCTGAGAGGCTACAACGCAGCCACCCATCTAGAAAAGCAGATATTATGTCACATTGCAGGGATTACCACCCTGGTGTGATGGCTAAACAATAGATTTATGAGCAAAGCTTGGCAAACAAATTGTTGTGTTGTGATAAAACTAAAAATAGAACAGGCTTGGATTTATTGTGTATTGTGATAACAGCTAAAAATAGAACAGGGTTAGTAAACAAATCTGTTATGTAATTGTGATAAGGACAAAAATAGAAGCTAGATGTAATATAATAAAGACCCTGATACACAATCTAATCACCTCAAGCCTACAGCACAACAACAATACACCCCTTATTCCAGAGGAAAGGGAGGAGCCCCTCTCCATTGAAGGCAAATACAATCAGGGTGATATAATAGATAAGCCTAGGATTAAGAAGAAAAGGCACTATTACACCAGCACACAGTTACCCCCCCCCCCCTCCCTCACAGGGGGAACGGACGGAGTTACCCCCGTCCCCTCACGCGCTTCCCCCTTCCTACCCACACTAGACTAAGTCCGTCCGTAGTGTGGGGCTAGCGACCGGGAACACAGAGCGTCATTCACGGGTAGCGCAACAGAGTGCGGAAATATCATAAATTCAACGGACAAAGCGGACCAATGAGAGAGCGAGTTGAGGGATAAGTGCGCGTTTTCCCCGTGTGCGCGGATTTGACGGTGCGTACGCGCGTTGCAAGGACAGGAGATTTCACGCACACACACACACACCGGAGCGGAGCTACTCCATAGCATCTAACAGGGGTATTTTTAGCAAATAAAGAATTACAAGCTTCCCTCCTTCTAGCTCTAGTGTGATAAAGGAAAACCCAATCAGTTCCTGACAGCAGTTCAGACCCTCAACATCTATCTACCCCTACCAGCCTATTCTACAACCTCAGAACCCAACTAGTGATAAAGTACAGCTAAGTTATACCTTTGTAACTAAACTACCAACCTAGTGATACAAACAGTGTTGGCTGTTAGGCTAGGAAGCCTGAAGTGACAAAACATTCATTTTTAGTACTGTATAACTTTGTGTCCCGCCGTTGAACCGTTGACCCGATGGAACAGCCGCAAGCTCCAGGAGGTGAACAAGCCCCAGGATGGCTCCAGGATGATCCTCAGCCGGCCCCAGCCGAGTACCGCAAACTGATGCTGAGCAATCTGCCGGAGTATAGAGGACCGCCCAAGCAATCCTGGTCGTCACATATCCGCAGACTCGAGATGTCATGGGCGGCTTACCGCGTGCCACCTCATGATTCCCTCAACCGCCGCAACGCCCTTCTACTGTCACTGGTAGGGCAAGCGGCGGAAATGGCGTCCCATCTGTTTGGCGAGGCAGGCCAAGCCTTGACCTACGAGCAGGTCAAGGCCGAGTGTGAAATGCTATTTCGTCCTGCTTTTGAATCCCAAACGCTTAAACAAGCGTTTAGGGATTACAAGCAACACTCGACAGAACCGATACAGGCGTACATATCCACTAAATGTGCCCTGTATCGGGACGCCTACAGCCATGAGGATCTTGAGTTGTTGGTGGACGAATTAAATCGTGGAATTCGTAACGCCAATGTAAAACGCATCATGATGGGACATGAAATTACGAGTGTACCTGAGTACACTCGTAAGGCCATGTTTACCGTCACCATGATTACCAAGCAACTGAAGGAAGGTGTGTGCCTAGTGGACTCTACCGACGGGCTGACTGGATCTGCCAGCATCTAGTTGCCCCAGTATGATGATTCGGAGCCAATGGAGATTGGCGCCTTGGCTCCGGGTCTCCACCAGATGGGAAAGGTCGCTCCAGATGACAAGGTTCCAGGCCGCTGCTTCCGCTGCCAGGGGAGAGGCCACCGAGCTCGAGACTGCCCGACGCCTGTGGAAGTTAGCCTAGAGGAGAGACGCACCCAGCCACGCCGTGACCGTTCTGCCAAGTGTGAGCGTTGCCACTATGACGGTCACACGGCAGCCGATTGTAGAGCTGACTGGGCCCAGGTAGCCAGCCGCAGGCGCACCGCCGATAAGGGTGCCCCTCCAGGGAAGCCCAGCAGAGTGGCCCACATGGAAGGGAGCGCGCCCCCAGCACCACCGCAGCAAGCAGCCGCCCCCAAAGCTGCGGACCGAGCCGATGGGATGCCGCAGTTTGGGACTGTCCCAGCTAGGATCAACGTACTGGGCGGCGCGGCTGAACCCAACCGGGTTGGCCTAGGCTTCAGTCTCAACCACCTGGGGCCAGAGCTGATACAACCCAACAACATCGCCGAGCCAGAGATTCTGAGGCCCCAGCCTTTTAGCCTCAACATGATGGAACCTGCCCGACTGAGCCTACCCAGCAAGAGTGGAGGGGCGCTACCCAGCGTCCCTGAGACGGTGTACGGGGAGGCCCTGGCGGCCGCTGAACGAGAGAGGCAGGAGGCGCTAGCCAGCGCCTCAGCATCGATGTATGGGACGCCACCCGGCGTCGCCACCTGGGATGACGGGGGGGTGCTATCCAGCGCCTCCCACCTGGTGCCTGGGGCGACAACTGTCGCCGCCACCGAGATACCTGGATCCTGGAACGAGCCAGCCTCCAACCTGATGTCTGGGGCGACAACCGTCGCCGCCACCGAGAGACCTGAGTCCTAGAACGAGCCAGCAGTCCCAGAGGAAGGGGTGACACCCGTCACCCCCAGTCAGCCAGCGCCACCAGCCTGCAGGGAGAGCCCAGCTACATGCCGTCCAGAGCCCCCTGCCAGCCGAAGGAACCCAGCTGCTCAACACCAGGATAAGTTGAATTTGTTAAATGTGTTGTATCCAAACCGTTGTAAAACCCCAGCCTTGCCTGTGCCCCCTGCACCAGAGGCTGGGGAGATTGAAATTTGGGAAAATAAGGACTTGCCTGTGCCACATGCACCTGAGTTCCTAGGGCAGGGGAGGGAAGTGAGTAAGGGCGAGCCTGTGCCACATGCACTTCAGCCCCATGCCACTGGGCATGCCTTGGACAAGGGAAGGGAGCACTTGGGGCTAGGGGAGCCGACACCCAGGCAAGTGCCAGTCGCTTGCCAGTCTGTCATTGGGGAAGGTATCGGGGTGCCCCGGCCGCACAAAGATAACGCTCAATGGAAACTTGTATCTAGCCAGGAGCAGCCCAGCCGTGTCCAGCCACAAGAAGCAGCCGTGACCAGAGCTGAAGATCCCCAGCCGCGTGTGCGAGGTAGATGGTTGCCTGGAAGCTTCTCCCATTGGTGGATGGTCCTGTGGGGCCTCCTGCTGGCAGCCGTGTGGCCTACAACCAGCTACGTCCTGGTGGGATGGGACTGTGCCAACCCCACCCACGTCACATCCTACAATAAAGAAAAGATGTGTAACACGGAGCCCCTACACCAGGAGGTGCCCCTGGGCCATGAAGTGCACGTCCTGCAGCAAGTCCAGGTGAGGGAAACAACCGGGTACAGTTGCCAGCTCACCGTGTCCCAGTGGACATTCAGGTGTGGGGTATGGGGTCACCTCAAGGTGACCTCGGTCCCCACCCTCATGAGGCCAACCAAGATAGACCCAGAAACGTGCCGAGACCTGGCCAGGAACCGAGTCTACACGCTGCCAGGCAAGACCCAGCCACTGACGTTCCAGCTGAACCACCCCCTGTTCTTCACCCTCGACATGGTGGGCGCCCTCGTCAACAGCCCCGAGGGGGTGGGTTGTGAAGGGAAGGACGTCCACTTCGAGGGCCAGCTGTACCGCAACGAATTAGTGCTCCAGGAGCGACGGCTACTGGTCAAGGAAGAGACCTACGTGGTAGAGGATGGACGGGTGGAGTCCCAATCTGACCACCTGACCCTAGAGTGTCCCCATCCAGAGCTGTCTTGCATCACTGGGGAAGCAACCTACGTGTGGGACCACCTGGGGAGAGATTGCCCCTTGAGGCTGATCCGCAGCCTCCAGCCCAGCCTAGTGATGGATGCATACCTGGTTGACCATCAGGCCCAGTTTTTCATCAACATGACCAACCCCACCTCGATAGTGAACTGCGACTTCGAGGCCCATGCCACCAACCATCCAGCGTTGTTCGTGGCAGCTGACCCAGCCGCGGCTGCGCTGCCCAGAGTGTCGGCCAGGGATGTTGACGTCCCCCTACAAGCCCAAATACATGCAGGCTATATTGGGTTTACCCTGGAAACGCGCATGAAAAGCACAGCAGCAGAAGAAGTAGCGGCCAACTGCTGGAAGCTCCAGCAACTAGACCCGGCCCACCCGGTGCGTGTCCAGGGGAGCACGTTCTCGGTACTGAGGGGAGACATCCTGCTGCAGCTGACCTGCCAACGCAATAAATACGTTGTCCGCGAACACAAGGAGTGTTGGGACAAAGTGCCAGTAGAACCCACAGGATTTGTAGACGCCGTGACACGAGTATATAGTGGCCACGCCACCAAGATTCCCTGCTCCTCCACATACCCCCTGACTGTGCACGCGGAGGAAGGCTGGATAGAGTTAACCCCCGCTCCTAAGAAGAGGCCACCCCCGCTGGATACGCCGAAGCAATTGCTGACAGAGCCCTTGGATGACTTCAGTTCAGGGGGCTTGTATTCGCAGGCTGAGTTGAACGACTGGCAACAACTGCTGGCGTTCCCAGCATACAAGAGCGCCATGCTGACCGGCCTATCCTATGGCTCCTGCGTTCAGCAAGGCAGCTGTTCGGCCACAGGAGACCATGGGATAGTGTCCTACAACATTGACCGACTGGCGGAGGAAGGAGAGGCCGCCCTGGATGTCTGGGCTGGATTTAGACAAGCTATCCACGAGTGGGGAGATGGCGCAGCCATACTGTGTTTGCTGTTGTTGATCCTCAAACTGCTGGGGGACCTAACCATCATTTCTCTGGCAGCAGCACAAGGAGGCGTCCGAGCGGCCATGAATGCGATGTCACAAGTGTTCCTGTACCATCCAACTTTGTATAGGAAAGCTCTGGCTAGAGCCAGGCTCACCCATGCCAAGTCCCGGGACTTTTCAGTAGACTGGGATGCCATCCCCATCGGCCGGGAAGCAGCCGAGGAGATGGTGTCTATGCAATCAGCTGATAGCGGGCATGACCGCCCAGGTAGGCCAGGACCGCCCTCTGGCAGACCCCGCGGCCCCTCAGGAGGACAGGCCGCTGCCCAGACGATCAACCTGGCAGCCAGCGCCCCAGCCGCTGCCAACAACAACCAGCAGGCCCCCCTGCTGACCGTCCCAGCAACAACTGTGCCACCTGCCAACCTGACACCTGCCGGCGCTGAACAACGTGTCCAACCAAAGCCAGCCTCTGCCTTCTATCCCACGTTGGGAGCCCATCAACCCTGAGAAAACACTCACCACTAGGATTCCATTGAATCATTATCGTTTGTATATATCTTAGCCCTAAGGAGCGGACCGAAGGCCTCAACCACTGTCGGAAGTCTGGTAGGGAAACCCTCTCCCAGCCTTCCGAGGGGAGAGTTGTGGTATTCGGCAACCGTGAGCCATGCCTATGGCACCCCTGAACTAGGGTTCGGTGGAGGGTCAATGGCCCTCCCCCGAGTCCTGGGGAAGGGGTCTGACGACCCCCTCCCTATGCTTAAAATTAATGATTGAATCTGTCATGTTTATTATGGTTAACTGTATTCTTAATTCTCCCCACCCTTTCCAGGGATGGGGGATCATTATTGCCCAAACTGACTATTGTATATGTATTATAATGCTTTTATGTTATGATTATTTATTCCTATCCATGTAGTTATTGTTTGTTGTATATAGCTTTAGTATCCTTTAAACCTTCAATAAAGTGACAACTGAAATAGATGTTGATTATTATCTAGTGAATGCTAGAGAAGCGTAGCTTCTCTATAGTAAGGTGTCCACGTCTGTCACACTGCCGTAGTCTAATTGAACTCCGGTGTCTGCCATTTATCCTCGGCGGATACCACATATAAATACGAGGTTTCGTTGATCAGAAAATAAGTTTGATTCAAGCACCAAAGTTTGTTTTAAAAGTCTCTTAAAAATCTTCTCGACTTTTGTGTTTAATCAAATGACAAACACTCTGGTACATCTGAATTTATTACTACACAATGAATATTATTAGTTCATCTATTCTGATAATTATAGGTGAGGTAGAGCAAATAAAACAACCAATTTTATATTTTGAAGTAGTAAGTGGGAAACTTGTATAGTTATGTTCACGGATTGAATAACTACTTTCATGTTTATAGACAGTTTTCCACTAAGAGTAAAATGAAAAATCATAGGTTAAATGAGTATAGCTCATAACCAGTTTTTTTTCATGTGGAAATTAATCGGATTCTGTAGCTATATTGGAAAAGTATGTAAATATGTTTTAATAATATGATTTTTGTGTGTGCTTAATCTAAAGCTGTCTTTATAAATGTACTTAAGATTAACTGTTTCGTGGGACAACTTTATCTACATGATAATACTGACTAATCCTTGTTACAATAAGATTATGGAAATGCTCAGGGATATTAAGGAATAAGACAATGGAAAATAAATTGATAACCATCACAACTTTTGTAGATTTAAATTATTGGTGTAAAGGTTTGGACACTACTAAATTGGTACCAACATATCTAAAAAGTAACCATATTTTTTTGAGATAAAAAAACTTTTGGTGCCTGATCACTTTAAAGTCCAAAGTTCCCTCCATCCCTGAGACTATGAAAAGCATATATTGTAATATTTTGTTTCTATTTGTTTTTCTTTTTAGTCATAAATTAATAGACCCTTTTATTTGCTTAACATCCAGGATACAATATCCATACCTTTAAAAGTTAACAGTATTTATACAAGTCTAAACAAATATTCTTTGTACATCTTTCCCAAAACTATTTAACCCTTAACGGTCGGGGGGGGGGCGTTGAACGCCCCCCCCTCCGGTTTTTTCTATCTCATTTTCTGTGTGTGAAAGATAAAGAGCCCAAACTGCTTGACTTTTTAAGTATGGGTATGACACATAACTGAGAGTTGGAATTTTTTGAATATCTCCATCCTGGCGGGCACAGGATGCCAGCAAACCTGGCAGGGTCATCCAGGTAAAGAGCAAAAATATTTTTTTGACTAAAACAAAGCATTTTACCATACCAAAATACTAAAAAATTCCTCTAGTAGTACATCCTTATATAAAATACAGGTGTTCAAGTCACTTTCAGGTTCCAGGTATGATCCTCCAGGTCCTGATCCTCCAGGTCTCCAGAAATCTTTAAATGGCTCCTGTGGCCGCAATTTTTGACTTAGAGACTTCAAATTTTAAACTTAAGCTTTTCTTACATGTCTACATAACGTATTAAAATTTCATGAAGATCCGCCGCCGTTTTCCCGCCGACCGCCGACTGCGGCGGCTGGCAGCTGCCAAGTACAGCTGCGGCCGCTGAAATTTATATTTTGATATTTCTAATGTAAAATTTACATAAAGATAAACATTTTCTGGGAAAAAATTTTTCTTCTAGCTTCAAAAATAAGAAAATTACAGCCGTTTGAAATTTTTAAGTAAAAAAAGACCTAAAAACAAAGGTTGTTAAATAAAAGGGTGAAGGAAGCGAAAATTGACTTAGACTTATAAAAGGTCGGAAATTCATTATCAAACAGGGGACTTGCACAAAAAAATTTAGCCCTCTAGCTCTAATAGGAACTGAGATAATTAGGGGGGGCGTTGAACGCCCCCCCCCCGACCGATTAAGGTGCGGCAAGGGGCCCGACTGTAAAGGGTTAAAAATAGAATGCTTAATATGGGCATGCTTACATTTTAAGACTTTAATGTAAGGATGCTTCGCTTATAACAAGAACAGTCGGTAAAAAGGAATTGTTTAAAAAAAACTAGTTATTTATATACTTTAAATTTTATTCTTTCGTATCAGTAGAGATCAGTATATTAGTTATCTATAATAATGTATTTATTATAACATGGATCTTTCACCACTTTGTCATGTTCTCCAATAAAGTGAAACACGCAGTGGGCTAAAGTAATGATTCCTCCTTTCACCCCCATTATCCCATCCTCCTTCCTGCTAGTAGATAAATGAACTAACCAATAAATGAGTTCCATGTTAGCAATCTATACTGGTAACATTTTTTTTCTCCATGTCATAATATTCACGTTTCTTCTTCATACACTTTTATTTTTTATGTTCATATGTACAATTGTATAAATGTGTATATTAACCCGGTAAACTTTTTTGTTAATATTATATCAAAATAAGACTACATAGATTTATTTTATAATATGTTTGTAATGAATACTCACTTTTATACAAATGCATTATTAGAATTTAGTTAACTATATATAATAAAGATTACATATTATCGACGTAAATATCAATCAAATTTTCCCTAACAACCTCATAATAATCAGAGAGAGAGGGGACAATGGGCTGTTTAATACACTAGTCCCAAAGTTTTATAATAATGTTTTCTTATTCGTTGGCTTAACAACTTATGGGATTTTAGTAATTCTGATTGGTTGGTTAATTAAGTAGAGAGTTGTAACATTTCGACCAATAATTTTAATCTACAGAAGGGATAATTTTGTGTATCATTATTGTGGATATACATAAATTTACCAGCCATTGTCTTATCCCTTTAGATCCCTGCATAATCATATGTTAGTCCGACATTAACAATTGTGAATGAATGTCAACATAATGCCTCTGCGTCTAACAGGATATAAATACATGTACATTGTTAATGAAAATTAGTAAGATAATACTCACTAATAAACTGACTTAGTAGTAGTAGGTGCATACCAGTTCTCTTGAGACTCCAAGTATAGAGCAGGGATAAGTATTTATAAAAATAAACTATAGTAGTTATCTCTATACTAGTTCTCTTGAGACTCCAAGCATACAGCAGGGATATGTATTTATAAAAATAAACTATAGTAGTTAGCTCTATACTAGTTCTCTTGAGACTCCAAGCATAGAGCAAGGATATGTAATTATAAAAATAAACTATAGTAGTTAGTTCTATACTAGTTCTCTTGAGACTCCAAGCATAGAGCAAGGATATGTAATTATAAAAATAAACTATAGTAGTTAGCTCTATACTAGTTCTCTTGAGACTCCAAGCATAGAGCAAGGATATGTATTTATAAAAATAAACTATAGTAGTTAGCTCTATACTCCCAGCCGACAAATTTGCGAAATTTTCGCCAACTTTCGCAAATAAATTGCGAAAAAATGGCGAATTCGCGAAATATTTGCGATTATTTGTTGCGAAAATTAGCGAAAGTTTGCAAAATCGCATATTTTGCGAAACCTTGCGAAATCGCGAATAAACATGCAAAAAAAAATTAGCGAAAATGTGCAAAAACACTTTTTTTTGGCGAATTTTTTTGGGTTGCTAAAATATACAAAATCGCAAAAAAAAGCTGAGATAAAAGTTGCAAATTCGAAATAAATCTTAAAATGTGCTAAAACTTGCTAATTCACTTAAAATGAAAACTTGCAAATTACCTATCTTGCTAATAATTGCTAATGATTGCAATTTAGCACTAATTAGATTTATTCCCAATCTTGCTAATTAGCAAGTTTTAGAAAATTTTGAGATATAGTGCGATTTTGCAACTTTTATCTTAGCTTTATAAGTGCGATTTTGCATATTTTCGAAAATTTTTTTAAAATTTTCAATCTTGCTAATTAGCAAGTTTAGTAAATGAGATTTAGTGCGATTTTGCATATTTTTGCCAAATTTTTAAAAATTTTCAATCTTCCTAATTAGCAAGTTTAGAATATGAGATTTAGTGTGATTTTGCATATTGTTGCAAATTTATTAAAATTTTCAATCTTGCTAATTAGCAAGTTTAGCATATGAGATTTAGTGCAATTTTGCATATTTTCGCCAATTTTTGAAAATTTTCAATCTTGCTAATTAGCAAGTTTAGCATATGAGATTTAGTGCGATTTTGCATATTTTTGCCAATTTTTTAAAATTTTCAATCTTGCTAATTAGCAAGTTTAGTAAACACTAGTAAAATATAGATTTTTTAGCCAAAAAGATGAATACTCTAGAAATTTGACCAGATATCATTTATTTATACCTATATAGAAAGCGCCACGTTTTTATTTAAATCATAAGTGCATGGCCTAAAGAATAAAATGCATTTGAACTTGAGTGTATTTTTTCTTGAAAAAAAGCTGTAAAATTATGTTTTTTAACTATAAAATTCATTGAAAAAAATCCGCAAGTTAAAAAATGAAAAATCCGGGAAGCTTTTTAGTAATAAAATTCATTCTTAGTGTGGTTTTTTCTCGAATAACAAAGATGCCATAGTTTGCAATAGATCATTGAAGAGATCCAAAATAATTTGTGTTGCTTGTGAAAGAAAAGGCAAGAATTGCCAAGATATGGAGAAAAATGAAACATTGTTCGTTCTTGTAAATCAAGTGCAAATGAAGGAACAAACAGGTCTTTGTAATACTGGTAAAATATATTTATTAACATATTTTTAATTATTAATTATAAATTCAAAGTTATTTGTCATTAAAAGCAAAACTTTTCTGAAAATAGTGTCGGTCTGTTCGTCCGTCTGGATAGTTTTTTTCCGTTAACTTGGGCATCTTAGAATTGTCTAAATGATTTTAAACTTTGCATGGTGTTCCTGTAGTAGTGTATTTATGATTTAGAAAACGTAGCAACTGTATAACCGTTCCAAGAATGTCCGTACTCAGTTTTTCAACAAATTTACTCCAATTTTGTTTTGACATTTAGAATATTTACATATATTATGATTATTCTATAAGTGTTAATGTTCGTTCGTTCTAGTGACCTATTCCAGTATGAGAAACTGAATTGCTATAATATTTTTTTTGAAATCTTTATATACTTTGAAATTTATTTCAAATTTTGAATGTCACCTTAGTTAATTAATTTATTTCTATACAAAAAAACAAATATTATTGTGGATTTAAAAGAACTTCATATAAAATAAATGAATAAAACTTGTTGAAATGATGTTAGATCTTTGGAAAATAGAGGGTTTTATTATGAAATATGAAAAAAAAATTAGGCCATGCACTTAGAATTTAAATAAAGACGTGGGGCTCTCAATATAGGCATAAATAAATTATATCTGGTCGAATTTTCAGAGTATTCATCTTTTTGGCTAAAAAACCTATATTTTACTAGTGTAAATGAGAGCTAGTGCGATTTTGCATATTTTCGCCAAATTTTTAAAATTTTCAATCTTCCTAATTAGCAAGTTTAGCATATGAGATTTAGTGCGATTTTGCATATTTTTGCTAATTTTTTTAAATTTTCAATCTTGCTAATTAGCAAGTTTAGCATATGAGATTTAGTGCGATTTTGCATATTTTTTTTAAATTTACAATTTTGCTAATTAAAAGTTTAACATATGAGATTTAGTGCGATTTTGCATATTTTCGCCAATTTTTAATTTTTTTTTTAAATTTTTAATCTTGCCAATTAGCAAGTTTAGCAAATGAGATTTAGTGCAATTTTGCATATTTTCGCCAATTTAAAAAAAATTTCAATCTTGCTTATTAGCAAGTTTAGCATATGAGATTTAGTGCGATTTTGCATATTTTTTTAAAATTTACAATTTTGCTAATTAAAAAGTTTAGCATATGAGATTTAGTGCGATTTTGCATATTTTCGCCAATTTTAAAAAAAATTTAAATTTTCAATCTTGCTAATTAGCAAGTTTGGCAAATGAGATTTAGTGCAATTTTGCATATTTTTGCCAATTTTTTAAAATTTTCAATCTTGCTAATTAGCAAGTTTAGCATATGAGATTTAGTGCGATTTTGCATATTTTCGCAAATTATTAAAAATTTTCAATCTTGCTAATTAGCATACATATACATATATAAAAAACGCCTAAAAAATAAAGTTTTTCTAAAAATAAAGAGACACATAACGGCAAATATTTGAACTATATAAAGTAAAAATTTGTTTAACTCCATTTTAAATGTGCAATGGAAAAGACAATGGGTGGGAGGGGACATTGGGCTGTTTTTTACACTACACTGTTAAAAAAAAATTTTTTTTTAGCATCAGATAATACTATATATTCTTCACATTAATGTATAGTATCAATCCGTACATTATAGGAAAAAAACCTCATTACGATACAAGGAAGTTTTCAATACTGTATTGGGTATTAGATATAATACTGTGGAGTAACATGTAGTACTAAATAATGTATTTGTCTGTAGAGTATTATCCAATACGCTCTTGGGAATAAAATTCAATATAGTAGAAGTAAGTTTTTAATACTCTCCTTTGCAATTTTTGATATCCTCTATCATAATTTTTGATACGCTGTACAGTATGAAACTGTTTTACTTTGAATGAAAGATCAGTTTATAATATATGGTTATTATATGTACATATACATTTTGTTTTATCAACAAACATACCAAGCAGAGCAATAAAACATTAATTTAAATGTAAATTTAGTAAAAAAAAATGACTTTAAAGATGTTTAGGACTAAACATAATCCTTAAAAATAAAAACTATGGTCAGTCATAATTACAAAAATTAAAACTATAAATGTGAGCATAAATAGTAACTATTCATCTTTGTCTAAAACGACCAAGCAGAAACACTTCCATGAGAGGTATGCACCAATGGTGTCTGTTTCAATTATTCTTTACAGTACAGATTCGTACCCTAGAACGTATGAATAGTTACTATCTTTATAAACCATTCTCTTGTGTATTGTCTGATACGCTACAGCGTATGAAACGTTTGCTCATTTTGGTTGGCTTTTAAAAGTTGGATACTTTTTTAAAATTTATATAAATATTTATCCCAAACTAAATCAAATACAGGATGCTTAACATTTGAAAATTAAAAAAACAGTGGTGCTTCGCTGATAACTTTGTGTTTGTTCGTTTAGATCTCGGTAATCATTAAACTGATTAAGTAATTCATTTTAGGGAAGCTTCCATAGGTCCGCTTTTAAGCAATTTTAGTTTATCATCTTATCTTGTTTATCAACATTGGGAATGTATGTATATCAATTTATGATCCTCGGCCTCTCAGGGCTAATTAATTTTATCTTATAATTGTACATTATAATATCCGCGAAAAGCTGTTTATAATACGATGTTAGCTTATGAAACAAAATCTTTATGTTTTTTCTTCCAATATGTGAATAATATTCAAAAAGATGCATATTTTGTTTTATAAGTTGACCTCTCACTCATCAAAAAAAAGTTGATTTTTAACTTTCACCTGTACAGAGACCACCTGGAGGCCTGGAGCTCCGGAACCTGGAGGACTATCCAAAAAATATTAAAACTTGGGAAATTCATCATATAAGAATGATTTTACGTATGTAACATAAGTTGTGTATAGAGAGAGATAGTTGTGTATGTATATTTATATATTTTTAAAGAGCAATTGAAAATTTAATGCAAACTTAGGGATCTAAAGTGATAAGACATTGAATGATGATACACAAAATTACCCCTTATATTATTAAAATTAGTGGCTAAAACGTTTGAACACTTAACTTAATTAACCAACCAATCAAAATTCTCCAAAGAAAAAAATATTATTATAAATATTATAAAACTTTTGGGACTAGTATATTAAACAGCCCATTGTCCCCTCTTTCTCTTCAAACTTTTCCAACAAATAATCTAATTGTTCATAAGGGGTAATTAATTGTCAAAAAAATCAATCTTTTATAAGAGCCGAGAAAATCACGTTTCCCCAAAACTAAGACAGACGGACATTTCAAATTATAGAGTAGCTTCGCTACTGATAAAAAACAATAAATATCAGAGAGAGAGAAAGGGGACAATGGGTATATTACACTGGTCCCCAAAGTTTTACAATAACGTTTTCTTATTTGTTGACTTAAAAACTTTGGGGACTTTAGTGACTTTTGATTAGTTGGTTTATTAAGTTGAGTGTTCAAACTTTTACACCACAATTTTTTAATCTACAGAAGGGGTAATTTTGTATATCAATTTATCGGCCATTTTCCTATCCCTGTATAAACATACACTTAATCATAGAGTAGTTGTATTTATTCAATTGTTCATTAAAATTTTTCCAGTTTGGCTTAAAAACTGACTATTATCCCCTTGATTAGAACCGGTTCTATGTCCGGAAGCTTAAGATCTCAATAACTACTGGACCGATTGGGCTTTCTATTTCAGGTAAGCTTAATATTTGTCTTGTGATAGTTTTAGGCTATTTTATTTTAAGTCGTGGATTGGTTTTAGGCTATTCTATTTTAAGTCTTGGGAAGGTTTTAGGCTTTTTAACTCTCCCCTTTGAATACAGAGCCACTAGAAGCTAGGGGCGTAACCGCTAGTATTATATAATGGATTATAACAATATTAAAATGCAAGTAAAAATACTAGCTATGATTTATAAATTGTTTTTTTTTATGCACTGTACATAAATAAATATACTACAATTTTGTAATTGCTAAATATAGTAATATTTTTTCTAATCTGTATTTATCTAGCGTTACTTTTTTTTATGATTGTTATGATTGTATCTCAGTCAAGAAAAAAATTCACATACACAGTATGGAAATGTTAATTAATGCATTGATTGTCAACCAAACTAAATATGTTATTAATAAATTATTACATTAATCTTGATCATATTTTACTTAAAATAAACGAACTATGAACTATAAGAGTAACAAAAATAACAAGCTTAATACAAGCATAAACACAACAGTATCTCAATAAAATTTCTATTCTTAAGTAGATCTTTAAGAGTGACAAAAATAACAAGCACAAATCTTTAAGTAACATAACCAAATATATCTAGTACTAAATTACATTAATCTCGATTATAGTTCTTACTTAATGTTCAAACAGACTGTGACAATACAACAGTATCCATTGATAAAAAAAAAAAAAAAATCATAAGCTAACTTGCCAAAAAACTAATATTGCTCTTGCTATCCTTACTATGAGTAAATAGCATAACACTCGTAAAATGTAAAAAAAAGAAAATAGTTCAATCCTAAATTATTAAGCAGCAACCCGATTCAATCTTTTCTTTTCATGTAGACTTAAGAGTGTCAAAAAAAAAACAAGCAATAAGCTATTAGTTTCACGAGTAAATTAAGATTAAGATGCATGCAAATGATAAAAAAGAATATAGTAAGCCAATAGTTATTAAGCAGCAATATGAATAAAATTCTAAGAGTGGCAAGAATAACAAGCACAAAATTTAAAGAACCAACATAAAATATCACTCTCGAATTTCCTTGATGTATCAAGGAGCATAGTGTGATACACAATAACATACATGGATGTATCCAGAAGCATAATATGATACACAATAAGATACATGGATGTATCCAGAAGCATAGTGTGATACACAATATCATGGAGATGCGACATCTAAATTTCAAAATTCTTTGAACGTACAGACAAGATTCTTATAGAAATGCTTCGCATCTAGTTCACTTTATTTATACCCTCTATAAATTAACACAATATAAGACTTTATTCTAATTATTGATTGACAGTTTATAGCAATTATCTCGCGCACTTCAGGGCATAAGACACAGATAATATGGTCAGCCCTCAGGCAGTTTTAATGTATTTTTTATCTTAACTACTACTTTAATAGTAATTACAACTGAAAATTTTATTAATGGCATTAATTATCAACACATAACCAGTATATTAGTAAAAAAAAAAAAACTACTTCTTGAAAGTATACATGAGTAATTATATACTCAAAATCTTATCAGCAACAGATAATAAATTTCAACACTTTCAAATACTTACCTACTGTAATATATATGTTTAATAAAATGTGATAAATTATTAAATTGCTTACCGTTTCCTAGTTTATTCATAAATATATTCTCCTATGGAGACCATTTTCATAATTATCCTCAAGACGGGGGGGATAAAGGCAGAAAGGAAGGCTACAAAAACTAAAAAAAATATAAAATTTAAACATGAATGACATTAGTAATAATGTACAAGGATTACCAACTAATTTCCAACAAATAACTATAAATATCAATAATACTGAATCCAGTTATGTTGATTGCTCTCACATCAAAAACCTAAAACACTTCAGCATAGCTCATCAAAACATTAGGAGCATTGACAAAAATTCAAATAATTTTCTATATCTACTAAATGAATTAAACTCTAACATAGATATAATATGCTTCACAGAAGTATGGGGTAACATTAATAACCTTATCATTCCTGGATACCACGAACCAGCAACATTACTTAGAAAAAACAAAAGAGGGGGGGGGGGGTTAGCATATACTGCAAAGATTACATAAACTTTAAAGTTATAAAAGAAATGACAGTTATAAAGGGTCATATTGAATTCCTAACCATCGAATATAAAACAAAAAACAAAACCAATATCCTTTCAACTCTCTACAGACCCCCTTCACAATGTACACATGACATCGAAAACTGCATTAAAGATATTAAACTGCTCTTGGAATATAAGGACACACATTTCCCAAACACTAACTATGATATACTTGGAGATCTAAACATGGACATCCTTAAATATAACACTATGGAAAGTATTAGAAAATTCTACCAGACCTTTGAAAATCAAAACATAATACCCCTAATCAACAGACCCACTAGAGTCACTAATAACACTGCTTCTATCATTGATAATATACTATCAAATAATTATAATAACAGTAAAAACTATATCATATGCAACTCAATTACTGACCACTTCTTAATCATTAAATCCATTCAAAAAACAGATATCACCTACAAAAATACTACCAACACTTATCACCGCAGAAAATTTAACACTGACAACATAAACCACTTCTCAAATAAACTAATCAATGAAGACTGGTCGCACATTCTCAATACAAACAACACAATTGACAAATGGAATAAATTTTTCAATAAAATAGACAATATATTTAATGAATCATTCCCAAACAAAAAATACACCTTAAAAAAAGATAAAAAAAAAGACACCAATGCTTCGCCATGGATAGATGACGAGATTAAGAAACTATTCAAAATTGAAAGGAAATTATACCTTAAAAAACTTAAAAGTAAACTACCTTTACATAACACACAACACGTAGAGTTTAAAAAAGAGCTACAATCCAAAATTAGGAAAGCTAAAATTAAATACTATGAAATTGAATTCAAAAAAACTAAACACGACTCCAAAGCTATGTGGAGATCAATCAACAAAGCCACAAACAGACACACTAATAACAAAAAAAATACTAAACCTGACAAAATAATAATTAACAATAAAGAACTAACTGAAGATATCGACATTGCTACAGAGCTAAACAAATTCTTTAACGGAATTGGTACAGAGCTATCAAATAAAATTCATACAGACAATACAAAACAACAAGAATACATAAATAACATACATGAACAAAACACTAGGTTCAAATTCAAAAACATAACAGCTGATGATATAACAAAAATAAATAAGACACTAAAACCTAAACTATCTGCAGGACCAGATGGAATCCCAAGTGTCATAATCAAAACCATCTTACAAAAAATACCCAGAGTAATAGCTAATATAATAAACAGCTCACTACATTCAGGTATTGTTCACAACAGATTAAAAGCAGCAATCATCGTTGCAATCTACAAAAAAGGCAGCAAAACCGATCCTAACAACTACAGACCAATCGCTCTTATAAATGCCATTTCCAAAGTGCTTGAAAAAGTTGTTGCTCACCAACTAAGAATGTACTTAGAAAAAAACTATATACTTTCATGCAAGCAATTTGGATTCAGATCATTACACTCATGCATACATGCAATGATTGCAACTATGGAAAAAATCGAAAAGGACAAAGATAATAAGATGTCAACATCTTCCATATTCATAGATCTTACCAAAGCATTTGACACCGTTGACATAAACATACTACTAACCAAACTAAAAAAAATAGGAATACAAAATACAGAACTCAACTGGTTCAAAAATTATTTAAATGGCAGAACACATACATGCAAAATCGGAGAAAAATTCTCCAACTTTCTAGCTTCAAAAATTGGGGTGCCACAAGGATCAATACTAGGACCATTACTTTTCATCATTTATATAAATGATTTACCAGACATGATCAAATGCTTCATAAACCTCTTTGCAGATGACACCATGATTGCAGTAAGTGGCAAAAACAAAACAGAAATAGAAACCCTAGGAAACACTATAATGGCAGAAATCACTGAATGGTTCAACCACAATAAACTAACCCTAAACCCCACTAAAACCAGAATTATAAATTTCAACACAAAACAAGAAATTAACATAAAAATAAACGATACCATCATACAAACTGTTAAAAGCAATCACATTAATACTCAAGAATCCTCTTTCAAATTCCTAGGATTTCTATTAGATGAAAAAGCAAATTTTGATAGCCACATCAATAAAACAATAAGTAAATTAAATACATGCAATCATATCTTAAGAAACATAAAAAAAGAGATTCCAACAAAGCAAAAAATACTTTGCTACAATGCACTAGGAAAGCCTTTCATTGAATATGGAATTAGCATTTGGGCACCAAACAACACAAAAGCTTTAAATACAATCACTACTATACAAAAACGTATCATTTTAAACATACATGGTTCATCACGAAGAATCCACACTGAACCACTCTTTAAGAAATACAAAATTCTTAAATTCAAAGATCTAATCACATACAATAACCTATTAATAGGACACTCCGTTTTCTATGAATACGCACCAACTGCAATTCTAAACTTAATAAAAAAAGAAGTTCCACATGAGAGACTACGCAGGAATATTTGGAACTTGAAAATAAACGGAGCAAACAAATCATCTATAACAAAATTTACCATTCCCAAAGACTGGAATGAACTAAATATAGAATTAAAACAAATAAAAAACAGAAAAAAATTTAAAAAAGCAATACTAAAACACTTTATAGATAAATACAAACTTTTCATAAACTGTAGCGATCATAACTGCAATATCTGCTATTAAAACCTACACAGTAACCCTTGTACATGTCCATAAAATAATTACTTATAAACATACTATCAGCCTTCAGCCTGCCTTGTCCTCCGCCGTCTTCTCACAATCAGTAACATGAAAATTATAATTAAGTCATGGGTAAATCTACAATAGTATCTATTATACAAATGTAGTGCCATGATCTTCCTAGTTATATTAATTATCTTATTATTGATATTGTTTATTCAATGTAATGAACTTATATAATAATTGTTATAATTAGTGGAATTAATAAATATCTATCTATCTATCTATTATTACATGGATTTTACACAAGATTATCATGTACTTTAATAAAGTGAAACTATTAGCTGGCTAAAAGAACAAACGCTCTTATCCACCCACTTTACCCCACCCCTCCCCTCCTACTGGAAGAACAAACTAACAAATAAATGATATTCAAGTTAGTGAACCATTCAATGAAAATTCAATAAAAGTAACTTATATAGTTAAAAATTTTGCCGCTAGGTGTCTCTTACCTTTTAGAAAAACTTTATTTTTTGGCGTTTTTAAAATATATATTTTTGTTTAAAAATGCAAGAAGTAAATTCTAATTAAATTTGTTTCTCATATAGTTGTTTTTTTTCTCAATATTTTGAAATATTTTAATTTAAATACTACAAAATCTAAAGGCAACGTAATCAATTTTAGTAAGGTTCTCAGTCAAGCTATAAGTTAGTTCTAACATTAAAATCTTCACATACATTTTGAAAGTAAAGGATAAGAAGGTCTTTAAAGTATTCTAATTATTATAAAGAGCTAGTATATTCCTTAACTCAATAATATTTAAAATGGACGTACGGACATTCCAGTAACGAATATAATATCTGTAAATGATATGTAATATATTTTTCATAACTAAACCCATTTGAAAATAAATCTTATTTAATACAGTTGCTACGCTTTCTAAGTTGTACCTTTCTACTACAGGAATCACCTTGCAAAGTTTTAAATCGATGGAAAAATACTAACCTGCCTAAATTGACGAAAAATTTATCCGTTCTGGATGGACGGACCGACCCTAATTAAAGAAAAGTTTCACTTTTAAAAAACTGTAAATTTGAATAACAATATGACAATTCTAACTACTTAAATCTATAATACAAAGTAGAACGATGTCTGTCTGTCCGTCTGAAGCTTAAGATCTCAGTAACCACTGAACCGATTGGGCTCTACTCTTCAGAGAATATACCAACTGGTCCTGAGATGGTTTTAAGCTATTTTCTTGGGGGGTGGGACACCCCCCCCCCAAATGAAAAATTAGGTTGATCAAACATCTTGGTGCAAAGCCCCTAGAGGCTTTATATATTCTTTTATATAAAGTAGTAAGCGTTTTTTGTCTGTACTGAAGGATCTCGCTAACTGCTGAACCGATTTTGTTCTCCTTTACAGTAAAGCTTCTTATAGGCCCTAGGAAGGTTTTAAACTATTTTGGGAGAGGGTGTCTTCACCCCCCTCCCCCCAAAAATATCTTTTTTATCTTTTTGAAACTCAAATTTTAAATGGGATGAGGTCGACTTTTCCTCCTCCTACCTTAAGTAAGGTGCCCCTAGATGCTTCTAGGGGCGTAGCCGCTAGTATACATATATAGCAAAGCTTTCTGTCCCTTTAGGTTGAAATCTTTATTTTCATCAAATCCTAAAAGGAATAGATTATTTCAACGTTAGATGGTTGTCCGCGGATAGTAAAATGAAAACTTGTAAGATTAACTCCAGTGTTATTGATTTTATGATTTTATTTTACCATATGCAGAAAAAAATTGTGGCGAGCTATCTTTATATTTTTTCCATTAAATTTAATTTTAATAAATTTATACTTTATATAGTTTAAATTTTTAGAAATTAGATTTAACATTTTAGAAAAGTATATTTTTTTTGGTATTTTTAATATATGTATGGTTGTTTAAAAATGAAATACATAAGTATATCAAATTTATAATGGTTTCCTATTTCATTTTTTTCCGGTATTTTGAAATTTTTTGTAAGAAATAATAACAAAATCTAAACAACAGACAACAGTATACAAAATTTGAATGCTGTCAGCATAGAATGGAAAGGATATTAGATAATGCCCCCTAAAATAAAATATATGAGATTCTCATCACTTAACTTCTGAATTAGAAGTTAAAGTGAAGGGTATCTGAAGTACATAATTGTGAATCCGCTAACATTTACGTAGGCTAGAGCTTGAGAGAAATAGACAAAAGTCGCGAATTAGCAAGAATTAGGAGGGAAAAAAATAGAGAAAAGCCGCGAATTCGGAATGATTTTGAGGAAAAAAGAGAATAGCCGCGAAAATAAATAGATAAAAGTCGCAAATTAGCAAGAATTTTGAGCGGAAAAATAAAGAAAATGTGCGAATTCGCAAGGATTTTTAGAAAAAAAGATAAAGCCGCGAAAATAAATAAATAAAAGTCGCGAATTAGCAAGAAATTTTAGGAAACAAATAGAGAAAAGCCGCGAATTTGCAAGAATTTTGAGGGGAAAAAAATAGAGAATATCCGCGAATTTGCAAGGATTTCTTGAAAAAAAAGCCGCAAATTCGCTAGTTTTATCTGCGAATTTTTTGCGATTTATAAAAGGCGAATTTATTAAAGGTGATGATGAAGAATCGCAAATATTTTGCGAAAAATGCTAATTCGCGAATTTTCTCTATTTTTTTTTGCTAAAAATTAGCGAATTTGCATATTTTCGTTCTCTCAAAAATCTAATTAACACAGTCGCAATTATTAGCAACTTTTAGCTTGCTAATTTGCAATTTTTAGCAACTTTTAGCTTGCTAATTCGCAATATTTAGCCAATACATTTCGCAAAATTTTCGCGAATTCGAAATTTTTCGCAAAAAATACAAAAATTTTGCTAAAAACTGCTAATTCGCATTTAATCCCTTGCTAAAGTTCGCGATTTCGCCTGGCGAAATCGCTAAATTGTCCGCTGGGCTAGTTCTCTTGAGACTCCAAGCATAGAGCAGAGATATGTATTTATAAAAATAAACTATAGTAGTTAGCTCTTTACTAGTTCTCTTGAGACTCCAAGCATAGAGTATATATATGTATTAGGGTGGGTCGATTTTGGAATTTCACATTAGTAGACATTGGCAAGGGTTACTGGGCCAATATAAAACCCTGTGAAACTTGAAAGTGGTTTTTTAATCCAAAAACAACGGGCGCGCGGGGGTTGTAAAATGTGCCCGCCCCCTTATAAAACAAAAAATTGAAATTTCTTCAAACACACATATGTTGCATATCAAAATGACAGCATTGAATTGATGATTACAGATCTAAAAACCGTTTTAAAAAATATTGATTCAGTCTGAAATGATTTTAAAACAACCTACCAAAATGAATATTTTTGACTAAATCAGCTGTTTTTAGGTACTTAATGTGATCTAATTTGAACTAGGAGCAATATTTTGCAAAACGGTTTTCAGAAATTCAGATTCGTAATCAGTATTTCAATGCGGTCATTTTGATATGCAACATGCCTGTGTTTGAAGGAATTTAAATATTTGGTTTTATAAGGGGATGGGCACTTTTTATACCCCCCGCGCGCCGGCAGCCATAAGAGCCAAGTCACTTTTAAAACTTGAATGGGGCTTATTTACTAAGTATATTTGCGATAACTTTTATTTAATGAAATCTTCCAATTTTTAACATGTACAAAACGGCCTGCTTTATTGCATCAAGATCCATGACAGATCTATATAGGAAATAAACGTCTATATATGAGCTCGAATCTTCCAAACGTATAGTGTATAAAACTCATAGTGCTCCAATAATCCCTATTAAATTCTCATTGACCAGATCGTAAGACACATTATTCTACTTTTAGCATCATAAATTCAGTTTTTAAATTCATGTTGCTATTTAAATAACATTGAAGTATTTAATTTCTATTCATAAAACAGAAAACTTAAATTTATAATATAGTAAATCTAAGAAAACTTAGTTTTAAAATGAAATGATTCATGCTACACTTCCGTAATGTGGTCAGATATAAAACTAAACATTTCAACCCTTTGAGGACGATAAATTGAAATGAAGAATATTAGGATTTCAATCTTTAAAATGTGATAAAAAAAATGGAGCAAAACGATAAATCGTGTATTGTTACATTGGGTGTAAATATAAAACTAATAATTACTGATTAAATATATATTAAACAGATATTCTAATGTAAAATGTTAAAGTCAAATCATTATGTGTAAGAGAGAGAAAAAGAGAAGGAGCGAGAGAGATAGAAAGAGAAAGGGGGGAGACCGAGAGAGAACGGGGGAATGAGAGAAAGAGAGGTGGGTGGGGGGGGGGGGGGGAGTACATAATGAATCATAGGCATTCTAATTTTATTACAAGCTGAATTTGAAAAGATAATAAAATGAACATATAATTGAAGATTAAGAGAATAAAATTTGTAAGGCAAAGAGCGATAGTATTTAAAAAGAGTAATTATCTCTGATAATTAATAACATTAACAAGGATGACAAAATCCGTAAAAGAGAAACATTAATCAATTCTACTAAAGAACATTAAGAAATATAGAGTAACTGCACTTAAAAGAGAAAATATTTAGATTTCAGCAAAAATTTAAGTAAATATGTCATTTAATAGCTTAAATAAAGGTTATTTTATTTGATCATTAACATTATACAATCCTTTTTACCCCATTTCCTTCCCTCTTACTGGATGAACGAACTGACCAATAGATAAGGTCCATACTGGCAAGCTATATAGGGAATAATAACACAATTTTCAGCCATTAATAGCAAATGAGAAAATTACTTTTTCCTCTAATCCTAGCCAACAGACGAACGGGCGGACATTTTGAATTATAAATAAGCAATAAGTAGTCTTTAATATCAGAAAATAAAATTGTGTTTATGTGCAGTACTGATTGATCAACGGATAGGTGGACAAAAGTGCATTGGTCTCAAAAAAAATAAATCTTCTATATTAAATAGCAGAAAGGAAAATAAACATTTCCCCTACAGTAATTCTATTTTTCAGAGCACTATAGACAGAATAACGGACTAAGTAAGAAATAAAACTTTTAAAATTTAAATTAATTGACTTCGTTACTAACATTTAACAGGTAAATAAGGATGACAACATCCATAACTTTAGAAGCTCTTGAATTTAAAAAAAAACAAAAAGCAAAGCAAAATAAAGCAAAAAGGGTGCACAACAGACAGACATATAAAGTAATGATGCATAGTGAATCTTTACACAAAAAATATCTTCGACAAAAGCTGGGAAAATTATTTAAGAGCATTACCGATAGACCGACAGACAATATTATTCTTAGAGTATACATGCATTGGTCAGCAAACATAAAATAAGTCTTCTGTCTTAACCCTTAATCCAGTACGGATATTTAATATTCTCAAGAGCATTACAGACCAGCAAACAACGTGAGCTGTAGGCTAGTCATACATATACAGGGTGCGCCACATAAAACCGGACTTTTTCTAATTTGTGAACAAATGAACATAAAATCGTCAATTTTAAAGATTTTATTAAATTTTAAAAACTGAGAAGCAAACTAGGTATATGACTATTAGATCATTCAATAAAATCGCCGCCAGGATCAATCACCGCCTCCACTCGCCTCTTCAACCACCGGCAGGCCCAGGTAAAAATGTACCTGTCCAAGCTGGCGAAGTTCTCCTTGATAGTGGCAATAAGGGAGGTCTTTAAGGTATGGGCACGTCTATTGGTGCATACTTCAAAGTAGCTTCAGGCCCAAAAGTCACTTGAATTAAGATCGGGCTGCTGGAAGGCCCTATTTCCTTAGGAAAGTGAGGAACCGCAGGATTCAAATTCACCCAACTTTCAAACTGCCCTTCAACACGGCGGCTCTCATTTGGGCTACAGTTGATCTACATCGACGTTCTATACCTTTTTGGAATTGGCATGAAGATTCAGCTAGGGTTGTCAACGCAATCTATAGTCTAAAATGAGTTTTTAAGTTCCATATGGGTCTCTAACATCAAGAATCGAGAAATTTTCACGATTTTACACAATTTTTGACGTTTTTGACATCTCTAAATCTGCCACGTTTCACTTTGCCGGAGTACTACAGCCAAGCCATTTTAGATAAAGAGCTCTAGTCTTTTTTAGTGTCTTCCTATGTATCTAACAGTATCCTTAGCAAGTTGCTTAACTCTACCTCATCTACAAATGGGCTGAGGTCCGATTTAGTGGTCCCCTAGTCGAGAATCAATATTATACCACCAGCGCATTTCGAATCTGCCTTGTTGAACATAAGCGCAGCCAGCTTGGAGTACGAGCCCAACTTCGTCCAAAGATTTTTTTGTGCTAAAAGGTCATTATCTAGGCTTTTTATAGTGGGGTCAAACGTCCTGATTGGTCAAGTAGTTTTGACACTATGGCCGTTTAAAAAAAGTCCGGTTTTATGTGGCGCACCCTGTATATGACTTCCGCAAGTTATGATAACAGTAAAATCTAATAAAAGGGGGAAATGGATCCACCCTAATATGTATTTATAAAAATAAACTATAGTAGTTAGCTCTTGTCCAAATGTTTTGTCAATTATTTGTAACCTACACAAGGGGTATTTTTGTATCATCATTGGGGATGCACATTAATTTATCATCCATTGTGTTATATCCTTGTAAATGATAGAGTTTCAGCAAATGCTATGTATTGATGTTATATTTGATAATAAAACACAACTAATGAAAAATCAAATACTATCAAAAAAGGGTGAGTAAAAAAAATGCGGACATTTTAAAATTCAAATGGCGCGGCTTGTGTTAATAGTAGCAAAAATAATTCGCATTCAGTTAGAACTGTTATGAACTCTATTTTTAGGAAATATAAGAACAGTCCATGTGCTACGTATAGTTTTTGAGCTACGTGGTAAAAATAGAGTTCAAAGCGGTTTTTTTGCTTACCTTTTTCTAGACTAGTCGACACAAAACACCTCTTAAAATCAACCAAGTGGGGCATAAGATTTGCCTTACCTTCAACAGATAAACAATAATCTTAAATTTATATCTGGCATTTTAAGGTGTGAAAGGATATTATATCACGCAGGCAAAATAATACAGGATCAATTTTAACTGTTATAATCCATGAATAAGATAATATTAACCCATAAGGAATGAAATGTGGAGGATTTGGCTTTTGGCTCTATGGCCCCGATTGTTTATCATAATGAATATCTGCTGATCCGATATGGTTCTTCTTTTTTACTCTGAAGTAGGTGTATGACAGGTTCATTACTTTTTTGAGGGAGGGTTACCGACTCATTTCCAAGAGAAATCTACTCTAGAAAAAATGCACTACCAAACAGAATTTTTTTCTTTTCCTTTTCCTCGGGGTCCAATTCCCTTTTACAAGAAAAAAAAAACAATAAAAAATTTATTTATCCTCGTATTCAAAAGAAAACTATTTTTAAGTGAAATAAGTGAATAATATTTTCATGCATAAGATAAAAAGCATAGCTAACAGGCGAATATAATCAGTCAAATCTCCATCTATCAACAACTCATAATATATTGCAAATAAATAATGGACTCAGGGATATAAAGGAATAAGACTTTAGCCAATAAATTGATATACACCAACAATGATGATAAACAAAATTAATCCTTCTGTAGAGTACGATTAGTGGTTGAAACGTTTGGACACTCAACTTAATGAATTAACCAATCAAAATTCAATAATAGTCCAATAAGTTCCTAAAGCTAACGAATAAGAAACAGTTATTACAAAACTTTTGGGACTAGTTAAATAAACAGCCTATTGTCCCCTCTCTCTGTAAATATTATGTTAATCTACAGGGATTTTGGGATAGAACAATGCATGATAAATTCACAATTCTTCTATATATGTATTATGAATATATTTTTGTATTTAAAAGCTTATTAATATGCAAAATAATAATCGATTTAGTAATTGTTCTTTTCTTCCCTGGAAATAAATGAGTAATGACTTATTATTGCATATTTGTTGTTAAGATTATACATAATTGCATATATCACAGAAAATAATAAAGATTGTTATGAATATAAAATAAAAAGTTGTAGTATTTTAGATTAGATGTACTATGTATGTACAATAAATTTCAAGAATGTCTCATTAATAGGCATTTTTACTATTTCTTGGCATTCGCTTTTACATAATGTAATGTGGCTTAAAAACTAATTTTTGCCATAACATATTGAACTTTTTAACCATGAAAAATAATTCAATATTAATTAAGGTATTTTGGGAACGTCTTTTTCAATAAATCGCATACAATATATATTATAAACAAGGATGACAACATTCATAAATTCGAAATGGAAGGAAAAACAATTATTTATTGGTAAGTAGAATTAAAATCTAAACAAAATATAACATGAAATTTGTTACGAAATTGCTTAAATACAGGGTTATATTTAAGGACAAACTTAAAATTATAGGACTTGATTATAGAGATGCTTTGTTTATGACATTGCACCTTGTTATTTTTTTATTATATCATCATTCTTATCACTCATAATACGATAAATAGAATAATAATATCATACATTTTTTTCGTCAAAAAAGTTAAAAATCAGAATGCTAAAAATGGACATACTATCTTTTTTGTAACAATTATAGAGTTGCTGCGCATTCTAAATTGCACATAACTGTTTTTGGAATCATCATGCAAAAATTTTATATTCGACTTTCTTAATGGTAATAATTGGGGAATAATAGTTATTTCTCACATCGTATTATAAACAGCTTTCCGCGGATATAGAATGTACACCTCGGGGCTAAAAAAACTGGTTTTAATCTCATGATTGTACATTTTTATATTCGTAGAAAGCTGGATATAATTCGATGCTAGACATAGTTTTTTCGTATGGATAAGAACCGGTTCCTATCCACCGGATTCGAATGAATACGAGAATAGTTATTTCTCGCATCGTATTATAAACGGCTTTCCGCGGATATAGAATGTACAATTAAAAGATTAAAACTAGTTTAAATCTTTTGATTGTACATTTTTATATTCGTAGAAAGATGGACGAGAACCGGTTCCTATCCACCGGATTCGAATGAATACGAGAAAAGGTTTTAACATCAATAAAATAGTGTTGTCCTTGCCTAAAACTTATCTTTATGTATGTATATTGTATAACTCTTTGCTTGTGTCAGTTTAAGGTGAAATATCACTTGGTTTATCCGTGGTTATAGCATATCTGTTGTCAATTCAATGTAACAAAATATTTTTTATCACCAAAGCTAAAAATATATAGAAAGTCTAGATTCCCAATTAGTTTATAGGGCTAATAGGAACATAATGAAGGAACAATCCAAGCACATCATTGTTTATAAAAATAAAATATAAAGAAAAATCTTCATCTGCTAGAAATTACATTAAAGTTGTAAGTAATGCTCACAAGTAAACCTCATATGTGGTATGTGTATACAATTGTTAACTCATAGGCTAAATTAGATTCAACAATTATAACCTTCTTGAAAAGAGAAGAGAAGAGAAAAAAATTATACCGTACCAAAACAATATGGCATAAACATGCTCCTTCACTCTTTGACTCACAAACTTTAATAAAATCTTTAATTAATTTGTTCAAACTTGCGGATCCCAATGAACAACCTGAGCCGTCAAGGGGGGCTGGGAGGGGGGGCTGGGGGGGGGGGATTATGTTATTAACCCCCCCCCCTGGTGAAATTTAAATCTTGGACGTTCCAGGTCAGAACAAATTTATCAATTCTAAAGAAAAGGTGATTTTGCTTATCATCAATTTTCTTATCCCTGACAATATTCTTCTTCTATAATTTCAAAATTTGGATAAATTTTCATATTGGTTGTTTGAACACCAAGTATAGATTACTCAGGAAGGGTGTGTACAAAATAATTTTCACTCCTTTCATCCTTCTAATAATTATATGCTACCAAAGTCATAGTCTAATTCATAACCATTAAGGGGAAGATTAATCTATTCAATTGTCTATCCATGTATCCCTGGATTTACTGCATTTAGATAAAACTATTTATATTTTGCAAATACTATTTACCTATTCTTATTTCAGCTTCTTTCCACCAATATTTTGGTTATTTTTAGCAGTGTAGCTACACATGAACTTAGTTCTTTTTCTTCTGGTAATAAGTCTTATAGGTAATTTTGTTTAAACAAGATAATTTTTCTTCGTTTAAAATGGAATAAAAAACTGTGGAGGTTCTAAGGTAAACTTTTAAGTACATTACAAATTTGGAAAGTTTGAAAGTCTTTTTTATACATTTTAATGTGTAGACAGTAAAAAATGTTATTCTTCTTGCCTTAACCCTTACAGATCGGAGGGGGGGGGGGTCATATTGACCCCCCCTTTAGTCATTTCAATGTCATTTTTTTTGTAGGTAAGATAGAGATTTGTGACTTCATGACTTTTTAAGTTTAGTAATTATACGTCGGCAAGAGTTGATCTTATAAGGATATCTGGTCTGTGTCGGTCGTGGCGTCCGGTCAAAGTCAGTTAGGTGGCACCAAATTTAGAAAAAAAATTCTAAATAAATCTTAATTTCTACATTATGACTTTTGTGAATAAGGTAGAAATCTAAAATTTTTTCGGTGAATACTTAGATATCAATGACCTCCTGAGAAAAGTGGTGTTATGACCGTATGACCGCTCCCTGACCGACTTTATGACCGATTTTTGTCCGGCTTTTACTACAGACATATATCATGAATATCCTGGCTTCTATTACAGCTAGAGACCTATAAATTTTTTTGGTAAATCCTTGAGCAATAATAAAGAGATAAAATATTAATTGGCACCGCCAACCGCCGTTTTACCGACGTAACCGCCGAAAATGGCGGTTTCCGTTATTTGCCGTTTTTCGGCGATGATTAGAAAAAGTAATTTTTTTGTTATGAAAAATAAGAGTTCGTCATAAATTTGGTCATCATAACTGCAAAATTGGCAGCTCTACAGCTGTTTTAATATTTAGCGGCTGGCCGCTAAAACTGGCTAAGGAGCGGTCTGATCGCTATGAGTAGAAAAAGTAATTTTCTCTAAAAATACACATGAACCACCAGAAAAATTTTTTTATGTCTCTAACTGTAACAGGAGCCGAGATAGAGGGGGGGTCAATATTACCTCCCCCCCCCCCCCCCGATCTATTAAGGTGGGAATTGGGGCCCGATCTGTAAGGGTTTAAAAAACAAGCAAATAAAATGCAATGTCATAATACACCCTGGGTTGAAATTGTTCTACTAAATACACTTTTATTGCTAAAGTTTGTCATAAAACCGACATAAATCATCAAAATATATTTAGTTGTTTAATACACACAAATACTATTACTCATTTATTTATGCTTTATTTTGTTTGTATTAGTTTATTGGATATTTGGAAATAAACCGAAGTGACGGGTTCCGTAGTATTTTCAATGTAGCTTATGCTAGATTATGTAAGGTTAGGTAAATGTTAAAGATTGCCCCTCAGTGTTAGGAAATAGGAGAAAAGCTACGACGAAACCCGCAACTTTATTCTATTCTAACATATTAGTCTTTACAGCTTCAATTTCAACATTAAATCAATTAAGTCATACATATAATAGTTAGAATAAGATTCTATCTCGTATTCATTCGTAACCGATTAATATCGGGTGGATTAGAACTAGCATCATGATCATATTATATCCAGTTTTCAACAAATATAAACAGCCTTTTTCATCTCAGGGCTGAAAAAAAAAACGGTTTTAATCTTATAATTGTACATTTTTATCCGCAGAAAGCTGTTTATAATATGATGCGAGAAAACTAATATCTCCATTTATTTGCAATTTAATTTTTTTCAATTCACCATACAAATAATTTAACTGCAACTAAAATGTACAGAAGAAGTTTACTAACAGCCAAGCTCTTTACAAAAACACTTGCTAGAATGATGTATAAACCACATCATTAAAGAAAATCAAACAAGACACAATGAATTGTTATTAATGTAAAGGTGTTTTCTGCCTTTAAATATGGATTAATTTTCTGAATTAATCAGTATCTTGAAGATCCTCTCTACTACAACATTTTACAGGTATTCAACTTGTTTCTATATTTATCTAATAATGTTAGTTACACATTTATTTCTAATACAGTTATTAAAAGCGAAGCTTTTTTATAATTATGGTCGGTCAGTCCATCCATTTGTCCATAACGGATAGCTTTTTTATCCCTCCTTAACAATTTTAAGTTCAGCTGTGTATCCATTATACACATTTTTATATTAAGGATTAGTACCTATTGACCTAATATTTTTATCATGAATATTATATTTTACTTCTCGATGACGATTATTTTTCTTTCTGGAACTTACTGAAGTTTTATTTTTTTTTGTATAAATTGGACATATTTTGAGAAGATATTATGTTGAATCGACCTAATTTAAATGTACACTTTTTATGTTAAACGGCAAAATTTCTTTCTTTGTATTGCTTACTTCTGCTTTACAATGAACTTACACTTTTTAAAATAGAATATCTTGAATTAGTCCTTATTTAATATTGTTATAATAACTCTTATAATTCATATGTTAACTTTTTATGTATATAGTTAAGACAAATAAAGAATCAAATAATAAGAATTGGTAGAAAGCATAGCAACTCTATAATTATTACCCGAAGGTCTGTACTTCTATTTTAAACAAGTTGATTTTTTTACTTTTTTAACAAATTTGTATGTGGTGTAATCATCCAATTGATCTGCTTTTTGGAATACTGATTCCTATTACAATAAGGAACAATATTTTAAGCGAAGCATCTCTGTAATCAAGTCCTAAAAATATCAGTATGTCCTTAAACCGAATTCTGTATTTAAAAAGTTTTGCAACAAAATTAAGCATAATTTTGTCAAAACTTTGTGATTTGTTTGTGTTGAGTTTTTGCATATTCACTCTTTTTTTCTATCTGACAACTGGATATCTTCTTTATAATTCACTTTGCCTATTTGTCCATTTCATGATTTTATGTGCTTCACTATATGGATATTATTAGCCTTGTACAAACTATTTCTAAACAAAAAGGCATTCAGGAATTCTGTATATCTTTCTTATGTTATTATTAATTAGTGTATAAAAAAATTGTTATTTCATCTTTAGAATGTTGAAGTTTGCTGTTGGTGTGTTTTTCTTAGCTCAATATGGCAATGCTGGTATTGTTACCACTGTAAGTTTTTCTATTTAATAAAGCTAAAAGTTTTTAACTATATCAACTAAACAAATCTTGGATTAAATTTTTCCTAGACATTTGTAAGAATCAGAAAGGATTCATCTTAAATTTATGTTGAAAGAAGGTGTATCAACTTTTTTTTATATAGCTAGCCGGTTCTTTTAGTAAGTAGTAGATGTAAAATTTTTCATAGAATTCAGATATGCAATCGGTTTTTTTGTAGACCTCTTATTTTTTAAGTAATTTAAGTTTTTTAAAAAAATAATTAAGTCGGTTTTAAGGTACTAAAACGCAACAAAATAAAAAAAGCAAATGGCCAGTAAGAACAAAAATAGTAAGATCTTTAATTTGACACCTTACTTTTAAAATTCTGTTGAGTAATTATTGAAAAAATCTATTTTTTTAACCTCGGTTTAATAAAAACTTTAGACCTAAATATTTTCTCAAACAGACATAAAAAACATGGGTTCATATATACCTTTAGAATCAGAAAAATATTACGAATCCATTGTAAGCAAAATTGAAAAAAAGTAAAAAATTAAAAATTAAAAAATTGGCCAATTGTATTTTTTGTTCTGGCAACACTATCGTCTTCCCTTTTTTACCCCCTATTTACACACTCTATACCCCCTTCCCATTTTTATACTCAATTCAAAAGTTAAGACGTTGCCTGTACAATATAATATGATATTTTCATATAATTCCTTTTATTGTAGTTTATATACTATATTGTAAACTTTTTTTTTCAATTTTGCTTACAATGGATTCGTAATATTTTTCTGATTCTAAAGGTATATATGAACCCATATTTTTTTACTTGTGAAATGATAAAATTGAGTTCAAAGTTTTTATTCTCGTGGGTTTAAAAAAATCGATTTTTTCAATAATTACCTGACAGAATTGAAAAAGTAAGGTGTCAAATTAAAGATCTTACTATTTTTGTTCATAATGGCCATTTTCTTTCTTTTTTTTTTGCATTTTAGTACCTTAAAATCGACTTAATTTTTTTTTTTTTTAAACTTAAATTACTTAAAAAATAAGAGGTCTACAAAAAAAACGATTGCATATCTGAATTCTATGAAAAATTTTACATCTACTACTTACTAAAAGGACCGGCTAGCTATAAAAAAAAAAGTTGATACAACTTCTTTACAACTTTTTAGAGAAATGGTGGATTCGCAGACATGGTAGCTGCCAAGCTTGATACATATTGTGGTTTTGCTGCAGGTAGACAAGATAATGGTGGTCTCTGTTCTCAATACGAATCTAACAATGCTGATGTTATTAGTTTTATGGATGGCTTTTGTAATGGAGCTGCTGGTAGACAAGCTAATGATATGGAAGCTTGCGATATGTTCAACTATTATTATCAACAACCAGCTGCTGGCAGAAATGGTGGATTTGCAGACATGGTAGCTGCTCAGCTTGATATGTATTGTGGTTTTGCTGCAGGTAGACAAGATAATGGTGGTCTCTGTTCTCAATACGAATCTAACAATGCTGATGTTATTAGTTTTATGGATGGCTTTTGTAATGGAGCTGCTGGTAGACAAGCTAACGATATGGAAGCTTGTGATATGTTCAACTATTTTTATCAACAACCAGCTGCTGGCAGAAATGGTGGATTTGCAGACATGGTAGCTGCCCAGCTTGATATGTATTGTGGTTTTGCTGCAGGTAGACAAGATAATGGTGGTCTCTGTTCTCAATACGAATCTAACAATGCTGATATTATTAGTTTTATGGATGGCTTTTGTAATGGAGCTGCTGGTAGACAAGCTAATGATATGGAAGCTTGCGATATGTTCAACTATTATTATCAACAACCAGCTGCTGGCAGAAATGGTGGATTTGCAGACATGGTAGCTGCTCAGCTTGATATGTATTGTGGTTTTGCTGCAGGTAGACAAGATAATGGTGGTCTCTGTTCTCAATACGAATCTAACAATGCTGATGTTATTAGTTTTATGGATGGCTTTTGTAATGGTGCTGCTGGCAGACAAGCTAATGATAGGGAAGCTTGTGATATGTTCAATTATTACTACCAACAACCAGCTGCTGGCAGAAATGGTGGATTTGAAGATGAGGTACAAGCAGCTTTGGATGAATATTGTGATTCCGATTCTATTATGGGAAGACAAAACAATGGAAACTCTCTCTGTGCTGCATACTCTGCCTCTAATGGAGGAGCTGTTGATTTTATGATGAGCTTCTGTGGAGCTGCAGGTAGAAATGCTGATGATGCTAGTGCTTGTGATATGTTCAATGATTACCTTGAATCTATGAGTACAGCTGAAGGCAGAAATGGTGGATTTGAAGATGAGGTACAAGCAGCTTTGGATGAATATTGTAATTCAGATTCTGCTATGGGAAGACAAAACAATGGAAACTCTCTCTGTGCTGCATATTCTGACTCCAATGGAGGAGCTGTTGATTTTATGATGAGCTTCTGTGGAGCTGCAGGTAGAAATGCTGATGATGCAAGTGCTTGTGATATGTTCAATGATTATCTGGAGTCTATGAGTACTGCTACTGGCAGGAAATTCTAATGCTATACCTATGATCCATGTTTAACTTTTCTTCTTTCTAAAAATAATTTGTTATTTTATATTTTAACTATAATAAATTTTGCTAAATTAAATCTGTTTTGCTTATTCTTTCAGCCATTTATATTTGTTTGTGTTCCAAAGTATAGTCCAACATGTTAGGAAAATAAACAACTAAAATAATACATTCATAAAATCCAATAAACAGTCCTAAGACAAACGCAGGAGTCCCAAACGTCGGAGTGGAAAAACGCAGGATTGGACACTTAACCTAATCTAACCTATTTTAAACCAAATAACCACATGCATGGGGGCTTATTTGTATATTCATATGTTAATCTAACCTAACCTGTATATAAATACTAACTTAAATTAATGTTTTAACCCATTTGTACCCACAAGTCAATAAAACTACACTAATGTAGCCTCTGTTTAGAAGGCTCTAAAAACCGACAGGGATGATACTTTTAAAAAATGAAAATACATGTTGAAAGATTATTGCTATCACTTTCATTTTAGAAATTAAACATATTAAAACAATTAAAACTAAAAAAATTTTGAAGTTTTAAATTAGGGCTTAATCAATAATTGAAAATTGAGAGGGTAATAATTTTTCTTGTATTCATTCGAATCAGGTGGATAGGAACCGGTTCTCATTCATACGAAAAAACTATGTCTAGCATCGTATTCTATCCAGCTTTCTACGGATATAGAAAGTACAATTATGAGATTAAAACTAGTTTTTTTAGCCCAGGGGTGCCGTAAACGTAGTGTGCCATTTATAATACGATGCGAGAAATAACTATTCTCGTATTCATTTGAATCCGGTGGATAGGAACCGGTTCTCATCCATACAAAAAAACTATGTCTAGCATCGTATTCTATCCAGTTTTCTACGAATATAGAAATGTACAATCATAAGATGGAAACCAGATTTTTTAGCCCGTGCCTTTGGCATCTCGGGGCTAAAAAACTGGTTTTAATCTTATAATTGTACATTCTTTATCCGCGGAAAGCCGTTTATAATACGATGAAAGAAATAACTATTATAGCCATAGATCAACCAAAGATTATGGTGTTTTTACAAATTTTCTTAAATTCTGCAATTATAAATAATCAAAATTTTTAGCTTCTAAAAAAATTGTAAGGGATTCTTAAAATTTCATGGAGAAAAAAATGTTTGAAAAAGTTACCTAAGTATTATTTAGCAAGGTTTAATAGTAGTAGTAATTTGCATAATAAATAAATAAATCCCCCAGAAATTATGCCCTAAAATCATTTTTGGGGTTTTTGGTCAGTTCTTAATTATTTATCATTTTTGAATTGGTAACTCATATTTTCCAAAATAATTTTATCTAAAAAATATTCTTCAATGCAAAAACATTAAAAAAAAAATGTAGATATATAATTTTTACTATTTTGTAGGTAAGGACCTTTAAGCAAAAAATATCTTAGGACGAAGTTGGGCTTGTACTCCAAGCTGGTTGCGCTTAAGTTCAACAAGGCAGATTCGAAATGCACTGGTGGATTAATATAGATTCTCAACTAGGATCCACTAAATCGGACCTCAGCCCAGTTGTAGATGAGATAGAGTTAAGCAACTTGCTGGGGATACTATCAAATACATAAGTAAGACACTAGAAAAGACTAGAGCCTAGTTCACCAAAGACATAGGTTGACCTCTGGAAATTTTAGGTCGACCTCTACAAGTTATTTGTGAACTGGGCATAGAGTGCTCCATCTGAAATGGCTTGGCTGTAGAAAAGTGAAACGTGGCAGATTTAGAGATGTCAAAAACCTCAAAAAACGTGTAATATCACGAAAATTTCTCAATTATCAACGTTAGAGACCCATATGGACCTTAACAACTAGTTTTAGACAAGCTATGTATTGCGCTGACAACCCTAGCTGAATCTTTATGCCATTTCCAAAAAGGTATAGAACATCATTCTAGCTCAACTGTTGCCCAAATGAGAGCTGCTGTGTTGAAGGGCAGCTTGAATGTTGGGTGAATTTGCAGCCCGATCTTAATTCAATGTACTTTTGGGCCTGGAGCTACTTTGAAGCATGCACCAATAGACATGCCCATACCACAAAGACCTCCCTTATTGCCACAATCAAGGAGAACTTTGCCAGCTTGTACATTTTGACATTGGCCTGCCGGCAGTTGAGGGGGCGGGTGGAGGCGGTGATTGATCCAGGTGGTGATTTTATTGAATGATCTGATAGTCATATACCTAGTTTGCTTCCCAGTTTTTAAAATTTAATAAAAGCTTTAAAATTGACGATTTAAATGTTCATTTGTTCACAAATTAGAAAAAGACCGGTTTTATGTGGCGCACCCTGTACTTAACCATCAAAAGAATAAGTTTGATTTAAAAATCGAACCTTCAATTGTAAAAATAGAAGAGGGTCAAAGTGAAGAACAAGGACAACAATATTCATAGGCAGCAAATAGTAGATTGACAAACAGACAATGTGAGAAATTTTCTCATGTTCAGTGTTCATAAAAAGATAAAAAGAGAAGGATCAAACTAGAAAAAAAGTTTGTAAGATGATTGATACTTTGAGAATTACAAAAAATATATATCTTATTAATGATTTATGTTGTTTGTAGTATAGTTGAGAAAGACCAAGTAAAATACATGAAGAATACCATTTGTACAGGAAATCTTTACCAGAACTTCACCACTTTACCAACTGAGAGAAATTTACATTTACCCTAGTTAGTTTCTTAATGATAGACGAAGAGACATATATAATTATATAGTAGCTGAAATACAATTTATATAGTAACAAGTAAATTTTTCATCGTTTAACACTTCCCTTCCACAAAAAGGAGGCTGTTCTCTAGTAGACTTTAAATACTTTACAAATTTGGGTCACGCTAAAATTAACCCTTCAATATCAATTGCATGACCCTTGTTTGAAAATATTTTTTATACATTTTAATGTGTAGACAGTAAAAAATGTTATTCTTCTTGCTTAAAAAAAGGAAATAAAACAAACAAAGAAAACTTGCAATGTCATAATACACCCTGGGTTGAAATTGTTTTACTAAATACACTTTTATTGATAAAGTTTGTCATAAAGCCGACATAAATCATTAAATAAATCACCAGAATATATTCATTTGTTTACTACTCGCGAGTCGCAAATACTATTACTCATTTATTTATGCTTTATTGCACTTGTATTAGTTTGATGGATCATGGAAATAATCTGAAGTATTTTCAAAGTAGCTTATGCTAGGTTAGGTAAGTTTAGGTAAATGTTAATAATTGCCCTGCAGTGTTAGGAAATAGGAGAAAAGCTACGACATAACCCGCAACTTTACATGATCCAGATTTTTTTATTCTATTATTACATATTAGTCTTCATATCTTAATTTTCACCTGTGATATTTCAACATTATATCAATCAAGTCATACCTATAATACTTACAATAACATTTTTTCTCATATTCATTCGAAACCAATTAATATCTGGTGGATTAGATTATATGGCTGTCTTACTTTTCATCAGATAGGCCTGGATGGTAAGTGCAGTCAATATTCTCTAAAATGACTATAACATTTGGAAAAATTGTGCAGCTATTACCTTTTATGATACAAATAAGGATTTTAATTGCCAATTATCTGAAAAGTTTATATCCTTGATATGAAATTTTTTTGAAATTTTATAACTCTGCGAACCCGAAATCTTCATGCGGTTTTTAATATCTTTGTTATGATTCAATCCACGCATATAACGATTGCTTTAATCGTTTTCCAGGTCCCATAACTGTGCTGCTAGACCTTTATTTTTTTAAAATCGGTTCAGAAATAAGGATTTTAGAAGCTATAATATTAGAATATTAGTTGTTTGATTCTTATCCTATTGGGGAGTCTGATGGAGGTCAGGAACAAAGCCTAAAACCAACCCTAAGACATTTATAAACCTTCCCTTAAAAGTGTAACCAAATTGGAACAGTATTAGCAAGCTGTTTTCGTTATCGGCCGGCCGGAAATCGGCCGATTTCGGCCGATTAAAATAATTGGCCCACATTTTTTTCATGTTAAGTTTAAAAAAATCGTATTCGGCTATTCCTCGGCCGATTTAGTCGTCAAAGGTGGCAAAAAAATAGTCCTGGTCGTAATAAATTCAAATCCGTTGACCAATCTAAAATCAGTCCACTGGTTGTCACGTAACGATGATTTTAAAGTTGTAGACATGATAATAATTGCATAAAATAGAAGTAAAGTTTAAAAATACCGTAGCCGGCTATTCCTTGGCTGATTTAGTCGTACAAGGTGGCAAAAAAATAGTCCTGGTCGTAATAAATTCAAATCCATTGACCAATCTAAAATCAGTCAACTGGTTGTCGCGTAACGATGATTTTAAAGTTGTAGACATGATAATAAAATTGCATAAAATAGAAGTAAAGTTTAAAAATACCATAGCCGGCTATTCCTTGGCCGATTTAGTCGTCCAAGGTGGCAAGAAAATAGTCCTGGTCGTAATAAATTCAAATCTGTTGACCAATCTAAAATCGGTCCACTGCACTGGTTGTTGCTTAACGATGATTTTAAAGTTGTAGACATGATAATGATTGCATAAAATAGAAGTAAAGTTTAAAAATACCATAGCCGGCTATTCCTTGACCGATTTAGTCGTCCAAGGTGGCAAATAAATAGTCCTGGTCATAATAAATTCAAATCCGTTGACCAATCTAAAATCGTTTCACTGGTTGTCACATAATGATGATTTTAAAGTTGTTATAAATGCTGCGTATATTATAAATATAATAATGTCGTCTTCGAAACGAAAATTTTACTCTAGCAAATTTTTTAACTTCTTTTGTGATTCATATGGATCTTTTACCATAAATTTTTTTTTTCATAAACTAATTATTATTTAACTACCTTTTTTAAAGTAGCTGCACTAATTTTCCACCCAAAAAAAATTATTGACTGCACTTACTGGACGGTCCTTATCCATATGAAAAAATTATATCTACCATCACAATCATATTTTATCCAGTTTTCAACAAATACAAAAATCCTTCGGCATCTCAGGGCGAAAAAAAACTGGTTTTAATTTTATAATTGTACATTTTATATCCGCGGAAAGCTGTTTTTAATATGATGCGAGAAAACTAATATCTCCATTTATTTGCAATATGATTTCTAATCACCATACAAATAATTTAATTGCGACTAAAATGTACAGAAGGTATTTACTGCCAAGCTCCTTACAAAAACACATGCTAGAATGATGTATCAACCACATCATTAAAGAAAATCAAACAAGATAAAATGAATTGTTATTAATGTAAAGGTGTTTTCTGCCTTTAAATAGGGATAAATTTTCTGAATTAATCAGTATCTTGGAGAATCTCTCTACTCCAGCATTTTACAGGTATTCAACTTGTTCTTATATTTATCTAATATTTGTTAGTTACACATTTATTTCTAATACAAGGAATCAAAGAGTTATAAATACAACCTGATAATCAAAAAATTACTTATGGGCCCTTGTTTATTACAAATAAATACACAAATCCTAAATATTTTAAGTTTTTTGTATTATGAATTTATAAATGCAGCCATTCTAATACAGGATAGGAGAAAAAAGCTTACATAGACAAATATAACAAATTGTTTTTTTTAACTAAAGCATAAATTCAAGTGTTAAGATGTAATTGAAAGCCTTTTATAAAGTTTTCTTTTGTTGCTTACTGCATCAAAATTTATACTATTTAAGAACAAATATATTTTTTATATTTCTCCTAATAAATATTTTAACCTAATATTTTTAAACTTAATTAAAAGATTATTATTTTACAAGGTGTCTTTCCCATTTTTTCCTTAAAATTGCCGAAGTTTCTACATAATTCACTTTGTGTGTCCATTCGTTAGTCCATCAGTCTGCAATGATATAGGAAAAATGTTATTTTTTGTTTGCTATTAGAGAAATACAGCTAAAATTTTTATATCTGAATATCTGCTCTTCAACTCATTTTGTACATGTGTCCATTTTATAATTTTATGTGCTTCACTAAATATGGATATTATTATCCTTGTTCAAATTGTTTCTCAACAAAAGAAACTCAGGAATTCTGTATATCTTTCTTCCTTTATTATTAATTAGTGTATGAAAAATGTGTTATAATTCTTAAATTTTAGAAATGTTGAAGCTTGCTATTGGTGTATTTATCTTAGCTCAATATGGCAATGCTGCTCTTGTGTCCAACTCCAGTGTAAGTTTATCTATTTATTAAAGCTAAAAATATTTAACTATATCAACTAAAAATATCTTACTTTACTTTTTCCCAGATATTTGTAAGTTTTAGAAAAGATTCTTCTTAATTTTATGAAATTTGCAACTTTTTAGAGAAATGGTGGATTTGCAGATATGGTAGCTGCCCAGCTTGATATGTATTGTGGTTTTGCTGCAGGTAGACAAAATAATGGTGGTCTCTGTTCTCAATACGAATCTAACAATGGGGTATTCCTGTCCAGTTTTTTGTTTAGGAATGAATATTTCTTACCCGAGGGAATAAATGATGGACCGATAGGTCATCATTTATTCACGAGGGTAAGAAATATTCATTCCTAAACAAAAAACTGGACAGGAATATCATTCTCATTTAAACAAAAAATTATATTATATTATAAATTATATATATTGAAAATAAGTGTTCTTTTCAAAAAAATATTACAAATATGAAAAAAGGAGATTATTTTCTTTCTTTTAGTAATTAATAAAAATTCAAAAATCTTCCAAAAAAAATTAAAAATCTTCTAAAATCATACCAGGGATATAAATGAGATACCAGGGAAATAAATGAATATTTACATCCACTATTTAAGGGGTTGTTTATATGGGAATGCTGATGTTATTAGTTTTATGGATGGCTTTTGTAATGGAGCTGCTGGTAGACAAGCTAATGATATGGAAGCTTGCGATATGTTCAACTATTATTATCAACAACCAGCTGCTGGCAGAAATGGTGGATTTGCAGACATGGTAGCTGCTCAGCTTGATATGTATTGTGGTTTTGCTGCAGGTAGACAAGATAATGGTGGTCTCTGTTCTCAATACGAATCTAACAATGCTGATGTTATTAGTTTTATGGATGGCTTTTGTAATGGTGCTGCTGGCAGACAAGCTAATGATAAGGAAGCTTGTGATATGTTCAACTATTACTACCAACAACCAGCTGCTGGCAGAAATGGTGGATTTGAAGATGAGGTACAAGCAGCTTTGGATGAATATTGTAATTCAGATTCTGCTATGGGAAGACAAAACAATGGACACTCTCTCTGTGCTGCATACTCTGCCTCTAATGGAGGAGCTGTTGATTTTATGATGAGCTTCTGTGGAGCTGCAGGTAGAAATGCTGATGATGCTAGTGCTTGTGATGAGTTCAATAGTTATCTTGATTCTATGAGTACAGCTGTAGGCAGAAAAGCTGATGAAGCAGTTGAGGTAAAATATCACAACATTTAATGATAAATAATTGTTTAAAAATATTTGCATTAGTAGTGCAGTATTTCTATATTTAAAAAAGGAATACAAATTTTTCTTTTGCTTTTTCAGAGAAGTGGTAATGTGATCTATGACTTGTTAGACATCATTTATAATTACTGTGGTGACACTGCTGATGCTGTTAATGATGATGAAGTTTGCCAATATATTAATTACAACTTTAACAATGATGTCTTTGGATTGTTGGCTCTTGCTGAACACTATGGTTCCAACTATTGTGAAGCTGCTGGTAGACAAGATAATGGCAACGAGTTCTGTGATTATTACTCAAGCTTTAATGGGGATGTCTATGGTCTTATTGGCGATGCTAATGCCTACTTGGCTGAAAATTGCATTGCTGGTGGAAGACAAGCATCTTATGTTTGTGGACTGTATCAACAATACAATGGTAACATTTATGCTGTTTTGTACTCCTACTGCACTGGTGGTCTCATTGCTGGTGGTAGACAGGCCAATTATAATCCAATGTGTCAATACTTCTTTGGCTTTGAAACTGGAAAGAAATTGTAATGCTGTACTGATGATGCCTGTTTGACTTTCTTTCTTTCTAAAAATAACTTGTTATTTCATATTTTAAATTTAATAAATTTTGCTAAATTAAATCTGTTTTGCTTATTCTTTCAGTTATATGTATTTAATATTTATTTATGTTATTTTTCACCATGTTAGGAAAATAAACTAAAACAAGGATGACAACATCCATAAGTAGCGAAGCACAAAAAATAAAATCATGGATGGTAATATGTACAAGTAGATTTAAAGTGTATTTATAAATTGATTTATTGGAGAAAATAAACACGAAACCCTGTTTTATTTTGTTTAATGATGACAATCAAAGTAAATAACATAAAAGATGCTCATAACAATGCACTGCGAATTTTAAAAGAAAAAAAGTTGACCCTCAAAATTTCACCTTAATGTGAAACTTTTCTAATAGTTTATAGTCCACTTTTATAGGGTCTGAGTAAATCCCATTACCCCCATAGCGTTACGGACTGACGGACGGACGGAAAAAGTGAATTATAGAGTAGCTTCGCTACTAATAATACATTCATTATATATAAGATTTATATTAGGTAATGTTTTTTGAGCCATCGAGTAAAGTAGACAATGTAATAGCAAGTTTGTTTTTAAGTAACAAATCATTTGGGGTGTTAATTAGAATAATTTTACTCATTCTGGTAACAACTAACTTTGACAATATATGACGCCACCTGAAGAAATGTCATTCTGAAATAATTCTGGCAGTCTGAGCATTTGCAGATCTATCAGACGTTTACAGAACAACCAACACGGTCAAAATAACAAAGTCAAAGGAATTAATTTTGCACATATCTAAAATACAAAGTAGCTTGATGTCTGTCCGTCTGAAGCTCAAGATCTCGATAACCAATGAACCGACTGGTCTCTACTCTTCAGGGATTATACATACTGGTCCTGTGGTGGTTTTAAGCTATTTTCTGGGGGGGGGGGTTACACCCCCAACCCCTAAAAATTGAAAATTCCCCCCTCCCAAAAAAAAATTTTTAGGCAGTTACTTCACATAAATTGGCAGCACCAGAATTTTTTTTTTTTTAAATTACCTCTTGGGGCAAAGCCCCTAGAGGCTAGGGGCGAAGCCGCTAGTATTTAAATGAAGCACAATAAAAATGATAAACATAGACAGAAATGAATGAAATTAGAACAAATCTGCTTATTTAATTTAAAATGCAACTTTGATCTTACCAGTAATGGCTTTTATAGTGTACTGGCCTAATATAAAAAACCAGTACACAAAAAATCATTAGAAAAATTACATATTAAAGAAAATATTATTTATGATTTGACCACATTTTAATGGTTTTGATAATTTTAATACAGCTTAACCCTCTGGTGTAAAATCCATATTCAGCTAAACTGCTTATATGACAATTCTGATGTGAGAGTTCCTCTTCTAGGACTATATAAAACAAAATGATTTGAATTCATGACAAATTTTGCCAAAAAAATTGAATTATCTATATCTATTTATGGTACTTCGTGCAAACAAAGCAAATATTCATTTTCAAAAGCTTCATTCAAATATAAACAAATAATATTAAAAAGAATATAATAAAACACATGGAATATAGAATACATGGCCTAGCTATTCCAGATTGATCTGTTTTAGATTTATTTATTGTACAATACAAAAAATCATCATCGTTAAGAATAAGAGAAATTCAATAATTTTATTAAAATTATAACGTGTCCCAGTAAAATTTTCCCTTTGCAAAGACATACAAGGAGCAATGATTTAAAAGTTGTAAGGTATTTAAGTATGAAGGTGGACTAATTATTTTTGCTTTCAGGAAAGCTTCATATTAGTTTTACTGTTTGCAGATTTACGGTTTTAATTTCCAAGAAGCTTTTGGTGCAGCACCTATAGTTGTTTCATAAGCTTATAAATGGAAAGTGGTAAAACTAAACAACTTTTAAAACATTATATGTAGAATCAATTGCAAAAAGTGTATGGGAAAGTTTGCTCCATGTTTTAGTAGTTAAGCAAATATTTTTATATAAACACTTTTTAGTTGGAAAACTCAAGCTGAAAGGCGTTTATTTCCTATATAGATTTGACATGAATCTTGATGCAATGAAGCAAGCTATTTTGCAAATGTAAAATTGTAAGTTTCTGTGTAGTAAAAGTTGTCACAAATATAGGTATTAAATAAACTCATTTCTGAGGTAGGAAGAGGATAATTGTAGAAAATTAATCTACATACATTTGTTTCCCTAATCTTTCATTAGCTAATACATGCAGATTTTAATTAAATACAAAAATTTTAAATGTCCTTCCATCTTTTAGAAACGGAATGGAAAAACGACAATTCCTCGGCTACTATCCAAGGTAGACATCTGGAATGTCTTGTAAACATTTCCATTATTATAAAGCATATCATTTAAACACATTCATAGCAGTCGGAATGCTTAATAGCCAATTTGATGTGTTTTAATTTATGTTTACTTGATTTTTACTATATAAAATAGGCGGCTGAAATTTCTTGTTAGTTATAATCATTACCCAATTGGACATTTTATCCTTTTAAGTTACACATTTAAGAAAATAATCAATAGTGCAGTTCTTTATTAACTAGTTTGTTACCTTTACATTTACAAGACTTGCGACTGTGGCTCAACCGTTAAAAATGGTTCTTACTGTTGCCTAGGGATAAAGCCTTGACCAATAAACAGGTGCAACTCATTGCCATGCACAGTTAGGACTCCTCAGACAAAGTTCACGCAAATAAAGGGTTGGTTGTTTGTTGGATGTTACTTAACCTAATATCACACCCTATTACATGCCGATGATGATCTGGATTGTCTAGACGATCACTTAGTTTGATAGACCTACTCTCATTTCCAAATGATTAAAATCTAATCAGGATCTACAAAAAGCTTCCCTAAAATGCAGAAGATAATATGTCAATCTGCCGTGTATTGCTCTATTAACATAATCATTTGCTATTTAAGCTTCTATATTTTTAGCAGAGCCGTAGAAATACCAATTTTCTGTCTTTAGATGGATAAAGTTTTGGTAATAAAAGTTAAAGTTTGTTCAAAACCATTTATAAACCACCTAATTTTCCTACTTTTTCACTTTCATATAATAGAAACACTTTATTATTCCTTAAAGTTGTATTCATAATATAAACATTTTTATTATGGCATGCGCCTGACAAACAGGAGTATTTAGTGATACTTTGTGTAGATATGGTGTAGTTATTATGGAGTTTTTTTTCTTCGTTTAATTGTTAATTATTATTTAGATTATTAGCATAGCCCCTTTCGGCATTAGCGTAAATTGTAAAGTGTGCTCTTAATAACGGAAGGCTTTGGGTTCGAGCCAGATTCACACCAGACCATATAAGATTCTAAAAAAAAGGTATATTTCTACTTCTATGGCATCAATTTAATATTTAAAGTTAGCTGTATGCGCAAATAAATCAGCAAAACACTGTATAATCAACAGTTAGGTCATACTTACATACATAGGTCATATAAAGGTCAGGTCCTAAACGAATTGATTGTTTTAAGGGTTTTACTTAAATTAATAACCAATTTGTCTCAATATAAATATCAACAACTATGAAATTATTTTATTTAAAACACGCTTTTCAAATATTCAACAATTTTGTCTTTTTTATCATATAATGAAATATTGCCCCTTTTTTACACTAAACTATGTTTAAGTAAATTTACATTTGGGGGATGATGAGAAGGGGCTAGATATATATTTGTATATAGCAATTTAAAAGCGGGTAGACACACAGAAAAAGAAGAGAATCCCCAAACTTCTCTTCCCCTCCCGCATTTTCTTATTCTCTCAGAGTATGTGTGGGTGTTTGTGTATGGGTGTGTGTATGTGTGTGTGTGTTTGTGTGTGAGTGTGTGTGTGTGTGTGTGAGTGTGAATGTACCGGAGGAAACCAATGGTTTAGTATTCCGTCAAAAGCGGAGACGTTGTGACAGAATGTTTTGAGAGAGAGAATATTTAACTGTGTTATTGTTATATACTTTATTTTAGTGTGCTTTTCTTATATTTTTATTCTTTTCTAATAATATCTAGCTTAACTTAATATATCATTAAATAACTATTTTTTTTTATCAATGTTATGTTTATTTTAAATAAAGGGCGCGTTCTTAGAATTAAATAGCCATTAACAAGCCTAAGATAAAGGGAAAAAAATTTCCTAAGAGGATAACGGCGAAAAAAAATATCAAATGATCTTGATTATGATTATTTTTCCTTCAAATTTTATTTCATTTATTAATATCGATTTTTAATTTTTGATTAAAAAACTGTTTTATTATTGGAGAAAAAGAAGAGAGATAAATGGGTAATATTAATCAATTAATATAAAAAATTGTATATTTAATAGCAAGGTCAGTTAGATTAGAACCCACATTAATTCAATTTAGATATAAAAAAAGATTTAGAGAACTTTGGTTCTGATTCTAATTGTTGAAATATAAGTTCTTTGTCTCTAAATAATCTAAATTTGCTTTATTTGATATCTAATAGGCCTAAATCATATTTTTTAATACGTTATGTAGACACGTAAGAAAAATTTACGTTTAAAATTTGAAGTCAAAAATTGCGGCCACAGGAGCCTTTCAAAGATTTCTGGAGACCTGGAGGACCAGGACCTGCAGGATCATACCTGGAACCTGAAAGTGACTTGAACACATGTATTTCATACATATAACAATGTACTACTAGAGGATATTTTAGTATTTTGGTATGATAAAATGCTTTGTTTTAGTCAAAAAAAATATTTTTGCTCTTTACTTGGATGATCCTGCCAGGTTTGCTGGCATCATGTGCCCACCAGGATGGAAATATTCAAAAAATTCCAACTTATAGTTATGTGGCATACCCATACTTAAAAAGTCACGCAGTTTAGGCTCTTTATCTTTCACACACAGAAAATGAGATAGAAAAAACCCGACCGTTAAGGGTTAAGCTTCTAAAATCGGTTTGATTTGTTTACGAAAACCCATGAAGTAATTCTCTAAAAAAGCAGCTACTAATAAGACAAATAAAAAATATCTCTATTATAAGTTAATATTGAATTTTTTATCGTTAAAGATAAAAAGGTGCACTATTATTTAGAATATATATACTATGATGATGGTTTTAAGCTAATTTACTTTTAGATTTAAGCCTTGGAACGGTTTAGGCTATTTTTCTATCATTTTTAGAATAAGACCCTAGATGCTAGGGGCGTTCTGCTAGTAATACATAAAATAAATTTGTATAAAACTACGTATAAACCTTAGACAGATGTCTTTATGGTAAGGTTAAATTAATGAAAACCTTGCAGGACAAATAATTATAACATCAAAATTCAAAGCTAAACCAACTAAAATTAATTTTGTATATAAAACAAAATGTTTGTCCATCCCTAATACTAATTATTGTGGGTGTGTAATCATTCCCGCAATAAAATACGAGGGAAATATACTAATTATATGTTAACCTCGTTGTGTATTGATTTTCTAGATTGTATTTTGTATTTATTGTTATTTTAGCGGTTCTAATAAACTGAAAATTTGTGAGGAAATGAGGACACACCATTATTGTGGTATCTGGTATACAATAGTCTACCAGTGGAGTATATGTGGTGATTACTGTCTACTTATGTGGATTTTATATTCTCTATTCTCTTAAGAAGCTTTTATTGGAACAGGGCAGGTTTAAGGCTATTAACCAGAGGGTTAAAGTAATTTCTCAAAAATATATTATATAAATTATGTACTCTAATAAACAAAAGTCCATATAAAAGCCTCACTGTCTAATGTAACAAGCCAAGATAAATTATATCACAATGCTATTTAGATGTACTATATATTTGTATTTATACACATTTAGCTACATTATTTTTACATACGTTATAAAAGTTATAAAAATAGGCCAGTAGGGCTTTGCAGTCGAATCATAAGTCACAATTAAATGAAAAATCACAGTCGTGGAAAAGTCAAATAATTAGCTAACGAAACAGAAATTTGATAACAGATAAAAAATTACGAGAGCATTGATAACAAAAATTTGAATTGGTGGAAGAACCGAACACTAGATGTCTTTTTTCAAAAAAATGCATACTTTTTTTCCTAATAAAAGGTGTTTTTATAAAAGTAATATCCTAATAATATTTACTTAAATAAAACAATGTTTTTCATCAAGTAAATAGTTGTAGTTGGGACAAAGACCCTAGAGGCTAAGGGCGAAGCCGATAGTAATTTTATAAAATAAAAATGCATGGTGTTTTGCCTGTCTGCCTTTCTGTCTGTTTGTGTATCTGTACTAAATATCTGCTTTTTGATTTTACTTTGATGCTTTTTTATTTATTTCGGGGTAGAAAATTTACACTCGAAGTTATCACTTACAATATTAACTCCCACATATTTTCATTGTGCATAAAATATTCAGATATGATTGAATTAAATACATTTTACGTTGGTGGAAAACTCGTAAGCAAGAAATTTTGTCAATAGCTTTATTTTACCTATTTTTCATATTTTACACCTTTTTTTCAAAATTTTAATAAATAATAATAAAACTAAACAAGGATGGCAACATCCATAAAAGCGAAGCACTGAAACGGTAGGACAAACTGACATTAACACTTGTATAGTGTCTAAACTGAATCATCAGAATATAAAAGTATAAAAGTCGAAGCAAAATTGTAAGTAAATTTGTTGAAAAACTGCTTGATACAGGATAATGTTTATGGACATACTTACGTTTTAAGGGCTTGATTATAGAGTTCCTTCGCTAATAATATTGATCTTTGTTGTCCCAGGAATCAATATACCAAAAATCAGATCAAACGGATAATTAGATCACATAAAAATTTGTTGTTAAAAAAGTAGAAAAATCAACATGTTTAAAATGGACATACGGACATTCTAGTTATGATTATAGAGTTGCTACGCTTTCTAAATCGTACCTAACTACAACAGGAATTATCATGCAAAGTTTGAAATAATCGATAGGACAATTCTAACATGCCTAAATTAACGAATAAAAGCTATCTATCTCGGACGGACGGACCGACCATAATTATAGAAAAGCTTCGCTTTTTAAAAAAATTATGAAAGATGAACAGCATAAAGAGATAAAATATAATTAAAAATAAACATTGCAAATTGTTTTAAAAAATGCACTTCTATCCAATTTGTACTCATTTAAAAACATGTTTTTTTCTAATTTACAATTTGATTTTATTGTTAATTTACCATATAAATTGTTGATAAAATAAAACTAATTGCAAAAGTGCCGAATAACAATTTTATGTTCATTCTACTAATTTGTGACCGTAACGATATGAGGAATGTTTGAGTTTCTGCTTTCCTTTATATTCTATATGGTGTGTTTGTGTGTCAGTCATGCTACCAAAAAATAACAATTAAAACATTCGTCTAAACGTCTGATTTATGACATGATTGGCAAAAAAATATATTTGAATAATGATCACGGAACATCTTATATAAATTTGTCCTTTTCAACATTTTAAAAATCAAATATACGGATGAATGTGCTTTTAATGTTGAATAGCTGCGCTTTTAAAGATATGTCCTTGTCATAATATTAATGCAATTTTGTTTTTGATAAAAAAAGACACACTTTTTTATATTAATATGTATAACATACATGAATCAAAGTAGTATAAATAAAAGTAATAAATATTACATTAAGGGGTTTAATGTAATTGGTTTTTTTTTGTTGAAAAAAATTCATATTTAAATGTAGGTGAATCAATCATTTAACTAAAATTGAAACATTTTAGTTGTGATTTTAAAATTGTATTATACCTAATGATATCTTTAGCGTTAATAAACAGATCTTCACTTCATACTTCTGCGCATAAAATCTTTCAAAAAGTGCTTCTGTTGTAAACAATAACTTTAGTTTTAATTTCTTTTTCATGAATACAAACTTTTGGAGCATTAAATCCGATGTTTGTTCAAAACAACTTTAGAATATAGAAACCTTTTTCTATCATTTTTCGGTATTTAAACTTCGAAACGTCCTATATAATGTTTTACAAAAATGTCTCTTTAATATACATTTGATTTTGATAAGCGAAATTACTCTTTTATTTCCTTTGTCTGTTCGTCAGTCCGAAATGTTTCAGCGGAATTGTTTTTTTCTTTCTGCTGATTTTTTTTTGTAAAGATCCCCTTTCCAAGAATCATCATGTATAATTCTTAATTAGTCCGTCAGTCTGTCGATTATTCTACAAAAGACAATATATACATAAGTTTTGTGATTTTCGTTTGTTTATGTTTTTTCTGCTGATCATTTACTCTATGACTAACTTTTACGTTTTTTTCGATCCATGATTTTCCATTTTTTTGCAATTTTAAATGAACATATTAAAATATCATGTCTAACACACAATGTATCATTTATGCTCAAGAAATTTGATATCTTACAGTCATTTGGCATGGCTCAGTTTTGTTCAAATGGACCATTTATATACTCCCAGAGTACATATAAACTAGCTTTAAACCTGTCTTTATCTAAATATCTAAGAGGCTGCCTAGCGGATAGAAAAGATTTTATGCCTCCCCTCGCAACGATTACTCTCATCCATTATATTGAATTGCTTTCTTTTACAAGCATTACAATTTTTGCTGTCAAAATATGTTTTTGGAGGTTGTCAATTTCTTTCCAAACTAAATAAAAAGGATATTTTAAGTCATTTTTCAACAGGGCAACAAAAAGCCCTGCAAACAATGATAAATAAACACAGCCTAATATATTTAGTTTCGCTGTTACTCTATAACTGAAATCTGTACCTCATAATTTCTATTTTTGTGAAGGTTCAGCACCAATTTTAATGTATAAATTTTTAATTTTTTTTTAGTTTTTGGTCAACAATATGGTCTTTTATAAATGCTTTAGCAAACTGTTGATATATATTTAGATTAAGTACATCACATAAAAATTAAGTCATATAAAACGTTATGATATTATAATTTAAAGTAAAAGACAAATTTGTCCTTGTTAAAAGCTGAATAATGTTTGTCATTGTAATGTTAGTAATTTAAGAATTTATGCTTTGAAAAACAAGGACATTATCTGATTAGGAAGCGTAGCTGTAATTTTAATACAATTTTAAAAATTATCATTTGAAAGAAGAATCATTAGTTCAATCATGTATTCATTGTATATGTTAATTATAACGGTTTGTTTTATGTTTTTAAAAGCGAAGCTTTTCTATAACTAGAGTCGGTCCATCTGTTCGTACGTCCGTCCGTCACACACGGATAGCTTTTTTCCGTTAATTTAGGCATGTTAGAATTGTCCTATCGATTTTCATCCGATTGATCTGATTTTTGGTATGTTGATTCCTTGGACAACAAAGTATAATGTTATAAGCAAAGTAACTCTATAATCAAGTAATAAAAATGTAAGTATGTCCATAAACATCATCCTGTATCAAGCAGTTTTTCAACAAATTTACTTACAATTTTGCTCCGATTCTTATACGTTTATATTCTAATTATTCAGTTCTGACACTATATAAGTAATGTCCGTTTGTCCTACCGTTTCAGTGCTTCGCTTTTTTGGATGTTTTCATCCATGTTTTAATATATTTTTAGGGCTTAGAGGGATGTACTTTTTAATGCGTTATAATATTTATTGATTTGGTGGTAACGATTCTTACCAGAAAATAGCATAAAACCTATTTAAATCCAAAACGAAAGTCAGCAACTATTACTATACTTAAACCCAGGTTCATATTTGTACTGTTAAATGTTTTGCTAAGTTCAAACTGTTGCTAAATATGCAAGACGTAACATTAAACTATTCTTCAAACAAAAAACTAGAAAAGAAAATCTTCAAAGAAAAGTGGGAAAAAGCTTTTTTATTATTATATTTAATTATTTAATTGTTTCTCTTCAAAAAAGTTTTCGACCACAAAAAGTTTTACTAATTTTTTTACTTTTCTGATATTGTAAGATATTTTTTTTCATTTTAATAAAAAATAATACTTTGAAGGGCTTTTAATAATGCTAAAAATATTTTTAAAAATAATGAAAATATAACAAGTAGTATTCATGTTAAACAAAAATAAAAATCGAAGATATTAAAATATTAATATTTTAAATTGCATTGTACATAGTTTCTCTAATATGACTAATTATGACCAATAAGCAAACTTTTAGAAAATCCGTTACATAACACTCACATTCACTCGTCGTCGAGAAGGTGATAGGTTCGCATCTCCGTTTAACAGAACGTCATAACTATATACGTTAAAAATGGTTCTTACTGCTTCTCTGTCAGGTGCGTGACATTTGTAGTTAGAAAAGGGGGAACTCATTACCATGCACAGTTAGGACTCTCAGACAATCATCGTGCAATAAAAGAGTTGGTTGTCTGATGAATATTTCTTAACCTAATACAACGGGTGCTTGGATATAAAAGGAGATATTTGTCTCCCCTTAGTTATTCTGGGTTGTTGGACCTGACGTTAGAGTGTCATGGACAACAGTCTCGCCCGTATCAAGTTATCGATAAGTAAGCAGACTTTAAGAAACAGTTGTAAAGAGGATGCTAATTTCATGATTCTATCTTTTATAGCAAGAGAGAAAATATAATATATCCGAATTTCTATTCTTAGCATGCTTAATGGTCAGGTGATAGTATTATCTATAGTATAAATAATCATTGGTCGAGTAAATTTTTAGATGAAATTAAGAATTTTAGACAACCATTTTAAAAATTAATTACAAAAGAACAATCGAACAGACACAGCTACGTAAAGTGTTCGTCCTCGTCAAAAATCAAAAAGTCACTGTAATTTGGCCTCAATAAATGAACTATAAAATAAAACTAAAGTAAGTTAAGCATTTCATTTAGCTGTAATAAAAGATGTTTAATTTACAAGAATGTATCTCTGTCTGGGAAGATACATGCATAGAAATTGTATTTTTATGCTAATTTATTTTTTACAAAAGTGAAGCTTCTCTGCAGTTATTGTGGATCTGTTCATTCGTAACGTACAGCTCTGATCGTTAATGTAGGCAAGTAAGAGTCGTTCTGTCTCCGATTTTTAACTTACTTTTCATGCGGATCCTGTCAACAATGTCAATAACGTTATTAGGGCAGCTTTGCAACCTCATAATTATTATCAGAAAGTCCAAAGGTCCATTTAAAACATGTTCATTTTTCAATGAGATACTTATTTTGAATTAATCCAATAGTTATTCCATATATTCTAAGGCATAAGATCTTATAAGGGTTAAGAAAATTAGGGACGTTTTTAAATACTATTATTAAAGAAGAAATTTACAGAGAATTTTTCAGATTTTTTGGACGTTGTCATCCTTGTTTTAGTATAATCTATGCTTTTAATACATAGAATTAGGTTTAAAAGATTAAAAAAGTAAATTATTTGTAATAGCGCAGCTTCTTTACACTTATTTTTTGATTTATTTCATAGATTGAATATATTTTGCTGATTTTTGTGAATACAAGCAATAAAAAAAACTTTTTAAATAAATGAAATAAAGGAAAAGTTATAATGTAAGAGTAAGATCGTGTTTGTACGGACATACCCTAGTTATAAAGTAATTGGACGTTTAATAAAGGTTTCAAAAGTAATATATATTATGTGTTTGTGTGTGTGTGTATGTATGAGTGTGTGTATGTGTGTGTGTGTGTGGGAGTGTATGTGTGTATGTAAGTGTAAATACATAAATATCCTAAAACTCATATTAGCTTTTCTTTTCCAGAGTACCAGATGTTGAATAAATTAACCATAGCCCTGATAATAGAGATTTTCATTAGAGTAATAATCCGTCTTGTGGGACTACCAGAGGTTATATGAATTAACCATAGCCCTGATAATAGAGATTTACATTAGAGTAATACTCCGTCTTGTGGGACTACCAGAGGTTATATGAATTAACCATAGCCCTGATAATAGAGATTTTCATTAGAGTAATAATACGTCTTGAGGGACTACCAGAGGTTATAAGAATTAACCATAGCCCTGATAATAGAGATTTACATTAGAGTAATACTCCGTCTTGTGGGACTACCAGAGGTTATAAGAATTAACCATAGCCCTGATAATAGAGATTTACATTAGAGTAATAATCCGTCTTGAGGGACTACCAGAGGTTATATGAATTAACCATAGCCCTGATAATAGAGATTTTCATTAGAGTAATAATACGTCTTGAGGGACTACCAGAGGTTATATGAATTAACCATAGCCCTGATAATAGAGATTTACATTAGAGTAATAATACGTCTTGAGGGACTACCAGAGGTTATATGAATTAACCATAGCCCTGATAATAGAGATTTTCATTAGAGTAATAATCCGTCTTGTGGGACTACCAGAAGTTATATGAATTAACCATAGCCCTGATAATAGAGATTTACATTAGAGTAATAATCCGTCTTGTGGGACTACCAGAGGTTATATGAATTAACCATAGCCTTGATAATAGAGATTTACATTAGAGTAATAATACGTCTTGAGGGACTACCAGAGGTTATATGAATTAACCATAGCCCTGATAATAGAGATTTTCATTAGAGTAATAATCCGTCTTGTGGGACTACCAGAGGTTATATGAATTAACCATAGCCCTGATAATAGAGATTTATATTAAAGTAGTAAATGGAAATTTAGATTATCAGATTATTAATTCTAGGTTTTAGATAACTAGATGGAAATATACCATAGCCTAGATAATTTTGATTTACATTAGAGTAGTAATCTCAATCTGACTTTTAACAAACTTTATGTTGAAAATATTAACTATGGTCTTTATTATAGATGTTTTTTGAGTTTTAATCTGTCTTTTAGAATGTATGTTACTTACTATTCTTTATTTCATTCTAAACTGTATTTTATTTTGAACTTGAAGACATTAGTGTTTTTGTTATATTATCACTTTAAACAATTTCTGTTGTGTTTAACCTCTCCAATATTGTTATATTCTTATTCTCTTTAGACGAATATTGTATTATTTCCAAGAAGGGAAAGGGCAATGTTATTAATTAAATTTATGTAAATATATTTTTCCCAAAAAAATGTTACCTACTACTTTTTAACTCATAGACTTTGAATGTATTTTTTACCAACCATTGCGTCATCCCATCAAATCCCTGATAATTCTAAAATCTATACTTACTTGCTTGTTATATATGTACATTATTCATAAAGAGAGTCTCTGTCCCTAGCCTCTTGGAAAATGAACTATATTTTGACTGTTGTTGTAAAACTGTTGTTCTAAAATCTCCCATTTTATGAATTTTTAGGGATACGTTGATATGGTTTAAAGTGATTTCCATTGCAAAACTTTTATTTAGCGCGCGGAAGCTTCTTTATAATTCGATCGGTCCGACTTTACGTCAGTTGGAATGAAGATTCCTGTAATAGTTAGGTACGTTTTAAAATGCGTATTAGCTCTATTTTTTTAGACTTCCTTTAGATATTATCAAATATTGAATGCATGGTTACTTTATAATGTTCGTTTGTCTGTCTGATTTGTTGAGCTTCCTTTTTTAAATGTTGTTATCCATGTTTAGGTAAATTGGAAATTTGTTTAAATAGCATCAAACCTGCTTAGAATCAACAAAAAGGTTTCCCCAAATAGAATGTATTAATTTTTCCATTAGTTTGAAATGATTTCCCATCCCAATCACACATTTGAGTTTATAGTTATATAAACATCTTTTAAATTAATTTTCTATGTAATAGCATACTTAAGAGCACCTAGACCTTAACAAAGCTTTTGATCTAAAATGTTGGTAGTGGCTGTTTGAAAGTCTGTGTGCCCATAGAATATTGAACAAGTGTTTTTTTTAGGAAATCTTCCCTGAATTATTTTATGATTTCAATGATTATTTCTTTTTAAATATGAAAAACAAAAATCTAAATTAAACCAACTGCTTATTTAAATTTTTAGATTTAAAAATAAAATAAAATGTTCTTGTAAATTTATTTACACCAAATCACGCAATAAACACCCTCAAGAATTGTGAACAAAGCCTCCAGACAGACATACAGATAGATGGATAGAATTGCTTTGTGTTTCTACATGAATAATTGTATATGATGCTGTGTTAAACTTAAAGCTATCCATCACAAACATCAAAGGTACACTCATACATTATTTTTTTTGCTTATTTTATTTTAACAGTATATTTTAAAATAACAATTGAAACTTTAATTAAATATTTTTTTGAAAGTTTGTTCTATGGATAAGAATCAAACTAAATAGAAAAACGTTGACCAAACAATGTTCCTAGCTTCTAAAATACTGGCACAAATAGTGTGTTTATTTTTTTAATGTACTGCTTAATTTAAGAAAATAAGATATTGATTTCTGTCCATGGTAAGTGGGTTAAATTAGGAAATACTTTAGTTCCTTTAAAAAACGCACTGTATATTAAGAGATTAAGTTTTCCGGAATTTTAATGTAGGGAGTAGATTTGAAATCTGAATCAAATTTTAAGGATTTTTTTATAAAATTCGTTTTTTGTAAAATTCTTTATCTAAAAGCGAAAATACATTTTAAGTTAATTAATTATGACCAATAGGATAGGTGGATTTTAAACTACCTGCGCTCTAATTGGTTGAATGATGTACGACATCCAATCAGAGCGCAGATTTTTTAAATCCACCAATCACAGATGCCAAAATTAATTAACTTAATTTGTATTTCCGCTTTTAGATAAAGAATTATACAAAAAACGAATTTTATAAAAAAATCCTTAAAATTTGATGCAGATTTCAAATCTACTCCCTACATTACAATTCCGGAAAACTTATATCTCTTACTGTATATACATTTTTCACTTATTCAGCTATTTAATTTTTTATCATAAAATTGGACAATGTTTTTCACAATTAAATAAAGAAAGAAATGCTCAAATATATGAGTGTGTTATTTTAGAGTTCAGGCAACCATAAACTCACCAATATTCAGGTTAACATACAATTCAACCAATATAATGCAACCTTAATAGTACATGTAAATTAACGTTTTCAATTTACGGATATATTCTTAAAGCAAAGTTACTATTAAGATGCAGCTTATGGTGCCAAAAAGACCAACGTCATATAATACAAATGGCCAATATACATTTTAATTGGTCAATGGTAAAATGTATACTGGTCTATCATTAGCTATTTGTATTGTATGTCGTAATTTTTCATAGAACTATAAGCTGCTTCTATTATTAAAGATACTATTAATTGGTAGATATGAAGTTATTAAAAATGACAGTAAATAAATAATACACTATATAAATTTAAGCTGTGGGTTATTTATAAGTTTTTAGAAAATATATGAAGATTAGAAGAACACTAAGAACATTGAGCTATGAGCTGTTGTATAAATTTAAACTATGAATTCCAAGTCGGGTGTAAATACTCCTGCTAAGATGTGGGTTAGGGCACCCACGGGATTTGCTCCGTTAAGTGGAGATCATTAAATAAGTTTTAAAACCCCTAAAATCAAGAAAAAATTATTCTCTCTGGAAAAAAGTTAGTTTTAAAAGCTTTAAAAAAGTGATTCTTAAGCTTTAAATTGTTTGCAAAATGTATTATTGAGGTCTTGGTGAACCAGCGTAAAGTGCCGTCAAAAAATGACGTCATACAATACAAGTGACCAATGAGAGGCCAGTATAAATTTTACCATTGGTCAATTACAATTTATACTGGCCTATCATTGGTACTTTGTATTGTATGAAGTCATTTTTTTAAGCACTTTACGCTGTTTCTGTGTCAGTTCCTATACCGCAACTTATCAAAATCCATGGACCACCGAGTATGGGTGTATAAATGCTTTCACAATATAGTCGGGTGTAAACGGGAGTTTCTTTGTTCTTCTGTATAATTGTCTTTCAGGTGTTTAATCAAAATTCCAAATGGGAGAGTGAAGTTTTTGTTGTTTGTGTTTTACTTTAGGTCAGGTTAGGTTAGGTTATTATAGGTAAGTTGTTACTCGAGTGGTTTTCTTGATCTTAAGTGACAAGATTACATTTGTCATTAAAACATTTCTAAATCTTTTATCCATAACAGTTATCTAATAGAACTTAAAGGTCCTAGGACAAACGCAGTTGTGACCAACATCGGAGTGGATACTTAACCTAACCTAACCACCACCTTATAGGATTAACATGACCTAATCTGTATGAAAATACTTAATTAAGATTATATTCTATATTTTAAACTTAGTATGTTTTTTAACCTAATTTAAAATTTTTTTCTTTTCCTACGTTTGTCACCCAGCGTTTGTCCTGGAACCACTCTAAAAGAATTAAGCATACTGCATAAAATGATTTTTAGATTATAATTATGAGTAAAAATTGGTTAAATTGTATAAATATAATATTGAAATGTTAGCCTATGATGATATTTGGATTACAGTATGAGATGAAGAACACTTAACAACTAAAATTAAACAAGTCAACACATATGTCTCCTATTTGAGGTAAGCAATCGTTTTCAAATACATATTTCTTAAAAACCTAATCCTTTCTTTGTGTAGGTTCGTACGTCCTAACATTTGTACTTCTGTAATCGTCAATTCTAAGAATATACTTAGCACGAAGATTCATGATATAATTAGGCACAATCTTTCAATTCTATCAAGTCCATGATTATTATAAAATTGCCTCTACGTCCATATTTTAATTGGCCTATATACTTCATTTATACTAGAAATAGTATTAATAAACTGAGGTGGATTCTTTAAAAAAATTTGCCCCACTAATCGCTTAGTGGGGCAAAATTGTTTTCGTGAAAAATCCAGCAAAATCACATTAACCCTTTACAGTCGGGCCCCTTGCCGCACCTTAATCGGTCGGGGGGGGGGGGGCGTTCAACGCCCCCCCTAATTATCTCAGTTCCTATTAGAGCTAGAGGGCTAAATTTTTTTGTGCAAGTCCCCTGTTTGATAATGAATTTCCGACCTCTTATAAGTCTAAGTCAATTTTCGCTTCCTTCACCCTTTTATTTAACAACCTTTGTTTTTAGGTCTTTTTTATTTAAAAATTTCAAACGGCTGTAATTTTCTTATTTTTGAAGCTAGAAGAAAAATTTTTTCCCAGAAAATGTTTATTTTTATGTAAATTTTACATTAGAAATATCAAAATATAAATTTCAGCGGCCGCAGCTGTACTTGGCAGCTGCCAGCCGCCGCAGTCGGCGGTCGGCGGGAAAACGGCGGCGGATCTTCATGAAATTTTAATACGTTATGTAGACATGTAAGAAAAGCTTAAGTTTAAAATTTGAAGTCTCTAAGTCAAAAATTGCGGCCACAGGAGCCTTTTAAAGATTTCTGGAGACCTGGAGGATCAGGACCTGCAGGATCATACCTGGAACCTGAAAATGACTTGAACACCTGTATTTCATATAAGGATGTACTACTAGAGGATTTTTTAGTATCTTGGTATGATAAAATGCTTTGTTTTAGTCAAAAAATATTTTTGCTCTTTACCTGGATGACCCTGCCAGGTTTGCTGGCATCCTGTGCCCGCCAGGATGGAGATATTCAAAAAATTCCAACTCTCAGTTGTGTGTCATACCCATACTTAAAAAGTCAAGCAGTTTGGGCTCTTTATCTTTCACACACAGAAAATGAGATAGAAAAAACCGGATGGGGGGGCGTTCAACGCCCCCCCCCCCCCGACCGTTAAGGGTTAAAAATCTACAAAAATCAAACAAAATCATAGAAGGGTTATGAACATAAGAGTTTATTCAATTTTTGTAGATTTTTTATGTGATTTTTAAGAATTTTCAACAAAAACAATTTTAATCCACTAAGCGATTAGTGGGGCAATTTTTTTTTAAGAATCCACCTCTGAAAAGTAAGATTAAATAAGATTTTAAATATTTATAAAATTACTTGATAAAGGAACAAACAGACATAACCTAATTATGTATATAGTAGCTTTACTATATGAAAATAATCTAAAAGTATATATATATATATATAATAAATCTTCAACCTATTTCAGGAAAAGAAACTTATACAAGAAGCTGAAAAATGCTTGCCAGCATTTTCAAACTTTTCAAAATGTGAAGAGAAAAAAAATTAAAAATAGTGAAAAATTTTAATGACAAAGACAATATTTTTCTAAATTAAAAATTGCTGAACTACACAGAAAACTAAAATTTGTGAAGTGGGTTAACAAAATTATTAGTTTTACAAAATTATAAAGATAAACATTGTTGTGGTGCGAAGATGAGTTTAAATAACCCGTGCTACCCCTACGGGGCTCTCATAGAGTGCAGATGCGATAGCAGAGGAAGGATATACAGGTTAGACAATTTTTAGTAATGCAGCTATTCTGTAATTTAATTTCATCGGAGAGTTTGAAATAGATAAGTAATTAAAGGTTGACAACTTTCTTATTGAAGAAACATAATTTATTATTTTTTTTGTAAAAAGTTCTAAATAATACGATATGTGATTTTCACCATGGCTAAGAACCGATTTTAATCCAGCGAAATTGATTCGGATTCGGAGGTAACTGGACAAAGTGTCTCGAAAATCATCCATGTGACGTCATAAAATAATAAAAGTGGGAAGGAAAACCCCTAAAAAGAGATGGATAATCCCTCATTTTTATGACGTCACATGACTGATTTTCGAGACACTTTGTCCAGTAGTTATATTCGGAGTATAACTGTAAATATATTTTCTATAATACAATATAGATGAAATAAACAAATAAATAAAAATAGTACAGTTATGGAGTTGAATCCATTTTTATAGAAGCAGAAACATAATCTATGATTATGGTTTGGACCCTCTAAAACTGTAATCTACCTTTCCACTTTCCCCTCTCTTGGTGAAGATATCTTCAACGCCGATACGTTTTTTGAAATATAAGATTCTACTTTTCCTTCTCTTGGTGAAGATATCTTCAACGCCGATACGATTTTTGAAATGTAAGATTCCACTTTCCCCTCTCTTGGTGAAGATATCTTCAACGCCGATACGATTTTTGAAATATAAGATTCCACTTTTGACTCTCTTGGTGAAGATATCTTCAACAAGAGAGTCAAAAGTGGAATCTTATATTTCAAAAATCGTATCGGCGTTGAAGATATCTTCACCAAGAGAGGGGAAAGTGGAAAGGTAGATTACAGCTTTAGAGGGTCCAAACCATAATCATAGATTATTTTTCTGCTTCTATAAAAATGGATTCAACTCCCTAACTGTAGTAGGGGTCAGATAAAATCTCTAAATAGACTTTTTATTAATATTTTATATTCTTTTTATTGCCATAACTTAGATATAAAATCTGATATGTGGCTATTGATTTTGTCTATATATTGGTTGGGATACAAAAAACACAAAAAAAGGTTAATTTATTAAAGATTAAGTTTTTTAAAAAATGATAAAAAAAATTTAATAACCACAGCTGTGTCCATAGCTTCTAGTGCGGGGAGGGGGGGGGGAGCAGAGGGAAGGGAGCAGAAACCATCTCAGATCCGAAGTGAAGCTTTGAAATTGAATGGAGATCTCCATCTAGTCTTTGAAAACGAAAAATTCCTGCTACTAGAATATCATATCTAGTGCAATTTTGTACATACATATCAAAGAACAAGAGTCTGTATCGCTATTTTACATGACTAGTAGATTCACTGGTAGGATATATCTTAGGGAGTGAACGAACGGACAGGCAGACAGACGGACAAATATCTTTGTATTATAGATTGACATATTTTAAAATTTTCAAATTAAAATAAAACAAAACATGTTAACAAAGTTAAACATAAATCCTCATGAAATACCTAATACATTTTTCCTTTTAATGTAGTATAACCCTCAAAAATACAAATGAATTAATAATGAAACTAATAAATTTCTTGATTATTTGTATTAAGTGAAAAGTCGAAATAAAATGGACAATTATTCCAAAAAAAAGTGTAGCAATAGTGAGATAGTACAAAGGTTTGACTCTTCACGTAGTTTTTGCAAAACATATTACTAAAATGATTAGGTATAACGTTTTAAACGAAGCATTTTATTTGTCAATCTATAGAGTATTTGTGCTACAACAAAACCAAACATCTTAACTAATATCGAAAGAAAACTTTAAAATTCAAATTCAATATTGTACATACATAACTATGTTTGTATATTTTTAAATTAGATTATTTTTTTGGTAGATTCCAAAAAGAATCTAAAATCAATTTACTTTACTTTCATGTCTCTAATAAAATTCTATGAAATTAAATTAGATAAATTTTAGTTTGAGATATATCTTTTTTCCTAGACTTATATTTTTTATATGTATTTTATGTTTGCTTGAATTCTTTTTTAAATCTTAGGATAAAAAAAATGCTTAATTAAAATTAAGTAAACTTGGCATTCTATTTTTCAAGTGTGTTTTTACAGGATAACAAGTTATTTATTGGAGGGATGGGGAACCCGTCCTTAAAACTGCATTTTCATACTTATAAGGAGACCTAGTATTTTTTTTATAAAAAAAAGGTGGTTGACAAATATCCAAAAGTTTAAGAATGTAAGCAAGTTAAAAAACTATAAGGCTATATAACCTGCACTAAAATACTTTTTCTAAGAGTTGAATTAATTAGGTTTATTTTTGTATATATAAAGCAAACCTCATCATGAAAAAAGAGACAAGAACATACACACATTATTAGTAACTTGTAGATTCAGATTTTTTCTCCTAACGGTTATGTAATACTTCTGTAATAAGCCTCTTTGTTTCTTCATTTGTGTAATGAAATTTGCAGGGCTCGACAGCCTTGTATCACTATTACGTAAGCCACTGATATTTTAAAAAGATACAACTTTTTTAATCACCTAAAAGTCTAAACCTGTTTGTAATATGGTAATCTGTCTATTTTTAAGCACCCAAACTGGTTCTTAAAATTGGCTGCTAATGCGTGGCTGCCGAGCCCTGGAAATTTGTTCAAAGACATTTGCCACAGGCCCTTTTAGCCATTTCCATTTGTTTGATTATATAAATGCACTTAATAATGACATAGATAGTGGGGGGGGGGGGGGGGGGGCAATGAACTATTAAGAAATCATTCCTAAAATATATGAAACCTAATTTATACCTTTGGCTTAATATTGTTGGGGGTATAGGTCTGAAAAGTCTCTGTCTATATTTTTTTAAATTATAGATATCTATAGATGCTAGTGGCACTTTCACCGGTGAAATTTGATATAATATCAGAATGGGTATTAAAGTGAGAAATCAAAGTTTATTATATTGTCATTGTGTTCTTATAGACTTGTACAAAAACAGAAACTCTAAAATAACAGTTTGACCATCAGAAGTAATTGAGTCCATAAAAAATCCTTTTACTAAAGTAACAGGATGTTTGTTTGTCTGTGTGTCTGTGTGTCTGTGTATCTGTGTATCTGTGTGTCTGTGTGTCTGTGTATCTGTATATCTGTGTGTCTGTGTGTCTGTACCGAAGGATCTCGCTAACCGCTGAACCGATCAGGTTCTCCTTAACAGGGTAGCTTCTCATAGGTCCCGGGAAGGTGTATAACTATTTTCTTGGGGGTTGGCACACCCCCAACCCCCCCAAAAAATGAAAATTCCCCCCCCCAAAAAAAATTTTTTAAATTTTTTTTAACTAAAATTAAAAATGAGTGGGGGGGGGGGGGGCACCGGGCACCCCCCCCCCCAAAAAAAAAAAAATTCGCCCCCCTCCAAAAATTTATTTTTACTTTTCTTTAAAAATCTAAAATAAGAAATTGGGTTATTAAATTTGACTCTCTCCTCCTCAAGTGCCCCTAGAGGCCTCTAGGGGCGTAACCGATAGTAACAGTTATAAAACAGTAAGCTACAATTAGTTTTTTAGGCAGTAGATTTTAAAATCTCTGATAATATCTTTATAATACGATGCGATACATAACTATTTCTTAATTGCTTGGATAACTGAAAAAGAGTTATGTCATAACTACTAACTAGAGTTTCGCTAGAATAAGACTCAACGGTTTGATACGGACACCTTTGTCTTGGCTGCAGCAAAGCATAGAACTTGTAATCAAGTGAAAGGTCTCTAATGAGCTCCATTCTTTTAACAAAAGCATTCTCATATACAATAGAGGGTTTCCAGATTCCTTGAAATGGTTATTTTATATCTATATATCTTTATTTTGATGACTTTTCAGCTACAATTACTTCCATTAACCCTTACAGATCGGTCCCCAATTCCCACCTTAATAGATCGGGGGGGGGGGGAGGGCTCCAAGAGCCCCCCCCCTCTAGTTTTTTCGATCTCATTTTTTTTGTAGGTAAGATGGAGAGCTGTAACTTCATGACTTTTTAAGTTTAGTAATTTTACGTCGGCAAGAGTTGATTTTATTAGGATATCTGGTCTGTGTCGGTCGTGGTGTCCGGTCTAAGTCGGTTGGGTAGCAAAAAAAATTATAGAGATAGAGGGGGGGGGCTCTTTGAGCCCCCCCCCCCCCCCCCCCGATCTATTAAGGTGGGATTTGGGGCCCGATCTGTAAGGGTTAATATAATGGCAGTCTTGACCAAGATTATTTTTTGACATGTCGTTAGTTGACATAGACTAATAAAATGACATGACTACAGAACGCAAGAAAGCAAGCAACTGTAATTTGTAAATATTTTTGGAACTATAAAGTATTTTTATCTGATACAAAATAAGGGATTATAGAAATATAAAATCTGAGAGTGAAAATATGAACTACATATATAAAACAATTACTCTAGATGTATTATTTATATGTAATGTATATAATAATTTTCTTTTTATAAAGCTGATAACATATGATTAACTTTTTTAGTTCGAAAGACCATGATTTTTGAAACACTCTAATATATAGAAACACTTGGATTCTTATGTCTCTCTAGTATAGCTCTATAAATTAAGAACAAATGTCCCCTCATTTTCACCCACTTTTACACATTGTCAAATATTTTAAGCCCATAGGGTAATTATATCCACAAGTAGCGCAGCAACATTTATTTGATAAGATCTAGAAAAAATTCGTAGTTGCCTTTACGCCCGGAACACAAATAGAAAAAGTTTTTGTATGTTTATGTCAAAATACAAATATCTATCAAACATTTATATCTATCATTGTGTTGCAGTAATCAACTGAGGGGGTTAGAGCCTTCCAGGGAACTTTGCAAACACCCCTCAACATTTTTTTTATGTTTAGTTGTGTTCCTGTGATGGACCGAGGGGGTGGCGCCTCCCGAGGACCACACAGAGCCCCCAACGACCCTCCAGATTATCTTGATCCAACTGTTCTAGCCCCAGATGATGGTATTAACAGGTAAGATTGTAATTTTTGTGACTAAGGAAATAGATTGTCGAATACTTTATTAAGTGTGGCCTAGGTTAGGTAAAATAGCGGTACTGGTGGCTAAGACTTCCGATATTATACTTTTTTTAAAAGTAGATACTTAAGCTTTCTAAAAATTGAAATGCTAAATTCAGTTACTAAAAGTGAGCTTTTTAATAGATAAGGTCTCTTATGTCTTTACATGAGTAAGGGAAAGACAAAACAATATAAAATCAATTTTCTTTTTAATCATAAATGTAAAATCATGATTGCAAGACATTTGACTGAAAGTTCTTTTTGGCCATTATATTTGTTATTTTAGTGCTTCAAGAATGTAAGAAAAGAAAGTTTTACATAAAGTCAAATATTTATGTAACATTAGGAAATAATTTTGATATAAATAATGTATGTATTTCTGTGTTTTATACCCACATCTATATAATTAATGATAGCTAATGGTGTACCATAGATTCAGCAAAAAGTTTAATATTTCCAAAATACCCACCCCCCCCCCCTTCCCCACACACACACAAGTTTTAAAAGGTACATAGTCAGAATTTGTATGTAATTTAGGGGAAGATCAATTCATTGCTTACTAAGCCACACTTTTATCCCTATAAAAAAAAGTCAATAGGGGCATAATTTGCACTGTAGTGTTGATTTGCGGATCTGAATTTTTGTGTGGAAGTGATGAAACGCCATATCTAATATAATTTGTTGTCTTCCACTCTAAAAATAGATAATATCATAGAAAAAAAAGAGGGACGGAGAACTGGCGAAAAGCTATAACAATGGAATAAAAGTACCTCACGACTAAAATTCAAAAAGAAAATGATATACAAAAGTAAAACCATCATGGACCTATGTGTAACTTTTTTCAAGGGAGAACTAAATAGGTGCAGTGGTTAGCAGGATCTTAACAAAAAAATGTATTGCTTTATGAAATACTAGCGGCTACGCCATTAGAGGCCTCTAGGGTCGGCTAGGGGAAGGTTGGCGGTTGGAAAAGTAAGCGACCTTTACTTTAAAATTATTGTTAAGAAAAAGAAAATTTTTATTTCTTTGTGGGGGAGGGGCTTGTTTTCTAGAGAGTTAACCTACCAAAAATAGTTATAAACCTTTCCTCGACCCATTGTAACCATAGTTATTGAGATCTTATGCTACAAAGAGACAGATAGACATCTTGATTTTTTATTTAGACTTGTAGAAAAAATGTGATTTATTTCTTTTATAATTATTCTTTATGGTGTATCCAATTATTTTAGGCCAACAGATGAAAGAGCAGAGATAATCCTAGCACCAACTTTTCTTGTCTATCTATCTATCTATCTATCTATCTATCTATCTATCTATCTATCTATCTATCTATCTATCTATCTATCTATCTATCTATCTATCTATCTATCTATCTATCTATCTATCTATCTATCTATCTATCTATCTATCTATCTATCTATCTATCTATCTATCTATCTATCTATCTATCTATCTATCTATCTATCTATCTATCTATCTATCTATCTATCTATCTATCTATCTATCTATCTATCTATCTATCTATCTATATATCTATCTATCTATCTATCTATCTATCTATCTATATATCTATCTATCTATATATCTATCTATCTATCTATCTATCTATCTATCTATCTATCTATCTATCTATCTATATATCTATCTATCTATATATCTATCTATCTATCTATCTATCTAGGCCAGCAGATGAAAGAACAGAGATAATCCTGGCGGCAACTTTTCTCGTCCTGGTTGTACTTACATTCATTGCGTAAGTTTTTTCTTTCTAATTTCTAATAATATGCTGGAAGGGAGGGAGTCTCAACAACTTTGGGGACTTTTATTAATATTGGATTAGTTGGTTCATCAAGTTTAGTGTCCAAACATTTCAACCAATAAATGTAATTTACAGAAGGGATAATTTTACACATAGAGTAAAAAAACTGATTTAACCAACAACTGAATTAACTCGAAAAAATACTTGGTATTTAGGTAACTTAAGCTGATTTTTCTTGATTTTGGCAGGCAACACTTCTTAGCAAAAACGACCCCTCATTAATTTAGGCATGTATAGCCCCTAAATTAATTCTAAAATTTCGAGAAAACCATATTAATTCTTGTTTTTACATTAACTTTTCCAATCTTATGGCATTTGTTGTACAATTTAACGAATATTTATTTACATTAAGTTTTCTTAGTTCTTTTCAGGCGATAATTATCGATTTTTTGTACTCATTTATTAACTTTGGATTGATTCGGTTACCCTTTTTGTAGTGTAATTTGAAAAAAAATACCAGAGAGTGCCTAATATCATAAATTTGTTGGTAATTATGATGGCACCCTTTAGAAACAAAGGACTGTGCAAATTATATCTTTTACAAACACCTTAGAGTGGCAAATAACATAAATTTGTTGCATTTTTTTCTTGCAAACATGGGAAATAACTGTTATATTAGCCAATGTCATACATTTAGCTGGGTAACATAAATTCTTCAAAATACTTCATATGGGCATGGTTAAATCTTCTGTTACATTTATTTTGGTTTTCTTACTTTTTAGATTTTCTATTAGCGATGTTACTTCTTAATATTTTTTTTATTCTGTCTTTCTAAAACCATTACCTAAAAAATTTGTCTGTAAGTCAAACATTTTAAAATTTGGTATGTCAGCAAAAAGTAATATAAATAATTTCCAGAATAATTGTATTTCAAACTCTTTAGGTAGTGGGAATTGTTTTGTTTCATCGAATTTTCATTTTTTATGCTATATAGTGAACTTGTAGACGTTCTTTGGGGTTTGCTTAGTGGATAGTAATCTTTTTTTTTCATTTTAAGGAGGCAAAAGTTTTCATAAAAAAAAAACTAATCTTGTTGGATCCATGTTTAATTTTTGCATTTATCTATCTATTATGTTTCAGGTTTATGATATATCGTTGTGAAAAATCATTTAGCAGAAAGAAACCGCAGGTTAGAACTATTCAAATTATTGGTAGCGCAGCTACGCTTTATCTAGGAACTGTATGTCAATGCTTTTGTTTATTTGTTAACTATAGCATTTTTCAAAGTATGCGACAACCAACCCTTTGAATGCATTATAAGTTTTCATAATCTGTAACTTTAACATTTGAATTGCCAAGGCATTTTCCCTAATCTAAAAAGGTTTTATAATGTCGACATAAAGTCAGCTGTATGTCAACAAAACATCTTTGTGTTAAACAGGGAGGTTATAACTAATACATTGTTGTATATGAGCAATGTCCTTGAAATTTTGCAAACCATTATCAGATACATTACAATACTGCAACATGTTTCCCCTGTCGGTCTAAAAGGCTTTATTTTATCGACATTTAAGAAAAAATCTTTAAACTGGATTATTGGAATAGCAATTATATGCTTAATTTTGTTTACATCTTTCTACGACTAATTAGATGTAAATAATAAGTTTAAAAAATATTCTAGTTTTTTTATTCTGCTTTTTACAAAACCTTTAAAAAATGACGTCATATTGACCTACTATTGGTCAATCAAATGTATACTGGCCTGTACTTGGTAATTTAGTCTGTGTATTGGCCTATCATTGATCATTTGTATTGTATGACGCAAGAACTTCCTAATTTTTTTATGTCTTTAAAGAATTACGATATTTTGTTCGCTAAAAGTTTAGCTGTCGTGTAAAGACGTACAAGTATTAATTGCATGTATGCAAACAAGTATATATACCTTTCACCAAGTTTATGGAATAGAAAATTTGGATCTACTGCAGTTCACGGTAAAATATTGCTGGTAACGAATATTGCCAAAAATCTATTAATTTTAAAGTCTGCTAGCTGCCGAACGGCTGAACGTACAGATCATGCCCGCACACTGTTTTAAGCAGCATAAGAAGGCCTACAAATAATCTGGAATAGCCATTAATCAATAATGCATAATTATCTCGCAGTGCAGAGAAATGCACGAAAAAGGCATATTTTACGCGTTTTTTCTTCAGTGACGCTTTCCCTGTTCATCACTGGATCTTGGATGTTCCAGATTATTTGTAGGCCTTCTTATACCGCTTAAAATGGTGTGCGGGTATGATCTGTACGTTCAGCCGTTTGGCAGCTAGCAGCCTTTAAAATTCATAGATTTTTAGCAATATTCGTTATCAGCAATATTTAACCGTGAACTGCAGTAGATCCGAAATTTTTACAAATCAGTTATATCTATAAGCGTTGAAGATGTGTATTAAATACAAAAAAAATAAAACATTCTTACAAATTACAATAATCTATAATACAAAGTAGAACGATGTCTGTCTGTTTGTTTGTCTGTTTGTTTGTAGCGAAGGATCTCGCTAACCGCTGAACCGATCGGGTTCTCCTTTACAGGGTAGCTTCTCATAGTTCCCGGGAAGGTTTATAACTATTTGCTTGGGGGGTGGGACACCACTAACCCCCCCAATTTTTTTTTCTTTTTAAAACTAAAATTGAAATAGTGGGGTCGACTACCCCCCCCCCCCAAAAAAAAAAAAATCTCCCCCCCCAAATTTTTTTTTTCTTTTAAATCTAAAATACGAAAAATTGGTTTGATCAAAAATCTTGGGGCAAAGCCCCTAGAGGCTAGGGGCGAAGCCGCTAGTTCTTAATAAAGTAACAGAATGTGTGGAAAAGTTTCTCGTTAACCGCTGAATCGTTTTGGTTCCCTTTTACATTTAGGCTTCCTGGAAAGTTTTTATTAATTATTTTAGGGGAGGTTGCCTTCAACCTCCCAAAAAATATCGACCTTTTCGAATTATCATCCCATCCAAGCCTAAAATAAAAAAAATAGCTAAAAGTTACTAATTCAATTTCTATCTTCAGCGTATCCCCTCTTCCTACAGTACTGTGTCCATACAGACAGAACCAAGTATGCTCACAATTAACGGACTCAACGGCGGCGGACCGCCGACAGGCAACGGCGGACTGGTGAACGGCGGGGTGCACACAATCTCCAATGGCGGGACGTGCACGCTGCCCCGTTATTTTAACGGTCATGTGCCGCGGGATCTGGCGGATCTGGATGATCAGGTGTAGGATAGCCTTAAATTCATTTATAAAATATGTATAGAGTAGCTGCGCCACTAATAAATGAGTAGTTGTTTTGTGTGTGTCTGTCTATCTCAGATTGTGATAATTAAAAATAAAATTTCTTAAGGGAAAATAGATAAAACAATTTTTTTCTAAAAATAAGCTTAAAGTTCGAAAACAATTTTTATACCTTTAATTGTCATAAAAATATGGTTGACAAGCAATACTAGGCTTTCCCGAATTAAAAGGTCAAGCCGTTCATAATATATGTATACTTCTGAACATTCATGTAAAAAAGTATTCATTTTTCAAGTAATCGTTAGTGGTGCAGCTTCTCTATATCTGATTGTGTATATTCTTTTGACATTACATTGTTAAATCTGTAGCTACAAATATACTGTATTTCTGTCGCTCTTCTTCTGATGTCTCTTTCTACCATCTCCTTTCGCCTGATATAGCTCTCTCTCTCTTTCTCACTTGAATGTACATAGTATTAGATTAATAACGTATATCTGTACAGGACTACAGAATGGATTTGGAGAGTGGAATCTACAGAACTAGAGCCTCACTAGCCTCCGTTAGGAGGGATTTAGACAAGGTACATTTATAGAGTAGCCTCACTAGCCTCTGTTGGGAGGGATGGTTCGTCCTTTTCCCCTAAACCGATTCTATGAATAACTTGTAGAGTAGCTTTGCTGGGGAAAAATCCAAACCATACCTCAAATTATGTATTTATTCTAATGAAAATAAAAGACGATAAAATATTATCAAAATTAGACAAATTTAAAACAATTTTTAAGTAAAAAAGCACGTATAAAGACCTATTTATTAAAATGGGGAAATAAGATCTATAAAACGAAGACCCTATAAAGGTAAAGTGAGAGACAATACCCCTTTTAATAGAATGGTCATAGTACAGCTAAAAAATTATTAGCAAAAATTGTCAATATAAATTAACATTAGTAAAACAACACAAGAATCATAAAATTAGAGGTTTCGAGATAAACAAACTAAATTAAAAGAATAAAAATTTGTAAAAATAAAGGTGACATTGAAAAAACATTATTAGAAAAACTAATTTGAAACCAATAGTTTAATGTATTCTTGATGTAAAATAAAATAAAATGTGATCTTACTAATTTATGCAATGCTAATTGTGATTTAGTTGAGATATGCACACACTTTTAAATGCAAAATCTTAATAATCAGGTCGCCAATTTCCCTAAAACATGAAAATTAACACAAAAATAAAAGTCATCCCTTTTGTCTCTCTTTTTCCCAAGGCTTCAGGGCCTATAAAAGTAAACCTGGGAAAGAGAAACAGTCAGTCGTGATACGGAATTACTATATTACACATACTCTTTAAAAAAATTCTAAAATTTAAGGGAAGACTCCCTTCTCTTTCTTTGGAATTTTCTTGAGGGTCTTGGCGGCTCACACTTAGGATTTTCATTTAAAACACACCTAAAAAATAAAAAGTTTTGTTAGATAAAATCATAAATACTTTGTTAAATAAATTGTAGAATATCATTTTATGTTGGTCAATTGAGATAAATTTAAGGATAAGGCCTTCTCAGGGCCTAAAAGCTTAGGCATCCGGACGGATAGTTATCTCCAAGTTTTGTTCTGAAGAGAACTCCTATAGCGTGGTGTGACCACACCATTAAATTGCAAGTTACTACGGGACTAAATAGGAATAACAAAGGGAAAGCACGGTGGTGGCAGCGCCACTACGGTTGATGATAGCTCATTATCTGACGGCCGATACTAACAAACCGGATCTTCCCTCGAGCTTCTGAAGTCCAAAAAGGTTGGAGATCATTATCTATTCGGACAATTTAACATTTTCGAATTAGAACTCTGAATAAGTTCAAGTCTTAAAGGTAGTTTTATTTTGCTAATACTCTGGAAGATCGGTTCGGTGCTGGCCTAGTGATTTACCTACCTGACAAAGGTACCTAACAAGGAATTTCACGCCTCACGGGGATACAGGCAGCAGAACAGGAATGTTGTAGTCATGTTCGCATGACTCTGGTAATCACAACAGATACTTCCAGTTTAAGTTGGTAAAGTCAGATACCTAGGAATAAAAAATTCTCAGATTAAATAGCAATACAAAGTTATCAGTAATATTTTGATATCATTTTCGGATTAGGGCTATTAAGAAAAAGATTATCTCTTAAAGCGAACTTGGATTTAGGATCGGTGTAATATAATTCCGCCATTCTAAGGTTAGATATACTCGCCGAACAGAGATTAATGCGTCACTGATCTGGAAAGGAGACATTGGTGAGAGATTGTAGTTCTGTGATAAAGGATTACATTTGTCCCTAGAACCCGGAGGTGACCCATAAAATTGGTTCCGTTACCGGATAAACCCAGGTAAGATTAAACTTTTCCTTTAGGGGGGGAGAGGGCTACAAAGCCACTAAATAAGTCTTACCGCTAGATATCCATAGTCAGAATTAACATCGTATTCTTCTAAGCCTCGAATATATGTCCTGAAAATGGAAGATAATATTATTGATAATATAGACGAGGATGTATTAAATCCTCCACCATATAACCCTGATTATCAACCTAACTTAGATAATACTGAAGATCAGTATTTACACTTAGAAACTATAAATGATCAAATCGAGGAAATACCTCGAATTCAAACTGAGCCTGAGGTTCACACAATACCAGCCATGTTTGTTTTAAATAACAGACGTAGAAATAGAATCTTGCATAGGCCACAATTACATCTCAACCTCCAAAATGAGATAGAGCATAATACACAAGCAATAAAGCAAGAACAAACAGGCACAAAGCCTAAAATTAAAAAAGAAAATAAACCATCATCAGATCCACCAGAATATGAATCTGAATCTAGCGACTACTCAGAAAAACGAAAAAATAAAAAACATACAAATAAAAAATACAGACACTATGATCCTCTCAATCCTCATGGCTTTGAGGATAGGCGATATCATAAACATCATGAACACCGTCACAAACAAAAAGACAAACAAAGCGATAGCGACAAAGAGGACAGAAGGAAAGACGAAAAAAACTTCTCAATGCCAAAGAGAATGAATAAACACAGAGACAGTAGTAGTCCAACATCAAGTTCAAGTTCCAGTTCATCTGATACCGAATCAGATTGGGACAGAAGAACATCCTCTAACAATAGAGATAATAGAAATAGAGAGGAAATGATCGAAATGAACATATTAGAAAATAAACTAACCTCTGAACAGATGGATAAGTTGAGACTTCTCCTCCAAGACTCGCCCAGTCATACAGATCTAAATATTAAAAAAATTATAAAACTCATCCCAAACAATTTAGTATGGGGTACCGCGGAACATGAGCGTATTTTCCGCCAAATAAAATACCTTGGCAAAATACCTAACCTATATGGGGAACAAACCAATCCCTATACTTTCTTCAACACTTTTAAATACTTAGAAACATATATAAAACCATTCACCCATAGTTCCTATAACAACATAATAATCCACTATTTTAACCCAGAATCAAGGAACAAATTGGACATGCTAGAAATAGATCCTAATGTGCTAAGTGCACAGGATTTTGTAAAAGCCATCTTAACTACCATAGGTGCCGAAATACTTGGGCCACAGGACTACGAAAGGCGCTTCCATACCTATAGGATAACGACAGAGGACGAGGACAGACCTAACAAAGCTGTCATAAATCTAGCTGCAATGTTGCAAAAAACGGGAAATTCCCACGATAATCAAATGGCTAAACTTAGAGAAAAAGTGTGTTTTTATCTGGTACCGCAATATTTGCAATCTGCATTTTTGGCAACGACAAATATACCAAATTGCACAAAAGAGACAATACTAAACTGGTTTAGCAACAATCGCAGCTATTATCATGCAGCTGTGGACAGAAAAAGAAGGATGGAAAAACAGAAAAATGGAAATGTTAATCAATTAGGAAAAAATCGCCTAAATTCCCTAACAGCCAAAAAAGAGACACCAAAAGATAATGACAAAAATAAAGGACAACAAAATGATAAAAATGCCAAAGATGTATCTACAAAACCTAAACCTGTCTGCGAACATTGCAAAAAAGGACATTACAGCAAACATTGTCTTAAACACCCAGACCCTGCTATTAGGAAAGCTAATGGGGAATGGTGGGACAAAAAGAAAAAAGAGAAGGAATTAGCCAATCGTATCGTATGCCTACTATGTAATTCTGACACCCATGGTAGTGCCGATTGTCACTATTACCCCAATGTGACACCGGCTCAAGAACAATGCCCTAGATGCCTACATTATGGGATAACGAGACGCCATCATCCACTGGCAGCGTGTACTTTACCACTGCCAGCGGAAAAAAACGGCTAAGGCCGCCGAGTACTTCTCAAGAAATCAATAAAATACATAATACGGATTCTTGGGAAATACCCGGCGCCCTTGACAAAGGGAAAAACTCACCTGCTATAAACAAACATCAAATATCCATTCCAGTGGCAGTTACACTCACTCTAAAAACAGAAATAAATAATGAAAATCAAGAAATTAAACTACTGGAATGTTCAACCAATAAAGATAAACAAAATAACCCTGTAGATATTCCACTTAATTATGATATTCAAGATGAATCTGTAAATAATAAATCAGCAGCCCCTGGCAGCTTAAATGAAGGTAACAGCTGTGATATTGTAAATAGTAATAGTATAAATAATGACCAAATATTAGATATCAATTTGACAGAAACCATACCTGTCAAAGAAATTGTAAAAAAGGGTATATCCGAAAAACTACAAGAGCTTAAAGAATCAGAAAACGAACCAATTAATGATAGCAATAATAGCAACTTACCCATTTCGAACGAAGATAAAGCCAATAGCACCCTTCTTGAACACACAACGCTATACCCTAAAATAGAAATAAAAAATGTTAGTAGTAATTCTGATGATACCCAATCTATTGAAGAAAATGACTTAAAAATTCTTTCCGAAGAAAACCCTTCAATGGAAGATACCCCTGAATATGATATAGATGAAAACGATCTATTAACAGATATTACAGGATTAACTAGGGCTGAAATCATGGCCGAAATCGAAAAAATTGAATTAGATAGTGACAAAGACTCTTTATCAAACTTAAGTGACTTAGATAGTAGCGATTTTAGCTCAGATGAGGATGAAAATATTCCCCCATCAATCTCCGAATCCGGATTGGAAAAAATATTTGAAAATTTCGAGTATCGGGGAGATAAATCTGTAGAGGAACACTTATTGAATATCAATCAAACCATAGCTAACATAGATATGGCAAACAAAATAAAAACAGACGAACAGACTGAAGTTGAAACTATCGCTAGCGGCTGTTTTTACCTGGACGAATTTGATAATGCAGCGTCTGCTAGGGAACAACATAAAGCCGGACACATTGAGCAGTCATTTTTAGAACCTGATGATGAGTCTGAAAGCAGAATAAAACATAAAAAACATTATTTTAAAAATGAATTATCATTGGAGAGTCGTGTAAAAATTGCAAAAACAATATCGTTTTTGAGTTATTTACACGACTACCCAAACCAAAATAAACTTATGACAATTATCATGATTGTGCTCACAGCCATGTTGTTGGGAAATTATCTTGCTCCATATGGACTATTGACAATAATTTTCCTATATGTCAATATACCCAATGGGAGATATTTCTTGCAATTGCTGGCTGAGAGGACAACCGACATAATAGATATAGACAAATTAGAAACAAATCTCGAAATTAAAACAATTCAAAGCCACCTAGGCGTGCTGGACAAGATCCAAATTCCCGTGGCAATTAATGGCAGCAAAATAATTTTTGAACTAGACACTGGGGCCGCAGTAAACTGCGTGTCAGAAAATATCTTACTAAAAGTGCTGCCTAATTACCACGAGATGGAGCTTTGTTCAGCCTACCGTTTGTCTTCAGTAGAAGGCAAAGCGATAAGCGTCATTGATGCCCGACGCCTAGGGGTCGAGTTTGAGGGGGTGGGAAAAGTGTTCTTGGACTTCCATGTACTTAAAGAAAAGAATATTTGCCTATTAGGACGCCCATTTTTGATCACTTGTAATATAGGCATGCAAGTAAAGGGGCAAAAAGTCTACATAGAAATAAACCCTAACAGAAAAAAGGTAAAAAATCCTTTTGCTGTCAACATCAAAAAATTAGAATTAGCAAAGGGAGAAGAAAAATTAATAGAACTGGAAGTCAAAGATAAAGACCCAAAACAAGAACACTTTATCCCACACCTTTCAAACATGTATACTCAAATTAAGATAAGATATAAAATGTATTCAATAACCAGGACAGGGGAGAATAAACTCGCGGTATACTGTGAAAATGTAGGAGAAAATCCTCTTGTCATCAAACCAGGCGGGTTTCTGATCTCTCTCCTGCCTTGCCAACCTGAAACAAACAAAAAATTAGAATTAAAAGGTTTTAAAGCACCTAAAATGGGTTCAATTAAATCAATCGCTGTCTTGAGAGGAAACAATGGAATTAAAGAGCAGCTTAATAAAATAAAAAAAGGTTCCAATATTCTGTCAAAGACGCACGATTATCTAATTAAGCCCATCCTAAATATAATAAAATATGTTAAGAATAAAGTAAAAAATACTGTAAATAAATTATTGGATAAAATACCATTTAAAATAGTGCTAAAAAACGTATAAAGCCCCGCTCTAATGTTGATATTTTTAAGAAAGATAAAACATATGTTAACATAAATAAGATTATTAAAATAAATAGTGTAAATACAATACAACCAGAAAATGAATTAAGTCTCGAAGAAATAGCAGATATTTTTGGGGACAATAAAGAGGGAATTGAGTTGACTGCGCCACTACCCCCACCACCATTAACCTTAGAACAAATATTAGGAAAATTAAGCTACATAGAGGACCAAAATGTAAAACAAAGAGTAGCTAATCTTTTATTAAAATTTGAAAGTGGAGCGTCCCACAACTTCGATATTGGGGAAAGTATTGAAGAAATGGATTTCCCTTGCCCTGAAAATTATGATAAGAATACTAAAATCTATAATCTCTCCCTAACAGATACGCTCCATCTTAGATATTTCATAGACCTATGTTTAAAAATGGACATTATAGAATGCTCCCCACCCAGCCAGCAGTTTGGGTCACCTGTTTTCCTTACGAGCCGTAAGGATAAACAGGCGCCCCCACGCATAATCATTGACTCTAGGGGGGTAAATGCTAGTATTCCTTACAGCGTATCATCGATCACAATGGATCCGATGAATACGCTAAAAAATCTGCTACCTAAAGTAAGATATGGGACTTTTGTAGATATTAAAAATGCATTTTATAATCTTAAACTATCCCAAAAAGTTCTAGACTCAGGGGTGTCCTGCATTGTGACTAGCTTTGGGTGTTTCCGCTTCAAAAGAGCCATCACCGGCTATGCGGGAACACCCAGCCTTCTGTTGCATTATATATTATCAAATATTCATTTAAATGATTTAAAAATTAATGACATTATAGAATTGTTACTAGTTTGGTTCGATGACCTCTCAATTTTCAGTTGGTATGAAGAGGACATAGAGGACCACCTCGCCAAACTAGAAACTTTTCTATCCCGTCTTAACAGGCTAAATCTAAAATTAAATTTGGACAAATGTACTTTCTGTACAGACTTAAACAAAGATAAAGTAGTAGTATTGGGCTATGAAATCGGCCAGGGACGGATTACCATCCCTGACAAAAAGGTCAAATATATAATGCAACTAAAGGCTCCAAAAACACTAAAAGAACTTCAATCATTTATAGGAAATCTTCAATATTATAGATCACTTTTACCCCTACCTATCCATGGACATATGAATGCTTTGTTCCCCCAAGTAAGGAATTTTGACTGGAATGAAGAAGCCGATTTTCACTTCAATAAAATCAAAGAAATACTTGCATCTGATAGTCTCAGCAATGAATCAGCAAGAAATATAGATTTTCAGATGTTATATACAGACGCCAGCAAGCATGCCATAGGTTCCAGCTTGCTAGGATTTGAAATTAAAGACCTTTTTCAATCCGAGCTGCCTAACTTTATGGACATGCCTGCTGAACTAAAAGCATATTTTAATGACCATGAAGCGATAGGGGTACTTTTTAAAGAATCAAATTATCTAAACTTATTTTATCAGATATCAATCTTCTTAAAACTAGATTTTTCAAACTCATATGAAAATTGGTATAAAATTTTTTCAAATAATTTTACAATGTACTCACAATTAAGCTATCTTTTGGAAGTCACATCTGACGATGTTGTAAGGACTAAAAAAGAAATGAATAAAATATTTGTAGAAAAAATAAATCTACTTAGAGCAGGGGCTCTATCATTAAATAATCCATACGTTCAGACATTCCTATTCTATGCTTTTTCAATGTTTTCGAAACATAAACTTCGAATAATTTACCTGTCAAGCAAGGACGGATCCATCCTCGAGAACTTGCTCTACCAGCGATTCACCGAATCCTCCAACTCTGAAATTATAATTTTTGTTAATAATGACAATTTTTATTATTTGGGAGTAAAAGAAAATATTGAAATAAAACAGAGAAAATATAAAAAGACAGTTCAGAATCTAGACGTCAGTGACAGAGAAGTTTATACGTTCCTCGAAAAAAGCATGAAAAATAATTTAAATGATATTAATGTGAGAGGAAAAATATTAGGGTTTTTCTCAAAAACCGTGGCCCCCAAAGTTATGGAGACCACAGGTATAGTGTACCTAGAGATCCTGGCCATATACGAGGGCCTCACCTTCTTTGAGGTGGAGATCAAAGGTACAAGGACATTAATACTGACAGACAATGTGGCTTGTTATAAGATCCTTAGAAACAAGAAAATTGAGAATCGTAAGAGTAAGCTTGATTACTTGAGTCAAAAAATTCTCTACTGGTTTGGAAAAATGGTTTCCTTTCTATCTATTCGGACAGACGAACAGCTGGCCGATTTTATTAGCCGCTTAATGCCCCATGCTACTGAAAGACTTGACTTTCAGGTGGAGGAAATAAAGCCAGTATATCAAGGGGAAAATTTTGCTATTTTTGATGCAGCACCCATTATACGGGACAAAGAAAACTTTATAAACAAGGACACGGATGTACAAATTTTAGCAGTAACTAGAGGCAAAGCTGACGAAGTTCTTAAGAAATATGAGGAATTAACAACCCGCAATAAAAGGGCAAAAAAGGATAAAAAGCCCAGTAAAAAGGAATTGCAAGAATCAAAAGCTTTAGCAGAAAAATTACTAGAACAAGTCTTGCCTCCTGTCCCTGCTAAAAATCCGTCCGAAGAAAATACTAATGTGCAACATGAAAGTACTAGTATACCTATCCCTGTCCCCGAGACATCAGACAATAAGACACATGTTGAAAAGAGCTCAAATCAAATTGATGACCAAAATGTTAATTTTTATTCAGAGGTTAAGGATACAGACTCAGATAAAAATCAACAACTTTTTAATGACCCAATTCCTATAACAATTGAGGATAATAATCCAATAGATATAGTGCCCGTAGATGAACAATTTATTATTAATGATCCTATTCCAATTTTTCCTGAACAATTTATTATTAATGATCCTATTCCAATTTTTCCTGACGAAGAACCAAAAATAATAGAAGATCCAATAAATGGTCTTCCAGATAATGAACAAATAAAATTTAATAATATAGATCCCTTGACTCCTGACCCTATTGAACAAAATATTAACACGAGCTCAAACATAAATTCAAATATTGAAACTACCAAGGATTTAGGGATAAGCATAGATACAAAAAAATCATTTTCTGAAATCTTATTAAATACACAAGAACATAGTACAGTAGGACATAGTTCAAATAAAGCTATGGCAGATAAAATGGCACATTTTGAACAACAACTTAATAAAAAACCTGACAGGGAAGAAAGGGAAAAAATGAGAAAAGAAATAGTAAATGAATTTCTAAATCAACCCCATGATAATGAACAAAATCTGTCAAATAAAACTGAAAGTCACACCGAATATGAAGAAAGCATAATATTATTACCAAATGCAAATGCTACTTTTGAAAGGCTGCGAATTTTTGAAAAGTCTACCTTTATACAATTACAAATAAAAGAAAATTTGTCAGATGACGTCAATCCAACGACATTAAAGTATAAGCAAAACTTATTAATTCTACCCTACCCTCTTTATGGCTATATTGCTGGAAGTATGCATCGTGATATGGTACATGCAGGGGTGAAAAGGGTTCGTGATAATATAACATCTACATTTTATGTACAATATAAATCAAAATTGCGGAAAATAATTGAAGCCCATATAGGCTTATGTTGCACATGCATAAAATCCAAAAATAATCACTTAAGATTAAAGAGATTAACCTCAATTAATAGAAATAATAAATTTAGAAATACTGTGGTGGCAATGGACATATTAGAATTTAGTAAGAAATCAAAAATAGATGGAATAAAAGGAATACTTGTCTTTATGGATGTTGCCACCCAGTATATTACACTGCATTACCTACCAGACCTAAACTACGAAGACATTGAGAATGGCATAAGCCAGTACATTCTATTGCATGGACATGTCAAAAACTTTTGGGCCGACAACGGCAAGAACATCAAAAATTCAAAAAGTCATTTATTTTTAAGAAAAATAGGCTCAAGATTTTTAGATAGTGCTGCTTATAAAAGTGCTTCGCGCGGAAATATCGAAAACAGGATTAAAATAATCCAAAATTTAGTGCGAATTGCAAGGGCACATGCCGCAGAAGTAAAAATTAAAACAGCATTAAGCACAGTAATACATATAGTAAATACAATAAAATTAATAGGAACAAAGCTAAGTCCCTATAACCTCCATTACCTTAGTTTGTATGGTTTTGAAGGTGGGATAGTGCAAAATGATAATTTATTTAGACCTAATTTCTCATTCGACCCCAAATCTCTATCAAAGAGATTTGAGGATTATCAGATTCCTTTTAAGCAATTGCATGATGAAACACAAGAATTTATTTTCAACAGACAAGAAAAATTGTTGAAAAAACTTAACAAGAATAGACATGACCATAACTATAAAGTGGGGCAGTTTTGCGTGCTGCGCCGTGACCATCTAAAAAAGAAATACTACGCAAAAAATAAACCAGTTTTTGATTTAATAGTATGGGTAATACTTCATATAGGAACACCCCTAATTACGATAAAAAATATCTGGAGCACTTCTACAAAAAAAGTGAACCCCACGCAAATAAAAATATTGCGTGAAGATTTAATAGGCGATTATCAATTACCCAGCAAGGTTGCTAAACACTTTAAGGTGCTGACCTTGCGAGATATCCGAAAATTTAACAAAATAAATAAAGCAAATAGAATACTGAGAAGTATATCAGACGACAAATCTAGTTCTAGAGTAGATTCACTGTCAAGTATTTAATCTTAGCTAAATTAAAGAAAGACAAATATCCTAGTTATATAGTAGCTATTCTCCTTTAATATTTAAAAAACCCACCTTTCATTGCGGCCAAATTCGGAAAGCTCGAGCTCGTCGGACTCCAAGGGTAAATCTTGTCCATCAGTTCCTTGTTTCGTAACAGCATCTTGGACCTCGCTGTAAACATCCAGCTCCAGCCACGAGCCAGACAGGCAGATGTCCTGGAGCGAGGTGGGAAGGCTTCGGGTTCCGATGGGATACAAACAAGGCAGAGATCTTGAAGTGGGGTCACGCAGCGACAAGGGGATCAAATCCATCTTTTGTTTAGCCACGTTATAACGTCGCTGGTAACCATGCATTTCAGTCCGCAGCCGCAAACATTCCACTCTCAGGCGTTGGGTTTTGGTATTCAAGATTCTATAGCGAATTTTTAACCCCTCCTCTTCGGTTTTAGATCTCTTCAACAGCTGGCGAACATTCCTCAAGTCACACCAAAGGCTGAGGGAGTTACAAATACAGGTCACCTGAAAATAAAAAAAAATACAATTAATAAAATAAGTGATTAAAGAACACACTTGTTAAAATAAATGTAACATGTGTCATTCAAAAACAATAGACATAATAAAAAGCAAACAAGTAGTGTCCCCTGATCGTATGCGTATATATTGGGAGCTAGTAAGACTGATTCGACAGTTGGATTCATTGTACAAAGCAGTCATACAGGCTAAAATCTGTCTATGCAGAGCTTGTAAGAAATTAAAAAAGAGCGAAGCTACTCAAGAATCAGTAGCACGCCTTTATAGTTACATGAGGTCAAACTATCGACGTTTGGCACGTCCTTATTTGAGAAGCATCATTCTAAATTTAGCCGCACAAATTAGAAATTTAAGACAACAAAACTCTTTAGAGTAGTTAACCAATCATTCATTTAAATAAGCTACACAAATTATTTTCAGTAAAAAATCAGAAAATAAAGACAATACCTAAACTAAGTGAAAAAACAATGATAGTTGTGAATTCACCAGAACTTTTTAGATGCTTCCCTAAGAAAAAACTTATAGAACTAGTAAGTGATGATATGAAGGCAGAGGATGTGATTGTACTTTGCTATGATTACATCTTCTACTTCAACGCAATGTTCAGGGACTTGAGATGGGTCCAAAGCGCCACCTCCGATGAGATATTTCATGACCAGCTGAGCGATCAAATTCGAAAGAACGGCGAATGGAAAGCCTTCTTAAAGAATTTGATCGCTTGGTTCCGCGATTCTCCACGGAGTGAAAGGCTGCCTAAAATCTTCCTTGACCATGCAGCCAGCATCGACCATACTATTAACAAATACCACCAAGCCATCAGAGAATGGGACTCTGCAGTATGGGAGGGACGAGATAAACCCAGCCGTTTTCAGAGAGAGCGACACGAGCTCCCCCATCACGAAGGAAGCCGACTCCAAAGCCTCGGCCGCCGTGTTCACCGCAACCAAGATAGACGAGATAGACGTCATCAACACCTTCAAGAACACCGTGCTAACCATTACCAGCACGATACTCGCAACATACTTGGCGAATACCCAAGGGAACAGCGACAAAGGCCTAGTGGCCTAGCAGCATGGGGATTCAGAGCTTGGCCAACTAGTGGCGACCTTCGCCAACAACTTGACAGAGGACGTCGCCGCTGTGCCTCGGTTCAACCAGTGCCACGCTATGACCACTAGAAGTCACGACAGCTAAGAAAATTAGCACCCATCAGCTTAGTTGGTAGTCTAGAGTAGCAACATATTTAATCCTTATTCATGATATCTATATTTAACCATATTATCCTTATTTAATCTTATTTAACCATATTAATATTGTAATCATTATATGTTAATCTCTATTTAATCAAAATATATTATAATCAATAAGCACAAAATGAGTTAATATGTCGTCTAAAAAATAATTATGAAAGATTGATAAACTCTATTTAAGAAGGATAGGGATAAGTTAATTAAAAAATTAATCGCAATTTTGATTCTATAAAACGAGAAAAATTTATAAAAAGGTTTCTAAGCGACAATAGTAGGTTTTGCCTCAAATTATATCAATAAAATGTGCGGCTGATGCCTAGAAAAGCTTCGCTCCCAGAAAAATAGGATTGTTATTAAAACGAAAACGCGAATTTTAAAACTTGTTTATTTCCAAAAAATTTTTAGTTGATAGGTGTATCTTAATTATACATTAATACTTAAGTAAAACACTAACTTTAGAAAAGAGACCGATCCAAAAAAGGTTTCTATAAAATGTAATATTTAAAATAAAAAAGGTCTTAAACAGAAAAATGACTTTTAAAAAAATAATTACTACAAAAAATCTATGTCGACGAACGGAAAAAGCTAATTTTAGAGAAAGTTTCGCTCCAAAATTATTTTTGTTAGTAAATGAATGAACATCCCTTTTTGTGAGAACTAATAAAGGGTTAAAAAAGTTGACACATGTCAAATTTGAACATAAAACAGATCCAAAATTATTTAAAATTTAATTCAAACAATGCAAGTTTGAATAAATATGACGCCATCTTGCTTATTTAAAGTCCAACTTGCGAATTTTTGAAACACACTCACACAGCCTAGCCTACTGGTGTGTTTGCGTCACACCACTCAGTTAGGGATACACACACCCTAGTGCCATATAGGCATACGCACACACAAGCCAATTAGCAGTAAAGTACATCTCAGAAGGTCACTGAGGGACACACACACACACACACACACCACCCGTGTTGCGCAAAGCACACACACACACGCAAATACACTTAGCCTAGATAAAACATCAAACATACAAAATACAATTTTTATTAACAAAAAGTAACAAATTAACTAATAATCATATTAATAAAAAATTCTTCGCGTAGGCGTAAATATTCATCAAGAATAGGTCTCATGCGAACGACAACGGTCTCACGGTCGTCACCATAGCTGGGATATTGGGAGAGAAAGACACTATATAGGCGTTCCAAACGTTCATGAAATCCAATAAGGAAACCTTCCCTAACTCTCATAGGTAATTCAGGATTGTTGAACCTGGTCACACTCTCATATTTAACTTCATCCAACACTTTATCCAATAAAACCTTAATATGATTTTGCATATTCTCAAAATTAAGATTATTTACAAGCAAGGCTTGAGAATTTTCCAGCACATTTTCTGCAAATGACATCTTTCAAACAGAAAATATAACTGATTAAAATACCATAATAACCATTCATTTTAAACCAAAATAACCAGGTACACTAAGCTAGGGATACGAATCAAGCTCACGAGTAAACATCATTAACCTGTCATTAATCAATTCCTATTGGCTAATAGAATGCTGCATGATAATGCGCTAAATTACAGCGGCAAGCCTAACATTACAATCCTTTCCAATACAAATATTACAATATAAAATAAATCTAACCTTTAATAAAAAATATTAATAAATTATTACGCCATTTAAAACAAATAAAAAACAATTTTCCACAATTTATTGAAAAAATTAATTTGGAATCAATAAGAACAATATTTCGAAATCAAGGAAAGCTACCGCTGGTTTCCGCACAGATCCTGTTGGAAATTGAATCGAGTCTTCGACGAATATAATCAACATAATCATTCGAATACTCGATAAAATCATCGGCAAACGTAGCAGGCTTAGTATCATCTGGTGTGAAACGAATAACCCATTCAAATTCTAGATCCAGCAATTCTCTTCTAAAATTATCGCGATCAGTTTGAGAAGCTAAATCTCCGTATTCGCCGTTTTGTAGACCCACCACAATTTTGGCTATATTTCTAGTGAAATCGCCATAAATAACTTTTAGAGCCTCGCGGCTAGCAAAAATAGGCATTTTCGCAATAAGCAACCAAACACAACTAAAATTAAACAAAACAAACCAAGCAAACATCAACTAAAACACAAAGATAAACCAACTCACGCGCAAATTAAACGCGCCAAATAACAAAGGTTTAATAAGCTATCACACCTGGAGAATAAAAAACACCCCTTTTTAAACCGATTAAAATAAAAACCAATCTACCCAACAGCTGCAGGCAGCTAGACAATAAAAGAGGCGGCAAAATTGTTAAAACAAAAACAAAATTTTACAAAAAATAATAATAAAACAAAATAAATAAAATAATTTTCACATTTATTAATGCATATTTGAAACACAAATAATTTGTCTAAACATGAAAAACTTGCAGCTGGTGAAACTCCACATCATCTTCTACAGTTTTCAACTTAGCAAGTTGAACATCTTCAGTTTCTCCCGGCAAAGGCCGACAGAGCAAGACCCTTGGGACTAAAGTCTCTTGGACAGCCAATAGTCTAACCACCTCCTGTCTATCTACGGTAGGATCAGAGGTCTCAATCCTCGCTTGTAAATATCTATGGGCATTCCTCATAACGCTAGTCAAATCCTCCCAAATTAATCTAACAGTTTCGCTTGCAGCCATTCTTTTAAATATTCGCTAACAAACTAAAAGTAAAGCCAAAACCAAAAAACATTAGAACTCTAAGCACACCAGATACGCGCGCGCAAAACTAAATAAACCATCCATAGAACAAAAACAAAATAGATCAGAAATATTTTCGAACATACAAAACAACAAATAAATAAATATTACAAAATTTATTCATAAATTATGACAATAAATTTCATAAAACACTACAAATTGAAACTAAACTACAAATTTAAATTTTTAATATTCTTGCCAAAAATCATAAACAGTCTGGCCAGCAAAGCCCATAGCATCCCGGAAAAATCGATCCAGTCTTGCAACCTTTTTAAAGATAGGCTTAATTCTTCGTATAAAAGCCCCCTTGGTTTCTCCAAAGATGGGGCGGCTCAAGCTGAAATAGTTGAACAGTACATCCAATTCACGCAAACATCCTTTAGCCAAGATACAGATACCATCATCAGCACATTCCAAATATGCTTCGAACTGCTGCCGAGCACAACCAAACTCGTATTCTCGAATAAAATCCCAATCTTCACAGGCACTCGCATACGCATTTTCATAACAAACATCCGCATCCATGGAATCCTTCTCAGACATTTTTACTCCAAAGTTCAATAAAGAATGATAAAATCATAAAGCACAACTTACATTTATACTTAAAATTGTCAATAACATACATACAGATTACAAACACACACACCGATATCAAAACATTCAAATAACAAATAAAAAACTTAAACCTTAGAATAAATAGGTAAAATTTAAATTTTGTTCCAAAAGCGTTAAATTTATAAAACTTCTAAATGTGAGTTATAACCCTTATAGCGTTAACACACAACAGCACTAGAAAAAATTAGCAAAATTAAAAATAGTATTTAACATGGCATCTAACATGTAATCCTTGCTATAAAACTTTTTAATTTCGAATATTAAAACCTAACAACACTCAACGATAAAAATAAAATACAAATTATACAACACATCATATTTATTAATAAGAAACAACAAACTAATTAATAATCATATTAGCATAAAACTCTTCGCGCAGCTGATAATATCCTTCAATAATAGGTCTAATACTAGCAATAAAAGAATCACGATCAACACCAAATACTGGCTGTAGAATAAGAAATCTCTCATATAGGCTATCCAAACGACCAAAGAATCCAGAGGCCCAGAACTCTTCCCTCATTCTTATAGGCAACGTTGGATCATTAAATCTAGTAAAACTAGCATAACGGGCCTCATCTTGAAATCTATCCAACAGGAAAGTAAAATTCAATTTCAAACTCTCAAAATGGCTATTATTCAACTCGAAAGCTTCAACTTTCTCCTCCTCTGTTAAAGTCATTTTCAAACAAAAAACCACAACTAATAAAACCAAAACAAAAGCAAACTATTTTTATACCAAAAACCCAAACGCATAAAAACAAATCACGTGCACTTAACTCACGAGTACACCTCTTAAACCTGTCTTTAAAACGAATTCCTATTGGACAACCAGCCATAACCGAACCCCAGACAAAGAGGAACATAAAATAGCAACAAACTAATGTCCACATAAAACAGCAAATAAAATGAAATAGCAAATCTTATCTATCTTTCTCTCGACTAAATCTATATCACTAATACTCAGTCAGGCAAAATTCTAAAAGTCAGTAAAAAAGCGCTACTAGTCTTGAACAAATAATCACTTATAAGATAGATAGAAAATAATTTTCAACAAATACACCCTCCCTACCTACATCCCTGGAATTTAAATAATTAAAGGAGATATAAAAGCTACATATATGTCGTCAAAATACCCCTAAACGGTAATTTTTTTTTGCCACAGGGGGAGAGTATTTGCCATTGCAAATAACATTAAATCTTTTGGTTAATAAAAAAATCCTTTAAAGTTTCATTCAAATAAAATAAGGGTAAAGTATGCATACGGCCTTATTCCTCAATGAAAGAAAAAAGAGGTCTTTTAGCTCAAATCAAAAAAGGGCAACTAGCTCCCAAACTTATAAACAGATAAGAACGGGGCAATAGGTCAAACATAGACCAAAAATAACTTTCCAAAGACCCTAAAATAAAAACAGGGAGGAAAGCACCATAGGTTATAAAAAACCAAATATATTGAAACTTAAAAAACCATAAAAGGTACTCACCACAATAACCAAAAGAAAACACACAACGCCAGCCCCAACCAGCAAGAGTGCTGGGCAAGCGGCCCGAAGGCCGCTCACGGGCGCCTCCTTCAAATCCGAGATATTTTCGGAACAATTAAACAAGACAGGCGGCGCTGGATGTTGGTAGCGACTAAAAAAGAAAAAGATAGAATTAATAAATAATACTATTTTTTCCTCTAATAAATACTTCTAAAAAAGCACAAAAAATAATCATTACCTACAAATAACATTAACTACAGAAGGCTCTAAGCAACGTAAAAAATCTTTATGATAGTCCAACGAACCATCATGGAGATCAACACCAATCTCCTCACTACTATCTTCGTCGTAAACGTAGTTGGGATCCATAACAATAACTAATCAAAAACTGTAAGATTTCAGTGTATAATTTCACTGACTAAATAAAAAAAAAAGCAATATATATATCAAAATTCTAATTATTACCTCGCAATCTGCTAAACAGCAGATAAAATAGATGGTGAAATTAGCATACAGCCAAATGGCCAAAAAATACCCCAGGTAGATCTGGGAAAGCAGAAAAATCTGAAAATAACATAAATAAATTAGTAAAGAAATACCAAAAAATATATTAAAAGACTCTTGTTAAATGTCTTTAGATAATAAAACGCTAAAATCGAGATAAAAATTAGCGGGATATTGAGAACACTTTATTAAAATAAGTCCGATACTTAAAAAAGTTACTTACCACATAATAGAACAATAAGCTGGGGGAGCATCCTCCACAACAACAACATTGCGCTCAACAGCGGCGTTAGAAACAGGAGCTTCAACATCCTGGAGCTGAAATTCTTCAGTGGCCCCCCCCGGACGTGAGCGAAGATGAAACACCTGGCCAAACGCCAGGGAAAAACGCCGGGAGAAGGTCTTCAGTTTGTCTTTTGGCAACACTGAAAATAAATCAAAATTAATAAAACATTATAAATAAATTAAGATAAACCTTTTAAAGATCGGACCAATACTCAATAAATCTATTAATTGATATCATTTTCAAAAAGCAATTATATTATTTTTATGTTTCAGCACAGCACATAAATCAGAGATTAAAAGATGGCGCGTGCATATAAAAAGCAAAAAGTTATATGCATAGGGGGAAGTTACTTTCAACGAGTAAGGTCCGAACTTGAAAAGGCAGGTTTTATTTTTCTTTTTCTAACAAATGTACAGATGTTATATTCATCAAACTTACCCCCCAGAAAAAGGGAAATGAAAAGAAATTTCTTTAAAACCTTAAGAAAAGAATTAAACAATAACACACTAATACTGTTAAATTTAACAGGAAACTCTCTATTTGTCAACCAATGTAAAAATGACCACCACAACCCAGAAAATACAACCGGTTTCGACAACGACAAAACAATATCCTACATAGAATGTATGAAAAAACTAATAAGGCTCCTGGTTAGAAATTTCAAGAAAAAAAGGATGGAAGTGTCAGAGATGAAGGAAAGAATCGTGATTCTGCCAACCTCCCCAAGATTTATCTATACGTGTTGTCAAGATCCTAATCACCACACACAAGATTTAAAAACAATCCATGATACAGTGTCATCAATGCAATTAACTTTAAAACAATGTTTCACCTTAAAAAAAGTACCGATAGTCCGAGTGGTGCCATTGCGCCACTGGATCAACTTCATACTAATCAACCTGGACATAAACGAAATATTTTGTGCAGATATGGAATTCTTGAAAAAACTGTGCAAAAGGAACTTCTGGTACTCTTTCCGAAATTTAGGAGGGAATAAGACCGCTCAAAAAATAATACTGAAATATGTGTTAGACTTGAAAAAAGACAATGGATTACACATCAAATCAGACTACAACAAATTATGGATTGACTACCTGCACTGTCTGATAACACCTGATTATCCGATTAATGCAATAGTAAACAAAAAATTGCTTATTCATTATGATAAATTAAAGCACTAGGACGATTAAAAATGTATGACTTTCAGTGGTTACACAAAAAACTAGACGAAAAACTAAAAAACTTTTTCTACTTTTAGGAAATGATTTTGCTAATCCTATCCTTACTATTTGGGGCTAGTAGTGGTGTGTTACAAGGGGAACAGGTCAGTTTTCTCAAGGAATCTCACTACCTACCAGTAGAAAGATTCCCTTCTTATTACCAAGATTCCATAAAATTCAAAATACAAATTCTAGGGGAAAAAGAATTTAAAAACATTTTTAGAGAACAAATTCAACATGGCTTTTGGCAAGCTTTTAAATTCATTGCTAGGAGATATTTCCAAAACGAACAACTGAACCATATTGGTATAGGATTACTAGACTTAAAAAATAGTTTGGATAGAATCAAAAATGGCACTATTACATGTAAATTAGCTAACGTAGAGGATCTGATTATAGAATTATATGACATGATTACTGCTAGTAACCCTACAACCACTGAAAGTCCTACTAGAAAAAAGCGAAGTGAACCTAAAAAACCACGTCTTGACCCCGCAATTTCTAACAAACCACCAGCAATAGAAAATCCAGCATTTCCAGCTTTCACTATGAGACAAATATTGGAAATAATTTTTGATAACGGTTTTGAAAACCCACCTACTCAGTATAATGATAGATCCAGATCTGAACAACTAAAAATAAGTATATCAGTAAATTATGGAATCGAAAATTTAAGAAGAGAACAATTATTTAGAATAGGAAAACTAGGGAATTTTGATTTAAAAAGATACAATACCCGAGTACTAAAAAAGAAAGTAAGAAAAGGCATAGCTAAATTGCTAGGAATGGAAGAAATGCCAGACGAAGTGTTTCGCAGATATGTCAGCGATTCAACTTCTGGTTTAATCAACTTTTTGGATTCAAATAATCTTCCATTACCTGGTGCTAATTCAGCTGGCCCTTCTACTTCAAATAATATAAATAGTAACAGTCAAGACAACGGGGGTCAAAACATGGATTTAGGAGGACTCAATTATAATGATTATAATGATTATGACGACCCAAACTATAACCCTGACACAGACTCTGACGCTCAAATGAGTTCAAGCTCCGACTCTGAAAGCGATAGCGATGAAATTGACGAAAGTGAACTAGATGATCTAGGAGATGAACAACCCCCTTCATCATACTCAACAGAGGAACCAACATCTGAATCTTTACCTCCATCACCTCCACCAACACTACCTTCAACACAATCTGAATCTACCCCATCAACAGAAACCCCTCCAACTACTGAAACTAGCTCTAACCCTACGGAAAAATCGAGCTCAGCAACAGTAGCAAGTACAGATCCTACAACAAAAACAGAAACCCCTCCAACTACTGAAACTAGCTCTAACCCTACGGAAAAATCGAGCTCAGCAACAGTAGCAAATACTAACCCTACAACAAAAACAGAAGCTCCTATGATTTCTCCCAAACCGGAAGAACCACAGGAAGGTCATAGCCATGCAGCCTCCAATGGGGAACCTCCTTTACCTGGGCATTCTCCACCTGTGAAAGAAGAATCTCATCTACCTGAAAATTCTTCTCCTGTGAAAGAAGAATCTCATCTACCTGAAAATTCTTCTCCTGTGACAGAAGAATCCCATTCACCTGAAAACTCCTCACCTGTAAAAGAAGAACCTCCTTTACCCGAACACACTCCACCCATAAAACCTGAAGACATCCTAAGTAAACCCGACATAGAATCTTATCTATCCAGAGACATGGAAGAATCCATCTCAAATGCCAATGCTATAAAACCTGAAAACAATCTTAACACGGAAATGGAGGTTGACAATGATGACCCTAACCCAATAAAACCAGAAAATAATCCCGATTCACAAATGGAGGTCAGTGGGGAAAGTAATGCTTCAATAAAACCTTTACCTAAAGATGAAAATAATAGAAAGGGATTAAGATGTATACCACTAAATAGGTTGACAGAGGAAATAATGGAGGTGGATCTAACAGAGTGTGATGAACCCAACCACGTAAATATACTACAAACTATTTTTGAATTAAGACAACATCTAGGTCAACTAGTTAATCAAGCAGCTAGTAAAGATAGCGAAATAACAAGGTTAAAAGATCATATAGAAGATCTAGAAAACATCATTAAACTGGAAACACAGGAAAGAACCAGGCTAGAAAATCTACAACGAGATTGTTCAGCAAGTTTAGCACATTTATCCACAACATATCAGGACTTAGGTCGAAGGTATGATGACCTAGAAGCGCAAAATCAAGCCTTATTTGGAAGTAAACTAACACTAGAAAGTAGAGTAACAGCTGAAAAAACAAGAGCTGATACAGCGGAAGGAAGATGGGCAGAACTAAATGAATTATACGAACAAATAATGGCTGTAAAATTAAGTACTGATTTAAATCTCAATGAACTTAAAAGTACTGTAACATCATTAACAATAGACAACAAACAGGTCAACAACGATAAAGAACTACTAACAATAAGGTTAGAGAATTGCGAAAAAAGGACAAATACTCTAGATAAGAATCTCCAAGAATTAAATCAAAATATACTTGCTTTGCAAAAAGAAATAAATAAACTAGAACTAGAAAGAAATAAAGCCATTAACGAAAAAACCACAGTTCAAAATCAATTAGATACCTTAATATTCCAAAAAGATAGGTTTAAAGATGATAAGGTAACTTGGCTAAATAAAGAAATAAAAGAAATAGAAATAAAAAGGGGTTTATTAGAAAATAATTTGGAAGACTGCCAAAAAACTATCAAAGATCTAACGCTAGAAAAAGAAAAAGCTCAAAAAGATTATGGGAGAAACATCTTACAAATAAGAGAAAAATTGTCACGAGAAATTTCAGAATTAAAAGAACAACTTCAATCTGCTACTTCATACATCAATGAAGGGATTGAAACAGAGAAAACTCTACAAAATGACAAAGCAGTAGCAAAAAATAAAGAACTAAAACTTGTTGCTGAAAAAATCGCGTTACAAAATAGTATAATCTCCATTGACTCAATGTTAAAATCAAAAACATTAAAAAACCGCTATCTTAGAGGATTATTCAAGAAAACTATGGGGAAAAATAGGGATTTAAAGAAACAAAATCGTATTCTAAAACGACAAATACTTGAAGGCAATAATTTACCAATCAGCGGACCAAAAGTGGAGAATGGAACTCCTTCATCCTCTGAAAAACCTGCACCACCGGCAGGATCAAGCTCCGAAACACCTCCAGCTAACAATGGAGGACAATCAGAAGCGAATGGCGTACCTCCTGGTAATAGTGAAGCACCTCCAACAAACAGTGAAACACCTCCAGTCAATGCTGGATCATCCCAAGAAAATAACAATGGGGAACAAAATAATAACAATGGAGGACAAAATAATAACAATGGAGGACAAAATAATAACAATGGAGGACAAAACAATAACAATGGAGGACAAAACAATAACAATGGAGGACAAAACAATAACAATGGAGGACAAAGTAATAATAATGGAGATCAAAATAATAACGATAGGTCAGAACAATCAGATAATGGAGACAATGACGAGGGTGATAACGAATCTGATTATCCAGACTTCAGAACATCCGAAGAAGTTCTGTCTCAAATTAATCTAGCTTATGACGAAATTAAAAAGATCAAAAGCTTAGTACAAACTCCGGAAACTAGACAAAGATTAATAAGATTGGAAACAAAATATGACACTTTAACTGAAATTTTAGCAAGCTTAGCACGAGATAGCGAAAAAATTCAGAATACTCTAGAATCTATACCAAATAGTGGACTCACACCACTCTATTCCAAAATCAATTTTAGAAAAACCTTAAAACTACAGGAATTTGACTTAGGCCTCAGAATACAAAAAATCTATGACATCTTAAAAGGGACCAAAACACCTTTGAGACAAAGAATATACCGCCGTATCATGGAAGAAATAGACCTAATATCAAATTATCTAATTAATATTATTCCATTAGGGGATCAACCTAAAGTGATTGATCCCACCTTACTACGAGAATGCGTAGATTTAGTAGCTGCTGATAAACCTATAGTAAGCATGTTGTACCATGATGATTATCTATGGGCCTTTAACACAGATAAACATTATGGATACAAATACAAATCGATGTGGTTTGGTGGTGTGCCACAATGGGCTTTGCGAGAAAGGACGATTTTTTCATCTACCTTTCCCCCAGAGCTCCTTTGTGACAAAACACTAATCCATCATCACTCTGTATATTGCTTAGGAAGACATATAAGAGTAGAGGACAACAAATGCATAAAGGACACCGTGAAAAGTTGCGATTATACTTTTACATTCTCAGCAGACGCACACACAGAATTAATAGAGGACCTAACTTATGCCTGTAACACTACATGTGAAATTTACCAACACGAAGGAAATCCTATCGCCAGCTTTCTTATGACACCAGACCTTATTAACAAACATTTTGGAAAAACCGGATCTTTCAATGATATTTTAGGAGTAATTTACGACTTTATAATGCAACACTGGTGGGCAATTTTCGTGTGGGTTTCTTTTGGAGGTCTTAACGTGATCATAATCATTGTTACATGCTTTAGTAATTATTTCATTAGTAACGAAGGAGAATTCAGATGGTTCCCTTGCACAAAAGATGACGCAAAAAATTTGGCAAAATGTTGTTGTTGCAAAGAACAAGAAATTAGGCCTACAGAATATGAGCTCGTTAACCTCCAAAGGCCAGCCGCTTAAGAGGTCGACCACCAGTGTACACAAAAATTTCCTAACAAAATAAATAAAATTATCAAAAAACTAAATTAATATCATTAAAAGATCCAAATTTATTTAGGAAAAAATATACATCCAATTACCTTACTGCTAATTTTGTTTTTAGGTACCTATATATATATATTTTTAGACCGACAGACTAGGAAAATTGTACAACATCCAGGCAGCACCAGAAATTACCAGGGTAACCAAAAAACCATTAAAATTCAAAAAAAAAAAAAAAGACCAAAAGACAATAACTAGACATTTAAAACGCAAAGGTCTACTTTACAAAAACTACGGCACACAAATTTTAACATTATTATGTCACAAAATCAAATTTTGCTTAATTATAAAAACATATAAAAAACCTCCATATTGTTCTAAAAAATGTAAAGAATAATTCTAAATCAAATTAAATCAGTTACAATTAAGACTTGAGGCTGGACACATCTATCTAAAATTATGCTTGGCTTTCATTGATTATAATTCAAATAGAAATAGTTTTGTAAAAGAACAATTTTTAAGGTAAACCACAGTTTTTCCATTACGAAATAATTTTAATAAATCATACGTGATAAATAACCACCTAGTACCTCAAAAACCAATGCTTATTTCTCCAATTTTTAAATTTTTAAAACAATTCTGATACGTTCCAATCACTAATTAATAATTTTCCTGTTCTTAATCAAAAAAGGCTACATTAATCCGGGATAAAGGAAAGGATACAGAATCTTTAATGATTTTTAAATATTTTTAGAATGAACAATCAGAGTTTGCATTTCCTAAAGACGAGAAGTTATTAGCTGCGGCTGCAAAGTCCCGCAAATACAGCGTCACCGCTCAGGGTGGTTCTACCACCTGTATTTGTTAGGGCATTCCCGCCTATCCCAGCCACGCTCAGGTGGACAATTGAGAGGATTGACAATGGCTGATAATTTTTCAGGAACGACAGCTCCAATTGAGGGGGTAAATAATCATGTTAGACAATCTGCAATCTATCCCGAGGGGCAATACCAATCTGTCCTAACCGAAGCCTTAAGGAAGCTGATGTTATCAGCTGAAAAAATAGATTTCCCATCTGGAGAAGTAATGCAATTGGTTGAGAGGAATTTGACCGTTTACACCCCAAAATACAAACGTCCAATCACCCCAGCTGAAATGTTAACTATGTGTCCTAATCAATGGATGGGAGGGGAAGTAATATTTGCTTTTCTATTGGAAGAACTTGGTCACCTCGAAAACGTCGCTATTCTACATACCTATTTTGGCGAATTTCTAAAAAGCAACAGCCGAGAGGAACTAAACCAAATATATGACGGACAACTAAATAGCATGTTAAATAGAGAAGTAGTCCTAATTCCCCTTCACCTAAGGGGAAACCACTGGGCTCTCGTCGTAGTTTATAAATCAAGCAATCAAATAGCATACTATGACTCGCTCCTTCAATGGGACTTAGCAGATCATAGAAAAAGTATTGTTGAATTTCTGCAAAAATTACACAACATTTTTGTAGAAGAAAGAATTCTACACGCGCCTGTAACCGCTAATATCGTCAACGATGCGCCACAACAAACAAATCTAAATGAATGTGGCCTTTACGTCTGTAAAACGGCGGTTGCCTTGATCAGGGGAGAACCACTCAACTTTGGCGGTCAAGACCTAAACTACTATCGAAAAACCATAGTCAAAAGCGTTCTTGGCATTGACTGCAAAGATGCCCCGGCAAATTCTGCGAATACGCTAGAACCAACATCACCAAGCCTGGAAGAAACCATAGAAACGGAATTAAACCTTACCTTTCAGGATCTCCCTGACTATAGCGACATGTTAGAGGACCTCTTTGCTGAAATAGACAAGGACATAGCCAATGCCCCTCAACCAACTCAACAGATAAACCAACCAAGCATGGAGTGTACAATGGATCAACCAACCCCCATGGACAGCGTTAGCCAACTGCCTGTAACAGCCGCGGAAGTTGAAGATCCTTTCCAACTATGGGATAAAAAATACCAAGAACAAATAAAATACCTTAAAACAACCGAGATCCCCTATCTAGATTTTAACCGAGACAATGTTTTGTGTACACATAACTGGTTAGGAAGCTACAAAGATTGCAGAAAAATGTCAGAAGTTGCCGTAATACTAAAACAACAATATAATGTAGTTGGGGAACATAAATGGACCTTCTTGGCAAATGAAGCCAGACGAGACGGGCGTTTCATCATAAATTGGTTTCTAAAAACCCCTGTGTATGACATAGACATTGGGCCTATGTCCTTTCTACCAGGAAGCCGGAAAACTGTATGCAGAACGATAAGAATTATAAAAAACCTCAGCAGACACCAAATGGACTTGGTTACACAACAAATGATAGACAAAAAACTCAATATGTTCCACAATAATCCCGACTACCACAAGACAAAAATACACGAGACCAGGAAGATTCCAACAAAAAGGACCGTCAAACGACTACAAAATTAAATGTAATGAAAATCTACCACTGGAAACAAAAACGCAAAAAAAGATTTTATTCTTACTCAAAAAACTCAAAACAAATTTTTACCCAAAAAACCCCAAGCAAAATTTATTTTTAATCAAAACCCAAAACAAAATTTATTCTTACTCAAATAATTCAAAGCAAAATTTCCTGCTTTTAAAAGGGAAAACTTTATAAAATTTTAAAAATTAAAAAAAAAAAAAAAAAAAAAAAAAAAAAGCTAATGCTAGCTAAAAAACCACAAAAAAAACCTAAAGCTAAAGGGAAAAAACTACTCTATAATTAAGTTGTCTAAAACAATAAAATACGATAATATATATATATACTCGAGGAAATATCTGATCAATGATAGCTTTCTCTCACTGCTAGCTGCTCTTATGTAAATAATATAAGTGGAAGAGGGTGACATTGATCAGACGGTTCCTTTGACCAATAATTTAAAATATGGTAAACTGATTGAAAAATACACAAATAAAAAGAGGCTAAATTGTTTGAGTATTTTACTTTCAGCAAATAAAGTAGTAAAGTTAAAATATATTAAAAAATCGGTCAAAATCGAATAAAACGAACTATGCACTTACGGAATCTAGCAGAAAGGAGAACGATTAGCAGAGAGATGAGAGTCAGGGTGGCAATCAACACGTCTCCGGACACGGGATCAGCAGGACTTATCATGTCAAGCCCGACTTTCTCCAACTGGTATAACGTATTCTGAAAAAAGGAAAAATCATTTACTTATCAAAAGAGAATAATTAAAACAGAATAAAATAAATAAAATATAAAATTCAAACACAAAACAACTGTTATGCGATAAGCATAATACAGGGATGTTTGAAATTTTATATGATTATGAAAATGAAAAAAGTTTCTTTAAAGAAAACGTATAAAATTTAGTCCGAAAAAGATATTTATCTACCGCCATAGGGAGACTAAATATTATACAATTCTAAATTAAGGAATAGAGATTTTTAAGAAAACTGATATAAATGATTTACTTTGAAACTAAGCGATAATGACCGAAAATATTGTAATTAAAGTAATATTGTAATTAATGTAATAACATTTTATGTTTATTAAAATCAGCAAATAAAAGAAAAAAGCTAAACCAAAAACAGAAGCTGATTCTAATAAATATAAAACTATTAATATTAAGGAAATACATTATTGTGATTGAAATATTCATTCGATAAAACATTATCTATTATAGTAAAAAAGTCTCCATAGAAAGAACAGGATTAAGGATCAGTGCCGGAACAATAAAAAAGGTATATTTACCTGCAGAAACAACCGGTCCTCCTCCTTATCCCTGCCTGGCTGCCCTAGCATCTCTACCAGCTTACCGCCGGTATAGATGTTTAGGGCATTAAACTGTTGCATGGTGAGATTATACTCGGCCAGGACCGAGTATAACCTCCCCATGGCAACTTCGTTTAACATAATGCCTGACAAAAATAAATTAAAAATTGAGGAAATGAGGTCGCAGAAAATAATCGAAAATTCTGAAAAATAAGAATCACTTTTAATAATATCAACATGAAGAATTGATTCCTCATTCGACAAGACAAAAAACTTATCACCGAAGGCTAATTCGAAGGGAAAAAATATTGAAATTATCACCTAGCCTTTATTTGTGCATTTACTCATGCTTTTTTCATATTATTAACCTATAAAAGGTGAATTTTCACTGTATTTTCCCCTTTTTACAAAATAAAAAATTTTCAGCGTGCCGCCACCTTAAAGTAAACTAAAACCGGCATGGTTATTCAAAATGGCGTACTCTGGAGTATACGCGGCATTCGCGAAATATGTGAGATAAGACGACATTTGGCCATCGGTATAAGTATTTTTGGTCTCTTTATATTTATGAAATAAAAACCTTAACAAAATCGTAAATATAGTATTTAGTAATTTTTCTTTGTACAAAAAACACAAAAAAATCATTAAAATAATAAACGAAAGATGTCCTATGATTTAAAACACCTCAAAAACCAAGGCTGTATGAAACACGGGTCATCCTTAGCCTCTTGAAACGTGTTATAATCGAGCTTTTCTTTTTGAGGGGGGTACATGGTTCGTCCTTTTCCCCTAAACCGATTCTATGAATAACTTGTAGAGTAGCTTTGCTGGGGAAAAATCCAAACCATACCTCAAATTATGTATTTATTCTAATGAAAATAAAAGACGATAAAATATTATCAAAATTAGACAAATTTAAAACAATTTTTAAGTAAAAAAGCACGTATAAAGACCTATTTATTAAAATGGGGAAATAAGATCTATAAAACGAAGACCCTATAAAGGTAAAGTGAGAGACAATACCCCTTTTAATAGAATGGTCATAGTACAGCTAAAAAATTATTAGCAAAAATTGTCAATATAAATTAACATTAGTAAAACAACACAAGAATCATAAAATTAGAGGTTTCGAGATAAACAAACTAAATTAAAAGAATAAAAATTTGTAAAAATAAAGGTGACATTGAAAAAACATTATTAGAAAAACTAATTTGAAACCAATAGTTTAATGTATTCTTGATGTAAAATAAAATAAAATGTGATCTTACTAATTTATGCAATGCTAATTGTGATTTAGTTGAGATATGCACACACTTTTAAATGCAAAATCTTAATAATCAGGTCGCCAATTTCCCTAAAACATGAAAATTAACACAAAAATAAAAGTCATCCCTTTTGTCTCTCTTTTTCCCAAGGCTTCAGGGCCTATAAAAGTAAACCTGGGAAAGAGAAACAGTCAGTCGTGATACGGAATTACTATATTACACATACTCTTTAAAAAAATTCTAAAATTTAAGGGAAGACTCCCTTCTCTTTCTTTGGAATTTTCTTGAGGGTCTTGGCGGCTCACACTTAGGATTTTCATTTAAAACACACCTAAAAAATAAAAAGTTTTGTTAGATAAAATCATAAATACTTTGTTAAATAAATTGTAGAATATCATTTTATGTTGGTCAATTGAGATAAATTTAAGGATAAGGCCTTCTCAGGGCCTAAAAGCTTAGGCATCCGGACGGATAGTTATCTCCAAGTTTTGTTCTGAAGAGAACTCCTATAGCGTGGTGTGACCACACCATTAAATTGCAAGTTACTACGGGACTAAATAGGAATAACAAAGGGAAAGCACGGTGGTGGCAGCGCCACTACGGTTGATGATAGCTCATTATCTGACGGCCGATACTAACAAACCGGATCTTCCCTCGAGCTTCTGAAGTCCAAAAAGGTTGGAGATCATTATCTATTCGGACAATTTAACATTTTCGAATTAGAACTCTGAATAAGTTCAAGTCTTAAAGGTAGTTTTATTTTGCTAATACTCTGGAAGATCGGTTCGGTGCTGGCCTAGTGATTTACCTACCTGACAAAGGTACCTAACAAGGAATTTCACGCCTCACGGGGATACAGGCAGCAGAACAGGAATGTTGTAGTCATGTTCGCATGACTCTGGTAATCACAACAGATACTTCCAGTTTAAGTTGGTAAAGTCAGATACCTAGGAATAAAAAATTCTCAGATTAAATAGCAATACAAAGTTATCAGTAATATTTTGATATCATTTTCGGATTAGGGCTATTAAGAAAAAGATTATCTCTTAAAGCGAACTTGGATTTAGGATCGGTGTAATATAATTCCGCCATTCTAAGGTTAGATATACTCGCCGAACAGAGATTAATGCGTCACTGATCTGGAAAGGAGACATTGGTGAGAGATTGTAGTTCTGTGATAAAGGATTACATTTGTCCCTAGAACCCGGAGGTGACCCAGGGATTTAGACAAGGTAGATTTATCGAGTAGCCTTACTAGCCTCTGTTAGGAGGGATTTAGACAAGGTAGATTTATAGAGTAGCCTTACTAGCCTCTGTTAGGAGGGATTTAGACAAGGTAGATTTATAGAGTAGCCTCACTAGACTCTGTTAGGAGGGGTTTAGACAGATACATTTACAGAGTATCCTCACTAGACTCTGTTAGGAGGGGTTTAGACAGATACATTTATAGAGTATCCTCACTAGACTCTGTTAGGAGGGGTTTAGACAGATACATTTATAGAGTATCCTCACTAGACTCTGTTAGAAGGGGTTTAGACAAGGTATATTTACCGAGTAGCCTTACCTTACTCTTTTAGGAGGGATTTAGACAGATACATTTATATAGTAGCCTTACTAGCCTCTGTTAGGAGGGATTCAGACAGATACATTTATAGAGTAGCCTTACTAGCCTCTGTTAGGAGGGATTTATACAGATACATTTTTAGAGTAGCCTTACTAGACTCTGTTAGGAGGGGTTTAGACAAGGTAGATTTGTAGAGTAGCCTCACTAGCCTCTGTTAGGAGGGATTTAGACAGATACATTTATAGAGTAGCCTTACTAGCCTCTGTTAGGAGGAATTTAGACAGATACATTTATAGAGTAGCCTTACTAGCCTCTGTTAGGAGGGATTTATACAGATACATTTTTAGAGTAGCCTTACTAGACTCTGTTAGGAGGGGTTTAGACAAGGTAGATTTGTAGAGTAGCCTCACTAGCCTCTGTTAGGAGGGATTTAGACAAGGTAGATTTATAGAGTAGCCTTACTAGCCTCTGTTAGAAGTGATTTAGACAGATACATTTATAGAGTAGCCTTACTAGCCTCTGTTAGGAGGGATTTAGACAGATACATTTATAGAGTAGCCTCACTAGCCACTGTTAGGAGTGATTTAGACACATACATTTATAGAGTAGCCTCACTAACCTCTGTTAGGAGTGATTTAGACAGATGCATTTATAGAGTAGCCTCTCTAGCCTCTGTTAGGAGTGATTTATACAAGGTACATTTATAGAGTAGCCTTACTAGCCTCTGTTAGGAGAGATTTAGAAACATACATTTATAGAGTAGCCTTACTAGCCTCTGTTAGGAGGGATTTAGACAAGGTAAATTTATAGATTAACCTCGCTAGCTTTCGTAAGGAGTAATTTAGACAAGGTCATGTCAAGACGTACAACTAGAATTATAGAGTATCCTCAGTAGGATTAGTTAGTAGGGATTTAGAAAAGGTAGATTTATAGAGTAACCTTAGTGGAAGGTTACAAAATAAAAGCTATACAAAAATACATTTATTTTAAAGTATCAACTCTGCAATATAGGTAAACTTATCATATAGGGTAAGATAGGTATACCTTTATTTATGATTGAAATAAGTCTTTGTTCAGTCTCGAGAAAGTCTGTCTGGTATGGGGGGTAACGATGCAAATACCGCTCACCTTTACCGCCGTAACAACAACAACATGAACGGCGGCATGAACGGTGGTATGAATATGAATGGCGGGATTAACGGTGGAATGAACGGCGGTATTAACAGTGACAATAATGGATGTAATAACAACGGCACTGGAAGCAGTATTGAAGATAGAGATGACCCGACAGCCGAGCTAATGCCCCCGCCCCCTTCCCGTGGGCCCCCCAGCTCAACAGCTGGGGGCGATTATTCCATGTGCGGGGGCGAGAGGGGCGGAGCTGATACGCCCCTGCATGAGTTACATCACCTACAAACATAAAATAAAGCAGTGACTTTTCATCTTTGTCTAAATTGACCAAGCCATATTTGCTAGTTTACAAGAGGATTGTTTCATAACTCGTCACAATTATTACTAAAATAACCAAAAAATATGGATTAAAATCTTATTTACCCTAAAGATATTTGAAAAATAAAGAATTAAGAAGTACAATCTTTTAACTGTTGCAATTATAGTTTTTAAGATCAAACTAACAAAACTTTAAAAAAAGAGAAAGCGTCTTTCATAGAAAAATCCATCAAACATTGAGACCAAAATTCATAGTCAATCAAAATTTATTTCTGAAATGTAAGAAAAAGACATTCTTGTGAAATGTGAAAATAAAAAAAACAAAGCATAAAGTGATAGTAAAAAATGTAAATAGACGGTTTTAATAAAAAGTTAATTTATCTCTATTGAATATATCTTATATCATGTGATGTTAAGCATTTTTAGTAACCAAAATTTTATATTTAAAATTGTAAATATAAACCCTATTAAAATTTAAAAAGTTCAAAGAATTTATAGAAAATAATTTTTTTGTTGAAAAAAACAAACATTTTTAATATTATTTAAAATATTTATGCTTTAATATTTTTAGGTTTTATAAAATCTTTTGAACAAAACTGAGCATCTTACAGTTACAAAGTATATCTTAAATATAAACATAAATTAATCTTCCCCCATAATTAAACATGTTCAAATCTGCCTTTTACTATCTTATTCATATTTTGAGGTTGTTTTGGAGTTTATTTTCACCCAAATAGGTATAGAGTTATCGAAAATTAAATACGAAAAAAAGGGTTAAGTTGAATTCAATTTTACTGAAAAAAAGTGGAAGAAAAATGAACCTCAAGTCGTCCTTATGCCTAGACTTTCATTTGAATTATTCATATGTTTAAAATAAAAATGTAAAAGTTTAAAATCTTGACTTCCTTGTTTACACTCCAAGTTTGTCTGTCTCTGTGTGTTTATTGGACTGGTCTAATATTTACAGCTTTTAATATTTCATGTAATTGGCAATTTTTACCTTAAATTAAAAAAAAAGGTTGCATATTTTCAGCTACTTTTCTCAACTCCAACTCATGCATTCACATTTTTTTTTTAAATACACCAAAATTATATTGAAAAAGGTACTAAAACAGTTATATAAAAAATTTTTAATAAAAAGATTTTTATATATTCTATTCACAAAAAAAGGAAAGAATGCTAAAACCAAATGAAAAGGCAAGATACATTGTCAATCTGCTTTAGATCAACAAAGAACAATTTACCCTCTACCCAACAGAAAGTTTTGAGAAAAGTGAAAATAATGAACCAGTCTAATCGAACATTGAAACAGTGTACATAGTTCAGGTGACCTGATTATGCTTTAAACCTGAATTTAACATTTAACTTATCAGGGAGGGAAAGAACAATGGCAACTAAAAATCAAAGCTATACCTTTTTTTCTCTTAAACTATAACCAGGTATCAAAGTCAGATTATCACTCCTAAGATTTATGGGGGAAGATTCATTTAACGTTGTTGATCCATCCCTGAAATTTACATCTGTTACATACACAGAAACAGAAATACATATTCTGCTAAATAGTAATAGGCAAACAAATTGGGATTTTTCTTCCAGTATGGCTTCGAAACCGATTAATATCCACTGGATTAGAACTGGTTTTCAGCCATGAAAAATTTTATATATCATCGTATTACAGACAATATTCGTGGAAAGTTGTCTGTAATACGATGCTATATATGATTTTTCATGGCTGAAAACCAGTTTTGTTAGTCCTGGTCTTCGGCCCTTCGGGGCTTACAAAAAAGTTTCGACTTTACAATTTTCATTTCAATATCCTCGGAAAGCTGTCAACAACGAAGCTATAAATAACTATTCCTTAATTTAAGATTGAAGAATTAGCCAATTCAATATTTTAACTGATTTAATTTAATTTTTTCTGTTCTTAAAAAATTTTCTTATTTATATCAAACAAAAAGACAAAAGTACATTATTTTCAATATTTTATTCTTCCAAGTTATGACATTTAGAATGGCTTACCTTTTTATAAGATGCCATCCTTGTTTAATATGTGATTCTAAAAATTAAGAAATTATAAATAACATAAAATGTAAAATCAGCATAAAAAATACAAAATTGTTTTTTTTTTCAATTTATCATCCTAGTTTATCATTTTTTGAATTGTATAAATTATGATTTTACTAAACCCTGTATGTATTTATAAATTATTATTATTTATTATAAAAAAAGACTTTTATGATACAAATTTTTGTTTAGATTTATGAAATACATTTTATTAAATTTGATATATAGAGTTTATTTCAATGAATTCTTTGTCAAAATTTGGTTACATATGTGGCAGCCAGCTAGCAACCTACTCTAATATTTAATGTGTCCTTATGTCTGTCTGTCTACTTATACAGAATAAATCTTTGAATTTTAATAAACATTTTAATTTTTTTTTTGAGCAAATCAATTACAATGCAAACAATGTACATACATGTATTCCCTATGTACAAAATATAGAGGTTCTTAAAATCAAACATTATTTCAACTTTTATTACAGTATTTAGTGGTTATTTACAATTATACTTTTTCAAATTTGGTACATTGTTGGTCTAATGGGCGTCTATCTTCTATGATTTCTGTTGATTTTAAACTTGTTTATTAAGTTAAATTCGAAGATGAGATCAATTATCTGGAAAATAATTAGAAAAAGGTTACACTAGACATTGAAATTATTTTAGGACATAGAGTGAATGGGAGAAGTCAGCATTCCTGAATAAGGTGACCACCCTATGATGAAAATAATCTAAATCTTAAGTATGTGATTTTTAAGTAAAATTTGTCCCTGTTTGCATGTTGTTTGGAGTAATTTTGCCAGGTTTTGACATACGTGCCCTAACTTTCAACTTTTCAGACAGGAATTAGGGACTTATGATGAGAAATAGGGACATTGACTATAAATTGTTGTACATCCTTAATGCTTATAAACAAAACTAAATGAACAACCTGATTTTCAAATAGTTAGTAGTATAGCTTTTAAAAATATGTCAAACATGCAAATTACCAATGAAGTCAAAAACTATAGGTTCTAAATTTTTAACAAAATTTTTAACAAAATTCATGTTATTAGTTGTCATTGCCTGTATATGATTCCAGAAACTTATTCCCCTCCGCTTTCTTAGGTTTTCACGGATTTACGATGAGTTAAATTTTAAATTTATTTGATCGACAACCCAATGTTGTTTTAAGTTGGTATCCACTACTTCTTTGTTCGGCGCTTGCATTTAACAGTATGATCAGAGGGACTTTTCTCTTATTCTCTTATTCTCTCCCTCTTTCTCATTCTCTCTCTATCTATCTCTTCATTCTTTCTTTCTCTCCCTCTTTCTCTATCTTACTATTTTTTGTTCTTACTCTTTTCCTTAATTTTCCAATATCTGTTTATTACTCTCTATTTCTCTCCTTCCTCGCTTTCTTCTTAATATCCATAAAAATCCCCCCCCCCTCTCTTTCTCTTATTGTATTTCCTTATTTGTATGTTTTAAAAAGCTTCGCTTCTTTTGTTGGTAATCGTCCCTGTTCATGAAGAAAATTGAAATTTTTGTTTATACATCGATACAAAGACTTTAATATAATGTAAGTACTGAACCAATACAAAACTTTCCTTCAAAAAGCACATTTAACCGTTTATGTATATCTTTACAAGCAACCATTAATCTTATTCATTTGTCAAAACTCAACTCCATTAACCTATCTTTTCTCCCGGAAACCATATTACTACCACTTGAATAATGTTCCGTCTGTATATATGTCTGCCTGTCTGCTGCAAAATTATTGTAATTAAATTTGTCTTCGCTTATTTAGAGTGTATTCATATATGTAATCCGTGTTAGACAAAACGCACTATGTTAACGTACAATTTTATATGTCGACTGTATAAATATAAAGAAATATATATAAATAATAATTAAAGCCTAATGTTCACGATTGTGTTGTGTCCAACAAAATGAAAACAAACAAGTTACCTAAATCTTTAAAATTACACTATTACACTTTTCTATTGTTATATGTTATAGTTTTATCATAGTTTATTTTTATACAAGCAAACTTCTTTGTTGGGGTAAAATCTCTAAAACTGGGGTCACCAGTTCTTTACATTATGTTTTGCCTGTTTTGCTACAGAAAGAGATAGTTTTGATTTACAGACAGACCGACGGGAACAATGAAAAAGTAGCTGTGCTTAAAAAAATCTAAAATATTCAAACATAAACGTTGAAAAAAGGTGGAATGGAAAAATGTAAAAGTCTGAATAAAAATTGTCCAAATCGGATAGCCATCAATTTTAATTTAAACATTCCACTCTCTTCATATCAAGGAAAATTATTCTTAAAAACAAATATATACTAGAATCATGGCAAAATTAGAATAATACTAAACACTTACAAAAAACATGAAATTCCTGTTTTGTTGGCCCCAAGGTGCCGATGAACAAGCCAACAAAACATTTTGACTGAAACACAAAAAATTTACTCAAGCCGCTAAATTTTCGAGTGACCTGAAGCTAAAAAACAATCTGCAGCTGCAGCCTAGCCGCCAGAGAAACAGTGACTACATAGAATAGGTAACGTAAGCTTTTTTTTCAAGGTTGTCTTCAAAACCTGTTTATATCTGCTTGATTAACAACGCATCTGAGGCATTACGAAAAATCACGTACTGTATCGCATTATAATAAATTTTGACAATTAATGCAATTTTTTACTTGCTACCCGCGAAAAGCTGTTTGTAATTTGATTTGATGTGAAAACAACCAATATTGAAAATAACTATTCTACTTTTTCTGTATATCTCTTTAATAACACAATTTTATTCAAATGTTCCCTGTCTATTTACATCACAAATCGGAAACATATAAATTGGGAAAAATTTAAATAGCATATAGAATAAGACAGATAGGTAGATTAACAAGGATGACAATATTCATAATAGTTGGCAAATATTGAAATTTTGCAGGGGGGGGGGGGTAATCTTAATAGTATGGGTAAATGGCGTGCCGAAAATTCCCTCCTCCCCTAAATATATTTGTACCCAAGGATTCAAAGGTATTTGTTTAATTTAGGGTTGAATATAACCCCCTCCCTCCTCTCTTGCACTGCACAATCTTGAATATATTTCTGCGCTTTTATTTTATATAGTGTTGTATATTTTAGCCGTGCCAGATAGATTAAGGGACACAGCTTAAGAATATAACTCATCTGAACGGTCTTAAAACGTTTTAAAGGGTCTCAATCTACTTTCCATCCAACTATTAAATACATGTAGAAAGCAACAAAGCAACAAGCTTTGTTTGAAGGACAGATACAGATAGAGAGAAACTGCATAATAACTTTGCATGAAGCAACATAGGACAGTCGGGTTGAGGTAAATACATACCTTTAATGTAAAGTAGCTGCGCTACTAAAAAGTATGTAGATAGAGAAGAAATCTAAAGCCAGGACAAAAATAATGTTAAAAGTTTTGCCTAAATTGGAGGGAATTAAACTTTGGTGTAGCATTCTAACTTGGTATGCGGGTACCTAGACAAACATAGATACAACTCTTGATATCTTTCTATCTTTTCTATCTATCTTCTATCTTTCTATCTAACTTTAAATCTTAGCTAAAAAAATAGCAAAAAATGTTAGCAGTATTACAGCCTACAGGGGCGTCCAAGCTTTTTATTTTGGGGGGGGTAAAATTTTTTTAAGGGGGGGGTAATTTGGTTTTGGGGGGGGTAAAATGGCGCGCGAAGCGCGCCGAAAATTTTTTTTACCCCCCACAAAATTTTTACCCCGGGGGTAAAATTTGCTTGGGGGGGGTAATTACCCCCCCTGAAATCTGTTGGCAGGGGTAAAATTTGTTTACCCCCCCCAAAATTTACCCCCGGGGTAAAATTTTTGGGGGGGGTAATTTAAATTTTTAAAAAAATTCAGTATTAAAAATGCGCGCGAAGCGCGCAAAAATTTTTTTTGTTAAAGATTTTCTATTTTGGGGGGAGTATTTACCCCCCCAAAATGGTTTGGGGGGGGTAAATACCCCCCCCAAAATCGTTGGGGGTGCCTACGGCACCCCCAAGGTAGGGGTAATTTTTTTTTGGGGGGGGTATTGTTCACAAAATTTTGGGGGTGCCTACGGCACCCCCAAAATCGTTTGGGGGTGCCAAATGGCCCATTACCCCCCCCCTTGGACGCCTATGACAGCCTAAACCCATCCCAAGAATTAAATTATAAAACAATATAGCTTAAAACCAATCTTTTCCTATGAAAATATTTCATAAAATGTAGAAATTAATATGTTAAATGGTTAGTGAGATCTTGACAGACAAACAAAAGACCATATCATTGTATGTGAAGAATATCTAGAAAAACATTAAATGCATATTAAGATATATAAGTTGGAAAGAATTTTAATGTTCGAGGGAGATTTGAAATCTGCATCAAATTTTAAGGATTTTTTTTATAAAATACGTTTTTTGTATAATTCTTTATCTAAAAGCGGAAATACAATTTAAGTTAATTAATTTTGACATCTGTGATTTTGTGGATTGAAAATTATCTTCGCTCTGATTGGAGAAGCTTAAGTGTTGCACATCATTCAACCAATTAGATCGCAGGTAGTTTCCAATCCACCTATCCTATTGGTCAAAATTAATTAACTTAAATTGTATTTCCGCTTTTAGATAAATAATTATACAAAAAACAAATTTTATAAAAAAAATCCTTAAAATTTGATGCAGATTTCAAATCTCCCTCTAACATCAAAATTCCTTCCAACTTATATATCCTAATGTATATACAATTCATTTATCTATCTTTCTATCGTCTTACTATCTACCTAACAAAAAATTACCTATAAAGATAGCTAACACAACTATCTTTCTTTTCTCGTCACATATATATTTTTAAAATGACAATGGCCGATAAATTGGTGTACTATCCTAATGTTGATTCACAAAATTACCCCTTCTGTAGAATACAATAAGTGGTTGAAGCGTTTTGACACTCAACCTAAAGAATCAACCAATCAAATTTATTATTAGTCTCCAAAGTTGTTGAACCAACGAACAAGAAAATGTTATTATAAAACTTTGGGGGATAGTGTAATAAACAGCCCAATTTCTCCTCCCTACTTGAAAATATCTATCCAGATTTACTAAGTACCTTTTAAACCAAATTGTTTGAGAGATTATTCTGTTTGTGTGATTATTCATATATGTATTCCTATTATAATCTATCTATCTCTTTAAAATTAAATTTTAAGATTTATTTATTTGTATATATGTAGGGCAAACTTTCTGACTGACTTTAAGATGTTAAAACATATAAAGTAGTGGTACACAAATGTGAATCAACAATGATTAATATCTAGAATTTTTAATTTAACTTAGAAAAAAGTTTGTTGATTGCATTTTCTTTGATTGTCTTGATATAAAAGAGTGTAAGATCACTATAATTAGAGCCTGAGCCGTGGTCATTAATAAAATATAAGTTATATTTTCAGGATACTGTTTATATACTATTAAAACTACTTTTTAAATCCTTTAAAATTGTATCAAGTTTTAGTAATTAAGTGGGGTAATTCATAGCTATATGGAAACGAATCTAACTTAGCTCAATCATCATATAAAAGAACCAGTATGTATGTCTGTAGTTTATGATCTCCTTAACAGCTGGACTGATATGATTCTCGGTCACATTGAAGGTTTTTATTGCTTCAGGTAGGGTTTATGTCTATTTGGGTTAAAGTGCCTCCACACATCCCAAACGAAATTTCTTCTAGTAAAAGATCCTCAAGTGCCCATAGATGCCTTAGGAACGTAGCTGGTAGTTGCATATAAAGTTATGTTTTTGAAACTCCCTTTTTCCTAAAGTTCTTTCCAGTGTGAAATGTTTTGAGATGGGGTTGGGGGGTTTAGGGGAGGATTCATAAATATAGGGAGGGAAAACCGGCGGCGGGTCTGTTGGTCCTGTGGGGAATAAAACTTCTGGGTCCCAGGATAAATTCATAAAAGAATTCTATGACTTTCATCTCTAAAAACTTGGTTTATCATCCTGTGTGTACATATTTGTGTACAAGTGTACATACAAATGTGTATGTACACAATTATATTACTAGCAAAAATGTATCCCTATTAAAAATACTTTGTCGATTGTGAATTTGGTAATAGCGAAGTTACTTTAAATGGATGTCTGTCATTCCGTCATCTACATTATAATATATATTATGTTGAAACTTATATCTTTGCTCTTAATGGTGGGTCTGCAATGCTCATTGCATAGGAAGAATTTAGTAATAATTAGTAGGATGAGTTATTTTTCTAAAATTATTTATTTACCAAAATACTATGAACAAATTACAATAATGTAAAAGTACAGATACAATTTCTAAAAAATGGGTCAAAACAATGAAAAAAAGAATACTTCAATCAAAATATAAATTTCAAATAAAAATTGCTACATAAATATTTTACAAGAATTTGATCGTTTACTGTTTGTGAATTTAAAGTCAGATTGAACTTGAGATTTTCAAAATTGAAGGTTTTAGTGTTATCTTTATGGTAGTTTGATATGAGTAAAGCATTTGATGGTATGCAATACTAAGGCACAGATTGGAAAACAATGTTCTGAAAAACAAGATTTATATAAACAATATCATGTAAAAATCCTATAGGAGCAAAGTCAATTGTGTTTATGGCTCTAGGGAACCTTGAGGGACTATGGGGCTGAAAAAAAAATCCACCTATTTTTTTGGGGGGTGGGGGGGTGGGGTGGGACTTATATGTGTGATTTTTATAATGAGGGTAAAGGTTTCCTTCAATAAAATAATGTAAAACTTACCTGCACCTATAAGAAGCTTTACTAGAAACACAGACATATAGACATCCTGTTACTTTTCTTTATTATCTTTTTATTTTTTGCCAGTTTCTTTCCATGGTTATAATTTTCTTTTTCAGTTAAAATAGCCACCTTCAAGTAATTTGATGTTATCACTTTTTTAAAAGGTGAAGCATCTACCTGATATAATGGGATCGAATCCACTTAAAACTGAGTCACACTAAAAGACTTTAAAAACTAAATAAATGGCTTTAAATTTTTCCCTTCAACTTAATCATAAACAAACTTTAAGTTTAAAGCTAGGTTAGGTTGACTAAATAATTTGTCTTTTTAATATGATGGAGGTTTTTATGGATCACCGAGCAGCAGTGGGGTTTATCCAGCTTTTATTACACATCAATAAAATCTAAATGACAAAGTTTGTGCACAATGCAGTTTTAAATCTTTGTCATCTGTCCATCTATCTATCTATATGTACATCTATCTTTTTATTTATTTATCTATCTATCTTACATCCAACATCTGTTCATCTGTCTATCATAATTTTTTGTGTGCTTTAATCATCGTTGTCTATCGGTCAATCTTTCTGATTATCATGTTCAAGTAAAGTATTTAGATTTTTTGCCTTTATGTCCTAATGTTTATTTGTATATCTAAAACCTCTCCGTTATAAACTTTAGTTTTAGCCTAACAACACCTTTGTTATTTTTCTATATCTATCATAAACTTTGAAGTTTTAATCTTTTTATCTACCTTTAATCAACCTATCGTTTATTTTAACTTATTTATAATATCTATTTATGTATCTATATTCCTCTATTAACTATAATTCATACTTTAAAAGTTCAACCTCTGACATTTTATTTTAACATTTTCACAAAAAGAATTTGATCCTTTAGTACGAGCAAATAAATTATGCAAATTTTGGCAAACTTTATGAACTAAGTAATAGTTTAATTTTCAAAGTCAAACCTAATTATTTAGTTAACTAATCATTTAACAGAATAATTCAATTTTCAAATTTTGAATAATTTGTATTTTCACATTTTCTTTTTCTATTTTGAACTTCTCTATGACTCACTTTGTTCGTCTGTTTGGCCATAACTCAAAAGGTTTAATTTGTTGTGATCAAATGTAAGATAAACTATTGATACAAATGTTAATCTTTTAGAAGATTCCCCTGACAATATGCACCTAATCTACAAATCAATACCTCATTTAGTCAAGTTTGTTATCAATGGATGTTTTTATTCATAAATTTAAATTTGTTTAAAAGCAATATTTTTTATGATTAGGGTCTGTCCGCACGTCCATAACGGTTATCTCTTTTCGATAATTCAAACATGTAAGAAATATCCTACTTTGCATGATGATTTCTATAACAATTAGGTACGATTTAGGTAGCGTAGCAACTCTATATTCATTACAAGAAAGTCCGTATGTGAATATAAAACATGCTGATTTTTTTTACGATAAATGAAAGTATGTCCTTTAACAGTATTCTGTATTTATTCAATTTTGCAACATATTTACTGACAAATTTGATTTGACTTATACATTATATTATTCTTATTCAGTTCTGACAATCTACAAGTGTTAATCTTCGTTTGTCCTACTGTTTCAGATCTTTGATTTTTTGTAAGTTGTCATACATGTTTCCTAAAAATTTTGATATAGAGAATATTAAGCCAAATAAAGTTGTCCTAGGTCTCCAGCATAAAATATGATATTCAAGTTAACAATGTTACGCAGGGAAACTTGCATTGGCCAATGTACAGTAAATCATTCTTCCCCCAAAAGTCTTACATATAAAAATCACTCTGTTGTGCCTGATTTACTTTTGAGAGATATAAATGATCCAAACTGGCATTACCCTCTCCATATTCCCTGGATGTTGCTCACCCATCATAAATCTTGAAAATTCAAGTTGAAAATTTGAAAGATTAATTCACGTGGCGGCGGGACTACAACCATTAGATATTATATTAAAATAGACCATTTTTCTCCACGACATATTAAATAATAAAGAAATAATTGCAAGTAATTTTAACACAAAATCATTCCAAAGACCTTTAAAAAGGTACTTAACCCCGAAATCTTGGCTCAACACGTAGCGCATCAGCTCGTAGTCGGAGAGGTGATAAGTTCGAGTTTCGGCCCGACACCGCGCCATAACTAAAGACATTGAAAAAGGCTCCCTGTGCTGCTATGTCAGGTGCATGACCTAATAGTTAGAGTAGGGGGAATGCAATTTATTACCATGCACAGTAGGACTTTTCAAACAAAGGTCGTGCAATCTAATGGTTGGTTGTCTGTTGGGTGTTACCTAATCATTTATCCACCAATCGGCGTTAGAGATTGCATTTGAATGCGGCTGAACCTAAAAATAATGCGGATATCATTCTTGATATTTCTATCTGATTTTGTTACAAAACAAATGCAATGTTAAACTTTTTATTTTAGAAATTGTAAATTACTTGATTTTTCTAAATCTTTTAAATCTAATGTTTATATTTTCAATGTAGACTAAACTTTAGTGTTCCTATATTCCCTAGTAATCTCTATCTCAGCAATTTACCTTTTTTTATGCTTATATAAGCATTTTTGTCAGATTTAAGTAGGACGTGCTCACATCGGGAAAGTCTGCACTTTACAACAAAAGTGGCTTACTTAAATCGGACATGTCGGACTAACGAGCCATTTTCGTAGGTTAATTGCTTACTTGAAGAACTATTCCCTAGTAATCTCAAAACGTGTAAGTAAGCAATTAACATTTTTTTTGGCTTACTTAAATGTGCCATTGTGCCATTTTTGTGGTAAATTACTGATAAGCCATAAAAATACTAATTGCTTACTTATATCAGCATTCAACAACAATTTGGTCTTACTTGTGAGTTAAAAGAGGGTGGAGTAAATAAATACTCAGTCATTTACAGTAAAAGTGGCTTATATAAGTTGAAGTGAAGAAAAAGAAGGAGGAGTAATAATTAATCCCTTCCTTCCTGTAAGCAGTTTATGAAAAAAAGAGAAGATTTGGCTGATATAAGCCAAATAAGCAACAAATGTGATTGATTGCTTGTAAGTAATTTATTAAAAAATTGCATGATTTAGTATATAAGCCAAATAAGCAACAAATGTGATTGATTGCTTGTAAGTAATTTATTAAAAAATTGGATGATTTGGTATATAAGCCAAATAAGCATTTATTGTGATTGATTGCTTATAAGTAATCTATCAAAAAATTGCATGATTTGGTATATAAGCCAAATAAGCACTTATTGTGATTGATTGCTTGTAAGTAATTTATCAAAAAATTGCATGATTTGATATATAAGCCAAATAAGCATTTATTGTGATTGATTGCTTATAAGTAATTTATCAAAAAATTGCATGATTTGGTATATAAGCCAAATAAGCATTTATTGTGATTGATTGCCTATAAGTAATTTATCAAAAAAATGCATGATTTGTTATATAAGCCAAATAAGCATATATTGTGATTGATTGCTTGTAAGTAATTTATGAAAAAATTTCATGATTTGGTATATCAGCCAAATAAGCAATAATTTTCATTGATTGCTTATAAATAATTTATCAAAAAATTGCATGATTTGGTATACAAGCCAAATAAGCAATCATTTTCATTGATTGCTTGTAAGTAATTTATCAAAAAATTGCATGATTTGGTATATAAGCCAAATAACCATTTATTGTGATTGATTGCTTATAAGTAATATGTGTTATGGAGTAATTTTCATCAAAAAAAATCTTATGGTGTTTGTATTACAGGGTCATTCAAGAGAAATGATTTTAAAAAAACTTTTGTATTACAGGGTCATTCAAGAGAAGTGATTTAAAAAAAAAGCTTAATTATGCATAGAAAATAAAATTATTATGGAAAACCATTGAGATATTTACATTTTAAATATCTAAACAGGATTATTTCATCAAATTATGCGCTAAAAACCATTTTTTCCAAAGGCCTTCCAAAGGATTTATTGATTTAAAGGTTGTTAAAAAAATTAGCACAATTTTAAAATTCAAATTATGCGGCTTGTTTTAATAGTAGAAAAATGTTATGCATATCGTTAGAGTTGTCATAAGCTCTAGCTTTTTAATATATAAAAACCATTCCTGTGCTATAGTATAGAAGCTACGTGGTAAAATGTTCCAATTACTAAAAACTTCAACCTTTTTCTCACATTTTTCAACTTAGCTCATAAACTACAAATAGCACAAAAACAGTCCTTATATTTTCAAAAACTAGAGCTTATGAGGATTCTAATGGTATGAGTAATATTTTTCTACTTTAACCTTAAAATCCACAAATCTTTGAAAAAAAGGCCTTTGGAATAATTGGACTTAATTATTTTCTATGCATAATTAAGTTTTTGTAAAAATCATTTCTCTTGAATGACATTGTATATGCATTCAGCAGATAGATTCTATTGCAGTATTAATTGAGTTTTCCATTTTGGAGATGTTTCCCTTGGGCTACTGCAATTGCAAATTTACCTCTAGGTATAGTTTTAGACTGTTTTTTTCCCCCACCCCCTTTAAAAAAACCTGAGCATAAGCTTGTATTCAATCAGTCAATAGTTAAATAGAAATTGTAGAAGAAAATTCCCTTTTGTGGCAACCTCTTAAGGGGCATTTTGTTGTATTTTCACAGTAACTTTTCCTCTATTTCTGTCCCTTGTGGGGCCAATTGCCTAACCCTGTAGGGCAATAACCTAACATAACCTATAAAATATACTGTGGAAATATGATGAAACACCTCTTAGGAGGCTTGCCATGAAAGGGACCCCGAAAATTCTTCTATGCTGGATGTTTCAGACATTAATGTAATTAACTAATTTACAATTAAATAGTCATTGGTATGACAGCAATTGGATCTTGGATAAAGTAGCCTCAGTTAAAGTAGCCTCCGGACAAAGTAGCCTCCTAAGGAAAGTAAGAGTTAAAACTGTAGGTGGCTTGGTGTTGCTTTGGGTTCTAGACCTCTCCAAACACCTTAAAACATACTCTGCTTATGTGTTTGGTGTAAAGCATCCATTTACCAATCAGTCAACCAAACCAACCCTTTGATTGCACAACCTTTGTAATGAGTTGCCCCTGTTTTGGGCCCAGGCATTCCCCCTACTCTAACTATTATTGTTGCGCACCTGACTTAGTAGCAGTAGGAACCATTATAACGTCTTTAGTTATGACATGGGGTTTAGGCAGATATATAATATAGCTTTCACCTCCCTGACGGCGAGCGAGTGCACTACATGTACCCAAAGTTTTTAAGCTAACCATTGAGCAAGGATGGTAATGAAACTTTGGGTACCTGTGAAAATACAGTCAAATGTACACTCCCACCTTGGGTATAAATGTAATTTACAGATCAATGTTCCATGGGCAAGGTTGGTCTACAAATTGGAAATAGAATGTTAAGGTTTTTATTTAATCTAAATTTTTGCATATTTTTTTTTGGCTAATATACCAAATAATGTTATTTTTTGATAAATTACTTATAAGCAACCAATGAAAATATTTGCTTATTTGGCTTATATACCAAATCATGCAATTTTTTGATCAATTACTTATAAGCAATCAATCACAATATTTGCTTATTTGGCTTATATACCAAATCATGCTATTTTTTTATAAATTACTTATAAGCAATCAATGAAAATTTTTGCTTATTTGGCTTATATACCAAATCATGCTATTTTTTGATAAATTACTTATAAGTAATCAATCACAATTATTGCTTATTTGGCTTATATACCAAATCATGCAATTTTTTGATAGATTACTTATAAGCAATCAATCACAATAAATGCTTATTTGGCTTATATACCAAATCATGCAATTTTTTGATAAATTACTTAAAAGCAATCAATGAAAATTTTTGCTTATTTGGCTTATATACCAAATCATACTATTTTTTGATCAATTACTTATAAGCAATCAATGAAAATTTTTGCTTATTTGGCTTATATATCAAATCATGCTATTTTTTGATCAATTACTTATAAGCAATCAATCACATTTATTGCTTATTTGGCTTATAAACCAAATCATGCAATTTTTTTTATAAATTACTTATAAGTAATCAATGAACATTATTGCTTATTTGGCTTATATACCAGATCATGCTATTTTTTCACAAATTACTTACAATCAATCAATCACATTTATTGCTTATTTGGCTTACCCTAGAGGCCACTAGATAAATTTGAAGTTGGAAAAAAGGGTAAATTGACCTTACCCTAATTAGTTTTAAGAGAAAAAAGTAAGAAAAATTAGGGAGGGGGAATACAATTTTTCTCGGAACTATTTATATTTTGAGGAGTGTGTTATCCTTTTAAAATAGTAATAAACCTACCTATGATCAATGAGAATTTACAATTAAAAATTCATACAGGAAAACAATATCTGTTCAGCTTTTGGCAAAGATTTTCACTGCAGACAGACATAGAGACATACAGGGACACAGGCAGACATCCTGTTACTTTTATACAAGGATTAGAAAAAAACATTAAAAATTAATTGTTTTCATTTAAATTAGAGAAATTATCTTATTATTCTTTAAAACGGAAAAAAATAGATTTCAACTTTAAATTTCATATACCTAGCTTAATTAATTAGATTCAAAGGTCTGTAGATTTAATTAACATTGGGATATTGGAGAAGGACGATGGAATATTAATTATCCTTGCCAAACTATTTCATTTTTATGTAAAAATGTATAATAATCAATCAGCCATTGTCCTATCCCTCCAAGAATAAGTTTAGCGTTAGCCTATAATATATATTACTACACATACTTAAAACTTATGTTGTTGTTGTGTTATAAAAAGCATTCACTTAAGCAAGGATAACAAATAAAATTATGAAACAAATCAGGGATCTAAAGAGATAAGACAATAGTCGATAAATTGATCCAATCCCTAAATATGACACGCGAAATTACCCCGTCTGTAGATTAAAATTAAGGGTTGAAACGTTTATAAACTCAACTTAAAGGGACTGTAAGGTAAATTTTTCTCATCTTAATATCAAATCTTAACATTATCTCATTCATAATATCTCACAGATAGTGCAAAACGCGCTTTTGTTTGCTTAAAAAACGGCTTTTTCAGACGATTTTTATAAGATACAGGGAAAGGAAGAAATTTTCCGTAATATATAAAATGTGCATTAAATTGCTTTTTTCTCCCATTATAGCTAAACTTAAACTTTTTCACATAGTTCTTGATTTTTCCTAACAGTTAAGCTGACTTTTAACATAATCCTTGCTTTAAACCAATGTATAGTTACTTAGAAATTGATAAAATAAGTAATAGTTTTTATGGAAAACCAAATACAATAACAAATTTAGAAACAGGTTTTTTATTAGTATCCAATTAACTTTAGATGGCCCATCTCTCGCCCACCTTTAATTACAAATTTGTAAATAATAAAGACGCAATATTTCATAATAAACAGTCTGATAAAAGTGTAAACTTATTCTCCAAAGTGGGTTATTTATTGTCTAACACAATAAAAAAGGATATTATTATTTTAAATAACCTATGAGTTTCAACCCTTTGTAGACAGTGAGGTATTTTTTTGTCAATGATACAAATTTAAAATATCTTTATTACCTAATTACTACGTTATAAAAAAACTAATTGGCAATTTTATATCATAAAATAAATCCTTAACAGTAAATAAATTGTTTCAACTATATATGACAAGTTAAATATCCCTACAAACATTATAAGAAACAAAAACGTTCAGATTTTCCCTGTTTTTTCCTTTTTCCCTCCCAAAATACCATAAAATCAAGGCATTATTCCTGGATATTTTTGTTAATAGGGCGTTTTTGGTTGATCAGTGTAGTGAAATGTGCTTAGAAAATGTTAAGATTTGATAATCAGATGAGAAATTTTTACGTTCACACTCCCTTTAATAAACCAATCAAAATACAGTAAAACTCCCCAAAGCCAACGAATAAGAAAACGTTATTGTAAAACTTTGGGGACTATTGAAATAAACAGCCAATTGTCTTCGCTCTCCCTCTGGAAAAAAATACTAACCAAGAAAGAATAAAAAGCAAAGCTACTCTATGATTCACTTTTCTGCCTCTCATCATTCAGTCTGTAATTTATTTGATTTTCCAGTATGGCTTCAAAATCAATTAATATCTGCCGGATTAGAACTGTTTCCCAACCATACTGCAAAATCATGTTTCGTATCAAAATATAGACATTTTCTATGAAGAGTAAAATTAAAATCCTAATATTCATACCAGTTTTCATTGGACTAAGCCTTCGGCCATTCAGGACTAACAAAACCGGAACTAATCTTATAATAAATCGTTTGACTATCCGCAAAAAGCTAATTATAGAATACTGCGATAACAACTAATCTTGGCTGCTAGGGTGTGAAATAAAATATTTTTCAATAATTGGTCCTAAAAATGATTTTTTATTTTGCTCAGGGATCTAAAGGGATAAGATAGTGTACAATATTAAATAAGTAAAAAAAAAAAATTTTATATTCTTCATTGCAAAAATTTTGAAAATCAGACCATAAACACCAAAGATATTAGGAACGATATAAAAAATATAAATAGCCAAAAACCTGCAAAAAGGCAGTCTGATCACCAGGGATATTTTTTTTAAACAACTGGAAATCTTATTTTGATATTCTTAACTACAAAAATTTGGAAAATCGGACCATAAACCCCAAAGATGTGGAGAAATATGTAAAAATATAGAATAGCCAAAAACCTGCTAAAAGGCAGTCCAACCCCCATAGATATTTCATTAAACAACAGGAAACTTAATTTAGATATCCATATCTAAAAAAAATTTGAAAATTGGACCATAAACAAGAAAGTTATGGTGAAAAATGTGAAAAATACAAAAATAGCCTAAAACCTGCTAAAAAACAGTTGTGTTAAAGTTAATTATGCTCCTTAATGATGGGAATGTTGTCAAAAAGTTTTAGCCTTCTATCTGTCATAGGAGCCGAGAAAATCACGTTACCCCCACTTTGTCTCTAATAGACGGACGGACATTACGAATTATAGAGTTGCTTTGCTACTAAGAAAATCATGTTTACCCCACTTTGTCTCTAACAGACGGACGGACGGAGGGACGGACAGACGAACAGACTGGCGGACATTACGAATTATAGAGTAGCTTTGCTACTAAGAAAATCATGTTTCCCCCACTTTGTCTCTAACAGACGGACAGATGGACGGACGGACGGACGGACAGACAGACGGACGGACTGACGGACATTACGAATTATAGAGTAGCTTTGCTACTAAGAATTCACGTTTCACCCACTTTTTCTCTAACAGACGGACGGACTGACAGACACTACGAATTATAGAGTAGCTTTGCTACTAAGAAAATCATGTTTCCCCCACTTTGTCTCTAACAGACGGACGGACGGACAGACGGACGGACTGGCAGACATTACGAATTATAGAGTAGCTTTGCTACTAAGAAATAACGTTTCACCCACTTTTTCTCCAACAGACGGATGGACGGACTGACGGACATTACGAATTATAGAGTAGCTTTGCTACTAAGAAAATAAAGTTTTCCCCCACTTTGTCTCTAACAGACGGACGGACTGACAGACATTACGAATTATAGAGTAGCTTTGCTACTAAGAAAATCACGTTTCCCCCACTTTGTCTCTAACAGACGGACGGACGAACGGACGGACAGACGGAAGGACTGACGGACATTACGAATTATAGAGTAGCTTTGCTACTAAGAAAATCCCGTTTCCCCCACTCTGTCTCTAACAGACGGACGGACGGACTGACGGACATTACGAATTATAGAGTAGCTTTGGTACTAAAAACTGTTACTTTTGATTATATTAATTGGTTGAAAAGTTTGGACACCCAATCCAGATATGCGGACCCACGTTTATACTAATTTTTAATGTAAAGAGTTTTGCCATATGTTTTAAATGGATATAAAGACTTTCTGATAACGATAATAGAAATGCTTTGCTTCCCAAGTTTTATTATTGTTACAGGAATCTTTACCCAAAGTTTGAAATCTATAACATGATAACATTTATAAATTAACAGAAGTTATAGAGAAACTATGCAAGGGATTGGACCATGGAAAATTTATTTTGGGTATGGTCCCTTTCATGACAACGCCTCTTAAGGGGCGATTTGTCATATTTTCACAGTAGCTTTTGAGAGGTTAAGTAAGATTAGGTGATTGCCCCGCCGGGTTAGGTAATTGGCCCCGCAGGGTTAGAGCCCCCGCAGGGTCTGGAAATAGGAGAAAAGGTACTGTTAAAATACGACGAAACGCCCCTTAAGAGGCGTTGCTACAAATGAGACTATACTCAAAAATTTTCTCTGATATTATACTGTCTTTTTCTTGTCTGTCTCATTTTTCTATGAGAGAAAATCACGTTTCCCCCATAGCGTTACGGACGGACTGGTGGACAGACAAAGTGAATTCTAGAGTAGCTTCACTACTATAAAATCATTTTGTGCTGTAAAAAAAATAGGTTTTGATTTGAAAATGTTATACATTTGGGCGAGAAAAAGTAACAGGATGTCTGTATGTAAAAAACAATCTTGCAGGTGAACTGAAGTTTGCTTTACAGGAAAGCTTTTTTATCGCAAATGTTTTTCTCTGTTTTGAAAAAGGTTAACTCCACTCTCCCAAGTAAAGTAACATTAGAATGCGGGAATAAGTGTTTAATTGTGAGTGTGTGTGTGCTGCTTGTGTGTGTGTGTATGTGGTGTAAGCGCGAGGGTCAGCACTAGGCTGACCCGAAGACGAGTCAGTACATTCATGGTAAGCGAGAGAGAAACATGTTATTGTTATGTATATGTGATTGTGCAATGTACTTTTTATTTATAGTAAAAGTGTTTTGATTAATCAAGAAACATTCTCAAGTGAATTCTATTTCCTTTTAACTATACATTATCAACAATTTCAACTATTCAATAATACTTTAAAGAATATTTGATTTGTAGAAAATCGTAAAGTTAAATTAAAACTACGCATCAAATTAAACCAAGTCAAGCTATCTTAAAAGGAAACTATGGATAATGGGAGTTCTATTAATTGAAAGGTTAGACTCTGTTTTATTAAGTATCAATGATCATATATTACTGAAATAAAGTAAATGTTTTAAATCCGGCAAAATACCAAATTTAGTTTTAATCTGGCCATTACAACATAACATTATTTGCTTCAAACTTGCCGCCGAAAACGGGGGAACCTTTTCGACCCTTTAAAGTGGTCCTGGGAGTCATTCTACAAACTTGACCAAGAAATACTTTTTTCTAGAACTCCTAAAGCCCAACAAAAGTGGTTATCATTAGCAACCACGTAGGACGAACCATTACATCGGTAGCGGCATATACATATACAAGGATTGATTTTTAGTTTTCAGCAAAGGACAAGATGTTGTATGAAAATCAAAAGATTAATATATGTATTTTTTTGGACCTCATTTGTGCATTACTTTATTTTAGTAATATATGATATACAGTACATATAGTCTATAAGTGCGTCTGTTATATATGGGTTTTAAAAACTATTTTGACACAAACCTTTTTACATTTTTATTAGCTAAGCATTTTGTTATTTACATTTACTATATATAAGAAATGTTTGGATAACGAACTTGCATAATACTATAAATAGGTTAATGTTTGGTACTTAAAACGTTTGATGTACATGTACGAGCAAAAAGAGGGGAGGTGTCATTGGACCATAAATTACACTGGTACCCAAAGTTTTATATTGGTTATTTCTCGCACCGTATTATAAACGGCTTTCCGCAGATATAGAATGTACAATTATAAGATTTAAAATATTTTTTTTAGCCCCGAGCCGGCTAAAAAAACTAGTTTTAATCTTATGATTGTACATTCTATATCAGTAGAAAGCTGGATATAATTCGGTGCTAGACATAGTTTTTTCATATGGATGAGTATATGTGGTGGTACTTTCCCCAAAAATAGTTATTAACCTTCCCGGGACCTATGAGAAGCTACCCTGTAAAAAAGAACCCAATCGGTTCAGTGGTTAGCGAGATCCTTCATTACAAATAGACAGACAGGCAGACATTGTTCTACTTTGTATTATATATTACTAGCGGCTACGCCCCCTAGAGGCCTCTAGGGGCATTTGAGGAGGGGGGAGTTGAATCTCAAAATATATTTTTTAATTTAGATTCTTTTTAAAAAGTAAAAAAAAATTATTAGAGTGGGGGGGGGGGGGGGGGTCCCGCCACCCGACCCCATTTTTTAATTTAGTTTTTTTAAAAATAATTTTCTTATTTTTAGGGCGGGTAATTTTTTTTCTAGGGGCGATTTATTTTAGGAGGGTTGTGTTACCCTTCCCAAGAATAGTTATAAACTTTCCCGAGACCTATGAGAAGCTACCCTGTAAAGGAGAACCCGATCGGTTCAGCGGTTAGTGAGATCCTTCGGTACAGACACACAGACAAACACACATCCTGTTACTTTATTGTAAGGATATGATTATATAAAAAAAAAAATAATTATTTATCGCATCATAATATTCAGCTTTAATATTATTTAAAATTAATTAATCAAAATTTAAAATCAAGTCCCCAAAGTCGTTGAGCCAACGAATAAGAAAACGTTATTATAAAACCTTGGGGACTAGTGTAATAAACAGGTCATTGTCCCTTCTCTCTCTGTCCAGTATGGCTGTGAATTTAATTATTTTCCGCGATATAAAAAATAAAAACAATTTCTGAGAAACTCTTAAAATTATGTATAATGTCGTTTTATAGATAACTTTCCACCAATAATAATTTTTTTTACCAGAACCAACAATTCTTGAATTAATCTTGTAATAAAAGTTTTTTTATCCCTGGAAAGTGCCTTTAAAACGATGTGATAGATAATACTTCACCAGGGAGGTAGGGGTCATTGGGCTGTTAATTACACCTATAACCAAAGTTTTATAACCACATTACCTTATTTGTTGCTTAGAAACAATAACGTATATTTAACGTATATTGTCTTAACTCTTAATGTAAAAAGCCTCGCCAAATTAACGTTCAGACTTTCTGATAACGATTACAGGGTGCTACTGTCCTTCTCATGTTATTATAGACATAATTTATTTAATTTTTCGTCCATTGTTCCCTCCCTGTATACAACTTTTATGGATGTTGTCATCCTTGTTTTTTATATATATACTGTTTATCTAGAGGAAAAATTGTCTGTAATGCGATTCTATACATAATTTAGTAAGACTGAAAACCGGTTCTAATCCAGTAGACATTAATCGGTTTCCAAGCGTCTCTATAATCTAGTCCTAAAAATGTAATTATGTCTTAAACAGTATCATGCATATTTAGTTCTGACACTCTACAATTGTTCAGTACAGAGCTTTGATTTTTATGAATGTTTTCATCCTTGTTTTTCTGATATTTATCAGGGATCTAAAGTTATAAGACAATGGCAGCTAAATTGATGTACATCTCCAGTGATAATACACAAAATTACTACTTACATAGATTAAAATTAGTGGTTAAAACGTTTGGACACTCATCTTAATCATCCAACTAAACAAAATTCATTAAAGTCCCCAAAGTTGTTAAGCCAACGAATAAGATAACTTTATTATAAAACTTTTGGGACTAGTGTAATAAACAGCCAAATTACCCCTCCCTCCTTGGATATTTCTACTGCCATTTTCTTATCTGTCAAATTTTATTATTGGCAGAATTTTGTTCATAACATTTTTCGTCAATGGTTCCATCCATGTTTAATTATATATACCAAGGGAGAGAGGGAACATTGGACATTGTAAATTAGAATTATAGGAAAGGAATGAGGAGACAGGTACCCAAAGTTTTATAACTACGCACGTTTTATAAAAAAATTGGGGGGATTTTGATTTGTTGATTTGAACTTTAATCAATTCAATAAATAATTTAAATTCACAACAGGGGTAGTTTTATTTATCATCATTGTCTAATCCCTTAAGATCCCTGTATTATTCTATCCCTGACGAAGAGCCACGAACGTTGGTTTCCTTGAAGTATATACACTGTTTAATAACCACGTTTTAGCCGATAAATCAATGTACATCCCTAATGAGGATAAACATATTTCTCCCTTCTGTAGATTATAATTAAGGTTTGAACACTATAGTTAATAATTATAAATTATTTAATTTTGATTAGTTAAGTCCTCAATTGTTTGTAAGTGAGGAATTTTTATCAATTTATCGTCCATTATCCTATTCTTTAAAATTCGTAGTAAATATGAAAATTTAGTTTGAAGTAAAAACAAGAAAAATTAATCCATAAATGCGATGCTCTAAAATAGAATATTGCCGCTTTCACTCGAAGTACCTTGATGAGCACTGAAACCCTGAATTTTGGGTCAGGTTGTAAAAGGAGAAGGGGGGGGGGCCGGGGGGGTGGCATTTTACTTGAAAGTTTTTTATATGATGCATATGTTTGAGCAAATAAAATAACCAAGAAAGAATAAAATGCAAAGCTACTCTACAATGGACTTTTCTGCCTGTCCGTCAATCCGTCCATAATTTAATTGATTTTCCAGTATGGCTATAAAACCAATTAATATCCGCTTCATCAGAACCGTCTTATCCATACTTTAAAATCATGTATTGCATCGTGTTATAGACATTTTTCTACAAATAGTATAGTAAAAAATCGTAACATTAACACCTGTTTTGTAAGGCTGGGCCTTCGGCCCTACGGGCTAAAAAAACGGAAAAATCAATGCAATCTTGGCAGTTTCATAGGGGGTGAAATAAAATACTTTTCGATAATTGGTCCTAAAAATGATTTTACATTTAGCTCAGGGATCTTAGAATAATTAAATATATCAAAAGTACTCCTTGTGTAGATTAAAATAATTTGCGGAAAAGTTTTGACAATGGAAATTTTCATCCACCAATTAAGATTAACTAAAAGAAAACAAATTTATAAAGCCAACAAATGTTTATAGAACTTTGAGTACCACTGAAATTCAATTTTGCTTGAAGTGTAAATAGTAAAATACATATTTATAGAAACCTGCAAACCATAAGTGCGAAGCTACTCTATAATTTGAAATGTCCGTATGTCCGTCTGTCCGTATGTCCGTAAGTCCATAAGTCCGTATGTCCGTCTTAGTTCGGGGCAAACGTGATTTTCTCGGCTCCTATAAAAGATAAAAGGCTGAAATTTTTTGACAACATTCCCATTATTAAGGAGCACAATTAACTATAAAACATCAATGGCGGTAGGACCGCTTTTTAGCAGGTTTTAGGCTATTTTTGCATTTTTCACATTTGTCTCCATTCAATTTCCCATTGTTTTGAGCATCCAGTATGTAATTTACTTTGACCGTTAGTCTGTTAGTCATAGTACTGAAATATAAATATTCAGAAATTTTAAAAACAAATGATGAAAAGGTTTTGTGATTTTTTTCCTAATATACATACATGCTTTTGACAACTAATATCTAAATTCTTATTTAATTGTTTGTGCTTCGCTACTTATGGATGTCATCCTTGTTAGACTTACAGACGGACCGACTTTTACCAACCCTTTTTTAGAAAGCGTTGCTTAGAAACAATAACATTGTGTAATGTGTATGTATCTTATCCTATTTTCTAAAGTAGTAAGCTTTTTTTGTCTGTAGCGAAAGGATTTCACTAACCGCTCAACCGATATAGTTCTCCTTGACAGTGAAGCTTCTTCTAGGTCCAGGGAAGGTTTTTAACTATTTTTGTGGAAGGTACCATCACCCTCCAAAAAGAAATCGTCCCTAGAAAAAAACAAAAACCCTCGACATTTTTTACCTTTTTTTAAACTAGAAATGAAAGTGGGGTTGGATTATTTACTCTCCCCCCTCAAGAGCAACTAGAGGCCTCTAGGGGCTTAGCCGCTAGTCAATGTATATTGTCTTAACTCTTAATGTAAAAAGCTTCGCCAAATGTTTTAAATGGACGTTCAGACTTTCTGATAACGATTAGATAGTGCTACTGTCCTTCTCATATCGTCTTCTCATGTTAATATAGATAGAATTTATTTAATTTTTCGTCCATTGTTCCCTTCCTGTAGACAGACCACTTTTACTCTTCCCAGGGAAGTAAGGAACATTGGACTGCAAATTACCTTCTTAGCTGGCCGAAAACCTCTAGGTACTTTAATTTAAGTTTATCGCCACCAGGGATCAAAAGGGTTAAGACAATAGCCGATAATTTGATGTACATTCCCAAAAATACCCCTTCTGTAATTTACCTTAGTGGTTGAAATTTTAGACACTATACTTAATAACCTAACCAATCAAAATTCAGTATAAGTCCCCAAAGTTGTTATTATAAAACTTCGGGAACTAGCAGAGAATGAAAAAATGAGCTGTTTATTACTATTACACTGGCTTAATAACTATGGCAACTTTTATTGGATTTTTGAATGGTTAGGTTATAAAATATAGTAATGGTTAAACCAACCAATCAAAATTTAGTGAAAGTCCCCAACGAATTAGAAATCGTTATTATAAAACTTTGGAAACTAACAGAGAGACGAGAGAGGGGGACAATGGGCTGTTAATTACACTAGTCCCAAAAGTTTTCTTATTCGCTGGCCTAACAACTTTGGGGACTTTTATTGGATTTTGAATGGTTAGGTTATTAAGTATAGCAGTGGTTAAACCAACTAATAAAATTGAAAATTCAGTAAAAGTCCCTAAAGGTGTAAAGCCAACGAATAATAAGAAAAAAAAAGAGAGAGAGAGAGAGAGAGGGAACATTTTCCTGTTTATTACACTAGTCACCAAAGATTAAAATAGCATTTTCTTGTGCGATGGCTTAACACTTTGGGGACTACAGAAGGGTTAATTTTGTGAGTTATTATTGGGAATGTACATTAATTTATCAGCCATTGTCTTATCTCTATAGATCCCTCTATTTTGATATAATTTCGGTATTTTGATTGATTGGTTCCAAACTAGCAGAATCTTAACTTTTTGGCCAATAATTTAATTTAATTTTTTGTATTATAATTGGGAATTTTCATCATTTTATACTCCATTTTCTAATTCCTTAAGATTCATGGTATAAATTAAAAACAAGAATCATGTAGAATCCATGAAAGCGATGCTAAAAAAGATACTGGTGTTTTTCTCAGAGAACATTGTTGATCTCTCAAACAATAATTTATGTAATAGTTATTTATCGAATCATATTATAGACAGATTGTTATTGGAACTATATAACATTAAAAATAATTGGGTTTTTCCCGCGGTCAACTGTTTATGAATTCAGGGATCTAAAGGGATAAGACAATGGATGATACATTAATACATATCTTAAATGATGATAAACTACCAATCATTAATTGTAATTTTATTGAATAAAACGTTTGCATATTGCAAGTAATTTAATTAACCACTCCAAATTTAACCCCTTACAGTCGGGCCACTTGCCGCACCTTAATCTGTCGGGGGTGGGGGGGGGGGGGGCGTTCAACGCCCCCCATGTTATCTCAGTTCCTATTTGAGCTAGAGGGCTAAAATTTTTTGTGTAAGTCCCCTGTGTTATGGTGAATTTCCGACCTTAAGTAAGTCAATGTCAATTTTCGCTTCCTTCACCCTTTTATTTAACAACCTTTGTTTTTAGGTCCTTTTTTACTTAAAAATTTCAAACGGCTGTAATTTTTTTATTTTTGAAGCTAGAATAAAAATTTTTTGGCAGAAAATGTTAATCTTTATGTAAATTTTAAATTTCAAATATCAAAATATAAATTTCAGCGGCCGCAGCTGTACTTGGCAGCTGTCAGCCGCCGCAGTCGGCGGTCGGCGGGAAAACGGCGGCGGATCTTTATGAAATTTTAATACGTTATGTAGACATGTAAGAAAAGCTTAAGTTTAAAATTTGAAGTCTCTAAGTCAAAAATTGCGGCCACAGGAGCCATTTGAAGATTTCTGGAGACCTGGAGGATCAGGACCTGCAGGATCATACCTGGAACTTGAAATTGACTTGAACACCTGTATTTAATATGAGGATGTACTACTAGAGGAAATTTTAGTATTTTGGTAAGATAAATTGCTTTTTTATGTCAAAAAAATATTTTTGCTCTTTACCTGGATGACCCTGGCATCCTGTGCCCGCCAGGATGGAGATATTCAAAAAAATCCAACTCTCGGTTATGTGTCATACCCAAACTTAAAAAGTCACGCAGTTTGGGCTCTTTATCTTTCACACACAGAAAATGAGATAGAAAAAACCGGATCGGGGGGCGTTCAACGCCCCCCGCCCCCGACTGTTAAGGGTTAATAAATTTATAAATTTTAACACTGTCAAATCACGATCATATGGGAAAAGACAATTGATAATAATTTTTTATACATCCCAAAAAGTAATAAATGGAATTATTAAATTAAAATTATTGGTTCAAATTACCCAAAGTTTTTGAGCCATCAAACACAACATTGTAGACCAGTGTAATTTACAGTCCAAGGTCCCCTCCCCTTATAATATTCAATATTTCTTTCTGTGTTACAATTTATTAAAGCTTTGTATAAACATGCAAAGGAGGGAGGGGACATTGGACTGGAAATTATACTTGTCCAAAAAACTTGTTGTTTGTTGGCTTAAAAACCTTTTTTTGGTTTGTACAAACCAAGTGTCTTAACCGCCCTACTAAAAAGTGTAACCTACAAAAAAATATTTATTGTAATTGAGGTGCTTGAATAAATTTATCATCCATTGTCCTATCTCCTTAGATTCCTTGTAAGATCGAAAATTTAGTCTATAATGAAAATAAGGATAGTTCAATCCATTAAAGGTAGGGAGGGGACCATGGGCTGTTTTATACACTAGTCCCCATAGATTTATGATAATGTTTTCATATTCGTTGGCCTAACAACTTTGGGGATTGGTTGATTTATTAAGTTGAGTGTCCAAAAGTTTCAATCACTAATTGTAATGGAAGATTTCTGTTCTATCATTTGGGATGTATATTAATATATTGGCCTTTGTCTTATCCCTTCAAGTCCCTGCATTAAAGCAATAATAAATAAGTGCAATCCCATAATCTTAAGCTACTAAAGACACAATTTAGTTAATCTTGATTTCGTCTTTTGTCACATCCCTTTCAACAATCCATACAATGCTCAACTCTGGTGGGCCTTCACGTCTGCATATTGTCATATTTAAAACAAATTGTTTTGCATATTAGTAGAAGACCATACATATTTGAATAGAATTTTGTTTGATGAAGGTAAATATAAATGGGAAGATTAATTAATAAACTATGGTTCTGAATATTCTATCATTTTGACGAAGGTGATGATGCACTATCCTATCATATAAAGTAGTAGCATTTTTTGTCTATCCCAAAGGATCTCGCTAACCACTGAACTTATATTAGTCTCCTTTACAGTGAAACTTCTTATAGGTCCTGGGAAGGTTTTAAACTATTTTTGAGAAGGGTATCTTCACGCCCCCCCAAACAAAAAATATTTTTTTTACTCTTTTGAAACTCAAATTCAAAATAGGCTGAGGTTGACTTTTCCCCTCCTACCCCTAGATGCTTCTAGGGATGTAGCCGCTAGTTAATTATCATAAAGAAAGACAAAATAACCCTTTCCTTTGTTATATATTTCAAATACTAACATTTAAAAAATAAGCAAACAAGAATAGTCATTTCACAAGAATCGCAGCAATAAAAAGTAGACTTTCTTAATCAAGAATAATAAAATCATAGGTTGGGCAACAATAACAATTCAACCTTTTTAAATCTTTATATTTATTTAATAAGAAGCGAAACAATAACAATCTACACCTTCTTAAACAAGAATGATTAGATTATAAGTAGGGCAACAATAACAAGCATAGCTTCTTTAAGAAGAATATTAACCCTAATCAATTTGATATAGATAGCTGATTACTTTGTAGTAGCGAAGCTACTCTATAATTCGAAATGTCCGTCCTTCCGTCCGTCTGTCAGTCTTTCTGTCTGTCAGAGAAAAAGTGGGAAAACATGAATTTCTCGGCTCCTATGACAGATAGAAGGCTGAAACTTTATGACAAAATTCCCATCACTAAGGAACATAATTAACTTTCACACATCCATGGCGGTTGGACTGCTTTTTAGCAGGTTTTAGGCTATTTTTGTTGTTTTCACCAAAACTTTGGTGTTCATAATCTGATTTTCAAAATTTTTTTTGTTATAGATATCTAAATTAAATTTCCTGCTGTTTAATGAAACATCTATGAAGGTTGGACTGCCTTTTAGCAGGTTTTTGGCTATTTTTATATTTTTACAGATTTCCCCATATCTTTGGTGATTATGGTCCAATTTTCAAAATTTTTGTAAATAAGAATATCAATTAATTTTCCAGTTGTTTAAAAAAACATCCATGGTGATTCGACTGCATTTGAGCAGGTTTTTGGCTATTTTTATATTTTTAGATATTTCCTAATATCTTTGGTATTTTTGGTCCAATTTTCAAACTTTTTAAAGATGACAGTATCATAATAATTTTTCCAATTGTTCTGAGCACCCAGTATGTAATTTACTTTGAGCATTTGTATGTCAGTCATCATACAAAATAAAAAAAGGTTTTGTGTTTATTTTCTCCAATTAATTAAATCTATTCTTGATTTTAAAGAATACTCTTTCTTTCTACTTGTAGGTATTCCCATCCACAATTTTTGTGCTTCGTACTTATGGATATTGTCATCCTTATTCAATTTTTTACTTGCACTTCTGTATTTCTTCTTGTAAGTCTGTATGTAAATCCCATATGTCTGGACTAGCTAAATGTCCGTATGTTCATATGTTTATCTGTATGTCCGAAAAGATGTCTGCATGTCTGTATGTCAGACTGTTGTCAGTCTGTCTGTCTGTATATATGTCCAACCATCTCTCTGTCCATCTGACTATCTGTCTATTTGTTACTCTATCCATTTTTCTGTCTGTCTATCCATCTGTCTTGAAGTCTTTCTAAATGTCCATCTGTTTGCTTATCCATCTGTCTGTCCATCTATCTATTTGTATTTGATCTGTTTTTCTGTCTGTCTGTTAGTCTTCTGTCAAGATTAATTATTTTTTAAGTAGTGCAACAATAACAATTTACAGCTTTGTAAACAAAGATAATTATATCAATAAGCAGCACAAAAAAACATTGTATACTTTTTAAACAAGAATAATTATTTTATAAGTAGTACAAAATAACATTCTAAACTTTCTTTAACAAGAATGATTATTTTATAAGTAGCGCAGCATTACCAAGGTATACAATAAGTAGCACAAAATAACATTCTATACTTTCTTAAACAAGAACAATTATTTTATAAGTAGTGCAGCAATACCAAGCTATACCTTCCAATACAAGAATAATTAGAATATAAGTAGGGCAACATAACAAGCATACCTTCTTAAACAAGAATATTAACCCTAATAAATTGGGGGTTTTACTATCTCTTTTACTATTTGTTTGACAGTCTATCTAAATGTCTGTTAATATGTTTGTCTATATTTACATCTGTCTGTTTGACTGTCTGTCCATCTGTCTGTTTATCTTTCTTTGAAAGGTAAATAAATATTTTTTTTAATGTTTAGAAAAAAAGGCATCAAGTTTTCAACTCCACCAATTTAAAATATTTTTTCAATGCTCTCATGTCATTTTGTCTGGTCTTTGGGACATCTCAAAATTTGTCTGTCTGTTTGTTTGTTAGTTTGTTCATTATGTGTATTAGGGTGGGTTCATATTGGCAATTTATCTGACACCAAAGCAGAAACTTACACTTAATTTATATAACTACAATACACCTCTGGATGAATTTGATTCATCTTAAGTCTAAAAACTGTTGGTTACCACACATTCAATTGTATAGCTATTTGTGAATTGTCATAAGCTCTAGTTTTTGGATATGTAAGAACTATTCCTGAGCTAAGTTTAGTATAGGAGCTACATGGTAAAATGTTCCACCTTACTCAAAACTTTTCAACTTTTTTTTTCACATTTTCAATGTAGCTCCTAAACTGCAAATAGCTGAAAAAACTGGTATTCAAGGCACAATAATAATCAAAATGTTTTAAAGTTTTCTTATAAAAGTTTTACCCTAAATTAAAATACTTTTCTTGAAATTTATTCAGGTTTATTAACAAACAGGCATTGGAATATTATTTGTTTCTATATTTGATGTATTTTAATAGTATTTATTGTTATTAAATGTTGAAAAAAATCTTGAATGTTTAATTGGAAATTGTTAAGAAATATTTTTATGTAATCCTATTTAGTACATTTGAATATATTTTGTTTGTCTGTAATTATTTTTTATTAGATTACTTCAGTGAAGAACATAAACTTATCACCTGAAAAAATAATAGGGGGCATTTAGAATCACTTTAAAAATAGATTGTTTTTTTTTTAATTCAGTCTGTTGTTAGAGTGGTTTTGCTGGAATCCTATAGACTTCATTTAATCAGAAACATCAAATTAATTTGTATCAACTTGAATAAATTTTCATCAGAGTCTTTTGTATTATAAATAAATATATAAAATAATTTTTAAAAATGTTTGAGCAAGTTTATGTGAGGTTTTAGTAGCTCAAAAGAAAGGTAAGTAAACATAAGATAGCTTGTGTTCAAGCACATATTTCACAGTAAAAAGGTTGAATTAAAGAAAGCATAAAATAAATAAATGGATGATTTAAGTAAGCAATCAACCCCAAAAATGGCTTATTTTTGTTAAGGATTTTGCAACCAAAATGGATGATTTAAGTAAGTAATCAACCCCAAAAATGTCTTATTTAAGTAAGGGTTTTGCAACAAAAATGGATGATTTAAGTAAGCAATCAACCCCAAAAATGGCTTAATTAAGTAAGGATTTTGCAACAAAAATGGATGATTTAAGTAAGTACTCAACCCCAAAAATGGCTTATTTAAGTAAGGTTTTTGTAGCAAAAATGGATGATTTAAGTAAGCAATCAACCCCAAAAATGGCTTATTTAAGTAAGGATTTTGCAACAAAAATGGATGATTTAAGTAAGTAATCAACCCCAAAAATGGCTTATGTAAGTAAGGGTTTTGCAACAAAAATGGATGATTTAAGTAAGCAATCAACCCCAAAAATGGCTTAATTAAGTAAGGATTTTGCAACAAAAATGGATGATTTAAGTAAGTACTCAACCCCAAAAATGGCTTATTTAAGTAAGGATTTTGTAGCAAAAATGGATGATTTAAGTAAGCAATCAACCCCAAAAATGGCTTATTTAAGTAAGGATTTTGCAACAAAAATGGATGATTTAAGTAAGTAATCAACCCCAAAAATGGCTTATTTAAGTAAGGATTTTGCAACAAAAATGGATGATTTAAGTAAGTAATCAACCCCAAAAATGGCTTATTTAAAAAAGGATTTTGTAGCAAAACTGGATGATTTAAGTAAGCAATCAACCCCAAAAATGGCTTATTTAAGTAAGGATTTTGCACCAAAAATGGATGATTTAAGTAAGTAATCAACCCCAAAAATGGCTTATTTAAGTAAGGCTTTTGCAGCAAAAATGGATGATTTAAGTAAGCAATCAACCCCAAAAATGGCTTATTTAAGTAAGGATTTTGCAACAAAAATGGATGATTTAAGTAAGTAATCAACCCCAAAAATGGCTTATTTAAGTAAGGGTTTTGCAGCAAAAATGGATGATTTAAGTAAGCAATCAACCCCAAAAATGGCTTGTTTAAGTAAGGATTTTGTAGCAAAAATGAGATATAAGTAGGACATTAATCATAAAAATTGCTTGTTTAAGTAAGGATTTTGTAGCAAAAATGGAAGATATAAGTAGGACATCAATCACAAAAATGGCTTGTTTAAGTAAGGATTTTGTAGCAAAAATGGAAGATATAAGTAAGCAATCAACTACAAATATAGCCTAAATGGCTGAGAAGGGATTAAATTTTGAGGAAAAATAATCCGGATTAAAATCTTAATCTGTAAGACATTTACGTCAAAAGCGTCCGATTTGGCTGATTCTTATCAGCCACCCTTATTTTTGGGGATTTTTAGGGGTTTATAGGGCAATAATAGTTCTTCAAGTAAGCAATTAACCTACGAAAATGGCTCGTTAGTCCGACATTTCCGATTTAAGTAAGCCACTTTTGTTGTAAAGTGCGGACTTTCCCGATGTAAGCACGTCCTACTTAAATCTGACAAAAAGGCTTATATAAGCACAAAAAAAGGTAAATTGCTGAGACAGAGATTACTAGGGATTATTGCCCTATAAACCCCTAAAGATCCCCAAAAATAAGGGTGGCTGACAAGAATCAGCCAAATCGGACGCTTTTGACGTAAATGTCTTACAGATTAAGATTTTAATCCGGATTATTTTTCCTCAAAATTTAATCCCTTCTCAGCCATTTAGGCTATATTTGTAGTTGATTGCTTACTTACATCTTCCATTTTTGCTACAAAATCCTTACTTAAACAAGCCATTTTTGTGATTAATGTCCTACTTATATCTTCCATTTTTGCTACAAAATCCTTACTTAAACAAGCCATTTTTGTGATAAATGTCCTACTTATATCTTCTATTTTTGCTACAAAACCCTTACTTAAATAAGCCATTTTTGGGGTTGATTACTTACTTAAACCATCCATTTTTGTTGCAAAATCCTTACTTAAATAAGCCATTTTTGGGGTTGATTGCTTACTTGAATCATCCATTTTTGCTACAAAATCCTTACTTAAAAAAGCCATTTTTGGGGTTGATTACTTACTTAAATCATCCATTTTTGTTGCAAAACCCTTACTTAAATAAGCCATTTTTGGGGTTGATTACTTACTTAAATCATCCATTTTTGTTGCAAAATCCTTACTTAAATAAGCCATTTTTGGGGTTGATTGCTTACTTAAATCATCCATTTTTGCTACAAAACCCTTACTTAAATAAGCCATTTTTGGGGTTGAGTACTTACTTAAATCATCCATTTTTGTTGCAAAATCCTTACTTAATTAAGCCATTTTTGGGGTTGATTGCTTACTTAAATCATCCATTTTTGTTGCAAAACCCTTACTTAAATAAGCCATTTTTGGGGTTGATTACTTACTTAAATCATCCATTTTTGTTGCAAAATCCTTACTTAAATAAGCCATTTTTGTGGTTGATTGCTTACTTAAATCATCCATTTTTGCTACAAAATCCTTACATATATAAGCCATTTTTGGGGTTGAGTACTTACTTAAATCATCCATTTTTGTTGCAAAATCCTTACTTAATTAAGCCATTTTTGGGGTTGGTTGCTTACTTAAATCATCCATTTTTGTTGCAAAACCCTTACTTAAATAAGCCATTTTTGAGGTTGATTACTTACTTAAATCATCCATTTTGGTTGCAAAATCCTTACTTAAATAAGCTATTTTTGTGATTAACTTCCTACTTATATCATCCATTTTTGTTACAAAATCCTTACCTAAATAAGCCATTTTTGTGATTAAATTCTTACTTATATCTTCCATTTTGGCTACAAAATTCTTACTCAAAGAAGCCATTTTTGTGATTAATCTCCCACTTATATATTCCATTTTTGTTACAAAATTCTTACTTAAACAAGCCATTTTTGAGATTAATTTCTTACTTAAATCTTCCATTTTTGCTACAAAATCCTTACTTAAACAAGCCATTTTTTGTGATTTATTTCCTACTTTCATGATGAAAATTGGCAAAATTGAACCTATAATTAATGTAAAAAAAACTTTATTAGTCAAATTATATTAAACTACATGATATTATACAGTATTACAATACATTCAAAAATTTTATATCTTTTTCATGTTTAAAAAATGACTGATGAAAGTTTGTTTTAAATTTATACAAATTAGATGTTTAAATCAAATTCACTAGTTTTCTGCATAAATCAATCTTCTGTTTCTGATTTAAAGTTGTCTTATAAAGTTCCAGCAAAACCACTCTAACCACAGACTGAGACAATCTGTCTTTGAAGTGATTCTAATGTACTCTAATAATATTTTGATTGATTTATCAACTCTGTTCTCCAATGAAGTAAACTCCTGAGAAAAAATTACTAAAAATAAAATATATTTAATATTGATATGAAATACACAAAACTACTCTTTCTATCATATGTTTCTTTAATATTTACAAAAAATATTCATGAATTATTATTAACATTTAGAATAAATAAATAATAGTAAAATATCTAATATAGTATTTGTCATTTGGGATTAGACTTTTATTCAAAAAAAAATTTAAAGCTATTATATATAAAAACAAGCAATGAAGTGCACTGATGTCTAAGGGGGGAGGGATGTACAGGTATGATAACCCCCACCTCCAATGAAATTTGGCATTTAGGAACTAAGACATCATTGTGGAGCTTCTATGTAATACAGCATGACACACAAAAAGTATTTTTTAGGGTTTACAGACCATATTACTTAGTGTATCAAAAAAAGTAGCATATGTTCTTGATCTCTTAATATTTCCACACAAGAAAAAAATTTTAGAAAGAGCCTAAATTTTGATAAAGTAACTTAAGAAAAAGTAACTTACATAAGTTTTAAGTAAAAAGTTAAAATAAGTTTTAAGTTAAAGGATTTTTTTGAGTCTTGTAAGGTTAATGATATTTTCATGATCCTAACTTTATTAACAAAAAAGATATCAACAAAATAAAATTTCATCAAAATGAGTTTTGATTTTCAAAAGCATAATTTACCAGAGATCTAAAGAGATGTGTTGAAAAGGTGGCCAAATAAATATCCGAATTCATCCTTTATTATACACATTGTGATGAAAAAATTAAGTTTTTAAAGTTAAAAGCATTTTTCTATTATTGGGATTATTTATACCCACAAATTTTAGTTCCAAGGTTAAAAGTTTTGGGAATAAAAAAGATTTACAACCTGAAATGGAAATTACCATTCCTTTCAAAAAAAAACTTGGAAGTCCTTGAAAGTCCTTAAAAATGTAAGAATCGATCTAGCACCCCAAACAATTGGCAAAACTTAATGAAACTTGGTGAAAATATGAAGATTGTTAGCATAATTATCCCTAAAAATTTCAGCTCTTTATCTTTTATAAACCCTTAACCACTTCATTATGCAATTTACATTTTTCTGGATATTTTGTATAGTCCATAAGTGTACAGATTTACTGTATATTGTTTCTATTTGTTAATACAACATAAAAGAAAAAGATTTTGTTTAAAGTAAAATGCTTATGTATTGATCAAAAAATAATTTTTTTGATTTTTTACTGATCCACTTCATTATGCAAATCCAAAGAAAATCAATGGGAAAAGGTTTATTTTGCAATTTTCTCCTCTTTTAAAGATTGAAACTCATAAAATAACATTTTTTAAAGGAATTTATGCATTAATTATTATGAAAAACAGTATAAGGTAGAAATTAATGATTTTTATAAATAAGAAATATTTGAAAAGAAGAAATTTGACCCTTATCACTTTAGAGGACAGCTGCTGAACCCCAGTTTTATGGATGAAGCTAAATACTTGTTAAAGATATAAATTACCCTCAAAAGTATACAAAAATGTTTTTTCATGTGTTTAAAAAATCCATTTTAAAATCTTGATTTTGAGGATGGTGGCCTTTAAGGTGCTCTTACTAGTGGTGATGGTGAGCCAAAGTTATCAGAGTGCATGGCCATGATGAAAACTTATACATTGCACTATGGTCCAACTTTTGTAGTCATAGCAGCCTCAAGCCATGCAGTATTAAAATAGAAAAAAATTGCAATTTAAATTACTCTAATTCATAAGGTAAATATTGTAGTTTTTAGATAATGGTTATATTTTGTGTTGGGAGGCTCCATTGGAGGCTGCTATGACTACAATAAATGGTACATAGGTTAAGAACAAGTTGTTGTAATGGGCATGTACTTAGAAAACATTTAGCTCACCATCACCAACACCTGGAGTATCTCAAAGGACATCATCCTTAAAATCAAAATTTTAAAGTTGATTTTTTTAATACATTAAAAAACATTTTAGTATACTTTTAAGGGTAATTTTTATCTTTAACATGTATTAAGCTACATCCATTAGACTGAAGGTCAGCAGTTGTCCTCTAAAGTGATAAAAGGTTGAATTTTTTTCTAATATTTCTTATTTAGAAAATTCATTAATTTCTACCTTATACTGTTTTTCATAATAATCAATGCACAAATCCCTTTAAAAATTGTTATTTTATCAGATTCAATCTTTAAAAGAGGAGAAAAGTGCATAATAAATGTTTCTCCATTGATTTTCTTTAGATTTGCATAATGAAGTAGACCAGTAAATAAATTTTAAAAAAATAAAGTTTTTCATTGACACATAAGCATTTTACTTTAAACAGAATCTTTTTCTTTTGTCATATGTGTTGCTTTAACAAATAGAAACAATGTACAGTAAATCTGTACACTTATGGACTACCATAGACAAAATATACAGAAAATGTAAAATGCATAATGAAGTGGTTCAGGGTTTAGGAGTTGAAAAAATCATGTTTCCCCCTTTCTGTCTCAGATGGACGGACAGACAGATATACATTTCAAATAATAGAGTAGCTTCACTACTAATTATAGAGTAGTGCTTTGCTACTAAAAATAGGCTCAGAACTCATATTTATAGTTTAAGGGGGGTCTTTTGCTCCACTAGCCTCTAGAAAGGAAGTCCTGAAATGAAATCTGTAATAGTTACTTGGTTAAGTTATGTTAAAAAAGTTTTCTTTAAAAAAATCAGATTGATATCTTTAAAAATAAGCTCAGAACTTATATTTTTAGCGTTTTGGGGGTTCTTTTGTTCCCCTAGCCCCTATAAGTAAAGTCCCAAAATTCAATTTTTATATTTTACAGGTAGATCCAATCATATAAATGAGCTTACAAGCTATAAAAACAAGCCCAACAATCCAGGGCAAAATTTGGTACTGAATTATAAATATTCTTGTATCATTTGCTGCATAACTAAAACACACACACATAGAAAAACTTTTGGGTACCTACATTTTTGGGTACCCCAATGCCATAGAAGGGGAGAGGAATAAGGATACTTTGTTAAATAGTTTAATGTTGCTGCCCTACTTATGGATATACTTATTAAGTGCAGTCAATAATTTTTTTTTGATGGAAAATTAGTGCAGCTACTTTAAAAAAGGTAGTTAAATAATAATTAGTTTATGAAAAAGTAATTTTATGGTAAAAGATCCATATTAATCACAAAAGAAGTTCAAAAATTTGCTAGCATAAAATTTTCGTTTCGAAGACGACATTATTATATTTATAATATGCGCAGCATTTAAAACAACTTTAAAATCATTGTTATGAGACAACCACTGGACCGATTTTAGATTGGTCAACGGATTTGAATTTATTACAACCAGGACTATTTTTTTGCCACCTTGGACGACTAAATTGGCCAAGGAATAGCTGAATACGGTATTATTAAACTTTACTTCCATTTTAAGCAATTATTATCATGTCTACAACTTTAAAATCATTGTTACGTGACAACCACTGGACCGATTTTAGATTGGTTAACGGATTTGAATTTATTACGACCAGGACTATTTTTTGGCCACCTTGGATGACTAAATCGGCTAAGGAATAGCCAAATACAGTATTTTTAAACTGTACTTCTATTTTATGCAATTATTATCATGTCTACAACTTTAAAATCATCGTTGCGCGACAACCACCAGACTGATTTTTGATTGGTCAACGGATTTGAATTTATTACGACCAGGAGTATTTTTTTGCCACCTTGGACGACTAAATCGGCCAAAGAATAGCCGACTACGATATTTTTAAACTTAACATGAAAAAAATATGGGCTGAGTATTTTAAACGGCCAAATCCGGCCGAAATCGGACAATTTCCGGCTGGCCGATAACAAAAACAGCTTGCTAATACTGTTCCAATTTGGTTACACTTTTAAGGAAAGATTTATACATGTCTTAGGGTTGGTTTTAGGCTTTGTTTCTGACCTCCATTAGACTCCCCAATAGGATAAGGATCAAACAACTAGTATTCTAATATTATAGCTTCTAAAATCCTTATTTCTTAACCAATTTAAAAAAAATAAAGTTCTAGCAGCACAGTTATGGGACCTGGAAAACGATTAAAGCAATCCTTATATGCGTAGATTGAATCATACCAAAGATATTAAAAACCGCATGAAGATTTTGGGTTTGCAGAGTTATAAAATTTCAAAAAAAATTCATATCAAGGATATAAACTTTTCAGATAATTGGCAATTAAAATCCTTATTTGTATCATAAAAGGTAATAGCTGCACTATTTTTCCAAATGTTATAGTCATTTTAGACAATATTGACTGCACTTAATACTTATCCTTGTTTCAAATTAGTATAGTATAATGTTGCTGTGCTAAATATGTATATTACTGTCCTTGTTAACATTAGAAGGAATAATGTTGCTGCGTTACTAATGTCCTTGTTAAATTTAGATTATTATAATGTTGCTGACAAACTTGTGGAAATAAAGCACATGTTAAAATCAGTAATTTACCACAAAAATGGCACAATTAAGTAAGCAATTTACTTTTTTTCATGCTTACTCCACGAGGAGGGATTACTAGGGACAGCATAATATAATTTTGCTGCGCTATTTATAAATATACTTCAACATTACTTAAACATCAGTATTGTATAATATTGCTGCTCTACTTATATTTATACTTGTCCATGTTAAATTCAGTAAAGTAAAATAATGCTGTTCTTTTTATGAACATACTTGTCCTTATACCAGTATTACCTCTAGGGGCTCGGTGACACTTCGGGTGCAATTCCTATCCACGCCACCTTGAACCTACTCTGTGTTTTAAATTGCAGTGTAAAGCGCTCAATCGCCCAGTGTATTAAGTAAGGTAACACCCAATAGACAACCAAATCTTTGATTGCACGAATTTTGTCTCGAGTCCTAACTGCATTTTTAGTCCATTGTTGTATCCCTTCAGATATCTGATAGTATTGGATAACAATAAAATATAATGTAGAGGGAGAGGTCAATAGCAGATAAATAATGCATTAACATTAGTTAAAATATAATTTCAATCGTGATAATTTTATTAACCATGCTACAATGTTACGAGGAGGAATAGGACACTTAGAGGTTAGTAAATATACAGCCCTTGGTCAAAATTTTTATGATTAATTATTGGAAGGGAGATTAATTTTATTCATTTTCATATAACTAAGATTTTACGAATTTCACCAACAACTTGTATCCATCGCAGCGTAAAGATAATAATTTTTAAGCTGTAAGGGACAGGGATCTTAATGGATATGACAATGCATGATAAATTATGATAATAAACAAGATTACTCCTTCAAGATTTAAGTTATTGGTTGAAAATTTACTCATACAACAAATAAAATAATGTGTTTATAAAACTCACCATTGTAATTAACAGTCCAATGCCCCCCACCTCCCTGGTGAAGGATTATATATCACATCGTTTTAAAAGCATTTTCAAAGATACAAAATTTTATTACAAAATTAATTCCAGATTTGTTGTTTTATTCAGAGTTGCTCAGAAACTGTTTTTAAACCGCGGAAATGAATTAAATTCTGAGCCATACTGGAATAGTTATTTGTTGTATCGTATTATAAACAATTTTCCCGAATTTAAAAATGTACAATAATAAGTTTTGTAAGCCGCGAGATTCCTAAGGCCAGGGATCGGAAGCCGCGCGTAAGCCGCGTGTAAGCCTCATTGAAATCTTCATTTTATCACTATAAAATTCAGCTGGATGTATAAAACTGCTCTTTAGCAGACAATCCTTCTTTCTGAAATTTCATTTTCTGCTCACAAGCAGGTTTAAAACTGAGGCTTATGCGCGGCTGAGGCGCGGCTTCCGAACCCTGCCTAAGGCTAATAAAACTGGTTATAATCTTATGATTGTACATTTTTCAGTATGGCCTAGTACCGAAAATATTTTTTCCAGTATGGCTTCAAAACCAATTAAAATCCGCTAAATTATAACCAGTTCTAATCCATACTGAAAAAAAATCATGTATAGCAACTTATTACAGACAATTTTCCACGTGTATTAAAACAAAAAATCATGAAATTAAAATCCGTTTACTTAGCCAGGTCCTTCAACCATTCAGAGCTAACAAAACTCAGGGAGTAAGGGAGGGGACAATGGGCAATTAATTCAATATAAGAGTTTTCAAAGAAAGGGCATGAAATCCAGTTTAATCCAATCAATTTGTAGGAAATTATAAAGGGATTGTTAATTGAATAATAGATTTCCATAGCGTCATGTAAAGTGAAATCACAACTTGTTTTTGATTAAATATATATAGGTTTTTTGGTGTGATTTTTATATTAAAAGATTATTGGACCCGGCCAGCTGCTAGCAAGAATATGACTGCCCCTTTTTATTCTGTTTATTTCCCTTGCCCTTTGTCCCCACCTCCCTACTCCTTTCTCCCCATCTGCTACTTTCCAAACGAACACAACGAGTGTTTATTTCCCTTCCCCCACTTCCCTTATCCCTTCTCCCCGTCTGCAATATTAAAAACATACATAACGAGTAGCGGCATTCTATGCGCAAGTCCCCAAACTCAGTCAGAAACTGCTAAATTCTTGCACATTCCCTTTAAGCCAGTCCCCAAAGTCTGAGACTCCTAAAAATTGAATATTCGATCCATTGTCCCCTCCCTTACTCCCTGAACAAAACTGGTTTTAATATTTTATTTTTTTCAATCTAATATCCGCGGAAAGCTAACTATAATACGAGGCGATAAATAATTATTATTATTTGAATAATATACTGTTTTTAAAAAGTAACAGGATCTATGTGTGTCTCTGTCTGTTTAAGGGAGGATACCACCACCCTCCCAAGAAAAATCGCCCCCCCCCCCACCCTAAAAAAAAACGAACCACAAAATAACTAATAGTTTGGAACCTGCTAGAGTTTTGAGTAAAAGAATGAGATAAAGTTGTAATAAAACTTAGGGTACCAGTGTACAGTTTACAGTCCAATGACACCTCCCTTCTTTGTTTGCTCATAAATATACATCAAAACGTGATAATACCTAACATTAACCTATTTCTTCTATTGACCAAGTTTGCAATCCAAATATTTCTAGTGAAAACCCCGCGCATTTCTTATATTTGTTAAGTTAAAACAAGTAAATGTAAATAACAAAATGCATAGCTCAAAAAATGTGAAAAGGTTTGCGTCAAAATAGTTTTTAAAAATAAATATATAACAGACGCACTGTTATGTATACATGCATGTATTTATAATGAAATAAAGTAAATGCTCAAATGAGGTAAAAAAGAAATGTAATAATCTTTTAGATTTTTTAATAGACACTGTTTAATTTAATTTTGATATCTACAACTAAATAACGGTCCGATCGCCTTGTATGTTTGATAGTTATTTGTGCTCCTTAATGATGGGAATGTTGTCAAAAACGTTTCAGCTTTCTATCTTTTATAGGAGCTATGTAAATCCCATTTCCCCCGTTACGGACTGACTGACAGACTGACGGACAAAGTGAATTATAGAGTAGCTTCGCTACTAAAAAAGGTTATTTTAAATGATACATTATTTCAGTATTATAGATCGATTTCCACGGATAAAAAAAACTATACACTAAGTTTATAATTAAAGTTTAATGGATTTAATTCCTTGATGATTTTTTTTGTGTAAAATTGTCTATAATTCAACATGTAAGGTTGAAATACTATTTTAACACAACGGAAATAAAAACAAAATTATTTTTAAATTATGATTTTGCATTTTATAATAGTAGAAAACTGGGTATAATACGAAATGATACTTGCTTTTTCAGTATGGCTTAAAACCAGTTCTAATCCAGCGGATGTTAATCGGTTTTGTTGCCATACAGGAAATTTTAGATGTGAAAAAAAAAGAATGTAATTATTTATTGCATCGTATTATAGTCAGCTTTCCGCGGATTTCTTAACCCCGCATGGCCCGGGCTAAGAAAATTGGTTTTAGGTTTATGAGTATTATTTCAATAAAAGTGGAAAACTCTCTGTAATACGATGCTATACATAATTTTTCAGTATGGCTTAGAACTGGTTCTAATCCAGCGAATATTAATCGGTTTTGAAGCCATACTGGAAATTTCGTTTTAACTCGGAAATTGGGTATAGTCCCTCTCATAGCAACGCCCCTTAAGGGGCGTTTCTTCGTATTTTCATATTAGCTATTCTCCTACTGCTATCCCCTGTGAGGGGCTCTAACCCTGCGGGACCAATTGTCTAACCCTACGGGGCAATCACCTAACCCAATATAACCTAACCTAACCTAAAATAACCTATCAAAAGCCATTTTAAAAATACGACCCTTAAAGAGCGTTGCCACGAAAGGGACTATACCCAGGAAATTGTCTACATAATTATAATACATTATTTTTCAGTATGCATTAGAGTTGGTTAATTCAGAATTGATTTAATGGGATAAGACAATGACCAATAAATTGATGTATACAAAATTACCTCTCCTGAAGTTGTTAACCCAAAGAATAAGAAAACATTATAATAAAACTTTGGGGATTACATAGTTGGATTATATTTAAATGGGTCGATTATTGGCTTTATTTCTTAAAACGTTTCATGATGCATATATTTGAGCAAAGGAGGGAGGTGCCATTGGAGGGTAAATCACACTTTAATTCAAAGTTTTATAACCAGTTTAACTTGGTGAGAATTTATAGGATAGCGCTTAATGACGATTAATATCCGCTGGATTAAAACTGGTTCTCCGCCATGCTGAAAAATTATGTAAAGCATCGTATTAGAGACAATTTTCCACGAACGGACGGACCGACCTCAATTATAAAAGCTATCTTTTTATCAATGAATAATCCATTTTTCAGTATGGCTTTGAAACCGATTAATATCCGCTGGATTAGAACCGGTTCTCCGTCATACTGAAAAAATATTAAAGAATTGTATTACAGACAATCCGCTAGATTAGAACCCGTTTCTGCCATACTGAAATATTAACCAATGGACGTACGAACGGACGGACCGATCCCAATTAAAAAAGCTTTGCTTTTATCAATTGATAATCCATTTTCCAGTATGGCTTCCAAACCGATTAATATCCGCTGGATTAAAACTGGTTCTCCGCCATACTAAAGTATTATGTTAAGCATCGTATTAGAGACAATTTTCCACGAACGGACGGACCGACCTATAAAAGCTATGCTTTTGTCAATTGATAATCCATTTCTCAGTATGGCTTTGAAACCGATTAACATCCTCTGGATTAGAACCGGTTTTCTGCCATACTGAAAAATTATGTAAGGCATCGTATTACAGACAATTTTCCTCAAATATTAAAATAAAAATCATTAAATTAAAACAAATTTTCTTAGCCTGGATCTTTGGGTCCAATTAGGACTAAAAAACTGGTTTTAATCCTTTCATTTTTCATTTTGATTTCCGCGGAAAGCTGACTCTAATACGATGGGATAAATTACTATTACAGAATGGAAACCTATTAATATCCGCTGGATTAGAACCGTTTCTCAGCCATACTGAACCGTGTATTTCATCGTATTACTACCAGTATTATTTTTATTCATATATTTTTTTAAATTTCCGTGGAAAGCTGTCTATAATAGGATTCAATAAATAATTAATCCAATCTAGGGGCAGTATAATCAATCTTTCATTGTTCTATAAATATCTCATATTGTAAACAATTATCGCGCAAGTAAATTTCTGTTTTTTATAAATGTCTACAATATAATAATTTTTCTTTTCAGTATGACTCAAAACCTATTAAATCAAGAAAAAAATTTGATACGTCGACACACTGAAATAGTTATTTATAGTATCGTATTATAAACACTAAACAGCTTCCCGTGGAATTAAAAATGTACAATTGTAAGAGTAAAAATATTTTAAAAATAATGCATGGAAAAAATTAAAATATGCGATACAATAAATGATTTTTCAGTATGACTTAGAACTGGTTTAAATCCAGCGAATATTAATCGGTTTCGAAGCCATACTGAACAGTATTTTACTAGTCATACTATACCCCTATCATATTTACTAGCGGCTACGCCCCTAGAGGCCTCTTTAGGCACTTTAAATGTTGTTGTTTGTTAAAGTTAATTTTTTATGTACGATACCACCTTATTTGACGTTGAAGTCTCCTCTAAATTTGAAAAAATTTTGATTTTTTTGTCATTTCTCTTGGGAGGGTGGTGGTACCCTCCCCCAAAATAGTTATAAACCTTCCCGGGACTTATGAGAAGCTACCCTGTTAAGGAGAACCCGATCGGTTCAGCGGTTAGCGAGATCCTTCGGTACAGACACACAGACAGACACACAGACATCCTGTTACTTTAGTATAAGGATACACATTGCAATGTTCCCTCCCTCCCTTGGTATATATAAACAAACAGGGATGGAACAATTGACGAAAAATGGTATGAACTTAATTCTGCCAATAATAAAATTGAACAGAAAGAAAATGAGAGTAGAAATATCCAAGGAGGGAGGGGTCATTGGGCTGTTTATTTCACTCGTCCCCAAAGTTTTATAATAAAGTTATCTTATTCATTGGCTTAACAACTTTGGGGACTTTAATGAATTTTGATTAGTTGGTTGATTAAGTTAAGTGTCCAAACGTGTTAACCTCTAATTATAATCTAGTTGTAAGTTTTAATTTGGTGTATTATCAATGGATATGTACATCAATTTATCGGTCATTGTCTTATCCCTTTAGATCCCTGATAAATATCAGAAAAACAAGGATGAAAACATTCATAAAATCAACGCGTAGAGTGTCAGAACTAAATAAGCATGATACTGTTTAAAGACATAACTACACTTTTAGGACTAGAGACGCTTTGAAACCGATTAATGTCCGCTGGATTAGAACCGGTTTTTAGTCATACTGAATTATGTATAGAATCGCATTACAGACAATTTTTCCTTTAGATAAACAATATATTTAGATAATAGCTGTAAATACATGATACATAATATAAGAATTACCTTTACAAAAATTTATTTCAGCTATGATGAAAGACAATTCCCAGAGAGGGCCGAAATTTCTGGATTCTATTTTGTATCTCACTAAGAATTTACTTTTGTTTGAAATAAGTGCGCATTTATAAACTTTACATAAAAAAAGATAAATAAATAATTTTTATTTCATTGATTATTTATCTTTAATATAATGCACAGTTTACATAAAGATTATATATATTGATTATTATTTGATATCTCACATTAATTAATTAACATTGTATTCAATTCACACTTTCAACAAACTTTCTACCTCCACAAACAAAACTAAACTAAACCAAGCGCTGGCTGTCCATAATGTACTGTACCGCGCTGACCGAAAACCAAACTAAACAGCGCTGGCTGACTATAATCTGACCGAAACGTACTGTCCCGCCTCTAATCTATTTGCTGCACACCCTCTCATACCATTAAACGTTTACAAATATTTATATATACGTGTATGATCAGATATTGCAAAAAAAGGCAACCAAATTATTTTTGCGCTTTAATTGATCTATGTAAAATCTTTCCCTAGTAATCTCTCCCCCCCATTTTACACATGAAAAAGTAAATTGTTCATCCAATTGTGCCATTTTTAGGTAAATTACTGATCAGCCATATAAATATAAAATGCTTACTTGTGTCAGCATTCTACAACAATATTGTCTGACCTATCCTCATACATTTATAGTAAAAGTTGCTCATTTCAGAAGAATTGAAGAAAAAGTATCATTTGATATATAAGCCAAACAAGCAATAATTTATAAAGATTGCTTATAAGTAATATTCCTATAAAAAGTCCCCAAAGTCGTTAAACCAACGAATGAGATAATGATATTATAAAACTTTGGGGACCAGTGTAATAATTAGCCCATTGTCTCCTCTATCTTAGGACAGTGTAGTTATAGACTTTAGGTACTCATTCCCTACTTTGGGTACTTATCCTCATCTAATTAGCGAGGCTGGCATCGAAGGCTAAAACAATGATAACCCTGACAGCAAATGACTCAACCAAGAATCTTGCAGGACAGTATCATTTAATTTTATCAGGGAGGGAGCAGACATTTGGCTGTTAATTACACTGGTCCCCAAAGTTTTATAATGACATTTTCTCATTCGTTGGTTTAACAATTAACTTTTGGGACTTTTAATTAAAGTATGATTAGTTGAGTGTTCAAACATTTTAACCACTAAATTTAATCTACAGAAGGAGTAATTTTTTGTGCCATCATTGGTTATGTACATATATTCATCATTCATTGTCTTATCCCTTTTGTATCCCTTAATCATTTCATTTAATGCTATTTTGTTCAGGAATCTAAAGGGATAAGACAAGGGCCGATAAATTGTTGTTGTATATCCCTAATGATGATACACAAAATTAATGCATCTGTAGAATAATAAGTGGTTGAAATGTTTGAACACTTAACTTTATGAACCAACCAATAATAACACAATAAATGTTTCCAAAGTTGGCAAGCCAACGAACAAGAAAATGTTATTATAAAACTTTCGGGAGTAGTGTATTAAAAAGCCCATGGTTCCTTTCCCTCCCGTATTTTGTTTTTTGCTAGTGGTTACTCTACTAGAAGCCTCTCATAGGGGAGGGGGGAAGGGTGAATCAACTTTAACTTTCAATTTTTCGTCTTAAAAGGAAAGGTAAAAAGCATCTTCCCGGGACCTATGAGATGCTACATTGTATAGGAGAACCATACTGGATAAGAGGTTAGAGAGATCCTATTGTGTTGAAAGACAAACTGACACTCTCATATAGACATCCTGTTACTTTTATATACGAAGAAACAAATATATGAATTGTTACTTCAATATATAGATAGATTACCATTACCATTACCTCGTAAGGGGGGATTCCTCTTCGATTTAAGGGATCCTTTAGAGAATATAGAGCATCATCCATGTATAATGGGATGCAATACTCTAACAACCAAGGATATTAGGTTAAGTAATATCCATCAGACAACCAACCCTTTAATTGTATGACCTTTGTATGAGAAGTCCTATCTGTGCATGATAGTAAGTTGTAGCACCTGTTTATGGGCCAAGGCATTCCCCCTGCTCTTACTATTCATGTAAAGCACCTGACAGAGCAGAATTAGGAACCATTTTTAATGTCTATAGTTATGCTGCTGGATCGGCGTGAAATTTGAACCTTGCACCTCCTTGGCGACAAGCAGATTTGCTGTGTGTTGAGCCACAATTGCGGTAACTTAAATTGTTAGATAGTAAAGTTTAAGTTTTAAAAGAAAAACAAAAATCTATATAGTTAAAGAAAAAAAAATGTTGCATTGTATCGTTTTAGATTTAGTATTTTTCTAGATATTCACATTTGTGGTTAAATTTACAAGCATTTTGATAGGTTTGCCCTTATTGTGGCTTAAAATAAAACAATAAAGTTATGATTTTCTGCTTTTATACCAAAAAACAAAATTTTAGAGTAGAGTAGAGTAGTTTAAATAGTTTTAAAAAATGCTTTATGTGAAAAATGTGAAAAATCAAGATAACTATTTTATATTGTATAAAAAAATCTTAAAATTTCAATATTAACCCATAATTGACAAACCGGTTTTTATCGCCCGGTTACCAAAAACCAAAAAAATCCAGTTCCCAGTTTCTTAATTGCATCATTCTCAGTATGAATCCCCCCTCTACTACCCTGATTTCATTTCCCCCTGGAGCAGGCAATTTTGCTTACTTCCGTTTGCCAGTATAGCTCAACAAAATTTGAAAACCAAGAAAAACAAGATGATTTCAAAATACCCCTCCTAACTTTTTTGTTTATGTAGTAAAGTTGCTGATTTTTTTCGTGAAATTTAAAGTTTATTGGCAACTACATCCATTTGTGAATTGTTTTTATTCAAATTATTATTTTTTATACAGTATGACTCATGAAAAAGTATTTTTTAGGGTGTAGAGCCCTTATTTCTTAATGTATCATTAAAAGTAGCAATTGTCCTGTAAATTTTCACACAAGCATATATAAAAATATTTTATTTTATCTTCATTTACACCAGAGATTTTTAGTGCTAAAGTTTTGAAAAAGTGATTGAGAAAAATATTTTTTTTGGTTTCTTAGAATTTTTGAATGGTTATATTATGTCTTTCTTGTTACTGAAGAATGATATACAAAGAAAAACAAGTTAACTAATTATTTCTTTTTTATTCCATGAAAAAATATCAATTTTTAATGACAAAAAATACTAGTAAATGAATTGATTATTTGCAAATTTCAAGCTATTTACTTACCCTTATTTATGAAAAGGATTAATTATGACAGTTGCTCCACCCCCTTTTCTGACATCTCAATCCCTTAATAGGGGTTTAATTAAGCTTTTTAGACTAAAAAATCATTATGTTGTAATTTTATTTTCTTTATAACTTTTTTGTTTTTAAAGTTAGGATTATGAAACAAAAACAATTTTCCTGTTAAATTCATAAAGATTTATTTGGTTTTTCAATCTAAAACAATTTTTCCTTATAGGTTTGTTATTCAAAATATCATTAAGCCAAAAAGACTCAAAAAATATGTATTAAAAAATGCTTATAACTTAAACCCTAAATTTTTTATTTTATTTTTGTACAAAGTTTCTGCTAGTAACAAAAATAAAAGGATTTCTACCTTAATTTTGGTAAAAAAGTTGTTTAATGTTAAAAGTTACTTTTTGCTAAGTCACTTTTAAAAAACTTTAGCTCTAAAAATCTCCCGTGTTTATGAAGCAAAAAATTAAAATTTTTATATATGCTTGTGTGGAAATGTACAGAGAACACAGACATATGCTACTTTTAATGATACATAAAAAAATAAGGGCTGTACACCCTAAAAAAATACTTTTTCGTGGGTCATACTGTATGATTTTTGTATCGTTTTTTTACGTGCTATATAGGTCCGCCTAAGTGCGAGTAAAGATACATGCAAGTTTTATCGTTCAGGTCAGCGCGAGTAAAGATACCCGTCAACATATAGATATCAACGTTTTAAAACTCCTAGCAAATGGGCTTTTTTAACCGAAAAGGGTGGCACTTATAGCCAAAACACTAAATGTGATATAAATTGTTTCATATCTTACTTGTAGCTCTATACATTACATGAGGTTATGTATTTTTTAATTACGGATCGTATCAAAGTATTAGCTACTCTACAACTCACTTTGGACGTTCAAAAATTACATTTTTATTTTTTTTTGGCCAAGAAACCGGGTTTTAATACCGGGGGAAACCGCCAAAAATGAGTACCTATGCCTGGCAGGTTTCTTTACTCGCGCTGAACCAGGTTTATTTGTAACTTTCCTGTGGACGCCACTAGAGCAAAAAAAAAAATGGAATTCTGTTTTTACCATAATAAAGCTTCCCTAAAATTTTCAGCTCAATACGACCATAAATGTGGTGCTCGTCATGAATGGGTTAATTTAGAAAAAGGTCTACGAAAAGTACTTTAATGAGTTTTAAAGGTGAAATGCTTTTTAGCTCCCCCCAAAAGCATTTTTAAGATGCTGCAATTTGTCATTTTTTCACAGTTCATGATTAAAATGCTTTTGCAGTAAAAGAATATTTTTTAATGATGTAGCTTAAAGTACAAAGAAAAAAAAAACCTTTTTATTTGACAACAAAAACTATAAAGACAAATAAATTTGAATTTTATTTATAAAAAACATTTAATTACCTACAAATTATAGAAAGATTATGAGTTTATATCTTAATCTGTCCATCTGTCCATAGAAATAAATGAGGGGTGAGAATTGAAAACATGAGCAATTTTTAAGGTAAAAAATTGGTTATTTGTTTTAAATGAAGGAATTTTAAATGAAATTTTTAGTGTAATTGGTAGAATATTTTAATAGCCATTTTAAGTTGTTATTTTCAAGAAAATAAATTTTTTAAATCAAACCTCAACTGTTGAAAGGTATATCAAAAATATACTCCGACACCTGTAGAATCAAACTGCAGAGCTTAAAATGAGAATAATAGCCCACATCAATTTTTATTAGGATTATATCTTTGAATTAACATAAAAACTATGAGGAATCAGCATTAACCAATGACAAAGCTAGTAATTTTTAGATTTTAAATATAGTGTTATCACAAAGTGACTTATTTCCAATATCATAGAATAACTTTTATTTAAATAAAATGAAAAGAATGAAAACTATACACATTAAAGATACATACTCTTTAAAAATAGTTTAAAAAATAAATTTGAATAACCATATTTATAAATGTGATAAGGATAAATTTGTTGTATTGCATAAACATTAATTTGTGTTTTTAAAGATTTAGCCCTCTACAGCCGACTTTTATGTGTTTTAATGTGTAACAGACATGAAACTTTTTTATGTTAAAGGAACCCTGCAAGAAATACCGCGCTTTAACTGCTTAAAGCCTGCCACGAGTAGACCCAATACCCAAAATTTGAAGCCTCCAGCTTCAATAACAAAAAAGTTACAGACATTTCAAAATGATTCTTTTAGTACAATGGAAATTTTGAAAGATTTTCAATGTACTAAAAGAAAATTTCAATATTAAATTACGCCGTCTGGAAGCAAAATTAAAAACTTATCTTTGTCATAATTTTAGACTGCCAGTAACTGATAACATTATTGCAATAAAACGCCCCATTTTATAGTCAAAATGTCTTTTAAAAATTTGGTTTGAATTGCATTTGAAAGCGTAAAATCATAGCGGGAAAAAATTAAACTAATGTAAGTAATTCAGATGCTCAGCTGTGATTGGTTGTTCAGCAGAGTTAGCGTACACTCAGGCTTCTGATTGGCTGGAAATCCCAGAGGCTGGCATTCTCACGCTACAGTACTCTCAATACAATGCAATATAAACTGAATTTTTTTGAATGATTTTGACTATAAAGAAGAGTGTTTTTATTGGATAAATGTTATCAGTTACTGGTATCCTAAGTTTCTGCCAAAAATAAGCTTATAGTTTGCTTTCTAGGCGACGTATTTTAATAATGAAAATTCTATTATTAGCAATCAAAAACTTTCAAAATTTTTTTCATAGTACTAAAAATGTGATTTAACATGTCTATAACTTTTTTGTTTTTGAAGCTGGAGGCTTCAAATTTTGGATATTGGGTCTACTCTTGGCAGTCTTTCAGCAGTTGAAGCGGTATATTTCTTGCATGGTTCCTTTAATTCATTGATATATTGTAAAGAATTAATTTTTAATTAGTTTTGATAGATTTTATATTTAGATAGTTTATTTATTATTTTGATAGTTTAGATAGTAATTTATAAGCAATCAATGAAAGATTTTGCTTATTTGGCTTATATACCAAATCATGCTATTTTTTGATAAATCACTTATAAGCAATCAATGAAAGTTTTAGCTTAGTTGGCTTATATACCAAATCATGCAATTTTTTGATAAATTACTTATAAGCAATCAATGAAAATTTTGGCTTATTTGGCTTATATACCAAATTATGCATTTTTTTGATAAATTACTTATAAGCAATCAATAAAAAATTTTACTTATTTGGCTTATATACCAAATCATGCATTTTTTTGATAAATTACTTATAAGCAATCAATAAAAAATTTTGCTTATTTGGCTTGTATACCAAATCATGTATTTTTTTGGTAAATTACTTATAAGCAATCAATGAAAGTTTTGGCTTAGTTGGCTTATATATAAAATCATGCAATTTTTTCATAAATTACTTACAAGCAATCAATAACAATAAATGCTTACTTGGCTTACATACCAAATCATGCTATTTTTTGATAAATTACTTATAAGCAATCAATGAAAGTTTAGGCTTATTTGGCTTATAAACAAAATCATGCAATTTTTTGGTAAATTACTTATAAGCAATCAATCACAATAAATGCTTATTTGGCTTTTATACCAAATCATGCATTTTTTTGATAAATTACTTATAAGCAATCAATGAAAGTTTTGGCTTAGTTGGCTTATATATAAAATCATGCAATTTTTTCATAAATTACTTACAAGCAATCAATCACAATAAATGCTTATTTGGCTTACATACCAAATCATGCTATTTTTTGATAAATTACTTATAAGCAATCAATGAAAGTTTTGACTTATTTGGCTTATATACAAAATCATGCAATTTTTTGGTAAATTACTTAAAAGCAATCAATCACAATAAATGCTTACTTGGCTTACATACCAAATCATGCTATTTTTTGATAAATTACTAATAAGCAATCAATGAAAGTTTTGGCTTATTTGGCTTATAAACAAAATCATGCAATTTTTTGGTAAATTACTTATAAGCAATCAATCACAATAAATGCTTATTTGGCTTATATATCAAATCATGCAATTTTTTCATAAATTACTTACAAGCAATCAATCACAACAAATGCTTATTTGGCTTACATACCAAATCATGCTATTTTTTGATAAATTACTTATAAGCAATCAATCACAATAAATGCTTATTTGGCTTATATACCAAATCATGCATTTTTTTGATAAATTACTTATAAGCAATCAATGAAAACTTTGGCTTATTTGGCTTATATACCAAATTATGCAATTTTTGTTATAAATTTCTTATATGCAATTAATCACAATAAATACTTATTTGGCTTATATACCAAATCATGCAATTTTTTCATAAATTACTTATAAGTAATCAATCAAAATTTCTGCTTATTTGGCTTATATACCAAATCAAACAATTTTTGGATAAATTACTTATAAGCAATCAATCAAAATTTATGCTTATTTGGCTTACATCAGCCAAATCTTCCATTTTGTTCATAAACTGCTTACAGGAAGGAAGGGATTAATTATTACTCCTCCTCCTTTTTCTTCAATTCAACTTATATAAGCCACTTTTACTATAAATGACTGAGTATTTATTTACTCCACCCTCTTTTAACTCACAAGTCAGACCAAATTGTTGTTGAATGCTGATATAAGTAAGCAATTAGTATTTTTATGGCTTATCAGTAATTTACCACAAAAATGGCACAATGGCACATTTAAGTAAGCCAAAAAAATTGTTAACTGCTTACTTACACGGATTGGGATTACTAGGGATTTAGTTAATAACAACTATATTGTTTTGGAATGTTAATGCCTATGACAATTATAACCTATGTTTAAAGCATAGTTACAACTTGTACATAATTCATCACAACAGGCAAAGGACCTGGAAATTTCATAAAATAAGGTTTTTTTTTTTGAAATTTTTTGACATTTTTGATTATCCATTTCAGCGTTTTTATTACGCTTTAAAGGCATAATTGAATACTATATGATATCTAATTTTAACTTTAAATATTTTCAACTTTGTAATAACAGCTGAACTAACATCTCACTCCTACAAATACATGTATACATAATAATCTATTCAAATAAATCAGAGTAAATGTTTCCTCTTTTCTAGGAGTATTTCAGTTTTGTAGCAAAGCTAACATTACGTGATACAAAAGAGGCAGGATGTATGTGTGTCTGTCTGTTTATTTAATTTTACTTTAACTTATCGCTTATCAAATATCCGGAAGCATTTTATAGTGCCTATAAAAATAGGACGCCATACTGGCCTACCATTTGTCTATTAAAATGTATCAATGGTCACACCATTGGTAATTTAGTCTGTGTATTGGCCTATCATTGATCATTTGTATTGTATGACGTCATTTTTTATTGGCACTTTAAAGAGTTTCAAATATCCATTTCTGTGAAAGTTTATTAGCTTTACATTATAAGTTATTTCAGGCTGAGTATCTTAAACTATCAAACAAATTGCCCTTCAAAACAATATTCCAGTTCTCTTGCCAGAGCATAATAACTAATAAGCATTTAACAAAAATCTTAAATATTTTTTTTCTTTTTTAAAAAAGATATCCGTACTCAAAATTGTAAATAACACCATTAGAGGGAAAGGGTAGATGCTTTTATTTATTCTCAAGATTAAGCGATACTACTTTAGTTATCATACAAAGTTGTTCAAATATATGTTTAGCAAATACAAGAGATATCAAACTTCCATCGATAGTCATAGCTTTTTAAAAAGAATTTTTGTATATTCTTATTATCATTCTTAGGTATTTTAACAATACAATTTTTTACATAAAAATCAAGACAGAAATCGCTGGAAGATTTTTTTGTTTACTTGTATGAAGACTGTCCATTTGAGTGAATATAATCTTTGAATGGACAATCTTTTTACATTTCTAGCACTAGTAGTAAGTAGTAACATAGAATAATTGAGAAAAAAAATACTAGAATACGTCCTTAATTTATCTAAAAAGATACTTTAAAATTTAATACATATCTCTTAAATAACAGTCAAGTAAATAACGTTTCTCCTATTATAGCTCAATCTCCACTACATTGCAACGAACAGCCAGAGAGACAAAGAGAGATTACATGATTATTAATCATGATAATTAAACACAGTTAATTCACATTTATTTTAATCAGCAATTGAGAATTGTAAACATGATATATAATCAAATACCTGTCTTATATTCTATAGTGTTTTTGTTAGAATTGTATATTTCTTATTTTATTTACACCATTTCATATACTCAATGTTCAAGGGATTCTTTTTTAAACCTTTCTTATTCTCCGAAAAATCATTCCAAAAGTGCCATAAAAATGTTTTAGATAGGTGGAATTGTAATGTACATATGTATTTTTAAATGGTATTTTTGCGTTTGCAATAAGTAGGTTTTAAATAGTTTAAACTCAATGTAAATCAACCCTACACTGAAAATTATCAGAAGGAAAGTATAGCTGAGTAATTCAAAATCAGGGACATATTATAATTTAAGGTAGCTTCGCTACTAAATATATATTTATTCCTGATAACCTTATAGACTTACTTAACATAATTTGGTTGAACCTTTTCTTCTTTTTAAAAGCCATGCTTCTATTGAATTTACTTTGTCTGTCTCTTAGCTATATAGATTTTTATTGCTTCTTAATTTCTCTGATGAAAGAACAACTACTACTTCCAATTACATAATAATGGGAGAATACCATTATGATTATGAATTTTACAGTATGGTTCTGAAACCGATTGATATCCACTGTATTAGAACCAGTTTTTGACGCACTGAAAAATCATGTATAGTACCCTATTACAGACAATTTTTCACTAATATTAAAATCATAAATCAAAACCAGTTTTTTAGCACGTGTCTTCGGCCCTTCAGGAATAACAAAACTGGTTTTTATCTTTTAATTTTTCATTTTAATAGCCTCGGTACGCAGTCTTTAATACAATACGATAAAAAAAACTATTAATGTATTGAAAAGATTCTTATAGCCAATACAAATAGTCTCTAAGTGAATCATTTAGCACACTGAAATAATATTTTATTGTTATTAATAATGGAAGTTACCATCCTTGATATTATTCTATTTACTATAAGGTGAGCTTTGAAACAATAAATTTTATAAATTCATGAAAGATTTATGTGTTTTGTTAGGTTCAATTTTATATTTTGCTAACTTTTATAAAAGAGGGAAAAATTTTAAAATTTCTACTGTCATTTCGAAACATTATATAAATAATATTTAATTTCAGATTTAAATCTTTTAAAAATCCATAAATTAACTTTATTTTAGGAAGCACAAGCCGTTTTATTGATCTTACTGAGTAAACATGCAATTAGCCAACCTAAAGAATAGTTGAAAGGTTAATGTGCTCAGAATGATTTTATTATTGTGCTTCTTGCAAAATAATATATTAGTTGGACGGATGCAAGCATTTCTCTATCCTTTTTCAAAGACTTTTTTTGTCTGCTACCAAATTGTTTTATGATACTTGGCTGTGTTAATATCACTGACACTATTGGTTGATTTTTAAAGACCCAATTGAGAGTCGGTACAAGGTCCTTTGGATAGGAACATACAGTTATTTAATTTCTTCCCCCTCTAGTGTTTTACGCTAATATTTTACCTTTCTCGATTTTATTTCAAAACGTGCCTAAATCAAAATTGTAACTTTTTTTATAGAAGTAAGATTTAAATCTTTTTCTTTTAGTAGTAAAGATTTAGTTTTCTATAATATTGATAACGCCTTCCTTCCTTCCCCCGGATAAAGGTCTTAATAGGGGGCCAGACTGTTTAAGGTTAACTTACGAGAATTATTTCATCTGCTGACTTTTTTACACCATCATATTGCGATGACAGCATTCTTATATATTGCCATTTTATTGTTTTTATATTTCCTCAATTCTGCAAATAAAATTATGTAAAGTGGCATGATGTTTGTCTGTATCCTTATAAAATTGTTACAGGGTGTTTCTATGTCTTGTGTATGTCTGCATGAAACTTAAGGTCTCGTTTGTCAAGTAACATCTATGCATTGCTTTACCAAAGACGTCCAATTGGGGAGGAAAGGGGGGGTGGAAGGTATAATGGTGTTAAGCAGCATTCCCCCCTCACAAAAAAAAATAAACTTTTTGTAAGTACGATAGATTAACCCTTTCCATAAACCTTTAGATAAGTTTCAAGAAGACGTAAAGTTATTGTTTGTTATTCTTGATATAACAAACTGAAAGCTTTATAATAGTTCAAAAGATTTTGCTCAATCTACTAAACACTTATTGTTTCCTAACTTTATACTTTTTACTCAATCTCTCTCTCTCCTCTTTTTCTCTCTTTAACCTTTTAATGTCTAGTTCTCCATGATATCCTTCTTTTTATTTCCATCTCCCTTATTATATCTATCTCCTTTTCTCTCCCTATTTCTTATTAACGTGCCTCCTCCCACTTTTCTGCAAATGTATATTTTAAAAAAAATAATGCTGCTACTCAACATTTTATGTATAAATGTTTAATGCCCTTTGTAAGTTATTTGATCCATCACACTTCTAATGAATTTCTTATTAAAAATAATAGAATTTTTAATATTTTTTTGTGTTGTTTGGCTACCCAATAGACTATTCTAACACACCAGGGAATGCTCATTACTCCTGGTTAGGTTTTAGGCTATTTTTTGTGTTGGTAACACGACCATATTTCAAAGAAAGTAACCTATTTAAAAAAAATAGATAAATAACAAATAAAGCTGTGACGAATCTACATAAGTTTAATACTTCCTTGATTTTAGATTTCAAAGTATGGTTTGATGTTTTATTGATTGATTTCTTCAATATAAAAAAAAACAATAAAGCAAAAGAATTTGATTTACTTGTAAATTATAGGTTTACAATCATTTTACTTTCCCAATTCATCACTTTTTTCTTTTTATTAATATATATATATGCATATATATTTATTTCTTTATAAATAGCAGGGATAAGGGATGGGAAACGTAGGAAAATATTATTTCAGGCCTATTTCAAGCCTAGGCCTAATAAACCAGTTTTGGGATGGCGCAGTGGTTCGTCCTAAACGCTAATGAAAAAGTTGTGCGTGTGTGTGTGTAGATAAAGTATAGAATCAAATTCAGGTAGCTAGTTTAAAGTAAAAAACATAACTTTTTATAAACCTATATATATATTAATGGCTTTTGTTAAAATGAATTATTTTTCTCTCCAAATTTTTTTTATCTTTTACTTTGGTAATTTGAACTGTCAGAAAGCTATCGTTGGGTTTCCCTCAGACAGATTTTAGTTTGTATTATTTGAATTTTTATTAATGAATAAAAATTTTATTTGAAAATTTCATTGCTAATTGAAATTCAAAATAAATAAATAAATATGCACTTGGGTAACATTCTATCAAGTTCTTTGGATACTATTATGTAATGATATATTTGTACTGTGTTGTATTGTACAAATATTAGGTTTAATGTTTTGTATCAATTCCATATTAAATTTTTAAAATTCAAAATACAACATCTAATTTATAAACTACCAAATGAAAATTTGTAGCTACCTTCTTTCCAAAAAAATAATCCCGTTATTTTTGTTTTTTCTATATGGCCCTTTTTTAATGTTTAACTCTTAGCAGATTTAATAATTAAACTAATGTGATCTAACACCATTTATATTTATTTTTTTGTAGCAGACAAATCATTATTTTTTCTAGAATTGTCTGCTTCTAAAATTTCCGCCAATTGGTGATTGGTTGATACAAAACAAGCCCAAATCACAGAACACTATTGGTTTAGAGCGGTAGCCAATATGAGCCATCCGCCAGTAAGGTCATTAAATTAGGCAAAAGGTAAAAGTTGCATGATCCCTTTCAAAACCAGGCCGAGACCTAATTTATGGCCAGGTTTCCTATCCCTTATCCCTGATTAATAGAGGTTTGGATTTTCAACAAGCTCTCAAAAACCACTTGACTGATTATTCCAGATTCCTTTTTGAAGCTGAATTTTGTTCTCGTATTGGTAAAAAGTTGGTGGTTGGTTAATCTCTATAAAAAAGACCCCTGAAAAAAAACTCTTAACTTTTCATTTGCGAAGCCCTTATAGGCTATAGACGAAGCCATTAGTTTGCAATAAAATACTTTAGTAGAGGGGCTGAATATTATAGATAAAATTAATTACCTTTTTTTAATAACAGCATAAATGTTTGTTTTTTTAAAACTAGTAAGAGAAGCTAATCTAAATAGAAATTATTATGAGTGTTGAGGGTATGGCTAGTGTGCAAGTATAAAAGATGTTGGTCGTTTAATTTCAGTATCTAGATATTATCAAGCGAAAAAGGAATTTCAAGTTTCAGATTTTTAAAAGTTTTTAAAAATCTTAAAGAATTGTTGTTAGATTCATATAACTCTAAATTAATCCTTTGCAATAAAAATTAACACAAGTGAAGAGCTAATTAATGATCACTCTTTGACAATTCCTGTGTACACCAAGTTTAAAATAGTGAGATGTCTCAGCCTTTGTTTTTAAGGCTTAACAAGTTAACATCCCACTCGAATTTAGTACTTGTCTTCAAATGATAACTTTTTTAGGTTTTGATTTTACTGTCATAAACCAATAAACATACAGTTATACTTCTAGTTACTTTACCAATTCCTAGATGCGTGTAAACAACACATACTAGATCTAAATGTGGTAATGTGTACAACTGCTCATAAATGTAGACCTTTTTATCTAAGCTTTAATCCCAGAAAGGAAATTGAACTTTTAAATCTCAGTTGCTCTTACAAAATAACATTTTTTATGTATTTAGCCTGTAAAAACAAGGTTGATATTGATCTTTTTAAAAAACCTTTTAAGAAAGTTATAATTGAAAGATATTGTGGGTAAAGTCCCTTTCGTGGCAACGCACCTTAAAGGGAGATTCTTCGTATTTTTCACAAAAACTTTTCTCCTAACCCAATATAACCTAACCTAAAATAATCTATAAAAAGCTATTCTAAAAATACGTTGAATCGCCCCTTAAGTGGCGGTGCCACGAAAGGAACTATTCCCGATATTGTCAATAAATCCCTTATATGATAATTGTCTGTTTTAGTTTGTTGTATTTTAAGGCATTTTGATTTTTGAAAAACAATATTTAAATCAGAGAAATAATAAAAATGTGATTTTTATATAAGAAAAACAAACGCATACACATACATTCGCTAATTATAAACCAGCTGTCTTAAAATAGGTTGCTACTTGCTTTTTTCCCCTTAATATGTATTTGTGAAATTTTAAGAACACTATAAATATAAGATGTTAAAGTTTTATAAAAAAAAAGACTGGTTAGAAATTTATCTAAACCACATTCATTTCCACTCTAAGTGGCTTAATTAAGTTTAATACTATATTATCTACATGGCAATATCAAGGTTAAGGTTGCAGTTTGTATGTCTTTTTGTCCTTAAAGATCTCGTAAGCAGCAAGACTGATCTTTCGTTTGCTTAAAATATTCATAAGAGACCATATCATCTTGGAGACTCGCCCCCTAGAGGCTTGGGACAATGCCCTTTATCCGTATATTAAAGTATTAGGATGTCTTTCTGTGCCTAAGGATCTCGCTAACCGCTGAAACGATATGTTCTCCTTAAAAGTGTAACTTCTGATGGGTCAAGGAAAGGTTCATAACTATTTTGGGGGAGGGTACCACCACCCTACTAAGAAAAATCACTCAGAGAAAAAAACTTTGCCCTCTAGTGTTTATGTTTGAAACATAGTTTGCATTACAATTAGACAAAAAAAGAAAAACAAAGCATAATGTTATATACTTTTTATCAATATCTGTGTTTAAGATCCACTCTTTTTCTACTATTAGTACACTATTTGTAGAATTATATCAAAATCTAATTTAATTCAAGCTGAAAACTATTATAATAATACTTATAACATACAGAGACAATTTAAAGCAAATAAGCAAAGATAAAAAGGTACTTTACTGTAAAATATAAATATAATAATAAATCTACTTTAATATATAATATAAAGGGATTTTAAGGGATAAGACAATGGTTGATAAATAAATATAAATCTCCAATAATCTCCAAATCTGGGAAAAAAATAACAATTTAAATATCCAAAGTTTTTGAGTCAAAGAATAAATAATATGGTTTAAACACTTTGGATACTACTGTATTTTATAGTCCAGTGTGCCCTCCCTCTCTGATAAAATACGACATGACATAGATACATAATATGATAAGAAAGGATTAGTATCCGCCATGTGGTTTTTGTAGGGGTACATGGCGTTCCTGCAACTGGCAGAAATACATCTGGATGTTTTTTTTGTCAAAATGTAAAAACCTCTGCCAAAAATACAGTCATACTTAACCCTTTACAGTCGGGCCCCTTGCCGCACCTTAATCAGTCGGGGGGGGGGGGGGGCGTTCAACGCCCCCCCTTATTATCTCAGTTCCTATTAGAGCTAGAGGGCTAATTTTTTTTGTGCAAGTCCTCTGTTTGATAATGAATTTCCGACCTTTTATAAGTCTAAGTCAATTTTCGCTTCCTTCACCCTTTTATTTAACAACCTTTGTTTTTAGGTCCTTTTTTACTTAAAAATTTCAAACGGCTGTAAATTTTTTATTTTTAAAGCTAGAAGAAATTTTTTTTTCCAGAAAATGTTTAACTTCATGTAAATTTTACATTAGAAATATCAAAATATAAATTTCAGCGGCCGCAGCTGTACTTGGCAGCTGCCAGCCGCCGCAGTCGGCGGTCGGCGGGAAAACGGCGGCGGATCTTCATGAAATTTTAATACGTTATGTAGACATGTAAGAAAAGCTTAAGTTTAAAATTTGAAGTATCTAAGTCAAAAATTGCGGCCACAGGAGCCTTTTAAAGATTTCTGGAGACCTGGAGGATCAGGACCTGCAGGATCATACCTGGAACCTGAAAGTTACTTGAACACCTGTATTTCATATAAGGATGTACTACTAGAGGATTTTTTAGTATTTTGGTATGATAAAATGCTTTGTTTTAGTCAAAAAAATATTTGTGCTCTTTACCTGGATGACCCTGCTGGCATCCTGTGCCCGCCAGGATGGAGATATTCAAAAAATTCCAACTCTCAGTTATGTGTCATACCCATACTTAAAAAGTCAAGCAGTTTGGGCTCTTTATCTTTCACACACAGAAAATGAGATAGAAAAAACCGGAGGGGGGGGCGTTCAACGCCCCCCCCCCGACCGTTAAGGGTTAAGAGCCCCACATGGATTAATAGGATCCTATAGTGTTGGAGCCTTAGGAAGATCTAGAAACAAAATTTCGTAAAATTTTAACTAGGGAAGCTAGAGGTTCGGGGGTCAAGATACAGTGTTTTTTTTTATGAGAACTTTTTTGAAAGCAATTTTACCCCACTTATAGTTATCAGAATTTAATGATTAATGGCTCATTTTCTTCGTTTTTTAAGGCAATTAATAGATCACCAAAAAAATATTTCAGTTTTTATTTAAAAAGTACAGAAAAATCTAAAATTCAAAACTTAGGTGTCAACATCTAAAAATGGTTTTAGCGCATTTTTCTTATGCTCAAATATTCCACCTTTTCCAAGAATGGCTGCTAAACACTTCAAAGTTGAAATATAGAGCTAAAAATGTATACAGATACTATTAGGGACATGTACTAGAACATATCAAAGTTTAAAGGTTATATCTCAACCAGGGAGGGAGTACTGGCCCCCCAAAGTCGACTACAGAAAATCCAATTTTTTTCTTGCAAAGAGTAGAAGATTTAGGCATAAGAAAAATGCGCTAAAACCATTTTTAGATGTTGACACCTAAGTTTTGAATTTTCGATTTCACTTTACTTTTTAAAGAAAAACTGAAATATTTTTTTTGGTGTTCTATTAATTGCCTTAAAAAACGAAGAAAATAAGCCATTAATCATTAAATTCTGATTATTATAAGTGGGGTAAAATTGCTTTCAAAAAAGTTCTCATAAAAAAAAACACACTGTATATTTTTTAATGGCAGAACCAGTATTTTACTTTTAAATATTGTGCTTAAGTCAAACTGCTATTTATCATATAAAAACTTACAGGCTGTACTCTACAACCTACTTTTATTTATGATTTTAATTACAAAACAATATAGAGGTTATAGAGTAGCAGGACGTACTGACAAACTTCTAATGTAGCTTCGCTTCTAAAAATCTGTTTTGAATATTTTGCATCGATGTAGCTTGTCATACAAATATGTATAGGTACTCTATATGAATATTAATTCAACAAAATTGGAATATATGAGTTGAAAATTTATAAGACTACGAGAAAAGGTGTTCTTCTATTATACAATATTTTAAAATTAAATAAAGAAGGAGAAAAAGAGATTATTGAGACGCAAATCTTAAACAGTATGCATTACAGAGTTAGAACTTTCAGAAAAAAAAAAATAAGTAATTAAATGGTTGACTTTTAATGTTAATTGACCTAATACCATAGGCTTGTGGAAATTAATAACAGAGATCGAGATACCCTATGGGCTTAGATAATATTTAATTGCTGTTCGTTATGATCAACCAGGCTAATAAGTGTGAAGTAGCTTTGATATTTAAATATTATTCACATTTTGAAAACATATTTATGAAAATGCTGACGAGAAATTTAGTTCAATATTTGAAAGCTTGGTTGTACATTCACTTCCGCGATTCACATTATCAAATCAGGGAAACCAATTATTATTGCAGAAGTAAAATCTACCCCTTCTACTTTGTTTAACTCTTGTCATGAAACTGCCCCTACACCTTCGGATGTTTATTTATATTTGTAGCTGCGTCTAATTGATAACATAATAACATATGCGGATGTATATGCACACCTTATAGTTGTCGCTAGAATTTAGTTGGCAAATTTTAAACTAATTCTAATTAAGTTTTTTTCCAAAGAAAATTAAATTTATAAATTTCCTTGATTTTCAAAATAATATTACCAGAGTCGAAGTGTGTCTGTAACTGGGATATGTCAAACAAGTTATAGAAATGTTTACAGAAGAACTGCCCTTAAACGTAATTTAAAAGAAAGAATTGAGATACAACATAATTAGATAATATCTAAAATATCTTTAAATGTTAAGCTTCTCTTTAATAGAATTGTTATTACTTTCAAATCTAAGGCATTTATTGATATTATTTCACAAAATTAAATTTTCATGGTATATTAATTTTTATTTTTCAACCCACCGGTATGCTTTGGCAGTAGTGAATTGAATGAAAATATAGATACTTACATTTGGAAAAAGAATTATGTTTCTGAAAATTAAATTCAACCACCGTTTTTTATAACATTTCATAATTTTATCAGTTTTCCCACAGTCTTTGATTGTTCTAAACATGAGCTGCTGCCAAGTCAGCTGCCTGTATTTTTTACAGAATTTTTATCCGCCAAAAATTAGAATGTACATAATCTACATTCACCTTATTTTCTCTGCATTTTCCATAAATGTGCAAGAAAAATAGAGAAAATTACATAGAATTACTTAACACAGACATAATGTTGTTGAAATATCTATGTTTGGTAAATAAAAAAGGTATGTAAGATAGAAATCGAAACGATCTGTTTTCATTTCAACGAGGCTTTAAAATTTCGCGTTCACATTGGTATTGTAGGTTACCTATTGAATTACCTCATTAGGGCAGTGTTCTCCTTCGATTTTCAGTAATCAATTAGAAAACCCAGAGTATTATCCGCTTGTAATGGTATATAATAATTTAATTCATACTATAGGATATAGACAACCAACCTATTACTTGCAAGACCTTTTTTTCGGAAGTCCTAACTGTGCACTCCCCCTTCACTCACTATTTATGTTGGGTACCAGAAATATCATTAGTATTTAATATTTTCAATGTCACTGGTATGACGCAATGTGGTATAGGCTCTAATCCGACAACAAGCAGGTTTGCTTGTGGATTGTTGGCACTCTGATCATTTTTCACTAAAGTAAGGAAAAAGGGGGACATTATTAAAATATGGAGGAAGTAGAAAGATAGGAATATTGGTGGCTTTGCTGGATGTTTTATCATTTTAACTAAAGAAATTGTTTTGTAAAAAAAAATATAAAAAATAGTAAATTGTATAATACTTTTTTATAATAAACCAAAGAAATTCTAAGAAAGAAAATGCATATACCTAGTTAAGCATCCCATATTAGTATTATAAATAAGTTTTTGTAGCTCGTTGATGGTCCTTTTTAGGCAGTCTAATTAATCAAAGCTTCAATTTGAAAATGATGATAGTGAAAGTTTAGTATTACAGACGGTTTTGTATCAACGCCTTTCTTTTGGGGTAGAAAAGGTTTTGAAATTTTAATAGTGCCATAAGCCATTATTTTATGTCTATATAATGCGACACTCAGTGCATTTAACAGTGGCTGTCAGCCGCTACACCAAATCCAACTCTTTAAGCTGTTGGATGAGCATGCGGCAGTTTTGGAACTGACGCAACTGCCAGGTATATACTGTTGACTTCAGAAAAATAAAAAAGCTGTTGGAATTATTCCGCATATATTTTAATGCTTTGCCTTTTTTACATATAAAGTCAGTCCATTTAAGTACTTATAGCTCTTTTTTACAAAAATCTATAGGTTTAGCAAGATGCTGTTCAAGCAATGGAAGACGGCCAAGCCCTTGCATTATTTATAATGACCGAGATAGTGGCAATTTTTCATCTGTTTTAATTGATTTAAATAATCTGGAATAGCCATCATTGAATAATGCATAATTATCTTGCAGTACAGATAAATGCGCGAAAAAGACCTATTTTATGCGTTTTTCATTATTGGATCTTGGCTATTCCAGATTATTAGTAGGCCTTCTTATGCCGCTTAAAATGGCCTTCAGCCGTTTGGCAGCTAGCAGCCTTTTAAATTCATAGATTTTTGGAAATATTCGTTACCAGGAATATTTTACCATGAACTGCAGTCGATCCAGAAGATTATAAAGTGTGTTACCTTTTTTATGTTTTATTATTATTTACAGAATCAAACTTTAAAAATGAGAAAAAAGTAAAAATAAGTATTTTTCTGTTGATTTTATGGTATCTGTGCATCCAAATTTGCCTTTTTTGGTCTTTTCATAAATTTTTCTTGAAATATAAAGATATCTGAAAACTGATTGATTGGGCTTGTAAGGGAACCATTTCAGTATCTTCGGTTGAAAAAGGTCTGATTTGGGAGCATTTTTGACCAAGTTGTGGCCAAATAACAATGAAACATATAAAAGGTAACACACTTTATAATGATGTCATTGTAATAATATATTTAAATCATAAACTAGATATTTTTGGATTTAAGGATTAATTATTAAAAACATTTATCATTATCATTTATTCTTATCTCAAATATATTGCAAAATTATCGAAATATGATTTAAAGGATGGGTTAGGTTTTCGTCTTTTATTGTGGTATGGACTCAAAATATTTTATTCATAGTTGTAGTAGTCTAAGGTGTTTCATAAATACTGCAAAAAATGTATTATATCATTACATTATCAAAAAATTGCAAACCATTCTGGGATATAAAGGGATAAGACTATAGCCGATAAATTGATATACATCCCTAATGATGATAACTTAATTACACTCTCTGTAACGTAAATTAGTGGTTGAAACGTTTGAACGCTCAACTTAATAAACCAACCTATAAAAATTATATTTATATTCTCTTATGTAGTGCTATACAAAACTTTATTCAATATGCAAATATTCTAAATTGATAGCACACCATGATCTAATGGTCGTATTCTTCCTAAAACTGATATGTTTTTGAACATTCCAAGGATGTACGGACTAGGACATTGGACAATATTTAGTCATTTTATGTAACCCGCTATCCTTCGTTGCAAAAAAATGTATCTAGAATTGTTTTTTTGAAATTATCTTAAGTATTTTACTTCAACGATTGTACCTTATCACAATATGAATTCAAAAACACTCTTTTAGTTTTAATTCCCTAGGATGCTTACATCTACAAACATATTAAATGTTATTTATGAACTGCCGTTAGGCAAAACAAACAGAAAGACACACGAGCTGGATCTTTAAATCATTTTAGTGGTGAGCCAGATCGGGGTGAGCCGAATTTCAGCGCGTTGGCAAAAAGTTGGCTCACCCTGATCTGGCTCACCACAAAAATGATTTAAAGATCCAGCTAAAATAAATGAATATAATATTGGTAATTTTATGAAAACGTATTTGCAGCTTTTGCTTAGGAGAATAATGGAAATTCTGTCATCTATTAACCACACAGGGAATAACATTAGTCAACAAAGACAATCAAATCCAAAAGAAGCGAAGAATCAATTTGCCATCAAGAAATATGTAAAGAAATACAAAATGACAGAAAAATATAATAATTTTAGCTAATTTGCGTAAAAATGTTAAATGTATGCAGTTTAAATTAATGTATCTTTATTTTCAGCAATCTTGGTCTTTTCAATTTACATTTCAAACATTTTAATAAATAAGAAGGTCAACTTACTCTAATTGACTGACACTAAAATTACAAAAATAAAATAGTTATATAGCAGCATTGATGCTTAAAATGCACTCATTTTGTAGATAAGGTTATTACTATTTCGTAGCAAATATATGCAGTCTTGCTCTTTTTCACAATATTTTTATTTTCTTATTTTCTGAATAATTATTCATGTCCTTACTCTTAACACAGCAGGGGAAAACTACTGTAATATCTATCTACTTATTTATCCATTTAGCAATATACTAATCAGTAATCATATTTGGTAAACCATACAATAGTTGCAAAAAATAAAAGAAAATTTATGACTTTTTGGAAAATTGGTTATATTTTAGATGATTTACTATAAAAAAAACTACATTCATATATACTTACTGTATGATTTTACTTTTATGCTTGAACAATGATTTGGCTACTCATAGTAACGTAAGTAATATCAACTTAAAATAAGGACGATAACATCAATAGCATCGAAACTGTTAGAAATGGTAAACAAATGGTCATGCATTAATAGATTGAAAACTACTGGTCAGAATAAGTTGAATTTACATTTTATTTATAATATTATTTATACAGGAGAACCGATAGTACCATGAAAGTAAAGAATAAAAGACAGACATTCACTCATTTAGGAGCTTTGCTATAAAATTAAGATATATTTCAATTTAACCCTTACAGATCGGGCCCCTATTCCCACCTTAATAGATCGGGGGGGGGGGGGGGTAATATTGACCCCCCCTCTATCTCGACTTCTGTTACAGATAAAGACGTAAAATTTTTTTCTGGTGGTTCATGTGTATTTTTAGAGAAAATTACTATTTCTAGTCATAGCGGTCAGGCCGCTCCTTAGCCGCTTTTTAGTGGCCAGCCGCTAAATTTTAAAACGGCAGTAGATCGGCCAATTTTGAAGCTAGGTTGACCAAATTTTAGGACGAACTTTTATTTTTCATAACAAAAAATTACTTTTTCTGATCATCGCCGAAAAACGGCAAATAACGGAAACCGCCATTTTCGGCGGTTACGGCGGTAAAACGGCGGTTGGCGGCGCCAATTATTATTTCTGTCTGTTTATTGTTGCTCAAGGATTTACCAAAAAAATGTATAGGTCTCTAGCTGTAATATTCATGATATATGTCTGTAGTAAAAGCCGGACAAAAATCGGTCATAAAGTCGGTCAGGGTGCGGTCAAACGGTCATAACACCACTTTTCTCATAAGGTCATTGTTATCTCAGTATTCACCAAAAAAAATTTAGGTTTCTACCTCATACACAAAAGTCATAATGTAGAAATTAAGATTTATTTAGAATTTTTTTAAAAGAAGGTGTATCAACTTTTTTTTTATAGCTAGCCGGTTCTTTTAGTAAGTAGTAGATGTAAAATTTTTCATAGAATTCAGATATGCAATCGGTTTTTTTGTAGACCTCTTATTTTTTAAGTAATTTAAGTTTTAAAAAAAATTAAGTCGATTTTAAGGTACTAAAATGCAACAAAAAAAAGAAAGAAAATGGCCATTATGAACAAAAATAGTAAGATCTTTAATTTGACACCTTACTTTTTCAATTCTGTCAGGTAATTATTGAAAAAATCGATTTTTTTAAACCCATGAGAATAAAAAATTTGAACTTAATTTTATCATGATGCTGTGAGAATTGGTGCAAAAAATATGACGTAACAAAAAAAATTAGCCAATGAGAGGCCGTTATTGACCAATGGCGGCCACTACCATTGCCGCCATTGGTCAATAACGGCCTCTCATTGGCTAATTTTTTTTGTTACATCATATTTTTTGCACCAATTCTCACAGCATCTTTTATCATTTCACAGGTAAAAAAATATGGGTTCATATATATCTTTAGAATCAGAAAAATATTACGAATCCATTGTAAGCAAAATTGAAGAAAAAAAGTTTACAATATAGTATATAAACAATAAAAGGAATTATATGAAAATATCATATTATATTATACAGGCAACGTCTTAATTCTTGAATTGAGTATAAAAATGGGAAGGGGGTAAAGAGGGGGTAAAGAGGGGGTAAAAAAGGGAAGACGAAAGTGTTGCCTGAACAAAAAATATAATTGGCCATTTGTTTATTTCTTATTTTTTTTTACTTTTTTTCAATTTTGCTTACAATGGATTCGTAATATTTTTCTGATTCTAAAGGTATATATGAACCCATATTTTTTTACCTGTGAAATGATAAAATTAAGTTCAAAGTTTTTATTCTCGTGGGTTTAAAAAAATCAATTTTTCAATAATTACCTGACAAAATTCAAAAAGTAAGGTGTCAAATTAAAGATCTTACTATTTTTGTACATAATGGACATTTTCTTCCTTTTTTTGCGTTTTAGTACCTTAAAATCGACTTAATCTTTTTTAAAAAAACTTAAATTACTTAAAAAATAAGAGGTCTACAAAAAAACCGATTGCATATCTGAATTCTATGAAAAATTTTACATCTACTACTTACTAAAAGAACCGGCTAGCTATAAAAAAAAAAGTTGATACACCTTCTTTTGGTGCTACCCAACCGACTTTGACCGGACACCACGACCGACACAGACCAGATATCCTAATAAAATCAACTCTTGCCGACGTATAATTACTAAACCTAAAAAGTCATGAAGTCACAACTCTCTATCTTACCTACAAAAAAAAATGACATTGAAAAAACTACAGGGAAGGGGGGGTCAATATGACCCTCCCCCCCCCTCCCGATCTGTAAGGGTTAATAGTAGTTAAACTTCCAGTGTGATATTTTGATCAGATAAAATCTTAGTGGATAATACAATATAATTGTACAACCTCAATTATAATAGCAAAACTCTCATTCTGTACATCAAAGTTATTGGTTAAAAAGTCTGGACACTGATAGTTTTATCCTACCAATTAAACGACAGAAACACTGTTTGTGAACCTTAGGGTACCAGTGTAATTTATATTAAAAGTCCCTTCCCTTCCTCCCTGGATATATTCTACTTGTAATCTAAGTAATGCAAAACTGTTCTCTAGTTTTTGCTTTAATTTCTCCTTGTCTAATAATGTAATATGGTCTTCATATTTATATACATCTGTATCAATCTATCTATCTATCTATCTATCTATCTATCTATCTATCTATCTATATATCTATCTATCTATCCATCTACCTATCTATCTATATATCTATCTATCTATCTATCCATCTACCTATCTATATATATATCTATCTATCTATCTATCTATCTATCAATACCCCTATCCCCCTGGGACCCATACTATAAAATGATATTATATATGAGATGTAATACAAGCCCAAACTGATATCATTAGCAAGAGGAAGCCATAAGAATATTTCTATTAGTGTAGCTACTATCTTACTAGGTATATATGTTCATTAAACCGTCCGTCTGCTATAGAAAATCAACATTTTTTAGTAATGTATTTTTATTCATAACTAAATAACATCTCTCGTGAATTTACTATATTATTGGAGAATTATTATTTAGAACGTGCAGTCCCGTCATTTACGAGATTTTTCCGGACACATTTCTTACAATAATATAAATGGATAAAATAAATATTTTGATATCTGTATTATAGATCTAAATTAACATTCGTACACCCAAGTGCTTTTTAATAAACTTGCGGCCACGCGCCTCGAAGCCTCTAGTGTCACTTAAGGTGGAAATGAAGATAAAAGGGAAAAAACATCTTTTTAAAATAGTTAAAAAAAAACCTGTCCTTGACCTTCAAGAAGATTCAATATAAAGGAGAACCATACCGGTTCAGCAGATGGCACGATCCTTTTCTACAAATCAAAAAGCTTACTACTTTATATTATTGGAGAGGAAATCTATAATAATAATATACAATGAAGAATTTCTTTGGTAAAATTGCTCAATACGTGCAAACAAGAAAACTTTTTTCTTTATTGTAGGGAATCCAATGGGTAGAAAGAGAAAGAGAGAAGGGAGGGACAGCAAAAGAAAGGGGGGAGAGAGAGAGGAAGGGAGGGAGAGAAAGAGAGAGAGATAGAGAGAAAGATAGAGAAAGAGAGAGAGACAGAAAGAGACAGAGATAGAAAAGGAGAGAAATGCAAATATTCTGAGTTTTGTCAACTGAACAACAAAAACTTTTCTCCAATATCCGCTGATTTATGATAGCCTTTGACTTCGGGGTGTTTCTCTGATTATGCTAATAATTTTTTTCAAATGCAATCTTTGATCTAAAGGTAAAGGTGTGCTTCTTTTAACTTCAGCTTACAGTGGGATGTTAGACTTGATCATATTATATTATCAAACGCTTTACTTAGGTCAAACATACAATGATTATTAAAACTAAGAACTGGCATTTCTGTCTATATTACGATATTATATACACGAAATTAATGAAATTTATGCTTTTAAGTTTAAACAGTTAAGTCAAATATTTAACAAATACATGTATGTCTACTATGAATCGAAGATCATTCGATATACATGAACCGAGAAAATGATTAAATTCAGCAGACTTTATCCACTTATCATTTCTTTCAAAATAAAGTTTTCACAAATAAAGAATATATACAGGATAGTATTTTATTGTATAAATTAAATATCTCTTATCCTAGTCATTTATTTAAATAAAGAAACATGTTTTTATTTTTTCTGGACATCGATAAATGGTTAGTTTTGTTTTACCGTCTTAAATATTAACTAAAACAAGTATGAAAAATATAATTTATTTGCCATTTACCAACATAATTTTCTTAGACTTTCAAAATATAATTTACATAAGTATAAGCCCTTGCTATTCAGCTTTAGAAGTTGAGATTTTTTATGCTTTCAGGGGGAAAAGGCTTTGTAAATGCATTTATTAGTACCAAAATCTCAAAATTAACCATTCTTATTATTTATTCAGGGATTTGAGTTAAAATTGAACATCCATAAGCAACGCTGAAATAACAAGTTGAAACTAAATACAGTAATGTTATGAAAATATAAGATGGAAAGCATATATCAGAGCCTAAAACAAAACAATTAGTTGCTTGAATAATTGCGAAAAAGCTTTAGAATTATTCCAAATTTATAATCTTTCACTGTTAATTCAACACCTATTGTCCTATCCCTCGTTCTTGTGAAATTACATAATCCGTAAGAGTATTTGTTTTGATTACTCTTTCATATCAATGGCTTTATACAAAATGTTCATTTAATCTAACTAAGCTTATTAGATATATAGCTAATATTTTTTTATCTGTATAAAATCTATTTTTATGATAATGAAAATCAGATTTATTTTAATTTGTTAGGAAAGAATGAAATGTTGGGGCTAAGTTCTACTTTTGTTTAAAGACATCATCTAGAGAACCCAAGGGCATCATCCGCTTGTAAAGGGTGGTGATTTATTAAAGTAACATTTAACTGAGAAAAAAAACTATTTATTGATTAGACAATTTTAGTCTGAAAAACGTAACTGTGCATTTTAATGAGTTGCGTATGTTTACAGGCCTAGGCATCTCAACTATTTTCATTTCTAATTCATGCATCAGTTACAGCAGAAATAGTCGATTTAATTTCTTGAATGACGCCGTGAGATTTAGACTCGAACCTGACACCATCCCTGACAGCAATAATAATTGAATTTTAATATGTGCCCTAGCTCTTTATTAACCTAAAAAGCATCAACAACTTTCGAACTTGCTCTTATAGCGCCATTTTTTGCTGTTTTGCTGCAACTCATATTTGTATTAAATGGGTATATTGAATGGTAAAAAGAATGATTTTGATTTTGCGGAGGGATAATAAAATCCTAGACATTTGTCTATACTGCTTTTTAGGAGTGAAGCTACTCTATAAACCATACAATGTCAGTTGTGGTATTCTTGCCTCCTCCTTACTCTTATCCATGTCCGTGTCCAAGACCCCCCGCTAGAAGCCAGCTAGCTTCTCTTCATGTTGCCGCCATCTCTATGCCTACCCCGCTCCAAGAGTTCAGTTCTGTATTGTGTTTGGTGGTGACAAGTCTTCTTGTATCCGAACACACTTTCTTGGCTGTGGAATTCATTCCTACGCAGCCCCAATTGTGCTTATACCTGTGCGTCGCCTCCAGCCTCCGGCTCAAAGCAGGACGTCCAAGTATTCCTCATACTTCTCCACATATTATACCTAATCTGCCTAGTAATCCCCCTTAACTCGTATTATATTTTTTAGATGTAAATATATTCATATTTTTTAATCAAAAACCAATTTGTGTTAGTTATTAATTATTTTATGTTAGCTAAGTTTGCTCTATAATACTGTGTTGTCTGTAAGTCGACTTCACGTCACAGTTAATATGTCAATAATGTTTAAATAATGGTTTAAAAACCTACTTATAATGCATCTGTGACTAATTTAGAGATGAAGGAAAAGGACATTAAAAAATAAAATGATCAGCTCTCTACTTTTTTTCTTTCACTTTTAAGGCTTTTATTATTTTTTTTCTCAATAGTATTGAAGGTAATTTATTTACTTTTTATCTTTTTTTGAAACCATAACATTGTTTTGCTATTATTTGATAAGTTGTACTTAGTTCTTAACTTAAAATATTGATATTTCATATTTTATATACAATATAAGTATACTGTAATTTTTGACGATTTAAAAAAAATTGTATAACATTCCATTTGACAGGGTGAAGTAATAATTATATTTAGATGGGCATTTTAGAATACATTTCAATGAACTATACTAAATAAATAATTATAAAGTAAAGAAGTTGCTTTGACTTTAGTGTCAGAACCTAAATTGGGACATAGTGCATTTCATTACCCTAGGCTAGGTAACTTCATTTCACTATTCAATAAAATCTAAAATGCAGCCGTTTTTGAGAAAATTAGAGTTAAAATTTTTAAGTTTATTTTCACCCACTAGGAGTTATCGCATAATCATGACAAGAAAAGCAAAGATTATTTATTTAAAATTTTAAACAGTTTTGCTTTTTTAAGTCTGTCATAAAACCTCTCTATATATGATTTATTTAAGGCTGATTTTCTGTGACCTTAGCAAAGCAACTGATAAAAATGAATCAACTCACTTCAGGAGTGGTTTTATGAAGAACTTTTAAAAGCAAACTTGTTCAAAATTTTAAATAAATAATCTTTGCTTTTTTTGTCATGGTTATGCGATAACTCCTAGTGGGTGAAAATTGAACTTGAAATTTTCAAATCTAATTTTCTCAAAAACTGGTGCATTTTAGATTTTATTGAAAAGTGGAATGAAGTTACCTAACCTAGGGTAATGAAATGCACTATGTCCTAATTTAGGTTCTGACACTAAAGTCAAAGCACCTTCGAACGCAGTGTGAATTGTTTCTAGGAGATAGGACTTAGTTTCACTCTCCCAACTGTGTGTAGGTTCCTAAATAATTGTTTCTATGCGAGAGAACTTAGTTTCACTTTCCCAACTGTGTGTAGTTTCTTAAATAATTGTTTCTAGGATTGAGGACTTAGTTTCAATCTCCCAACTGTGTGTAGGTTCCTAAATAATTGTTTCTATGCGAGAGAACTTAGTTTCAGTCTCCCAACTGTGTGTAGTTTTCTAAATAATTGTTTCTATGAGAGAGAACTTAGTTTCACTCTCCCAACTGTGTGTAGTTTTCTAAATAATTGTTTCTATGAGAGATAACTTAGTTTCACTCTCCCAAATGTGTGTAGTTTTCTAAATAATTGTTTCTATGAGAGAGAACATAGTTTCACTCTCCCAACTGTGTGTAGGTTTCTAAATAATTGTTTCTATGAGAGATAACTTAGTTTCACTCTCCCAACTGTGTGTAGGTTCCTGAATAATTGTTTCTATGAGAGATAACTTAGTTTCACTCTCACAACTGTGTGTAGTTTTCTAAATAATTGTTTCTATGAGAGAGAACTTAGTTTCACTTTCCCAACTGTGTGTAGGTTCCTAAATAATTGTTTCTATGCGAGAGAACTTAGTTTCACTCTCCCAACTGTGTGTAGTTTACTAAATAATTGTTTCTGTGAGAGAGAACTTAGTTTCACTCTCACAACTGTGTCTAGTTTTCTAAATAATTGTTTCTATGAGAGATAACTTAGTTTCACTCTCACAACTGTGTTTAGTTTACTAAATAATTGTTTCTAGGAGAGAGAACTTAGTTTCACTCTCCTAACTATTTGTAGTGTTTTAAATCATTGTTTCTATGAGAGATAACTTAGTTTCACTCTCACAACTGTGTGTAGTTTTCTAAATAATTGTTTCTATGAGAGAGAACTTAGTTTCACTTTCCCAACTGTGTGTAGGTTCCTAAATAATTGTTTCTATGCGAGAGAACTTAGTTTCACTCTCACAACTGTGTGTAGTTTACTAAATAATTGTTTCTGTGAGAGAGAACTTAGTTTCACTCTCACAACTGTGTCTAGTTTTCTAAATAATTGTTTCTATGAGAGATAACTTAGTTTCACTCTCACAACTGTGTTTAGTTTACTAAATAATTGTTTTTAGGAGAGAGAACTTAGTTTCACTCTCCTAACTATTTGTAGTGTTTTAAATCATTGTTTCTATGAGAGAGAACTTAGTTTCACTCTCACAACTTTGTATAGGTTCCTAAATAATTGTTTCTAGGAGACAGAAATTAGTTTCACTCTGCTAACTATTTGTAATGTTTTAAATTATTGTTTCTATGAGAGAGAACTTAGTGTCACTCTCACAACTGTGTGTAGTTTACTAAATAATTGTTTCTATGAGAGAGAACTTAGTTTCACTCTCCCGACTGTGTGTAGGTTCCTAAATAATTTTTTCTATGAGAGAGAACTTAGTTTCACTCTCACAACTGTGTGTAGTTTACGAAATTATTGTTTCTATGAGAGAGAACTTAGTTTCACTCTCACAACTGTGTGTAGTTTACTAAATAATTGTTTCTGTGAGAGAGAACTTAGTTTCACTCTCCCAACTGTGTGTAGGTTCCTAAATAATTGTTTCTAGGAGATACGACTTAGTTTCACTCTCCCAACTGTGTGTAGGTTCCTAAATAATTGTTTCTATGAAAGAGAACTTTGTTTCACTCTCCCAACTGTGTGTAGGTTCCTAAATAATTGTTTCTATGCGAGAGAACTTAGTTTCACTCTCACAACTGTGTGTAGTTTACTAAATAATTGTTTCTGTGAGAGAGAACTTAGTTTCACTCTCACAACTGTGTCTAGTTTTCTAAATAATTGTTTCTATGAGAGATAACTTAGTTTCACTCTCACAACTGTGTTTAGTTTACTAAATAATTGTTTCTAGGAGAGAGAACTTAGTTTCACTCTCCTAACTATTTGTAGTGTTTTAAATCATTGTTTCTATGAGAGATAACTTAGTTTCACTCTCACAACTGTGTGTAGGTTCCTAAATAATTGTTTCTATGAGAGAGAACTTAGTTTCAATCTCCCAACTGTGTGTAGTTTTCTAAATAATTGTTTCTATGCGAGAGAACTTAGTTTCACCCTCACAACTGTGTGTAGTTTACTAAATAATTGTTTCTGTGAGAGAGAACTTAGTTTCACTCTCACAACTGTGTCTAGTTTTCTAAATAATTGTTTCTATGAGAGATAACTTAGTTTCACTCTCACAACTGTGTTTAGTTTACTAAATAATTGTTTCTAGGAGAGAGAACTTAGTTTCACTCTCCTAACTATTTGTAGTGTTTTAAATCATTGTTTCTATGAGAGAGAACTTAGTTTCACTCTCACAACTTTGTATAGGTTCCTAAATAATTGTTTCTAGGAGACAGAAATTAGTTTCACTCTCCTAACTATTTGTAATGTTTTAAATTATTGTTTCTATGAGAGAGAACTTAGTTTCACTCTCACAACTGTGTGTAGTTTACTAAATAATTGTTTCTATGAGAGAGAACTTAGTTTCACTCTCCCAACTGTGTGTAGGTTCCTAAATAATTTTTTCTATGAGAGAGAACTTAGTTTCACTCTCACAACTGTGTGTAGTTTACGAAATTATTGTTTCTATGAGAGAGAACTTAGTTTCACTCTCATAACTGTGTGTAGTTTACTAAATAATTGTTTCTGTGAGAGAGAACTTAGTTTCACTCTCCCAACTGTGTGTAGGTTCCTAAATAATTGTTTCTAGGAGATAGGACTTAGTTTCACTCTCCCAACTGTGTGTAGGTTCCTAAATAATTGTTTCTATGAAAGAGAACTTTGTTTCACTCTCCCAACTGTGTGTAGGTTCCTAAATAATTGTTTCTATGAGAGAGAACTTAGTTTCACTCTCCCAACTGTGTGTAGGTTCCTGAATAATTGTTTCTATGAGAGAGAACTTAGTTTCACTCTCACAACTGTGTGTAGTTTACGAAATTATTGTTTCTATGAGAGAGAACTTAGTTTCACTCTCACAACTGTGTGTAGTTTACTAAATAATTGTTTCTGTGAGAGAGAACTTAGTTTCACTCTCCCAACTGTGTGTAGGTTCCTAAATAATTGTTTCTAGGAGATAGGACTTAGTTTCACTCTCCCAACTGTGTGTAGGTTCCTAAATAATTGTTTCTATGAAAGAGAACTTTGTTTCACTCTCCCAACTGTGTGTAGGTTCCTAAATAATTGTTTCTATGAGAGAGAACTTAGTTTCACTCTCCCAACTGTGTGTAGTTTTCTAAATAATTGGCTTTACTCATCTCTATATTTGTCTGGGATCAATGAAAACAGTGTTTATACAAAATTGTTGAAATTCATATAATAGCAAAAATCTATTTAATGGTAAGAAGATTTACGTAAAAACGCCTTTGGGTATGACTATTAATTGAAGTACCAACTCTTTAATGGTAAAACTTTTTTTTCTTTGGCAATAGTAAATGAATTGCGCATATTTTTGGACAAAAATAATCACGCTCATAGTTCCTTAAGAAGGCATTAATTGATACTTTAACAAGATAGGGATATTATTTTTATAATAGTTTATTTTTTTACCTAATTGTTTAATAATGTATGTCTACTTTTAAATAAACTAAAATTATTCTTATATGCTGTCAAACTTGATATAAACAGCTGGTATAAACGTATGCTAACTGCATGAAGAGTAGAACGATGACAAATATGAGATAATTTTGTTGAGATAGCCCTACAATGAGGCACCACTTTACATGTAATGGTATTTTTCTGATCTTAGCTTTCATTGAGTAAATATGAAAGAGTAGATTGCTCCTTGTGTAATAGTGTTTTAAACCGTTATCTATCATAGAGTCACCACTTTACATCTGATGGTATTTGTTTTATCTTTGATTTCATAAGGTAAGCAGAAAAGAAAGAAAAAAACAAGTAGATCTTAAAATTAGTGTGGTAGGTAAACATATTCCTCCCATTAAAAAATAATAACTATAATAACTGAAATAAATAAAATGTAATGTTAAAAAAATTTAAATTGTGAATGCAAATTTTTGTATAAAAATTAATTGTAGAACATTTTTTAACATATTTCTTTCAGAATTATTTTCTCTGTGGTTTTACTTACGTCAGCTAATATTTACCCAATAAAGAAAATAAATAGAATTTATAAAAAAAAGTGTCAAATTTTTATATAGCTTTCTAGAAATAGTACATCAACTGTATTAGTTGCATTTTTAACGCTTTTATTATTCTATAGATTTCAGATCTTGTATGGTGATTCCTTTAATGATAATTCATATTCAAAATCTATAATTGGTTTGTTATTTGAGATGTTTGAATATGAGTATGTATATTTATCTTTACACTCATTGTTTTCTCTTTGGAACGGTAACGTTACGGATGCAGCTTTAATTGGCGGCGGCTTAAAAAAGCATTGACTATTCCAAAGTCAAAATGATTTGAAACTAGAAATGTAGTTGTGAACGTTGGTATGCAATTACTTCCGTATATAGTCAATAATATTTCATATTTTTGCAAAGACTTACGAAAGCAAATAATGATTAAATTAAAGTAGCAAAAGGCTGTAGAAATAATTTGTAGTGTAGAATAAAATGATGTCGTCATTATAGCTAAAAAGTATGTAGTTATAATGACTGTAGATTTGATGCATGTTTACAAAAATTGTTTAAAATATTATGTGGAGATCATGCCATACACAGCCACTTTTAATTTAAGCAATATTGCCGACAATAACCCTTAAAACCGCATATGGATAGAATGTCAACAGTTTTAATGGGTTATAATGCCGGGATCTAAGATAAGACCGATAAATTGATATTCATCCCCAATGATGATACACAAAATCACCCTTTTTGTAGATTGGGACTAGTGTAATAAACAGCCCATTGTCCTCTTTTTCTTTCTCTCTCTCTCTCTGGTCACATGTTGAAGAAGTGATGAAACACTTTCAATGCGAAGGTGAGTGAAGTCAAACACATTCCATTCATACAAAACAACATATATGTATCAGTAGCCAGTTTTCAATAGTTTAGGGAAGCTATACAAAGGTACATGTAATAATTTTAATTAGCTATTATGGGCAAAGGTTAAAAATAAAAAAAAAATGTTTATTAGCAATGATATATTGTATCAGAGGTTTGTCCGACCGTTTGATCAAATGCCAGTCTTAGGGTTAACACTTATTAAGAAGAATGACATGTTTGGCATTTACTCTTATGGATATTTCTGGTTTAATTTGTTACATATTTGTGATCATGTAATTTTCTCAATATTTTTATTAATCATCTATTTTGAAGCTGTCATTTTATGAGAGCTTTGTTGTGTCTTATATTGTTTTATTTCATTGTCTTCAAAGAAAATATCTTAAAGATTTAGGAGGAAAATTAAAATCATCAAAAAAAAAGGATGTTAAGTAAAATTAATTTGTTGTTGTGTTGAACGCCAACTTGAAGCCATTATAAGTTGGCCCGTGCTCCTAGTGAACTAAAATATTGTTTCCGGAAAGAACGTACTGAACATACTAAAATATCTATTATACGATGCAGCAAATAAAATTATAAAATAGTTATAAAATAGCCAAAAGCTTATTTCGGGTAACGCATAATACAATAATGATGTGAAGAGATAAATGGTCTTGCTGTCATTGACCATTTTAAACTATATTTGGTCAAGTTTCCTAATAAAGGAAACCCCGATTGAGAATAAGGAGGAAGCTGTTTTTAATACTGTATGTATGCCTAATCACTGCGGACGGCCTAAACCTTTGAGGCATATACCTGAACCAAATGTAACATTACTTTAAGTAAGTCAAATATATAAAAAAAAACTACCCTCTACCCCTCTATATTATTAATTTATTTCAAAGTAAGTGGGATGTCGGGGACGGGGTTATTTGGTCGCCAAGCACCCTGAGGAAAATCGCTAGAATAGCATTGGTGTTAACACTTTTTATGTTTGTGCTATTTATGAAAATCATGTGTGATATTGTATGAAAACTTAAATACCCACATAAAACTGGTACATTCCATTCACTCCTTCCTATCTTTCTAGGTTAGGTAAGAAAACAAAAGTTTTTTTTTGAAATTTTTTACGGAATTATTTTTGTTAAAAAAATGACGAAGCCCAATCTGTACCACTCTTGTACCACTTTTAATTCCTGAGACGTCATAAAATGAAGGAGATAAGAGGAAAAGTGGGAAAGAAAACCCCTAAAAAAGAGATGGAGAATATGACGTCACAGAAATCAAATGTAGTAATGATTGGGCTTCTTAACAAAGCTTACGACAACTACTTTTTAAGTTAAAGAAACACTACAAATTCAATAAAATTATTTACATTTTTATGGTAATTAAAATAAAGCTAATAAAAAAAGACTGAATTCAAAGATACATATCCTTTAAAAGAGTTACTGCACAAAAAGACAACTTTAACTTTTTTTCTTTTCTTAAAATCATACACAAAAAAGTTAAATATTACTAAGTAAGAATGATATTAAAAATGCCATAGTGAAATAGTGAAATCTTGGTATGTGTAATAAATTCTAAACCAACATATATTAGACTGGTCCAATATTCTTATTTTTGTGCTGTGCTGCTAATGGATAAATTTTCTCGTTGAAAACAAAAAAATATCAGCGAAAGAGGGGATAAATTTTACCAGTACTTATATTTTGATATTCAGTTTTTATTCAACGTCTTAATAACTTTTGGGACTTTTATTACATTTTAAGCAGTTGGTACTTTTTTAGAATGATTTTATTATACAGAAGTGGTAATTTGGTTTATCATGAGTACATTTGTACATAAATCAATCGTCTATTGTCTTATCCCTTTAGATTTTTCAAATTGTAAGAACCAGTCTAGCAGGCATATGTATTTTGGGACAAGTGGTTTCTATGCATTGCAAGTATACAATAAAATAAATATACCATGGTTGGTTGGTAAGCTAAATATACACATACACTAGTCATTTCAAACCTTTATGTATGGATAAATAGAAATATATTGGTTAGCAAGATGATATCTACAGACAAACATCCTGTTACTTTTATATAAAGACGACAACAAATCCTCCAACCACAGCAGGGGACCAACATCTTACATTTTTATAAATCTAACCTAACCTTTCTAATAGCTATATGTTCAATTGGTTTAAATTTGTGGTTACAATTATATAATATCAAAATAAATAAAACATAAATATAAATAGAGGGGTAATAGGATAGATAGATAATTATATATCCCCATGTTTTGTGTTGAATGCAAATATTATGAGATGTCACCAGCATTTCCAAGCATTCATATCTTTCTACAGATAATGGAACTATTAGTTATAAGGATAAAGCATTTAATTGTGAGCAAAATTACAACGTTCGTCTGGGAGGTGTAAGGTCCAAGTCTAAACCACACCTCTTTATACTAGATATGTTACAAATGATACGTACTGCTGCTATGTCTGGCATGTGACACGAATAGAAAAAGAAGGAATGAATTGGTTATCTTTAGAATGTTACTGACCCTCATAACCTTTAGCGGGCGCTTATGTATCGAATCTCATTACAAGCAGATGAAGTCCTTTGATTCTCTAGCTGATTGATCTAATTGTGAGCAAAGCAGCAAAAAAAATCATTGTATTATTAAAAAAACATAATATTTGTATTCATGTATATTAGATTCTTTGAAAATGCAGACCTTTAAGATGCACACAACTTAAGTAATATGTGCACTTGCTGTAATACATGATATGTATTAGTGTGTACACTATACATATAGATGTACACATAATGTTTATAATATACTTACAGATATATGCAATAGTGTACACTCTACACATAAATATGTACAATAGTGTACATACTTCACATAAATATGCACAATAGTATACACTCTACACATAAATATGTACAATAGTGTACACACTCCACATAAATATGCACAATATTGTACACTCGACACATAAATATGTACAATAGTGTACATACTTCACATAAATATGTACAAAAGTGTACACACTCCAAATAAATATGTACTATAGTGTAAATACTACACATAAATATGTACAATAGTGTACGCTTTTCATATAAGTATGTACAATAGTGTACACTCTACACATAAATATGTACTATCATACTTTTTTAAACCAATAAAATACAGTTTGACTTCATTAAAGCGTTTGATTGAATTGTATTATATAAATACATTTTTTTGAAATCCTACAAAAAAATATGTCTTGAATCAAAACAAAAGAAATTAATCCAGCAAAAAAAACTGCTGATAGTCATATTTTAAAAATAAATCCAGTTCGACTGTTCAGTTTAAAAACTTTTTTATTCCCTGATATAAAATTCTACTCTAAAATATTTTTCTAATTTACTTGCATAAGGAAATTTCTCTATGTTCACTTGTATTTTGCTGTTTGTGATCTTTTAAGATTTGTTTTCATTTATTAATCTTGTATTTAAGCGAAAATGCCACTTAATGTTTTAGATATCTTTTTCTATCTATATATAATTTAAATATTCACAGATAAATATTTATAAATTTTGTAAAAGATAATCATATAGTCAGATAGAAAAATGAATATGTATGTAGATAAATAATCATATTACTTAATATATACTAAGTTATATTATTTATAGGTAGAAAGATAGACATATACAAAACGTGTACATCCATCTAGATTTAACAAGAATATTCAGATAGATAGATAGAAAGACATCTAGGAAGATAGATAGTAGACATCTAACAAGATGATTAACAACCTGCATATCTGTCAAAATATACTAAGAATATGTAGATAGATATATAGTTATTTCTATGTGGATAGATAGATAGAAAGACATCTAGGAAGATAGATAGTATACATATAACAAGATGTTTAACAACCTGCATATCTGTCAAAAACTTTCATAGCTAAGCCATCCTTTAAACATATATACAAATATGTCCACATAAAACAGCCTTCAGTAAAATTAATTTAAAAATAAACATAAACTAGGTTGGGTTAGGTTTATTTGTAATTGTAATTTGTAACAGCTGTGTTAGATTATCCAAATGAAGTAGTTAAGCTACCGCTCTGATGCAATTTGAATGGGATAGCTGTTTGTACAAAGAAATGTTACTTATTGCATCGTATTATAGACAGCTTTCCGCGGATAGTAAAATAAAAAATAAAGAATCAATTCCAGTTTTGTTAACCCCAAACAAAAAAATTGTATATGATTTTTTAAATGCTGAAATGAGGAACTGGTAAAAAAAATCCAAATATTTTAGATATTCTTTCCATTATGTTGCTGTAAAGATAGAAAATCTTAGCCTTTGAAAATATAATAATTGCTTAAACGTGTGCACACCCCAACACACACAATCAAAGTTGGCAAAAGTATGAAATTGTTATATTTTATTTTGCACAACTTTTATATATTTGCATAGATATAGGATATAGGTCATCAGGTCGGACAACAAATATAGATAATTGGTCAGGTAGATACTTTATTAAAGACTAGTGGCTACACCCCCTAAAAGCCTCTTGGGGCACTTGAAGGGAGGGGGAGTCAAACCCCCCTCCCCATTTTAAACTTGAGTTTTGAAAAGAAAAAGTAATAAAAAATATTTTTTTTGTGGGTTCATTTTTATTGAGAAGTTGGAAGCTTCACTCTGAAGGAAACTATATCAGTTCAGAGGTTAGTGAGATCCTTCGCTACAGACAATAAAAAAGCTTACTACTTTATATAATGGGATATCTTGTCAAAAAAGGATAAAAGAATGGACCTAATTTGTTTCTTTTAAAAATTTGTTTCTTTAATGTACAAATCTATAAATGTCTCTCAATTTTGAGTTAATCTGTTGTTATTTTAAGATTGACTTAAAAATTCTAAAGATTACTGATAGATTTATTTAGTGCCGCCAATACTTAAATCAAGCATTATACAATATACATTATACATATATATTTCTTCTGTGCATATTGTACGGTCTAGCATTGAAAAGGATATACGAAATTTTGTTGTCAATTTAGGGTAATATGGAACTCGTGTTTTGGTCAGTTTGTTTATCCAGTAGGCAGGAGGGGATTGGAAAAGGGGGTGTATAGGGATATTGACATTTTAGCCAGTTGCAAGCCTTACTTTATCAAATCAGAGTACATGAAAATATGGTGCAACTTCTAAGTGATAATGTATCGATTGGTTTAGCTCTTACCACCTAATATTTTTTATTATTTTCTTAGTGACATTTTCTAAATACTTTAAGAATGTACTTAATGTTTCTTACCGTTTCTAACCACTAATAATTAATTTTAAAGTTTAATATGGTTCATCCGAAGTTGACTGTTACAATTTTTTTGAAAACCTGTATTAAATATCGTAAGCTCATATTTAGAATAGCATCTTTAAAAAAAACATACTGTTTGATTGTTTGATCCTGCGTTTTTATAGACTTAAGTATCCTTGATACATGATAGTTATTGAGTAACTCCCCCAACACACAAAAATAACTTTGGAACTCTGTACAAACAGCTTGTGTAGGTTTATCAATTATGGGATGTTCGTACACAGCCTGAAAGCTTCAGAAAGCCTAAAATAATCTCAAGACTTTTAGTTAAAAATTAACTAATTCATCATCCAGCTAGCTATGTGATTCTTTCTTAAAATGGAGAACTTAATCAGCGCCGTGGTAAGCTTGATCTTAACAGACAAATGAAAAAATATTATATAATAGAATTAATACAGGAAAATAAAGACTATTGAATATATTGTCACAAACGCATAATTATAAAAGAATTAGAGCATTAGAATGTATAATAGAATGAGTTCGAAAATATGAAACATTATATGGTATGGTTATTTATCGTATCGTATTACAGACATCTTTCCGCGGATTCATAATATTAGAACTGGTTTTGTTATCCCCGAGGAGCCAAGTCCCGGCCTAACAAAACTGGTATCAATTTTGTGACTTTTATTTTAATATTCGTGATAAATTGTCTATAATACGATGCTATACATGATTCTTTAGTATGGATGAGAACCGGTTCTTATCCTGTAGAAAACTTATATTTGCTTTAAACTTAAAATTACATGTTACTAAATTTAGCATATATTGCTTATTATATAAGTTTCTAAGTTTTCTTTACAGTAATGCGTGAATACCAAGAGAAAAGGTTTGGAAAAGTTTTACCCTAAGAATAAGAAATAAACTCAATCAAATGTGGCTGGTTAGATGCTTGGTTGGTTTTAGACAGACATCCAGGGATAGGCCAATTGATCTTAAAGTCATTATTTTTATTTACTTAGATTTTGGGGGATGATTTGAACAACCGCAACATTTCTTATTTTAGCGGATTTTTAAATCATTCAGGGGAGAGCCAAACACTAGCCTACATTTCTGGAAACTCATAAATTATCAAACCAAAACCTCCGGTTTTTGACAATGGACGATGTATTGAAGTACATCAACAATGATAATCAAAATTATCACTTCTGTAGATTAAAACTATTAGTTCAAATTTTACGCTCAGCTTAATGAAGCAACCAATCATAATTTAGTTTAAGTATCAAAGTTTTTAAGCTAACGAATAAGAGAACATTTTATAAAAAAAATGATGGCACTAGTGTTATTAACAGTGCAATACCACTCCCCCCCCCCCCCCCCTGTAAAACCTACAGTTCAAATATTCTGCAATGATATTTATGTTACAAAAGACAGGAATAAAAATGATTAAGTTAAAAGATTATTAATTAATTTCCCTTGCTATATACTTCATAAAGTGGTGTGCACAGCAATTCACTAGTGGGGTGTGAAACCTTGAGGGGGAGAACAAAAGGGGATCGCAAATCTTTCTAATATTTTGTTTTATGGAGTTGTTGACCAAACCCCTAAACCCTCTTCTGCACTTTACTGGTGCCATGTCAATCTAATACTGTTTAAACTATGAAAAGAATTAAATACAGCATGACCCTCGAAAAAGTATTTTTAAGCATCTGCAGCCCATATTTCTCAATGAATTATCAAAAAATGTATATGTCCTTGTTCTCTGTAGATTTCCACATAAGTAGATATAAAAATATTTTTTTTACATCAATTAACAGCTGAGATTTTTAGAGCCAAAGTTTTGAAAAAAGTGGCTGAGGAAAATGTAACTTTTCAAGAAAAATGTTTTTTTAAAGTGAAATGACGTGTTTTCCTCATAATTTCAATACTTTTTATAAAACTTATATAAAGATGTTTCCAAGAAATTTATTTCATGCTGAAAGCACTTTTTTCACTTGCTTTAAAAGGCATTTTTAGATTAGTGTAAATTGCAAAAACACCCTTACAGAAAGAAATCCTATAAAAAATAGTAGCAAATTGAAAGTTTACATAAACAGAAATCAAACACTTTTTATTTTATCAAAATAAGTTAAAAAAAACAAAAAGTTACAGCTACAAACTTTTATTGAACATTTAACAATTTAAATGATTTTTATGTGTCTTAGATTAATTTGATGAGTGGGCGCGAATTTATTGGTAAAGGTTGCGCTAATACTTCCGGTAATGAGCAGAAATTGGGGAGGGGTTTATTTAAGGTCATATTAATAAGTGGGAGATATTATAAGATTTGAGGGAAAATGGTTATAAGAAAAATGTATTCAGTAAAATTTGAAAAGTAGTTTTTTATATGTAAAAGTAACGTTTTTCAATGCAATAAAAAATGTAACAATTGTAAACTTGCTCTTCTTTCTTATTTGTTTTTTAACTGGTTGATAAAAAGTAATATACTAATAAAAAACTAAAAAATATTTAGCAATATCCAGTTTCTCAAGCACTTTTTCCAAACTTTGGCTTTAAAAATCTCGGCTGTTAATTGATGTAAAAAAAATATTTTGATACCCTTTGATGTAGAAAATTATAGAGAACAAGTACATATGAATCTTTTAATATTTTATTGAGAAATATAGGCTGCAGATGCTTAAAAATACTTTTTCGAGGGTCATGCTGTACAAATCGATATATTATAACTTGGATTTTGCAACAGGTTTTCATGTAATATACTAAAGTGAAAAGTGTAAAAAGTGTTTCAGCTGGCTAAAAAACGATATCCACTTTACCATCACCCCCCCCCCCTTCCCTCCTCATGGATTATCGAACTTACCAATAAATGAGGCTAATATTAAGAACTCAAATTGCCGACAAATTTTACTCTGTCAGTATATCCACTTATTCTATATCCATTAGATGGAGAAGTAGAGAAAATCTTTCCTTCAAGACTCCATCTTTATGAAATCTAAAGAAGATGGAGAGAAAAAAATATTTCTACCAAATATCTTATTTGTTTCCTTTGAAATTGAATAATTTATTCACTGAGATCTTATGCAGGGAGAAAGTGTACATTTGACTATAAATTACACCGAAAGTTTTATATCCACGTATTGTATTCGATGGCTCAAAGATTTTAGGTACTTTTTGAATTGTGAATGGTTAGTTTTTAAACCAAGCATTTTTATTTGCATAAGGGATTATTTTGTTTATCATCATTGGGGATGTACGTTAATTTATATCTATTGTCTTTTCACCTAAAATCCCTGAATTTTATGTGATTCTTCTCACTGTTTCAAATCTTATTCTACATTTTTATGTCTTTCAGATAAAACAAAAACAAAATTGTCCATATAAAGCAATCAAAATATCTTTAAGATAAAGGGAAAAATGGAAGATAAATGATACATTTTCCCAATGATGATTACCCATTCTGAAGATTAAATTATAGGTTCAAAAGTATAGACAACTACTAGTTTAGAACCAACTAATCAAAATTCAACAAACGAATAAATCTTCGGACACTGGTGTTAAGAAAAGGTTTTGTTTTTAGGTTTTCTTGTTAGATTTGAAAATTATCTTTTTTGTTGTACTTTGTAATTGTTCTTCTTTTTATGTAGACATGGAATAAAGTTTTACTGAACTATACTTGGGTAGTAACAACACTATGTTTACTTATTTGTACATCTATTTTAAGGAAATTTCTCAATGGTAACTATATTTTCGTCAGTATGTCAATAGGTGCTCGGGAAGAATTTGAAATTTCAGATATAGTTTGTATATAACTACATGACAAAGTATGTTATATGTCCATGTTATGTTACAACTTTCCTTACTATTACTGACCTTCTAACTAATAATATTTCTTATAATAAAATAAAAGGATGTATGTCTGTCTTTCTGCAGCGAAGGATCTAACCACTGAACCCATATGGTTCTCCTTTACAGTGTAGCTTCTTATATGACCTGGAAAGGTGTATAGCTATTTGAGGGGAGGGTACAACCATCCTCCAAAGAGAAATCGCCAAAAATAAAAAAAAATATAAAGCGCCAAGCGGATATTTTTGGTAAATATATATTAAAAAGAAAACATTTTACGTGTTTCAAATACAATTCGACCAGCTAGATTTGCAAGTTTTGCTACAATGGATTTTATCATCTTTGTATTGATAAAATAATAAATTGCAAGTGTATCTATCCATCTAGACAAACACTAAACAATCCTGAATTTACTTTATTTCAAGTTCAAAATTTTACAACTAAATGAGGAAACAAACAAATGTAAAGTTTTAAGACTAAATTATACAATCCAGGCTGAATTATGGTAGTGTATTTTTTCTCAATTCCACGGAAGAAGGGGATATTGAACTGTATATTACACTGGTACTCAAAGTTTTATACCAACGTTATCTTTTATTTAATCAAAAATAAAAGTTTCACTCTACAGGAAATGGATATTTTTATGATCATCATTGAGGATTTAAATCAATTTGTCGACCATTGTCTTATCCCATGATCCCTGCTTAATTTAAAGTTTTCTAGTTTTGCCGTACTGAAATATCATGTATCGTACGTCTTATAGACAATTGTCCACGAATAATAAATTATATAGCCACTCCACTACAGAAATAGTTAAAATGAAAGGAAGTGTGTATGAATAAAGTTTGTTTTAATTTTCAAACTAAACCAAGGAATCAAAGGTGAAAGTATTTAATCTTCAAAATTTAATTGTATCTTTGAAATTGTTGTAAAAATGTTTAAAACCATAGAGCTGAAAATCTTTGTTATATGTGGTTCAATTTTCCTTTCCTTCATTTCTCACACAATTGGGTTTTAGTGTTTATTCAAAATAAATAAAATTTGTTTATAGTGCTAGAAAAAAAAACAGGATAATTAATAAGATGTTCTCGTATTCATTCGAATCCGGTGGATAGGAACCTGTTCTCATCCATACGAAAAAACTATGTCTAGCATCGTATTATATCCAGCTTTCAATTATAAGTTTGAAACCAGTTTTTTTAGCCGGTGCCTTCGGCATCTCGGGGCTAAAAAAACTAGTTTTAATCTCATATTTGTACATTATGTATCCGCGGAAAGCCGTTTATAATACGATGCGAGAAATAACTATTAAAAGTACTTACATTTTGAGATGTTTTTGCCAATAACCTTCAAATATAATAAGTAAAAGTACACCTCTTGCTAGTTTTGATGTCATTAAGACAATTCTAAATGTTTAAATAAATATTATAGCTATCCGTTAGCGACGTAGGAACCGTCACACCCTAAATGCCTAAAAGCGTTGCTTTTGAAAATAAACAGTTTTTACAAATCTGTATGGATACACATTGTTAAGCAAACCGATCATTCCAAAATTAAAAGATGAGTACTTGTAAATAATACCATTCTTTTTTAAATGATTAAAGCATATGAAATTAACATTCCGATTTTAGAGCAATTCGGTTGAAGCTTGTAATTGTTGTTAAAAAGCAAAATAAATTGGTGAAATATATTGAAAAAATGTCAAAAACCATATTTTAAGGCAAACAACAACCACAATACACAATTTTTTGGCGGTTTCGGCTGCCTATTGTCCTGTGTGACGCGGTGCTATACGATCAAAAGTAACTGAGGTCTTGGAATGACTGCCATACCTTGTTAATTGAAAGTGTCAAATTGAATAAAAATATTAACTAAAGAAAACCAGTTTTTATGTATAACTTATCCCTGCAATTATTCAATAAATCTATCTATTCTGAACAACAATCTATCTACCCTATTTTTTATCTATCTATCTTGCTTGCTATCTTTCTATGTGTTTGATTGAACCTGTATAAAATATCTCTATACTTCAATATTGAATTTTGATTTTGGTAAAGATAAGATTTGATCAAAGAGTGGAAGAATTGAATTCTAAATACATTTAATTAAAGATCAATCTGGGTTGTGGAGAAAAACAGAATAGAAAGCGAAGCTTTTAAAGTATGGCCTGTAAAAAGCCCTAACATTTGCATTTTAATGATTTTATAATTATTTATATAAAAAAATTTATAAAAATATTTTATGTTTTATAATTTTAAGTATAACGTAGTTTCTTTTTTATTTAGGTATGTCAGTCCTTCACTCTCTTAGAAATAATAGAATACTTGTCGTAAAAACATTATGTTATTATTCTTCATTTTTACTAGATTAGTAGTCAATGTATCTTTTTAAAAAGCAGAGCTTTACTAAATTTGGGTTGGTCTCTCCATCGTCCAAGAAGTGTAGCTTCTAGTTAATTTATGCTTGTTATAATTGTCCTACTTGTTTCAAACTTGTCGGATTATTCAAATAAAATTGAAAACGTGGCCTAGCAACTCTTAGTCACTGGTAGAAAAAATCATTTATAAGCAAAGCATCCCTGTAATTGAGCACTAAAATTTTTCTCTGATTTAAAAAATAAAATGTTTAAAAAATTGTATTTTTATAAAAGTCTACAATTGATGTAACGAGGTGAAACTTCAAATGGATTTGTGTGCAAGCTATGTATGTAATAGTTGGGAATTTGAAAAGGTCTAGATGTAATAAAGCGGTTTAGTTTTCAATAAATTTTTCCTAATTATAATGTCTTAAGAGTGCCTAGTTCAGCTGCTTATGAGATCTTATTAAGCAAACTCATATGTACTAACAAATTACTTAGATTTACTGAATTTCGTTTACATAAAAGGCATATGCATAATCTGAAATAATAAAGTTCCAAACATGAATATAATACGTAGGGTATTGGTAATTCCCTGGGAGGTAGGGGACATTGAGCTGTTTATTACATAAGTCCGCAAGGTTATATGATAATGATTTCATATTCGTTGGCTTTAACTTTGGGAACTTTAAATGAATTTTCATTGGTTAATTCATTAAGATGCGTGTCCAAACGTTTCAACCAATATTTGTAATCTACATAAGAGGGAGTTTTGTGTATCTTCATATGGGATGAACATTAATTTATCGGCCATTGTCTTATCCCTTTATATCCCTGATAAGATTTGAGAAAAAATGTTGCACATTGTCCGCTATACTAAAATATAATTATTTCACAACCCCAACTGAGTTCATGTTAGCCAGGTTTATAGATTTGAGAAGAAAGAAATGTTCTGACCTTATTTACAAATTCTATTACAGTATAAACTATAAATCCATATTGCAATTTTTCATATTTTTCCAATAAAATAAATTATATTTGCTTTTAAATAGTACAAAATATAGATACTATAATTAGCCATAAGTGCAAGGCCCCCAACTAATCATAAATAAGTTAATTGAGCTCTCTGGTCGAAATTTAATTTCTTACTCGTCATGGGGTAATGGCGCAATGGGTAGGGTGTTGGCCTTGTAATCTAAGGGTTCCCGGTTCAAGCCCCGCCACGTGAATCACGTGAAAAATCAACTCTGATGAATAGACCCATACTGATGAGCCCTAAAAGGGCGAAACACTGTGTCTACGGATACTATTGAAAAGTTTGTTTCAAGAGTGGTGTCAGAATTTTTTTAAGGCGCTCCGTATCTTTCCCCACACCCCTGATAAAATCCTATTTATGTCATTGTAAACCAACGTTTTTTAAACAAAATTATAACTCATCAATAGACAAGTAAAAACTCATATTTATAAATTTTGTTTTCCTATGGCATAAAAATGTGTTTGTAAGTTTTGTTATCATATTGAAAAGTCCTCGTGTTGGAAAAATTGGCGAGTTGCAAGGGATATCATCCACAATTTTTAAAAAAACTTTGTACAAACTGAAATTTTTGTAACTGTTACTCTTTAAATTGTGCTAAGTCGTTCTAGAATTCATTTGAAAAATATATAGTTAATAGGATTATTCAATTATTGACGTAAAAAAAGCCAAAAACAAAAAAAATGTAATTGCTGTAATTTTTTTGTAATGCTTTTATACAACCAAATCTATTTATTTTATTTCAGGATTTAAAATCGAATGGACCATTCTCGTAAGTTTAAGTTTTTCTAGAATGGATGTATAGACAAATACAAATCAATGTTTAAAAGTGTGTTTAAAAATAAATTTTAAGAATACCTACCCAGTAAAATAATTGATCCAAAATTCAATGAAGTGAAAATTTCTCAACATTACACAAAAACTCATCTTAAGAAGTAAACATCAAATTTATCTATAACATTTTTTAAAAATTTTAACACCAAGCTCAAAATATATGCTTTCGAATGCTAAAAAACAAGAATGGTTATGTTCAAAACTAACGCAACAGCAGGAATATAGTTACAAGTGTGCAGAGGATGGGTCAACACTCCCCTGAATCCTAATATTGAAGTGCTTTTCTTAACCTCTTTCATCACCTCAAGTTTTATACCTTCCTGACAAAACCTTGTTTACAACATTGCTTATGTTTTTAAGAAATTGTAAAGGGAAAACAGTTATGATTAAATTCTAATAATTTTAAATAGTTCTTATGATAGTCAAATCACATCTTAACTCGTATGTTTGTTGATTTAGGGTCAGAAATATCATATTAATCAATTTTGTACCTAGACCATGTACATTTGTAATGGTATTGAAAATTGTTTGGATTTTGAATTATAAGTCATGATCTTTCAAGAGTAACATCTCCAATAAAAACACGAAAATCATATTTTAAAGTTGTTATCATAAGCTTCAGTCCTTGCTCGACTTACAATTTATAAGTAAAATTGTGTTTTTAAAAAATCCAAGAACACCTGAAGATTACATAGATTTTCCTCCTACCAAATACAGAAATTTTATACAAGAAAAATCTTTCTTCTCATAAATAAAAGATTTCTTGGAATTAGATACAATAATAATAATGTATTCGTATTTTTTCAGTAAGGTAAATAAAAATTGCTAATTTCCATTTTTTGTGTAGATTCCTACACCCTTTTTATGTAAAATATTTAATAAGCCGCTATCAAAGAACAATTAGCATCGTCTCTATAAAATATTTGTTTTTATGGTCACTCAAAAACTTAGAATATAATATATTTTTTTGCTAAAATGTATTCCAACTTTGAAAATATTGTAAGTATATTCCATTGGGAAATAACTGTGGGGTCTCTAGCTGATCAACTACAGACTTAAGTAACCAAAATTTATTTTCAGAATTGCTACTCTATAACTATTTATGTTGGTTTATTTGTTTAGTAATTGCTTACAAGTGGCCGGTTGGGTAATGATACCTCTACCTCGCCCCCCCCCCGCCCACCACCACTTATTTGAGGGGAATGTGGGAGGGTTGTTTTTCCTGTTCTTTTCTACTACCCCTGCGGGGAGCCATTACCATGCGTGACCTGTTCTTGTGATGTTCAAATACTGCGGGGGTACCCAGTACCCAATAAAACCTAGCCAACCTGACCTAAAGCAATAAAAGACTGATCCTCCCCCATCTCACTTATTTCTAATTTATTTCAAATTTAAAAGGCGGGAGGGTGGGAGATTAACTTGCGACATTTTCATTCGTTCTGCTAAAAAGAGAAAAAAAAGGATGAGTAAATGTTAAATAGATGTTTGTTTTACCTTCAAAAATTTTCCCTGACCTTTAAAAATCTTGAAAAATAAATGTTATAACTAACATGTACTTTACTTTTAAGATTATTACATTAAAATTTTAAAATAAGATGTCTTATATAAATGTTATTTTATCATTGCTACTCAAATACCAATATTGATTAAATTATGCACTTGACAAATTTTACATTCAAGAGCAATAAATTTGAATAGGCCTTGTTTGTTGGTGTGTTTGAGGCTACCCTGATCAATAGTTTAAGTAGTTTCAGGTATGGTTACATCATTTGATAGGGTAAGGAGTATTTTTTCATTTGTTTATTACTTAGTTCTGGTTAGGTCAGGTTATATTGGTGGGTAGCAGGCTTAGTGCAAAGCAGGCACTGGGCCAGCCTGGTTAGGGTTCCTCCTAATGGGTTGAGCCAAAATAAAAAAAAAACTGTCCATTGTTCGAATGACCTTTGTCTGGAAATCATGAATGACTGTTTATGGGAAAAGGATTCCACGACTTCTTATTATCAATTTCGCATATCTGATATTGCAGCAGAGGGTACTTTAGTTATGCTGCGGTTTGGGTATCTTAGGTAGTTTCAATATATGTTTCTTCCACAGGGTATAGGTGGTGGTTAAGTTTAGAAATATTTGATAAATATTGCTTGTTCAGTTTGGCTTAACACAGGGAAACAGGGATATGACAATTGATGGTAAATTTTCTTTCCTCCAGTTCTTAAATTCTAACGTATATAGCTCATGATTATTAGAGAGATGAGGATGGTTGAATGCAATTAACCTCTCCCTTCCTGAACTTAACCTAAATATACATCTTACTTTCATCCTTTCACTTTCAATTTTGTAGGATAGTATACAATTATGGTGTTTTCGTCAGTATGTCAGAAATATACGTCAAGTATAGAATTGTTTGTGAGAAGATTCCTATGACTTGTTCAGATCAAGTTTTAATTTGATGGACGTATTATTTTGCTATTTTACACCAGTTATTAATTATTTGTATATCTTTAAACTATTTTCTTTCTTTTATTTCTTTTTAAAAATAAAAAAAAATCCTGAGAAGAAAGTAAATATTCTTCACATTTACAATATTTAGTTTTGTGTGTAAAGATTGTTTTGTTATGATTTTGTTCAGTGATATGAAAGAATCTTCCAACAGTAAGAGCATAGAATATCAATGAGGCACTTCTCTTAACATTTTCTCTTTTTTTAAAGCGAAGCTTTTCTATAATTAGGGTCGGTCCGTCCGTACGTCCGTCCGTCCGTACGTCCGTAACGAATAGCTTTTTCCGTTAATCTAGGCATGTTAGAATTATCCTATCGATTTCAAATTTTGCATGGTGATTCCTTTAGTAGTTAGGTACGATTTAGAAAGCGTAGCAACTCTATAATCATTACCAAAATGTCCGCACGTCCATTTTAAACATGTTGATTTGTTTACTTTTTTAACAACAAATTTTTATGTGATCAAATCATCGGATTGATCTGATTTTTGGTATATTGATTCCTGGGACAACAAAGTATAATGTAATAAGCGAAGCAACTCTATAATCAAGTCCTAAAAATGTAAGTATGTCCATAAAAATTATCCTGTATCAAGCAGTTTTACAACAAATTTACTTACAATTTTGCTTTGACTCTTATAAATTTATATTATGATAATTAAGTTCTAACACTATACGAGTGTTAATGTCCGTTTGTCCTACCGTTTCAGTGCTTCGCTTTTATGGATGTTGTCATCCTTGTTTTTTTACTCTTCACGTAGTGCCAGAATACAAGTAGGCAAAAAACAAAACGTTCTTTTGAAAAATTTTAAACAAAAATTTAAATATTTCTACTATGTCTGTTTAAAAACCTTAACTTATAATTTTAAAATGCTATCTATTCCCAGAAGCAGCCGTTGCTAAACAGTTATCATGAATAAATAGTTATTTCTATAGACTGCTTAACAAACTTGCCTGAGTAAAAAAAGGCTACTGTAGGAATTTTTTAATTGCTAAAAATAAAGATATTTCGGTTTGAGAAAAAAATATTTAGATTTTACAAAAATTTTGTATAAATCCTATTTGTTATTACTAAAAATTAAGACTTTCATGACAAATCATGGTAGGGTAAAATCGGTTTTAATTAATGTCCTCTCGATCAACAAATCTTAATTACATTAAGGCACAGCGTGACTTCCTATATTTACAAGTGGCGTTGTCCCTAGCCACATATTTGTAGTATTGTTTAAGGTACATAACTCATCTTGTCTGTTCCGATGTTATGAAGGTATTTTTTGTAAAGATTTAGTGGAAAGGGAAGGTTAGGAAAAAGTATGTTTATACAGTAATTTTTCTAAAAATAATTTGTTCTCTTCATAATTTTAAGAAACATACCTGTGAGTTATTTTTAACGTTATTTTCCTTATTTTTTAAGAAAAAAATAAAAAAAAATTTTTTATCGTTGCTCTGAACCATCTAAAAGGCAGGAAGGATAAAAATACTTCAATAGATTTTATAACAAGGATGATAAGAAAAACATTATTATCACAGCTAACATATTTAAAACAATTACTAAAATCCTTTATCAAACAGAAAAATTAGATTTTTGTCTTCCAGATTAGCAATAGTATTCAAATCTATCATTAGATGCAGTTGAGAAAGAACCAATAATCGGATAAAAATAGATAGACTGGCGGACATTTGAAGATATAGAGTAGCTATGTTACAAAAAATATGCATCAAAATGTTTAAAACAAATACATACACTATATATGCAATGTTGGGATTTATACACAAAATTACATTTATGCCGATTGGGGATATTTCCTCCTCCCCCAATTTAAATGTATATTTTTAATTACTTATGCTGTTGTTATATCAACAAAGCATTATCCTAAACAATGTTGATATAAAGATAGAATCTCTTGTAGTGGACTTTACATTATATGTCAGCCATAAACACTTTTATGTAAGAAAAAGAGTCGATATAAACCATTATAATAAGTGTGGTTGCGTTTCTTGTCGTTCAGACATAATCTAGTTAACAAATAGCTCAACTGCTAGAGGATGGGAATATTAATGTCCATCTCCCAAAGTGGTAAACTGCCAGTTTATATTGAAATAGGTTAAACTTATTCTACACAATATTTGGGGCATAGGCAAGAAGGTAAATCTTTTAAGAGTGCAATCACAATTTGTTATTCTTTGCAAATAATTACCTCAGGACAAACTAGCTCTTCCTATTTGCTTTATGATTTTAATGTGTTCACTATTGTTTCGTTTTTGCAATTATACAAAACAATTTGTTATTTTAGGTGAAAGTGATGGGCCACAAATCTTTTTACCTACATTCAAATATACTTCAAAACTGTATTTCTGTCTGTATTTTTCAAACTTTTTGAATTTGTATATGTATTTCTTACATTTTATATTTTTTATATTTTAGATAAACTAGTGTTTACGCTCCTAGAGATCTGAATAGTTTAAACCCAACAGAATGATTCAGACACAAGATAAAATATAAGGATTAAATAACAATTTTAGAAAAGGCTTTATGTTCTAAATAACCTGAGAATTCAAAAATCCAACTTTAATTTGTTAATAATTTGAGTGCAACGGTCTGTAATAGTTTGAGAGTGTATGGAAAATATAAATAAAAATAATTTAAATATCTTGTGCATGAGATTTAGATAAGGACCCTAGACAAGTTTATATTTTTATATTTTAGCAGCGAATTTACTCTAAATAACTTACTTTGCAAGCCTGTCTGTCCGTAAAACTAAGGGGACACATCATTTTCTCTGCTTCTATCTAAGATTGAAAGCTATTTTTGTGAAAATTCCAATGCCTTATGCAATTATATTATTTCTGCGTCAGTCTGTCGGTAATACTGTCATTTTATTTGACGTGGTTTTCATGAGTTTTATTAAAATATGAAGATATCAGGATATCGCAGCCTGTACAATCTAAAGACAAATTGAAACAGACAGACACATAGGCGTCCAAGCATTTTTATTTGGGGGGGGGGGGGTAATCTTTATTTTATAGAGGCATTTTTTTTTTTTTGGTGGGGGTAAAAATTGAAAACCCAAAATTTTGGGGGTGCCTACGGCATCCCCAAATTCATTTGGGGGGGTAATCACCCCATTACCCCCTCCCTTGGACGTCTATGGATAGACACCCTGTTACTTTTAATAAAATGTATAGCTTTATTCGTTTTACAACAGCCTGTAATTAATTTGACCTACCAATTTTAAAATTTTACCCACTTTGAAGCCACATTGTCTTTTTTCTAATTATAATAGAATTAATAACAACCTAGCATTAAATTTCGTTTTGACTTTTCGAGAATTTCTTGAGAAGAAATATCCTTGGCTGAAATAATTCACATTATGTAAAGTAGATGAGCATAAACTGGGTGCTCAAGTATAATCTTCGGTCGCACAACCATGATTTAAAATGTTGTAAAATGGTATTTGTAAGACTAGCGGATACGCCCCTAGAGGCCTATAGGGGCACTTGAGAGAAGATGGAGGGAAAGCTGACCCTCTTTTTTCAATTTTAGTTTTAAAAAGAACAAGTAAATAACGGCTATATTTTTCTCTAAAGTTGATTTATCCTCTGAGAGTGGAGGTCCCCTTCCAAAAATATTAATAAACCTTTCAAGAATCTATTTTCACTATGAAGGAGTACAATTTCGGTCCAGCAGTTTGTGAGATCCTATGCTACAGACATACAAACAACACAAACACACAGATATACATGCTGTTACTTTTATCCAGATAAGTTGTTATAGGTTGTTGATCTTATAACTAACTTGAAGGCAAGGTTTGTTCATTCCCCCACATATTGTCTTATATTCATTCTAAAATCCATTACATGGAAAAAATGTTCCAGTGTTGCCCGTACAAAAATGTTTAAAATTAAAATTATTTTGGCAAATTTTTACTCAATCTTATAAAAAGTAACTTACTTTTTAAAATAAGACTTACAGCTTTATATTAACTCTTTGATTTCACAGCCTTTGTTTCAAAGTCATATCTGTGAGTCTAGGTGATTTAAGAACTTTTGAACTTTTAGACAAATATGCCTTTGGTTTGAAAAAGGCTATAAGGGACTGTTTATTTTATACTGAATTATACCTAAAGGCTTAATTATTTTTTTGTTTTTTTTCTCACTGAATTTCATTTTGTGTGTATGTTTGATGTATTCGTGTTGAGTCATATAAAAACTAGCGGATTCGCCCCTAGCCTCTAGGGGCTTTGCCCCAAGAGATAATTATAAAAAAAGTACTACTGATGCTTGGTCTAATGTGTTCCCAAGAAAATTATTTTTTTTTTGGGGGGGGGGCCCACCCCCCAAGAAAATAGCTTAAAACCACCACAGGGCCTATAGGTATATACCCTGAAGAGTAGAATCCGATCGGTTCAGTGGTTACCGAGATCTTAAGGGAAGGACGGACGGACAGACAGACAGACAGGCAGACAAACAGACATCATTCTACTTTGTATTATAGATATAGACATGAAAATCACATGCTATAAGACAAACATGCTCATTATAATAATGAATCAAATCAAGGCATTACAGAACGACAGATAAAACACGTTTTTTTTAAATATTAGAATTATTATGAAAACATATATTGCAAGAATCCTTACTGCTGCTGAAGTGCGCGTGACAAGAATTTGTTTTCATAATATTTCCACAAACACTAAATACCTTTCTTTATTTCTTTGCTTAGAAAAACAATTTAGGTCATGAAAAATATTAAAGAATACTTCAGATTTGAAGATTTTCTTGAAAAAGATAATAACACATACATATATAGGATTCATGAATTGAATATTTTTTTCAGTATTGCTTCGAAGCAGATTAATTGCCCTCTTATGATAACCGTTTCCGAGCTAAACTACAAAATTTTAGTATTCGTGGAAAATTGTATGTAGTACGATGGTATACATAATTCATCGGATATTAATCGGTTTCGAATCCATACCGAAAAGAAACCTACAACATACTGTCAATCGTCTCGTCGTCATAATTTGTGTTTAATGCTTTAAAACACATTTTAAATATAGACTAACATTTATGTTTTCCTATATTTTAGTCTAAACTCGTAAAGTTTTATATGGGTAAAACATTTAAATTCTTAAAACATAACTCAATTGTATCAAAATTATTGTCTTGGATTTTCAAACTTTATGATATCTAACAGAGTAAACTAAAACTATTTTAGATATGAAGAAAAAACTGCATCCTTCATTGAATAGCTTGTTAACCCTTAACGGTCGGGGAGGGGGGGGCGTTGAACGCCCCCTATCCGGTTTTTTCTTTCTCATTTTCTGTGTGTGAAAGATAAAGAGCCAAAACTGGGTGACTTTTTAAGTATGGGTATGACACATAACTGAGAGTTGGAATTTTTTTAATATCTCCATCCTGGCGGGCAAAGGACGCCAGCAAAACTGGCAGGGTGATCCAGGTAAATTGCAAAAATATTTTTTTGACTTAAACAAAGCATTTTATCTTACTAAATTACTAAAATATCCTCTAGTAGTACATTCTCATATGAAATACAGGTGTTAAAGCAATTTCAGGTTCCAGGTATGATCCTGCAGGTCCTGATCCTCCAGGTCTCCAGAAATCTTTAAAAGGCTCCTGTGACCGCAATTTTTGACTTAGAGATTTCAAATTTTAAACTTAAGCTTTCCTTACATGTTTACATAACGTTTTAAAATTTCAGCCGCCGTTTTCCCGCCAACCGCCGACTGCGACGGCTGGCAGCTGCCAAGTACAACTGCGGCCGCTGAAATTTATATTTTGATATTTCTAATATAAAATTTACATAAAGATAAACATTTTCTGTAAAAACATTGTTTTTCTAGCTTCAAAATTAAGAAAATTACAGCCGTTTGAAATTTTTCAGTAAAAAAGGACCTAAAAACAAAGGTTGTTAAATAAAGGGGTGAAGGAAGCGAAAATTGACTTTGACTCACTTAAGGTCGGAAATTCATTATCAAAGCGTTTTCTGACAAGCAACAGTTACATTTCTAACGATTTTTATTATGACAATATTTAACATGGATTTTTACCAGTATTAGCAGAACCGCTTCCTGGTTAGATTTACCTGAATTTTGGCTATTATTAAAATGCGTCTATCCTTATATAAAAGTAACAGATCTGTGTCTATCATTCTGTATGTGTGTAATGAAAGATCTCTCTAACCGATATCGTTCTTTTTTACAATGTAGCTTCTGGGAAGGTTTATAACTATTTTGGGGGAGGGTACCAGTTAGTTCCCAAGGAAAATGGCCCCTGGAAAAAAACTTACCCCCCACCCCAATTTTCATTTACTTTTATTTTAAAACTATAGCAAAAAATGATGGGATGCGAATTCTTTTTTTTTAAAGCATACCTTATAATGACAACCCATAATAATCCTATTCTAAAAAACTTATTCATAGGAAGGGGGTGGGTCGTTGGCTTATTAATCTTGAAACCATATGAAGTATCAAAACCAACTAAAAACAAAGTTCCTTGACATTTAAAAGAAAAAGTGGGGCATTTTTCGATACTTTCTTGAATTTTAAAATTTTACAGTTTTAAAGCAATATTGAATAAAATTATTGGAATATCAAAAACGGTGGAAAAGGGTTAAGAAAACCTTATAGCCTTGTCTATAACAGCATATTCTACTGGCCAACCTTTCCTACTTTGTCCATAATTCTTGTTTATCAGATAGAGATTCTACAGACATGGACCAATAAATCTAAAACTATCATATTTATCTATCTTTCTATCTACCCATCTGTCTAACCTTCTATCTACCTATATACCTGACTATATATCTATCTATCTAATGTATAAGATCTTGATACTACAGACATGGACCAATAAATTTAAAACTATCATATTTATCTATCGTTCTATCTTTCTCTATGTCTATCTTTCTACCTCAATGTCTTTCTTTCTATATATCTATCTGTCTATATAGGTTTTTATCTCTAACTCTAGTTTATCAGATCTTAATGCTACAGATATGAACCAATAAATCTAAAAATATCACATTTATCTATCTTCTCTACCTATTTGTCTATCTTTCTATCTACCTAAATATCTAGCTTTCTATCTACCTTTCTGTCTATCTAGTGTATCAGATATTCTTGAAGCTACATACCTAAAATCTACAGCTGATCATATCTATATGTCTTTCTATCTATGTACAATGTACATATCAGTATACATATCAGTATGCCAAGGCATGCCTTTCAATCTAACTATTTATGTATCTTGCCAGACTAAAAATTCTAGTATTGACGCGAAGAGATACAGACTCGAACCTGACACCTCCACGTAAAACTTCAAAAACTCTAACAGTATTGTATCTATCTATAGGTACTATACCAACTGGGAGTAATAAATTAAAAAGTATGATATAATATTACCATTTGGGTTCACATATAATAGCTTTACAGACAAAATAGTATAGACCAATAATTTTGTATAAAAAGGACCAATGTGATAACAACAATTTTTAATGACAACATCCATAAAAGTGAAGCAAAAGCAAAATCATTCGAATGATAGATGTTTAATACGAACATACCTATATTTTATGGCTTTATTTCAGAATTACATTGCTGATTCAACTAATTGTCCTTAGAATCATTATTAAAAGATCAAATAATAATAAGCATAAAATTATTATTTAAGATTGTAAAAAAATTAAATAACTTACCGAAAAAAGATATGCTGACAACAGGTAATGATTATACATTAGCAAGGCTTTCGATACTCTACAAATCATCATATCAAGTTCGAAATCCATAGGACAATTCTAACAAACCTATGTAATAAAATACACAGAAAATGACTGAAAAAAAAGAAGCTGAATAGAATGACTTAAAGTTAAGCTTTGCTCCTACTAAATAAGCTTACTACTAAAATAGTACATATACTATTTTATTTTGATGAATAAAAACTTTTCCTTTGATTAAATCTAATGTACAAAATTTCAAAACTTTTTCCCCCCAAGAGATGAAAATTAGAAAGTAAAGATAACTTTATCACAAGGAGGGAAAAGACACTGACAAAAAAATCCCTTTTGTCCCCACAACATCTATATGCTACCAAAAGCAGTATACCACACTAAAGAAAAACGGGTAAAGATAATATTTTTTTAGTGTAATATCCTTATATTCCTGACTTTTTAATATTCATGAAAAAGTCTTATTCATTTTATATTTTTTGGGAAAAAAATAACCTAAATTAGTCTTAAACGATGGAGACCCAGATAACTCAAATGTTAAATCACATATGTCCGAATGTTATGAACAAATTTTGCAGAGACCCGTCGACAATTTGCCAATGATTCCTTGGACAACACGGTTTATGCGAGGCATCTCTATGATCTAATCATAAAAAATTTAGTATGTCCTTTTAATGTAAGCTGTATTTAATTTTATGTAAAGTTTTATTTAGATTCACAAATTAATATTCTGCTTGTTAAGTTCTGACACTCCACAAGAGCTATTGTTTCTTTGTCCTTCCTTCTTGTTTTAGTGCAGTGATTCTTGTTAATAATATAATATGAAGATGAAAAAACTTCCCGATGAAATGTTTTTAAATAAGCTTTTGATACACGAAAAAAACACATATATATAGACATCCTGTTACTTTCCTGTAAAAGCCTTCCTGTTGCATTCAGAACAGCGATAGATTTTCAAGGATTTAAATAGATTTTAATTTTAGTGTATCTATTTTGTTTCAAGTTAGATAAAGATAAAATGAGTTTCAATGTGATAGATACAGGGTGCGCCACATAAAATCGAACTTTTTTAAACAGCCATAGCATCAAAACTTCTTGACCAATCAGGACGTTTGACTCCACTATAAAAAGCTTAGGTAATGACCTTTTAGCACAAAAAAATCTTTGGGCGAAGATGGGCTCGTACTCCAAGCTGGCCGCGCTTATGTTAAACAAGGCAAATTCAAAATGCGCTGGTGGTGTAATATTGATTCTCGACTAGAGCCCACTAAATCGGACCTCAGCCCATTTGTAGATGAGGTAGAGTTATGCAACTTGCTGGGGATACTGTTAGATACATAAGTAAGACACTAGAAAAGACTAGACCTCTCTATCTAAAATGGCTTGGCTGTAGTACTCCGGCAAAGTGAAACTTGGCAGATTTAGATATGTCAAAAAAGTAAAAAATCGCGTAAAATCGAGAAAATTTCTCGATTCTCGACGTTAGAGACCCATATGGAACTAAAAAACTCATATTTGCGCTGACAACCCTAGCTGAATCTTCATGTCATTTCCAAAAAGGTATAGAACGTCGTTCTAGTTCAAATGTGGCCCAAATGAGATTATTGAATGATCTAGTAGTCATATACCTAGTTAGCTTCCCAGTTTTTAAATTTAATAAAATCTTTAAAATTGACGATTTTACGTTCATTTGTTCACAAATCTTAAAAAGTCCGGTTTTATGTGGCGCACCCTGTATATCCCTTTTAGTAGCGAAGCTACTCTATAATTCGCTTTGTCTGTCAGTCCGTCCGTCAGTCCGTAACGCTATGGGGGAAATGGGATTTACTCAGCTCCTATAAAAGATAGAATGCTGAAATTTTTTGACAACATTCACATCATTAAGGAGCACAATTAAGTATAAAAAATCGATGGCGGTAGGACCGCTTTTTAGCAGGTTTTAGGCTATTTTTGTATTTTTCACATTTTTCTTCATACCTTTGGTGTTTATGGTCTGATTTCAAAATTTTTTTAGTTATAGATATCAAAATTAAATTTCCTGTCCTTTAAAGAAAACAACTATGACGGTCAGACTGCCTTTCAGCAGGTTTTAGGCTATTTTTGTATTTTTCACATTTTTCTCCATATCTTTGGTGTTTATGGTACGATTTCCAAAATTTTTTCAGTTATACATATCAAAATTTGATTTCCTGTTGTTTAAAGAAAACAACCACGACGGTCAGACTTCCTTTTTGCAGGTTTTTGGCTATTTTTAAATATTTCCATATTTTGATGTATATAGTCCAATTTTCCAAATTTTTTTAAGTTAAGGATTTAAAAATTAAATTTCCTGTCGTTTTAAAAAAAACAAGCATGGCGGTCAGGCTGCCTTTTAGCAGGTTTTTGCTATTTTTATATGTTTTACATATTTCCCCATATCTTTGGTGTTTTTGGTCCAATTTTAAAACTTTTTTGGGATATCAGTATCAAAATATTTTTTCCCATTGTTATGAGCATCTTTAATGTGATTTACTTTGACCGTCATCATTAAAGAAAATAAAACAGGGTTTCGTGTTTATTTTCTTCAATAAATCAATTAATAAATACACTTTAAATCTACTTGTAGGTATTACCATCAATGATTTATTTTTTTTGTGCTTCGCTACTTATGGATGTTGTCATCCTTGTTTATATGTGTGCAGAAAACGAAACCTGAATAAACTTATTAAAATAGCTGACTAAATGTCTCTGTCCCTAGATGTATGCACGCATCCTTGATTTTATTTAAAATCTGAAATACTGAATACAATTTTGCAACATTGGTTTACTTACATTGTAATAGAAAATCTTTAAAAATCTTTAGAAATATATTCTTAAACCAACCGTGAACCTAGGCAAAGCCTCACATAAATGAAGAACTCATTCGGATTAATACTTTTCAAAAAGTCAAGCTACTTACAAAAAAAAACTTTTATATAAAAATTAAATGAAATTTTGACTAATTAAAGGCACGTAAAATAATACAATTTGCATTATTCTAAAAAAAAGGATATTGTCAGGCTTCTTAATTCTCTATTTAAAAATCTGGTTTAAATGCAGAAATTCCTTCAAAATGTTTGGTTTTCAGTAGGAAAGGTTCCTATCTCAACCATATACAATATTTTATATTTATATGGTGAGGGTTCATACAAGTATCAAAAAATATACATCAAGCTTTTGTACAAATAAAAATACTTAGTATGTAAAAGAAGGCTTTATGGACATACCTAATTTATAAAGTAGCTTTGCTAAAAACTTATTCGAAATGTCAGTGATTTTCTTAGCGTTGCAGAAAGTATGTCATAGCTTAAACTTTTTCTGAGCTTCTATACATCCATAGGTGCTTTTTTCACAGAAAGTGAGAAATTGCTTAGTAACATAATAGTTGTGGATTAGTTAGTGTTGACTATCACTACCGTATGTATAGGGATGAAATAAAGCCATAGGATAGGAAAGAATATTTTGCCGATTAGATGGATAATTAACCCTTACCGATCAGGGGGGGGGTCATGTTGACCCCCCCCCCTCTAGTTTTTTCAATGTCATTTTTTTGTAGGTAAGATAGAGAGTTGTGACATCATGACTTTTTAAGTTTAGTAATTATACGTCGGTAAGAGTTGATCTTATAAGGATATCTGGTCTGTGTCCGGTCAAAGTCGGTTAGGTGGCACCAAACTTAGAAAAAATTATAAATAAATCTTAATTTCTTCATTATGACTTTTGTGTATAAGATAGAGACCTAAAATTTTATTGGTAAATACTGGGATATCAATGAACATCTGAGAATAGTTGTGTTATGACCCTTTGACCGTTTGACCGCTTCCTGACCGATTTTATAACCAATTTTATGTCCTGCTTTTAATATGTACTTATATCATGTATATTGTAGCTTCTATTACAGCTAGAGACCTAAAAAAATTGTGGTACATCCTTGAGCAATAATAAACTTTCGTGAGTAGTAAGGTCATGACCGTTTGACCACTCCTTGACCGATTTTCTATTTCCTACCTGTAATTTTGCCGTTTATAATCTGCCAGCCGCCGAATTTTAAAACAGCTATAGACCAACCAATTTTTTCATGTAGTCTTTTATTGTGATCAGAAACAGATAAAAATATTAATTGGCGCTGCCAACCGCCGTTTTACCGCCGTAACCGCCGACAATAGCGGTTTCCGTTATTTGCCGTTTTTCGGCGATGGTCACAAAAAGTATTATTTTTGTTATAAAAAATAAAAGGTCCACCTAAAATTTGGTGATCCAAGCTTTAAAATTGGCCGTTCTACAGCTGTTTTAATATTTAACGGCTGGCCGCTAAAAATCGGCTAAGGAGCGGTCTGACCGCTATGACTAGAAAAAGTAATTTTCTCTAAATATGCACATGAATGTATCTAACTGTAACAGGAGCCGAGATAGAGTGGTAGGTCAAATAAGCCCGCCCCCCCCTCCCCGATCTATTAAGGTGGGAATGGGAGCCCGATCTGTAAGGGTTAAGCATCAGATGTCAAGACTTGCATTCCTAACCCGTGCTTATTAATTATTCGTGTGACAGGTATCCTACTTCAATTCACGCAATGAATAGAACTATCTTTCCTTAGAACTCCAAGCATGTCCAGATGTCTGAAGGCTGTTAATTCTTAAATACCCGTAAAGAAAGATTGAACATTTGAAACTTACCTACTGAATATGCTATGATGGCTTTTTTGATTCATGCTTCACTCGAAGATTTACTAAATGCATTACAAGCTAAACAAGGATGAATACTTCCGCAAGACGTCAAGTACGAAAAAATCGAATTGGTAAAATAAGAAACTAAATGAGCTTTACAATTTGACAGATTTGATATATCGTGTGATGTGACAAAATAGTTTATTTGAGTATGGACTTTAAACCGAACATAATGTAAAAAGTTTTTAAAATGCAATACAATATAAGATTTGCAATAACAAGTACTTCTCACCGGTTTACACCCCCCTTCCACCATATATGGGTTGCGGTGGTACCCACCTTCGAAATATTTATAAATCTTCTTAGGATCTAAGATAAGCTACTCTGTAAAGCAGAACCATATCGGTTCAACGGTTAGCGAGATCCTTTGGTACAGACACACACAGACAAAGATCCTGTTACTTTTATATTAGGATAGATAGATAATTAGATAGATGGGTGCAAATAAAGATAGATAGATAGTTAGCAATGCACCAGTTGTTAGTAATTCAGTGACCACCTAACATAGATTTACATACGTATACTTTAGCAGGTTATTTAGGACATTTCAGCTTTTTTTTTTGTTGAGAGTAGCTTTATCTAAAATATGTCCCAACAATCTGTCCTACCAAAAACTTTGTTAAGTGATATATTTCGCACACTCTAAGAAGCCTCTAGGTAGTTTCTCAATACACAGATTATGAACTACAAAAGATATACGTTTTAATTTTCTTTTACTTAAAAATGGCTAATAAAACATTTCTTTTACAAAATACATTGGTTTTTTTTTATTTGTAAACATACATAACCAAACTTTTTCTTTTTATATAACAGGGTCTGTATAAACTTTGTTCAGCTTCTCATTTGGAAACTGACTTACATATTCAAAGACCGTTAATTAGATCTTTAAATATTCTTGATAACAAACTTCCAATATTTTCAACACTGCCTGGAACTATTTGTTCAGTAGATCTTTTCATGAAAATACCCTTTTTCGAATTTCAATCTTCTGCTAACCTAAAAAGTTACTTTAGGGGCCTAGAAATATATGTACAAAATTTCATCTCTCTATCTCTACTGGCGACCTAGCGCCAGGCATGTAAAATATCAACAGATAACGGTAGCACGGCGGTTTTAACAATATCTCAGTAATGTGCAGGTTTTCAGCTCTTCTGCATATTTCAATTTAAACTCATAAGGCCAAAGATATCATATCCAAAAAATCTTTTGTCAAAGTCTACTCTAGACCTAGCGCCAGTCAGTTTTCTAAAATCATGCATTTTATACCTGTGAAAAATGAAATCACCAGCGCTAGGTGTAGAGTAGACTTTGACAAAAGATTTTTGGGATATCATATATTAGGCCTTATGTGTTTAAGTTGAAATATGCAGATCACCTAAATTCACCTTCCAATCCATTCTCTAAGCATTTTAATTTTTATTTTGAAATAACGGGATTTCAAAACTGCCTTTTGAAAAGGCCTAAAAAATATCTTTTTTTGTCCCTTTTTTCACTGTATATAGTTACAACTTATTAAGATATTATTCTCAGTTAAAAAAAAATTGGCGCTTCCAGCACCAAAACTGGCAAAAACAGGCAGTTAAACTTCTGAACCCCTACTTAACCCCCTGACAGACCCCCCCTCTATCTCGGCTCCTGTTACAGATAGAGACGTAAAACTTTTTTCTGGTTGTTCATGTGTATTTTTAGAGAATTGTTTTTTCTAGTCATAGCGGTCAGACCGCTCCTTATTCGCTTTTTAGCGGCCAGTCGCTAAATATTAAAACAGCTGTAGAGCGGCCAATTTTAAAGCTAAGAAAACCAAATTTTATGACAAACTATTATTTTTTATAATAAAAAAATACCTTTTCTGACCATCGCCGAAAAACGACATATAACGGAAACCGCCAATTTTGGTGGTAAAACGGCGGTTGGCGGCGCTAAATAATATTTTTATCTGTTTATAGTTACAACTTATTAAGATATTATTCTCAGTTAAAAAAAAATTGGCGCTTCCAGCACCAAAACCGGCAAAAACAGGCAGTTAAACTTCTGTATCCCTACATAACCCCATAACAGACCCCCCTCTATCTCGGCTCCTGTTACAGATAGAGACGTAAAACTTTTTTCTGTTGGTTCATGTGTATTTTTAGAGAAAATTACTTTTTCTAGTCATAGCGGTCAGACTGCTCCTTATCCGCTTTTTAGCAGCCAGCCGCTAAATATTAAAAAAGCTGTAGAGCGGCCAATTTTAAAGCTAGGAAAACCAAATTTTATGACAAGCAATTACTTTTCATAACAAAAAAAATGCTTTTTCTGACCATCGCCAAAAAACGACAAATAACTGAAACCGCCAATTTCGGCGGTAAAACGGCGGTTGGCGGCGCTAGTTTTATCTGTTTATGATCACAATAAAGACTACATACAACAATTGGCTGGTCTAGAACTGTTTTAGAATTCCGCTACTGCAAGCTTAAAAACGGCAAAACTACAGGTAGGAAATAAAAAATCAGTTAAAAATCGGTCAAGGAGTGACCAAACGGTCATGGCCTTACTATTCACCGAAGTTTATTATTACTCAAGAATTAATATATATTTATCAAAAAATTTAATTGATTTGAAGCTTACATGGACTGCCTCCACTGGCTGCGGTCAGCTGGAAACAACAGCTGATTTTTAAAAAATTTAATATGTCATGTAGGCATGTAAGATAAGCTTAATTTTACAATTTTAAGTCTATGAGTAAAAAAATAAATACACTGGAGCCATTCAAAGTTATTTGAAGACTAGGAGGACTATATCCTGCTGGATCATACCTGAACACCTAATTTTCATCTTATTTTTTACTAAGGTTGATTAAATATTACAAAAGTAATTACAAGAGAGTTGTCCTTACTTCTGATCTTAGAGCTTTGTCTTTATGGATGTTGTCATCCTATTTTTTGTCTGTATTTAATCACTTATTAATGTTGTCATCATTGTCATATTATTTGATAAAAATATCAATGCTTTACAAATAAAATTTATAGAGAAGATCATCTTGATGTTTTTAATAATTAGATTTGTATATTTTGATTTTTAGTTGTTAACCCTTTGTAGACAAATTGATAATATTTCTAAATGTTATTTTTTTTAATTGTCTGCTTCTGGCATCTGACTAAAATAAAAATCTATTACATTAGTTTAAACAATTAGCTGTCTTGACCCTTTCCAGACCTTAATTAGCCAATTTTTGTATGTAGTCTTTTATTGTGATCATAAACAGATAAAAATATTAATTGGCGCCGCCAACCGCCATTTTACCGCCAAAATTGGCGGTTTCCGTTATTTGTCGATTTTTGACGATGGTCAGAAAAAGCATTTTTTTGTATGAAAAATAATTGCTCGTCATAAAATTTGGTTTTCCTAGCTTTAAAATTGGCCGCTCTACAGCTTTTTTAATATTTAGTGGCTGGCTGCTAAAAAGCAGATAAGGAGCAGTCTGACCGCTATGACTAGAAAAAGTAATTTTCTCTAAAAATACATATGAACCAACAGAAAAAAGTTTTACGTCTCTATCTGTAATAGGAGCCGAGATAGAGGGGGGTCTGTTATGGGGTTAAGTAGGGATACAGAAGTTTAACTGCCTGTTTTTGCCGGTTTGGGTGCTGGAAGCGCCAATTTTTTTAAACTGAGAATAATATCTTAATAAGTTGTAACTATAAACAGATAAAAATATTATTTAGCGCCGCCAACCGCCGTTTACCGCAAAAATTGCCGGTTTCCGTTATTTGTCGTTTTTTGGCGATGGTCAAAAAAGGTATTTTTTTATTGTAAAAAATAATAGTTTGTCATAAAATTTGGGTTTCTTAGCTTTAAAATTGGCCGTTAAAAAATAATAGTTTGTCATAAAATTTGGTTTTCTTAGCTTTAAAATTGGCCGTTTTACCGCCAAAATTGGCGGTTTCCGTTATATGTCGTTTTTCGGCGATGGTCAAAAAAGGTATTTTTTTATTATAAAAAATAATAGTTTGTCATAAAATTTGGTTATCTTAGCTTTAAAATTGGCCGCTCTACAGCTGTTTTAATATTTAGTGGCTTGACGCTAAAAAGTGGATAAGGAGCGGTCTGACCGCTATGACTAGAAAAAGTAATTCTCTAAAAATACACATGAACAACCAGAAAAAGTTTTACGTCTCTATCTGTAACAGGAGCCAAGATAGAGGGGGGGTCTGTCAGGGGGTTAAGTAGGGGTTCAGAAGTTTAACTGCCTGTTTTTGCCGGTTTTGGTGCTGGAAGCGCCAATTTTTTTTTAACTGAGAATAATATCTTAATAAGTTGTAACTTATTCAGTGAAAAAAGGGACAAAAAAAGATATTTTTTAGGCCTTTTCAAAAGGCAGTTTTGAAATCCCGTTATTTCAAAAAAAAAATTAAAATGCTTAGAGAATGGCTTGGAAGGTGAATTTAGGTGATCTGCATATTTCAACTTAAACACATAAGGCCTAAGATATGATATCCCAAAAATCTTTTGTCAAAGTCTACTCTACACCTAGCGCTGGCGATTTCATTTTTCACAGGTATAAAATGCATGATTTTAGAAAACTGACTGGCGCTAGGTCTAGAGTAGACTTTGACAAAAGATTTTTTGGATAAAATATCTTTGGCCTTATGTGTTTAAATTGAAATATGCAGAAGAGCTGAAAACCTGCACATTACTGAGATATTGTTAAAACCGCCGTGCTACCGTTATCTGTTGATATTTTACATGCCGGGCGCTAGGTCGCCAGTAGAGATAGAGAGCTGAAATTTTGTACATATATTTCTAGGCCCCTAAAGTAACTTTTTAGGTTAGCAGAAGATTGAAATTCGAAAAAGGGTATTTTCATGAAAAGATCTATTGTTCAGTGTGTGTATCAGTAGCTATGTTGCATGCATTCTAATTTCAATACATTTCAAATCTTTCACTGACAAACAAGGATGATTATTGATCACATCCTTAAACTCTTACAAATAATTTCTACATAATTTAAAAACAAGAAATAGTAAGTCAACCATATTTCAGATAAAAAATAAATATCGTATGAATATAAAGAAAATATAAAAAATTTAAAATTATAAACCAGCCAAGCTTTTTGATAGCATCATGTAAAGATTTTGTTTAGTAAGATGAAAATTTAGAATGACGATTACATAGTAAGATTGTATAAGACTCCATTCTTTCAGTGATTTACTATCAAACCAAATAAAACAGATATTCCCAACCCAAATAGTAGAGTAGGTGTACTTCTAAAGATTAAAAGAGAGAGAAAAGCTAGCAGCTAAGACTGCAATACAAGTAGACATTTACTTTCAGAGTATCTTCTTGTTTAAAAATGTATTTCAGGTAGACTTTTAAATATTCAAAAGCTAAGCTGCTCAAAAACAGTGTTTTATTTAGGCAAGACACACCATTACATGAGAAATACATTACTAATACTATGTAAGTACTCAGTGATAGGAAAAGGAAAAAAAAAGAATAATATTGGTTAGCTTTCATATGTAATTCCTGTATAGGATAATATTATTGTTGGGGTGCTTATTTAGATAGACAGATATTAGATGGTTCTTTTTTCTTAGTTTACTAAAAATCACATTGATACTCCAGATGAATGAAGCCATCAAGTATATTGTAATGTTATCTATCTGGCTGACTCTATGGCTATTATATTATTGTGTGGGTGTTTGGTTAATATTACTTCTTTTTCCTGTCCTAATATGATGCAATTTCCTCCCACTCAGCCAGTAGGCAAACTATCAATACAACTAAATACACAGAGAACAATAAATTTTAAGTTTGACAAGAATACGTTTTATATGGAATTTAGTCTTGTAATGTAATCAATTTATGAACATTTGTATAGTTTATTGATTCAATCATAATGATTTTAAAAACAAATAAGAACAACACTTGAATAAACATATTAGTTTGTCTTAGTATATTGTTTCTTTTTAGCTTTTCTATGATTCATTATGTCTGCCCATTAGTCCGTAACACTATGGTGTAAATGATTTTTTTACTGATTTCTACATATCTTTGGTGCTTATGGTACCATTTCAAACTTTTAAATACATTTTTTTGTGCCTTGATACTTATGGATGTTGTCATCCTTATTTCAATATTGACCTTTAAAAAGCCAAAAATTAAAGTAACAATATAAGAGTATAAAATTAAAATGTTTTCAATATCATGATTTAGAGAAGAAGAAAATCTACATCTTTAGTTAATTTCTTTGCTACATGCATAATATGTACCAACAGTGCACATGATGTATAATGTAATACCATTCTACACAAAAACACATTTTCATGGAGACAAAAAAGAGAGGCACATTCATCTATGAGATATAATTATCTAGTATTATATTATTTTAGTACAAATCAGAAATGTTTTGATTGATTAGTGAGGAAAATAACAAGCTTGATTTAATTTTTATAATGCTTTTAGTACATAAAAACCAAGTACGTAAATTATTTTATATTTATTATAAAAATTAATTTATCCTATAAATCTCTGTTATAAAAAGATCTTATTTTCTAAATTTGATGTTTTGCTTTATGATGCATTTTTATGTTATATATGTATACTTTTTAGATAAAGACACTAATGTTTGTTAGAGGACCCTTAAAATAAATGCATTTTATAGCAGATTTCATTCACAGTGTTTTAGACAATGTTGTTAGTGAAATGAAAAAGTTGCTCAAAAAAATTCTGATGTCATAAAAATGAGGGATGAGGAGAGGAGGAGTGAGAAGAAAACCCCTAAAAAAAGAGATGGATAATCCCTCATTTTGAAGTCACATGCTGATTTTTTGAGCGACTTTCTCCTTTCATTGTTAATTGTTAGCAAATTAGTAATAAAATAAAAATATTTAAAGAAATCTTAAATAAAATATGATTTATATATTGTTTAGGCTAGTTCATGCAAGAATTGTTCAATTTTATAGTTTGTTGTTATGTAAGTGACATCAAAACTAATTTATTTCAATAAAGACTTTATATAATAGAATTAATTTGAAAAGTTTGCTGTAAATGTTCAACAAGCAATTATTAAACATGGTTCTAAATCGATTTTATTAATCTTATGAGTATGAGGAGCTGTTACAAAATACCTTACTTAGTTATACCTACTTTATCCCAAAATGATGCGCTCTGTCCCAAACACTCAACATTTATCCGTGTGCATTAAAATAGTAAAAATAAAGGGAACTGTAATTTATAAATTGCCAAGGCTAAGTGTTCAAGCTAGGTGAGGTTAGGTAAACAAATGCCAACCATGGAAATCTCTATTTTGCACATTTTGTACTTTCTTTGTTAAGCTAATACGATAAAAGCATTTGTCAAATAAATTTAATACTGCTGCTATGTCACATGCATGTAAGTGTAAAACCTAATATAGGTTCTTAAATGGTTTAAGGATATCCTATTTTTCAATTTAAGTTAAGGGAGGAATTTATCTTCCTCATCTAAAATCTAGTTGCGCAACCGCTAATATTTAGAAGAAAATAAGAATACATACATATATTGTATTTGACTTTCACACAAAACAAAATATGTTTCAAATTCTCCTTTTTTGATATTAAATGTTAAATACATAATGTACACAACTAAGAAACAAAAGTAGGTGATCAGAAAAGATTTGTAGATGTTGTTTATACAGCAATACAAAATTAAAACTTTCTGTAAACATCACTCTGTTGGGGGACAATAGTTTTTATCTCCACAAAATAAAGAAACTTGAAGGATGTATATTATCTTACAGGTACGAAAATTATTTTTTTTTTTTAATCTGTCTCTAAACTTATTTGTTTATTATTTTAGGTCCGAAAAGGTTAGGTTAGATTAGGTATTGTGTAGCCCCGCAGGGTTATTATACCGCGTGTTTTGGCCCCCAGCATGGGTAAGGCTTAGGAAAAATACTTTCCTCTCTTTTTACTTTATTTTTAAAATAAGAGGGGGTGGTTCATTGCTCGATGGACACTTTGATGGAAAGCATCACAAAGAAGAATCTCTGGCACTAAAAGTAAATAATACATAGACACTAATGACCATAAAAAAGTAATATTATTTATCAATGATACTCTATATACATAAATGCAGGAGAAAGAGAAATTGTAAATAGTTATAAATATTTTCTTATAATGCAGGTATTTAAATCAAGACGGTTTTCTATATCATCATCATTGCCCTTTAATTTTATTTTTGTTAGAACATTGGCCAGGCACAGTGGTTCTCTCATCTTTTTGGATTTGGAACGACTTGAGGCATTGCTAAGAGATGATATTTCTTATCTTCCAGTTCACGTAGGAGTTTCCTCCTCCAGGTTGTTTTAGTCTTCCTGATTTTCTCTTTCCTTTGGAATTCCCTGCACTGTCAGTCAAGGCTTGATTTGTTAAATCATCTTGTCCTTTCCTTAGAGTGTGCCCTAACCATCTCCAATTTCTCTGTTTTGTTGTCAGTTTGATGTCTCACATATCAATGTGCTCTAAAAGTTCAGTATTTGTGATATTACCTTTCTTATAAGAATTTCACACAAAATCTTCAACCAATACACAATTCTTTTATCCATGAAAAAAATAGCTTGGTATGAATAATGAACACATAATGAATAAAATATTCATAAGACTATACGTTTATATAATAATCTTATTTGTTTTTTACCTATATGAGTTTTTTTTTTGCAATATTATAAGCTTCCATTAAAGCAAATCTGATATGATACAATAGACATACTATATCTTAGGATAAAAGTTTTCTTGAGTAAATTGATTCATGTAAAAATGTATTCCCTCATATAATGTGAAGCATATAACAAAACATAATAAGTTAGTTATAAAATTATATCGTCGAAATAAATTGTCTCAAATTTCGTCGCCGTATCCCGTATTTAACAAAATGTGAACAACGGTTTTTGTCTACAAAAATTCCCTTTTTAAGTTTGACGAAAAATGGGGTCAGATGGATTATCTAGTTGTATTATATCTATTCTTCAAAATTACTTTTCAAAGTGTATTTATAGTTACGTTTTGGATGAATAATATAATTGTCTACGCTCCCTAGATCATTAAAATATCAAAATATATTAGTATTACAGAGGTATCGGAAAATGATGTTCCTAATTTTAATATATATAAAAGCTATAATATACCACGTAGTATATTAATATTCTGAGCATAACTAAAATGATATATAAACAATTAAAACATTTAAAATTTACTTTCATTTCTCCATACATCCCACAAGATATTGACAAGACCTATGACAAGTTTTTGTAAATAGGAAACTCAAATATGTTCAACTATTCTTGAGATTGTAATGGAAATACGGAACTATTAATATTTCAATTTATTATCCTTCTATTCCTGAGTATCTTGGTGTATAAACATATTAAATATTCAATATTGTTATCCTTCCAGTTTTTTTGGCTGTATTCACCCAACCGCTTGTAGGGCACCCTATTATTCTCCTACAATTTCTTTGTCAATATCCAGCGTTTACCAGGGTTTTATGTTAACTATTTAAATTGAATATAAAGTGACCGTGGATGAAATAAAAACAATATGATATTTCATTTAATATCTAATATAAATTTTGGAAAATATTTCTTCAGCTAAGTTTTTTTTTTTTTAAATTGTCTTTTCTGGCAAAATATATTATTTATACATTTTGATGATACTGTAACTCATACTTATATTGATATAATGACGACACAATTTTTGATAGGATTATTAAAGACGAAAATACAAAAAAAGATATTATTGAAATATCATAGACAAGGTTTTTTTTTAAATGAAGTGCATTGTAGAGTAGTCTTTGCCCACAATCTAGAGAAAACCTACCCCTTATATATTCCTAGTTTGGTAATAAGTTGTACCTATTTATAGATTAATACTTTTGTAAGAGGGGGTTGGATTGTACTTTTTACTCGTCGATTAAAGAATAAATCAATAAATATAGATGCATAACCAAAACAACTACCTGTATCCAATCCAGTGTTGGGGACCTTTTTTGTCTACTAGCAATAAACTTCTGCTTTTTTTAGCGTCTTTGCTGTGTTGATATTTCCGACGTTATTGGCTGATATTCAAAGACCTAATTGAAAGTCGGCACATGGTCCACAGAGTGGGGACATACAGTTATTTAACCCTTTCCCCCGCTATTGTTTTACTCTTATGATTAAAGGAATTTTACCTTCTCTATCCTCAACATTATCCTCATATCCATTACCATTTTTATCTGACCTTTATATGATTTTTTTTGTTTTTGTGTTTCTTCAACTAATTGTTATAACTAATCAAAATAATGACCCTACTAGTTTAGTTTCTTAGGATAAAATGTTTGTATACTAATCTTAAATGCACACAAGTTGAGTAGCTGTGTTCCAAAAATATAATAAGAAGATGATTACAGTCCCTCCACAAATCATGACGTCATACGATAGAATAACCAATGAGAGGCCAGCATAAATTTTACAATTGGTCAATTACAGTGTAAACTGGCCTCTCATTGGCTATTCTATCGTTTGACGTCATAATCTGTGGAGAGACTTTAATCATCTTCTATAATAACATTAGCAAAAATATTAAAAACATTGTGTACATTTGTTTGTTATCATAACAATTCTACAAAATATAATAAAAAGAAAATTACAAGAAAAATAAGTAAATATTTTGCTTAAACTTAAGTAACCTAATTTTATAAGGATTATTTTTAATATTTTTGAAAAATAATAAAGAAATCAATTTAAACATAGATTTTCCTGGCAAAAATGTCAAAAGTAATCCTTATAATAAAGTAACAGGATGTTTTTGTATTTTTCTGTCTGTACCGAAGGAGCTCTCTAACCGCTGAATCGATCGCGTTCTCCTTCACTGGGTAGCTTTTCATAGGTCCCGGGAAAGTTTATAACTATTTTGGGGTAGGGTACCACCACCCTTCCCAGAGAAATCGAAAAAAATAAAATAAAAACGCCATGCGGACATTTTTAAAATTAACTAAAAAATAACGAAAAATAAAAATTAACGAAAAAAATATTAATTGTAAATAGCTGATTTTAAAATAGATTGAAAAGAAACAATTTTACGTGTCCCTAGAGGCGAAGCCGCTAGTGTTTAATAAAGGAGTCAAAAAAAGAATAAATCTTTAAAATAAGTTTTATAATTGAATTAGAATATTTTTGTACCTATACCTTAAACGCAACTAATTTCATGAAACTAAGAAAAATAATTTAGCATATAACTTTTCTTATTTTACAAATAAATGCTTGAAAAACCTATTAATTTATCTCTATTTTCCTATCTCAGCATCCTTGTATTAACCTACCTATGTTAGTCCCCAATGTTCTGTTTAATGTAGTCCCATAACCATAACTTTTACTTAAAAGCCATCTCATTCCTACATGGTCTAGGGGAATTTTTAATACACCAAGAATAGATGTTTTAAACTATTTAACAGTCTTTATATTTATATATATATACATTTTAGTTGCAAATCTACTCTATAATTAAATAAGATAGTTTTTTTTTATTCAAGATGTTTTTTTTTAGAATTTCAATATTATATTTATCTATGTATCTAGTAAATAATCCGACATGATAAAGGTTTTACAAGAAGTTTTGTAACTTTAAAGTCATCAAATATTCATGATTCACTAGGATATATATATTATACAGGGTGTAGCATAATCAAGGATAATTACATCCATATTATTAATAATATACCAATATTTATATTGTATTTTAAACAAGGATAATAATGTCCATGAATTTATTGATTAATAAAGTATAAATGTAAAAAGATGTAGCTAGAAAACAGCTTTGGTATAATTAGTTTAATTTGCAGACTTTTCGGGTATAGTCCCTTTCGTGATATCGCCTCTTAAGAGGCGTTTCGTTATATTTGCACAGATGCTTTTCTTCTAATTTTAGCCCCAGCTGGGGGCTCTAACCATGCGGGGCCAATTGCCTAACCCTGCGGGGCAATCACTTACCCTAAAATAAAAAAATATTAAAACCCTTCTGTGAAAATATGACGAAACACCCCTCGAGAGGCGATGTCACAAATGAACTATACCAGACTTCACCCAGTACTGTTTTTATGTATGTATGTGAGTGTTCAAATAGATTGAAAAATGGAAGGGTTAAAGGCAGGTAAAAACTGTAAAATGGCATGTTTAGATGAAAACATAGGGTAAGTTGAAAGTTTAAAACAAATAGTAATATATCTTTAATTCTTTACAAATATGAAAAAAAGGATTATATTTTATGATATGCTCATAAGTAGCACAATATGTGTATGTATGAATGCTCAGTAAGATCTTGAAACACCTATTAAACCTATAAGTGAGTCAAAGTCCATTTTTTCAGAAAATATTTATGTTTATGTAAATTTTATATTTTAAATCTAAAAACATAAGTTTCGGCGGTCGGCGGGAAAACGGCGTCAGATCTTTAAGAAATTGCGTTCACAGGAGACTTTTAGATATTTTCGAAGACCTTGAGGATCAGTACCGGCAGGGTAATACTTGGAACCTGAAATTGACTTGAAAACCTATATTTTATATGAGGTTTTACTACTAGAGGTTATTTTAGCATTTTGGTGAGACAAAATGCTTTGTTTAAGTAAAACAAAATCGTTTTGCTCTTTAATAACCCTGCCAGGTTTGCTGGCCTCCCGTTATCGCCAGGATGGAGATAACTCCAACTCTCAGTTATGTGTCATACCCATACTTAAAAAGTAACTTAGTTATAGCCCTCTATCTTTCACACACAGAAAATGAGATAGAATAAACCGGAGTGGGAGGGGGGGTGACGTTCAATGCACCCCCCCCCCCCCACTGACCATTAAGGGTTGAACTATTAGTAAATTAAGCTTTAAGCACAATATCTAATATGATCCCGAAACGACTTTACCCCTTTTTTATTAGGGTTTCCTCAGCTACCTCTCTCAAATGCCAGGGAAAAATTCATAGTGTACTATTTTCTTATATTTTATGTTAGTTTGACTTGACGTTTAACAATAAACCTATACCTACATTGCATTGTATAAGATAGGTAGAATAAATAATGAAAAATATTATCTCAAAAATGTCCTCTATTACAATCAAATTAAAGTTACAGAGAAGCTTTGCCGTGTAAATATGCATCTAAAAAATAGCCTAGTTTTAAAATAAAGCAAAAACAAGGACAAAAACATCCATGCAAAGTGGAGCTGAAAAGACCACATGAAAATAAAATCATTAGGGAACAATTAACTAAAAAGTCTTCACCATGAATTCTAAAATGCAGTCGAGTAAATCACTTACCTTTTTATGCTATTAAGGAAAGATAGGTCAGGGGAATTAATAAAATAATCATAGGTGTAACTTTAACAGTTTCCGTGAAAATCCGTTCTGCAGACGAGAAGAAAGACAGACGGACATTTTGAATCTTATAATAGATTTGCTAAAAGATGAAATAAATGTTGTAAGCTAAAAGTTAAATGGCATATCTGAGTTTATTTATATCCCAGTTAAAACATTCTAACAAGGGTGTGCACATAAACTGACAGTTAGTGCCAAGCACCCGCTAGCTGTATGAAAACCTTTAAAAGCAAACAAATATTCAATATAATAATATTTAAAACATTAACAGAGTTATCAAAAAACATGAGATCATAATATAATCATTTGTGTTTGCTTTATTTCGTTTAAAACCTTTACTATGTACATTTTAAGAAGTTCTATCAGTACGTAACGGATTACTCTTATTAATTTGGTCAAATTAGACTAGTCTTATCAATTTTAATCTTTGCATGGAGAGTTCTGTAATATGTACAACTTAAAAAATATCATATCCAGAAAGTCTTATCATGACGTTCAAATTATTTTGGAATAGATTAACTCGTTGTTTATGATGTTTGTCATACTTTTTAAAATGTTTTGTTAAGCTTTAATGGTTGTTTTTATCCTTGTTGGCTATACTCGTTTAAAATATGTGTTGTTTTATATCATTTAGTATCTAACTGGAAGAAAGATCCATAAACATTGTTTACATTTCCATTTTCCAGAGAAATGTGAGTCATTATTCATTTCTATTGTATCCAGGCGTGCGTGCAGTGCAGTTCAGTTATTTATGCTAAAATACGAGTTTAATACATTTTAACACTAGTTGCATCGCCTTTAGCTCTTATGGGTTCTGTCTAGTTAATGGGTAAAAGGGTAAACTCTGCGTATTTATTTTTGCTAACAATTGATCAGATAAAATATATCCTACTAATTTTATTTTTATATTCTGTATCATAATGACAGCAGATAACATAACATTAATGATAAGACAGGCATATTAACTTATATTTAATGCTATTAAATCAGCATTAAAAACACAGCATGGAATTACAGTTAGACAGATAGAATGATAAACAGTTAACTAAAAGAAAGACATTGTTCTGCATTGTATTATAGATGTATTGTAAACAATGGGATCCCCATTTTAATTCAAATTCACAAAAGAATGAACCATTTCAATAGAAATTAAATTTTTGTCAATTTTTCATGTTTTTTGTCTGTCTATGTGTAATTCCAAATTGAATTTGTTGATTATGGATCTTAAGGATAATACAACGGAAACTAATTAATTAATCTTAATGATGATATATGTCTTAGGAGAATCCACAATATCTTTTTGCCTAATAAGATCACAAATGCTGAGCTTTTAGAGCGATATGTCAGACATCAAACAGACAATAAAACAGAGAAAATGGAGATGGTTGGGGCACACTCTAAGGAAAGGGCATGATGACTTAACCAATCAAGCCTTGACTTGGAACCCCTTTACGGGAAAGAGGAAACCAGGTAGACCAAAAATAACCTGGAGGAGGGAATTCCAGGATGAACTGAGAGATGAAAATTTATCATCTTTCAATGATGCATCTCCTGAGGCCCAATTCAAAGAAAAATGGAGAACCATTGTGCGTGGCCTACGCTCTGAAAAGAAGAGATAAATGGCGATGATGATGAATGATGATATATGTATTTATTCCTTCTGCAGATTAAATTTAATGGTTGACACCAATGAATTAATGCATATTTGATAAAAGTACATTAAGTTTTAAGCCTCCGAGAGAGGGAGCGTGATTATTAAACTTTGGGTTCCATAATAATTTACAATCTAATGTAACTCAGTGATCAGTCCCTGATTTTATTGAAAGAAACTAGATAAAACAATGCACATTGGTCAATGCTCTTTCTTAGCTTGAAATCAAAGCATTTATAAAATTATGGTAAATTTTTGATCTTTTTTTTCAAATAAGTTTAATTTATTGAAATCTATAGGCAAAATGTAATGCTGTTTATTCTTTAATTTTCTTACTAAGGAGTATAGTCGCCCTCCTTCCCTCTCGGTGGTTTGCTTCAGAAGGTTTTACCAAAAAACAACATAAACTTCCCTAAAATAGCCTGAAACCTACATGGGCCTCTATAAATCATACTTCCCTGGAAAATGTTGAACCATCAATTGTTGTGAGATCTTAATGAACACACCCAACAAAAATAACTTCAGGATAAGATTTGAATCATGTTCATTTCAAGTGCATCTTATTAAATACTAAACTTATATTAATTATTACATCATTAATGTTAGTTTAATCTTAGTACTATGTTCATTAAATAGGATTTATGTTTTTATGTAATTCATTTTCGTAAGTTATTGTAGCTCAGCTACTCTACAACTATATTCCTTTTTATTTTTAGTTTTTGTGCTTCAAGAGTTAGATACGTCTATTAATAGACTAAGACTTTAAAGATACTTCCATTTTAATTACATTGCGACAAAAGGACATAAAGACATACACACTTTATGAACAATATGTTTGAAAGTATACATGTTATTATCTTAAACTGGCTTTAGATATAATATAACTCAATAATGGATTTATTATTACTTAGATCTTACACCCGATTTTTTATGTTTTATAATATTTAACGGGCTAAAATAACGATCTCTCCCATCCCCCTCCTTTATTCCCTCCCCTCCTACTGGATAAACAGCCAGATCAATAAATGCAAGGGGATATTGCAAGTTAAATTGAAGACAATTTTTCCTCTGTCATAATATCCACGTACATTCTACATCCATTTACTTAATGTTTAAAATAAGAACAATTGTGTCTGCAAAGAGAAAAGCCATTAATGAAATATATTCAGATTTTTAAAATAGCTAATGGATACCTAAAGGAGGTCTACCTTACACTTATCAATAAATTGAAAATCTTTTTATTTTCGAGTTAAATTGGTTTTTGGGCATTGTTATTTGATTGCTACAGACTAACTGACACTTGTAAATTATACCTAGAGTAGCTTCTCTAATCATAATTGAATAATCTATGTTTTATGGCTGAATAAAACAAGAGTTACAAATTCATTAAATAAATCCTCCAACAGTTTAATTACACACATCAACATTCATTAAAAACGTGTTATACTTCCACAGTAAAACATTTAACAATTTAAAAATAAGAATTTGTTTAGTAGCGAAGCTTCTCTTAATGTATGTTTGTCTGTTTGTGAAAAATACTAGGGGGGGGGGGGCGTAATTTTTCCGGTTGCTATTAAAAATAGAACGATGTTTTTTTGTTGAGATTTTCTTTAATGACCATCCATTATATAACTTACCTAGTCCGTTGGTCTGCTACAAAAGATTAATACAAATTCTATGCAAATAAGGTTTAAGTTTTTTTTTACTTTGCAGTTATATTTATATTTTTTTATGATAATCAATCTTTTTATAACCTACTTTGTCCTTTGGTCTATTCTTACCTTTTTTGTGCTTCCCTTCTTATGGACGTTATCAACCTTGTTGATTTTATTAATTCAAATGGTTAATGTTGATATACCGGAAATATAATGATTAATTCATGTACAGTCCCAATTTTGATAAACAAATTTACTCTTTGTTTAGATTTAAATTATTGTCTGGACAATGCTAGTTTGGAACTAACCAATCAAAATAAAATAAAAGTACCGAAAATAAAATTGTTAATTGTCAAATCCCTGTATCCCTTGGATAATCTGAAGTTATAAGAAATGTTGAGAATTATGTGTTAAATAAGATAAAACCAGCAGGCGGCGGGGGAAGCAAAGCAAACAGGGAAAGAAAAGGGGTGAAGCACGATTTATGAAAGGAGTGAGGGGAAAAATATTGCACGGTTGTTCCCGCAAAACAACAACACATTTTAGATTTGTGTTTATTAAATTTCAGTGGAAGAATAAGTCATAATCTTTTGACTTGACCAAGTATCCATATAAAAAGATATTATTGATTTACAAAAAAAATCAAATATCAGATCATATTGGCTTTTTATTGTTGCGATACATTTGTATATTATTGCAGAGAGAGAGAGAGAGAGAGAGAGGACAATGGGCTGTTTATTACACTAGTCCCCAAAGTTTTATAATAACGTTTTCTTATTCGTTGACTTAACAACTTTGGGGACTTTTATTCAATTATGATTGGTTGGTTTATTATATTGAGTGTAAACATTTCAACCACTAATTTGTATCTACATAAGGGGTAATTTTTGTGCGTCATCGTTCAGGATGTAAATCAATTTATCGGCCATTGTCTCATCCCTTAAATCCTTGATATTATATATGTCTTTGAATATTGGTTGTTTTGAATGCTAACCATAAATGCAATTACTTTGTATGTGACACTTTTTACATGTAAAGCAGTTGCAATCCTAAACAGATAGATAGATAGATGGCAAATAAAATAAAATTACTCGGTAGATAGATAGTTAGACTTTGTATGTTACATCACTTAAATGTATACTTATTGAAATAAGCATTTCTCTATTAGGTCAGTTTTATAGTTAGAAATCAATTAAGACAGATAAATTAATAGTAGGAAGACTGAAAAATAGATAGAAAGACAGCAAAGGAGTGCCTTTTAGTCTTTATACTAAAAAGTTATAAAAACTGGTACTATAATGATAGATAGATAGAAAGGTGGAAAGATTATTATGAATTTATAGATTTTTAAAATGAGAAAATATTTACAGATAGATTGAAAGTTTTAAAAATAGATAATAAATTGATAGATAGATTAAAAGTTGCAAAACAGATAATGTATGGATAGATAGATACATAGAAAGTTTTTTTTAAAACTGATAATATATTTATAGATACATAGAAAGTTTAAAACATATGTTGCAATAAGTTTTAGTAATGACACACAGATGCAGTCAAAGTTTATAAGCTTAAACAAGGACATTAGAGTAGCGTGTAGCAATGTCAATAAAAATTTTTTGTGATGATAAGAATTGACGCAATTGCCTGAAAACCAAAAAAAATACAAATTGATTTATAAAGCAGACGTTTAGGGGTCATCAATTAAGAGAGAGAGAAATAGAAAGAAAAAGAATATATTATTGATAATAAAAAAAAATTTAAACGAATTTGTAAGCAGTTATTAACAGTTTGTGCAGCTTTTATTGACAGTTATAATTTAACTTTAAAATGTGTACTTATATACAAAACGTGGTGACGCAAATAGGACGAACAAAGTGCCAGTTTTGATTTTTTAAAAATAAATCATTTACCACGAAAAGTCACTACTTTACTTTATTTAATTTGAACTTGTTTGAAAATCTTTTGCTTACAAATGCAATGCTCTAATTATATTTCATATTTCTTAGTTTGCATGGTGTTTTCCTGTAAATAAAATCCAATAAAGAGCTAAATAAATCAAACTTAATTATTTGACGGATGGACGGACATATAAACGTATAGGGTAGTTGATTATTGATTAGAAGTTTCAATCTAAAGTGTATTTAGACTATATTTTTATCTTTAAGTTTTTGGAAGTATTTAGGATATTATTCTTCATTTCTTTTGCCTCTTTAAGTCAAAGAACCTAGAGGAAATCAATATTATTGTGAATGAAAAAAGAAACGAAAAAAAGCAGATATTAGTGCTGCCAGACTATCTAATGCAAATTAGCTAATTACATTTATATGTAAAAAAATTCCATCTATATTAATTTGACCTCTTTTTTTATCATAAAAAGCTTTTCTATGATTTTAAGGCTATTTTTCTAGTTGTTGAACTATAATATATACTCAAAGTGTCAAAGCTAGTTCTGCTATTCGAAATAAAATTTTGATTAGGCTGTACAAATAAACAGAGTTCTTTTTGTATCATCTTTAAAAACACTCAATACAATATACATCTACACCAATGCTTTAAGGACGCACTTATAGACTAAGTAAGCTGTAGAGTAGATTCTCATTGGTCCTAAAAGACATCTTTTAAGATTTCCAGATCTATAACTGGAGGATACTGATCTAATTTTGATTATGTCACAAAAAAAATAATATTAGCGGACAAATAAATATAACAGAAAGAAAATTATATTACTATAAAAACATTTTGACAGAGATCAAGGATGATTAGATTCAAAGAAATTAGAAAACCTTATTTATATTTTTAAGCGAAATATCGAGTACTTTATGCATATGTAAGTGTATCCTAAACTGAAAATTATTTACGTTTTGTTACTAGCTAGATAATTATCTTTTATATTGACTTATTACTGGACAAAAAATAATTTCAAAACATTTAGAGTCAAATGCAGATAATTTTGGTTATTATGATAATATTTTTGTCTATTGTCCCATCCCTTAATATGTAAGTAATCGTCAAATTAACAAATGTATAGAACTTGTAGAGTAGTTTCTCTACTAAATATACTTTTACCACAAACCATAGATTATTATAGGAAGTGAACCACAAACACAAATTAAATAAGTCAACTATAGATATTCCCGCATAATTGCAAATAACAATGTTCATAAGTAGCGCATTAATATTTTTAAGTCAATACAAGCATAGTCTAGTGTAAATCTACTTTTAGAGCTGAAATATTTAATACTAATAACACATTGTTGTTCGGGCTTGGTTTTTGGGCAATTTATCTCCCTCCCCCCACAGAGTTTATTGGGTATTAATTTAGTTGTTTGAAATGTACAAATGACACAAATAAGCATCTCCTGCTGACATTAAATGACCATAAAACCCTTAATAAAACAAAACTGAATATTTAAAAATTAAATTGAACAATATGGCCAATCTATATATAATCGATCTATCTACAAAAAAAAGACATCTTAATAAAGTATACTTTAGTTTCAATAATTATTCGATGAGAATACAAAAAATAGCATCATTTTAAATAATTACTTATTGTTTTGATTTGATAGAAAAATCTGTTCGTTTAAGTTTTTTCTGTTAAATTATCCTAAATTGGGAGGAGGTTTTTATCTAAACCCTGTGTGCGCCCTTGTCCTATGGTTCTTTGCTCGATCGACTAGGCAATTTAATAAAAACCGCCAAGCTTTTCAGACAGAATAGAAAAAGAAAAACTTATAGAGTTGTTTCACAATCAAGATGAAAATTAGAAGACAAGAATCTACAAGTAAACATGATGGGCGAAAAAGAAAGTAATATAATAAGTGGAACATGGGTGGGTTTTACAGTCCAATATCTATCATCCTGTAACAATTGCTTGGACTTCTTCTTGACTATGTGTATTATTATCATATTATTGTCCACTTTTTGTCTAATATTAATTTTGATATTATTACTACCATTAAGTATGACTACTCAAATACTATACTTAGTTTCAAAAATTTAAATGATTTTAAATCATAGAAATTTACTTTATCTTCCTTGTTTATTGGCAGATTTTTATAAAAGCATTGCTTTAAATTTGAATAGCGATCTAAAGAATATGTTACATTGAGTAATATATTTCAAATACCCGAAAAGAATGTGCTATAAAACTTTATATGTTTTTTTTTTATTTTACAACACTGTTAGCTTCTTTTTATTGTTCTTTATATTTCCATAGTTGTCCTTGTATTACATTATTACGTATTTTGTAAAGTTGGTATCAAAAAGTCCCCAGAACCTACATCAAATTTCTTACTGCTCTAGTTTTTACCATTTCCTTTTTGATTAATGAAACCTCTACACCACAAGTAACAGACTGGAAAAAAGAGCTCTTACTTGCATGGAAACATTATTTCCACTAGATTCAAACCAGTCAGTTTTAAACTTTGAAAATGAAAAATTTATGAAACCATAGATATAAATCAAAGAATAACCAATCAAAAAGTAACAGTAACAATATGTAAAGCTGAATCATCTTAATTAATGTCCTTATGAATAGACACAGTGTATGTATTTAAGGAAAAAAACGGAAGAAAAAAAAACAATTAAAGGTAAGTTTCTATAACAAAATAGACTAAAAAGGCCTAAAAACTCCATTTTCCAGGGTTTTCTTACCTAACCTAACCTAAACTAAAAATAAATTTTTTTTTTATTTTCTTTCCATTTAGATGTAGTAACTATTGGACTAGGCCTATCTATGTACCAAGTTTCAAGCTCAATATGGATTCTATTTTGCTCACGGTTTACGATCCATCGGCACCTAGCACCCCCCTCCCCCTTCTCCCCCTTAAAATCCGCAAAGGTTCATAAAATTACATATTATTTTGCTTGTTATATTTGTTGAGAAAATAAATATGTATACTTCGCCTCTATGGTGACAATTAATCTTGTTGTTATCATCAATAAAAAATAACAATGTATATATTTGCCAATGAAAGAATCTTTTTATATGCAAGAATAAGACGGATAATATATAATTAAAGTGTCTATTGTTATCACATTGGATACAATAAATATGGAGAAACATATCTAACACTTACATTATGGTAATAATTATTTTGCATGCATATATACCGGTGACTACAGGAGCCAAGTCTTTGTAAATTGAGAAGAAAAAAAATATAGTGCCAAAAGTTTGTTAATGCACATTTTTATTCTCTTTTTAAGACCGTTCACGATTTCGAATTTTTTATTCTGAGTAGCTTTTCTAATTTTTTTTCTATTCTAGTTTACATTACAGCAGGTTGGGCCCTCCCCAGAATAAGGATTTTTATAAGCCTACCCCCTTCTCCCGGAAAAGGTTTGAAAAATTATCTGTGTTTGCCTTACTTCAGCTGCTGAATTATTTATTTATTCCATAACGATGTATCCATGATTATAAATCCATTGTAATAATAATCTATTCAGATTACTTGTATTGTCCTATGATTGCTTAAGAAAAGAACAGATAGATAGATAAATGAAGTGAATAGATTGATAATACTAAGTTCTATTCATATTCATATATGTATTGTCTTTGATTGCTGTAAAGAAGAAATTATATTTATATAAAAGTAAACAGCAAGAAGTCTGTACGTTCATTTGAACATAATTAACAACAGTTTGACTTTAGAAAGGCATTTGATAAATCTAAATTGGCAGCCTATTTGGAAGTCGCTTGAGGGTTCTTTAAAAGATAATACGTTATGTACAATATACAATAAACGAACATATTCGCCTAAGCACCCTTAAACGACTTCTAATTGTAACAATTTTATTAAAAAGATTCTAAGATATTGGAATAGGTATTATTTTCATAATTTGATTTTATATTCATGTAAGTTATTGATATAATTTTCCTTGCTAAGTTTAGGTTTGATTTGAATACTATTTCTCGCGTGTAGAGAATTGATATTCTTATGTCACACCTGCATACAAATATGAGATCAAGGAAAGAACATTGGAATGTTCGTAATCCAAAAATTTAGCTAAAAAAGAATTATATTATTTTCTATCAAATAATAAACAATTAACTATTTACAGGCAATAATATTCTATTCTAGGGTTGATTTCTCTTGGGATGGTGAAGTCAAACCTTTCATGGACCTATAAGGAGCTTTATTAAAAAGGAAAACCATATGGGTTCTGCGGTTAGAGAGATCCTTTGCTACAGACAAAAAAAGGTTACTAACTTATATAATAGGATATTATTGTATATATACATAGAAATGAATTGTAATAATTTCTTGTTTTGTGTTGGTTGTAGCAGCTTGGAATTACAATAAACAAATCATAAATAACATCTTATTAAAACTTTAGATTATATATTATATCATTTTACTTTTCTTTCTAATTACTACTTTTACTTCAAGGCTTGGTAACCGCTATTAAGTTTTAAAGACTGTATGTGATTAAATAAAGTTGGCCAATCTTGTGATATTATGACGACTATATGGTGTTTGGTAAAAGTGTTTATGGCTGACATGTGATCGACTTATAATCAATATCATAACTAAAGACTTTTTAGGTACCGGTTAATTTTCAAATCTGAAGCTTGCAAACTAGTCTTGGTTTTTTATAAACATTTAGATTTTTAAATCCTATTATATAAAGTAGTACCGAAGGTTTTTGTCTGTAACTTGAGATTTTGATAACTACTAAACCGATTGAGTTCTTCATTTAAGGGAAGCACAGGTCCTGGGATGGTTTTTGGCTATGATAGTTTTAAAATTGAGTCTAAGGAGGGTTTTGGGCTATTTTTCTGTCTTTTCTAATAAAGAGCCTCTGAATGCAGGAGATGCAGCAACTAGTATTTTATAAAGAAGAAATGTTTATTGTCTGTTCATTAAGATCTCAATAACTACTTCATCGATTTCTACAATTCAGGAAAGCTGGGTATTGGTTCTTGGCAGGTTCTTTTTACTTCGTGATATGATAAAGATGCCCAATGTGATTTTAACATTCGGAATCAATCTTAAATATAAAAAAGCTTCGAATTTAAAACTAATTCAGTGTAATTTTAGTTTTTATCTTGCTCCTTATTTACCAAACTTATAATTACTGTTTTTATTCATTCAAATACAAAATAAAAACATTTTTATTATTGTGTCTTTACAAAAGCAGCAAATAAAAACGAAATAAGTAGGTAATTAATCTATCAGTGTTATCAAATACTTTCTTTTTATATACGCGTAGCTATTATGTAACTCACTGTGAACATGTGTCTTATCTGTAATTCAAAGGGAATATACTCTATTTCATTTTGCACTAGACATATGATTAGTTGTAATTGTCCCCCTGACATAGGATAATAATTTTTTTAAATTAAAATTTTTGTTTACTAACCTGAATAGCTATGTATATGAGTATTATTATGTTTATAATTATCTATCGCCTCGTATTATAAAAAAATTTAAATTAAACACCAGTTTTGTTAGCCCTAAGGGGCCGAAGGCCAGGGGTAACAAAACTTGTATTAATTATATGAATTTTATCCTAATGTTTTTGGAAAACTGTCTGTAATGCGATACTAAACATGGTGTTTAAGTATGGCTGTGAGCCGGTTATTATCAAACTAATAATAGTCGGCTTCGAAGCCACACTGGAAAGTGTTTTATATCTATGATTTTTCCTGTCCTAGTTATTGTATTTGACTTAGTTATCCCTTCTTTGTTTGTAGAAACAGATGGTTTTCACTACAATTGATTAAGGCAGCTCATGAGTTCAGGTGTTCCACCACTTTAACAAAATTGTAATTTTGTTTATAGGAATATTATAATAGAAACATAATAAGTCTTATAAATAGTTTGGTCTTGGATCTAATTTGAATCTTCCATTGTTTGTATAAAATGTCCATAGTAAACATTTTCTATCCATGAAAAAAGTGTGAACAAATGAAATATACAAAGTTTTAGATATTAAATGGCTTTCAGAAATATCTGCACTATATAATTATAATATTCATGTTTTAGATAATTTAATCTAATCTTGTTTACAAATCATGAAACTAAAGTAAGCAAGAGTTTTTAAAAATTAGGACAAATCTTTCCTTTTTAATTCCCAACCCCTTGATAGCTTAAAAGTCAGATATTTATCTTTTCAAATTAAGGATATAAGATAATATTATACAAAAAAATAGACTACTACATTTTAAATTTGTTATGTAATTTTAGTTGCCAGAATTAATCTTATTTTGACTTATTTTGTATTACGGGCTTTTTAAATTTGAGCAATAAAAGCATTTACAAATTAATTCGTTGTTTTGTATTGAGAAAATCCATGAGAGAAAAAAGGGAATTAAAGAAAGGAAAAGCATTGTTTCTCTTACAGGATATCTTATTTAGGTAATTACAGAAATGGTGTTTATATGTTCCAATCAACAAACAAGAATTGGGTCAGTCATACCCATAGATAGCACAGTAATAAAAAACATGTATTTAGAAGGATAGATAGATAAGACATTAGTTCAAGAAACCATGCGTTGGATTAAAGTAAATGGTAAATTTAACGTCTTTGACCTTTCTCTACCTTACATACTATATAGTGGATAAAAGCCTCCTTTTGACCTGCAGAAAGGGGTAAATGCTTAATAGGGATGCTTCTCTCAGATAGGTAGGTCTATTCAAGTTTTATATATCTTTATGTTAGGTGTATTGTATATATATATTCTGCGCTCTTAACTAGTATTTGTTGTTTTGTATGTGCCTTAATCGTAGAAAAAAGGTAAAGAATAGTCTAGCTTTTAATTTCCTTCATTTATTGTATGCTATCAACCCAATTCAACCAATTTACTTGTTAAAGCTATATATCTAAACGCCTATTATTTCAAGTGTGATTTTTAGAATATGCCCAAAATTGACTAATTTGTCCCTGTTGGAATTTCCCTGCTTTTTCAAGAATAACAAACGTTACTCTATAATATTAAGTCCTTTTAATTTTTCCTTTAATGTTTATTTTTTTAAGTTATCTTTCCATTTTTCTTTTTTCTTTCTTGAACACACTTAATAGTTCTATACAGCTTTGCTACTATTGGACGCAATCAGCATTGTCAATAATTTTTATTCTAGTTTCATCACATGTTTCATATGCAGTAACTGTGGAAATAATTTTCATAGTTTAATATTTTGTTTTAAAACCAAATTTAAATATTTTTTAACCCACAAACAAACAATATGAATTCCCCATGATCTTAATATTTGTACAACAAAAAGATGGATATTTGAATTCAGCATTATCCATCAAAGTATCAAGGGTCCATGATAACTACCCTCTTACCACACAAAATTTGTTCTAAATAATACAAAATATCATATATTTTTTTTCTTTTAGTCTCTTTTCATTCTTTCTTTACTTTTTTTTACTATATTTTATTGTTTAATTTCTCTTTCTTTATTTTAATTTTTCGCTCTCTCTTTATCTTTTTTCCTTTCATTTTCCTTTAACTTTTTCTCTCTTTCCTTTTATCTCTTAATTATCTATCTAATCTGGCTGTTGCGATGGATTTTCTTCATTTTCATAAAAGAACAGTAAAATAACAGTTAATTGATTTTTAAAATTATTTCAAACATCTGTGCTACATTTTTACATAATCATCCTAGGGTTTTTTTTAAAGAGAGGGTGAATCATTTGGTCAACTTTCGTTTTAAGGGATCATACCTTGAATTCTTTACAAAATTATTCGGACCATATTCTGTGTTATTTGAAATTTAAAATATTTTGAAGAATAAGAAAATACATAATACATAGATTTCTCCCTCTTAAAGTGTTCATATTAAACAGTAAAACATTTCTTTGTTTTTGTAACCGATTTTTGACATGTATAGTTGGACCATGGAAAGAAGACGAAGTAGCAGTTTTCGTCGTATTTTCACAGTAGCTTCTCTCATATGTCCAGCCTCTGCGGGTGGCTCTAACAGTAACAGTAACAAGCCCTTTCCACTCCACAGGGGGAGCATAGGCCGCTGACAATTTGTCAGTGTTTCTGTAACAATGTGGCTTTTTATGGATATGATATAGAGTTGTCAGCCCTAAGCCCTATGATTGCGGTGTAATGCACCCATTTGCCCATCAGACAACCAACCCTTTGATTGCACGACCTTTGTCTGAGAAGTCCTAACTGTGCATGGTAGTGAGTTGCGCCTGTTTTGGGCCAAGGCATTCCCCCTACTATTACTGTTTATGTCGCGCACCTGACATAGCAGCAGTAGGGACCATTTTTAACGTCTTTAGTTATGACGCAGTGGCGGACCGAGATTCAAACCTATCACCTTCCCGGCGACGAGCGGATGCGCTAGGTGTTGAGCTACGGTCGCGGGTGGCTCTAACCCTGCCGGGTATATTTCCTAACCCAGAGGACCAATCATTTACATTTAACTAACCTAACCTAACCTATTAAAAGTCCTTGTAAAAGCCCGCTACTTCGTTTTCTTTCCATGATCTTTTTTCAGTTAGCAAATTGAAGACATTTTTTTATAGTGGGGGATTTTTATAGGGCTATTATCTAGGATTGTACAAGGATTTTACATTAAGAAAAATAAGAACATAGTGTATATAATATTTGAATTGTAAAAGAAAGTTTGCAAAAAATTTTCTATACATTTTAAGGTTAGTCCGTCCGAAACGAAAACATATGATGATTAATTTGAACATGTCAGAATTATCCTCTCTTTTAAACTTAAAGTCAATTTTGGTCATTAAAACAATTCTACATGTACATAAATTGTAAAATATTTACTACACTTTTGTAAGCGCTGTTTTCAATTAGTAAGCTGCGATTTTATAGATATTCTCATCCCTGCTTTTGTAAAGAAGAATCTACAAAGAATAAACATATTCTTTCATGTCCAACAAAAATGGCGTGCCCCTGGTTTAACATAAAATCAAATAGCGAATATTTCTCGCTGGTTTATCATAACACTTTATAATTGTCAGTCTGATCTTCTTAAAGGCCAAAAATTTTAATTTTGTCTGTATTTGACGCTGCATTAGGATCCTGGGTTATTTTGTATTAGGTTGTATAGGAGGGAGCCCCCCCCCCCTCCCCCAACACACATCGTCAAACATTTATTCGATCACCCTGGATAAATTACAGTATTTTTTTTATAAACATAATGTTAGAAAATTCGTATTAATTGTTTAAATCATAAGTGACTAGGTTTTTTTAAATCTTTGTATTCTAAAAACAAATTTGGGGGGAGGGCAGTTTATATTATAGTGTCTTATTGATCTAGGGTAATAAATCTCTTGTTTACGATTTAAGATTAATGATCTGATACGGACGGACTGACGGACGAAGTCATTAAGTAGAAAGGCGTTACTTTAAAGTTTATTTTTGTGAAGATTTTCAGAAAATAATAAGTAGCTCCTTCACAAAAGGATGGTAAAAATATCACATTTACCCGATGGAACACTTTAGCAACCTTTCTTTTATTTTTTAAACTTTTATTATCTTAATTTACTTCAAAACTTAGCAATATTATATATTTTTCCATTTTCTCTTAGGTCCTCAAGAACCTTTAACAGAAAAATGATGGTTTATTATCAGTTTTTAATGTAAAATAAAAATAAAAAAGGACAATTAAATAAGTTGGCGTATGTTTTTACTTAAACCTAGAAATTATATTAACCTATAGTATGAACCTACTACACTTAGGAAAACAATTATTCTATTTTAATAATTTTGTTCTGATTTCGTAATAAATTTCATTGGTATTAAAAGTGATGTCACTCTTTGCTTGTTACTATTCTTTTGTCTAACCGTTAGTCTAATATGTAGATCTTTGCTTTTATTGACGTTATTATCCTTGTTTCTACAATGTATAACAAAATTCCTACCCAAAATTTCTACTACGCTTTTAAAGTTTTCATATTTTAATCAAAACTTGCCAAATACAAATCATTCTTATCAGTTCAAGACACAACTCAAAATAAATCCTAACCTTTATTTTTGAAAACCTTTACATTATTGTGTTATTTATCTCTACTATTACCTTACTAAAAATTTAAGGCAATGGATAATAGATTTATGATTAAATTAAAATTACCAATTCTTTAGAGTAAAATCATTCATTGAAAAGTTTGGACACTGCTTGTTTTAACCAACCAATCATATTCTTAAAAAGTAACCAAAATTTTGGAATAAAGAATAAGAGTGCTTGTTTATAAAATTTTTGGATACCAGTACTATTTGTCGTCCAATAGATCCTCTCTCCCCCCTGAAAAATCCTTTTCAAAATTTGTGACTATAGGTTATGTAAAAAAAAACTACGTATACACATGCTTATATAATAGTAATTTTTTAGAAAATTATAGTAAGAGTTGAAAGGATAATGGCTATAAAAAAAAGTTTACTAGTTCATAATAAGACAGGGAGAAAAATAATAAGAGAGATTGCGATGATAAAGATAAAAAAATCACAAAACTTTTACATAAAAAGAGGTTAATATAGACGTACATTTCGAATTACAAATTGTAAAAAAAAACTTTAGACAAGTAAGGGCAACATAACCGTATAATAACAGAATCTTCTTTCCTATTTATTTTATTGAATTTTCTAATTTTTTGCCAATGAAAACTTTTCCAACAAGAAGATGTCTCAACCCCAAATTTTCTAAACAAATATAATGTCCATTGAAAACAGCAGAAAAACCCTCATAAGAGGGTTTAAATATCTGCGAACACCTTCATACGGCAGATCCAATCTAAAAGTACTATAGGCTGTGGGAAGAAAGCCTAAAAATTCAAAGACTATCCAATTCAAAAACTAAATATTCCAAAACTATCCTGGAATATATGTGAAGTTTTCCTAGAATGGAGAACTCTATCAGTTCAGAGGAAATACAAAAAAAATTTCCTACTTCATATTTAAAAAAAAAATAGAATAACTTTCAGAAGCTATTCTTATTACATGATTAAAAACAACACTTTTTTTCTTAGATAAACAGAAACCACAATTTTAGACACAGCTTTATAAGTAATTTTGTTCCAAATTAAAAAAAATCAAATTAGCTTTGAGAAATAATCATTTTTATTAAACTGTAATCTTGATAGAAAATCAGATGGCATGTTTCAAATTGCAGAGTAGCTACCACTAATAAAATTAGTTATAATGTGTAAACATTTAGAAAGACAAGGACATGACAATGACATAAATAAATAAAACATTTACTTACAAAATTAAAACAAAATATCAAGGCTCGGCAGCTGCGCATTATTATTGCTATTTTCGAGCGGCTGCAGTTCAATTGAAAAAATCAGATTAAGGTTATTAAATTGTTTACAAATCTACGTTTGAAACGGGGACAGTGGTTTTAATTCAATAAAATGTAGAAAAATGTTATTTTTAAGTCAAAGTATTACAAATTAATAACTGGATCATTAATCAAGATTTTTTTTCTGTAAAAATTTTAAAACACATCTTATTATATAAAGTAAAAAAATATTTTTGTCTGTAGCAAAGGATCTCATTGACCCCGGAACCGAAATGGATGGTTCTCCTTCACAATGTAGCTTCTGATAGGTCCCACAATTTTTTTTACAATTTTTCTTTTAAAAACTAAAATAACTATCCAGACCCCCTTCACTTCAAGTGCCCCTAGTGGCCTTAAGGAATTTTATTCGCTAGTATGATATATATGGCAAAAGCGGCGGTTCGAGGAATCCACCGACTGCTGCATCTGGCAGTTTGCAGAAAAACGGCGGCGACTTGGAAGATCATACATGGAAATCAGATTGCTCTCCTAGATTTATATTGTTTTCTACTATTAAATCATTTAAAGCTAATTCAGGTCGAAATCTTATTTAAAATATTTAAAATTTGAACTAAATAGGTGAGAGAAAAAATTCCATAAATGACTCATTTATGGTATGAAGTAAATAGCTGTGAAACTGGGTGTGTGTGTGTGTGTGTGTGTGTTTGTTTGTTTTTCTATAAGAATGTTATGGTAAAAGACTGATTTATCTGCCAATTCAAGCACAAACAAACACTTTACTCTCAAAATCCTTGGCCCTCCCCCATTTTTTCTTATTTTAAAAATATCACATGGGTGTCAGTGGTAGGTAATAACTACATGCAATTAATATTTTACTCTTCCCAATCCTGTCAAATTATTAAAAATTTAGGGTTAAAGTGGTAAGTTAAATTAAATTTATTTTAGGTATTGGAAAGTAAAATCATTTAGTTGAAAAGATCTTACTTTTTTCTAATCAAGTTATTTTTTACATATTTTAGGCAAATGTTTGTTTTTAGAATATATATAAAATGGGAGTAAAATGATGTTTTGGCACGCTCTTTGCACCCGTTATACCATATGTAAAACAATAGAGGGGGAAGGGGCTGTATAACTGTATGTCCCCTTCCACAGGACCCTATGTCGACTCTCGATTGGGTCTTTGAAAATCAACCAATCGCGTCGGGAAAATTAACACAGCCAAGTCGCTACAAAAGAGTAGAAAGCAATTTGCTAGCAGACAAAAAAGATCAACAACAGGGGAATCCAGGTAGTTGTTTGGTTATACATCTATACTATTATTTATTACTTTCATTTATTTATTATTCAATTCAACGTCTCTAGTATGAGCCAAAGTTTCCAAACAATAAGATGACAATCATTATTTTCTTAAACTGAGGGTTTTCCAATGAACTTGTTTGACACCCCTCATCTTAACACGCTTCCAATGGTTTTACACTTGATAAATTAATGTTTTTTTACACAAATTTTCTCATTTTATGATTTTATGATATCACTTGGCAAATATCAAATATCTGTATAGGATGGGATGGACATCTTACCAGAGAAAAATTTAATCGTTGATAATTTATGAAGATGTTTGTGTTTGTAATTGATTTTTGTTGAAGGAAAAAGCTCCAACAAGGATAATTATATCCTAATATAGTTTTGTATTTGTTGAAATACATCAAAAATTTCAAACCAATAATTTTAATCAAAGAATGTTTTTTTTTGTTTTTCATCAATGAGAATTTCCATCAATTTTTCGTCCATTGTCGATTTTACTATTTCTACAATATTGACAAAACTGTTCTTGTTTAAAATCTTACAACAAAAACTTGCGTTGATAAAAAGAGGAGATTATACTAAAATATAAAATTCACAAAAATTTTATAAATATTTGTAAAATAATTTGAATTTTGCTACAAAAATAACAACAAAGCAAATAAAACTAGGAATTTAGTTTAAGGATAATCTTTTTTTCTTAAATTAAGATGATATCTATCGGCAGTTTGTGTACCAAAGGTTCTCGCTAACCGCAGTTAAAAAGTTAAAATCATTATGAAAACGAAGCAGAAAGAATCATATGGAAGTATTTCAGGAGACAATAGTAATACAGACTAAATTCATCTGTTATAAAAAAAATTAACAGTATCAGGGGCGTTCAAGCTTTTTTATTTGGGGGAGGGGATAAAATTTTGAAAAAAATAATATTGGTGGGGGGGGGGGGGTAATCTTTATTTCATTGAGGCAATTTTTTTATTTGGGAGGGGGTAAAAATTGAAAATTCAAAATTTTAGGGGGGGGGGTAATCAACCTATTACCCCCCCCCCCCTTAGGCGTCTATAAACCGTATTTCTATTAAATAGATGATATTGAGTCAATCTATATGTAAATGCCAATTAGCAAAGGAATTCAAAATATGTTATGAAAAAATCTTTAGTAAAAGCAGATACTCTATATTTATTAAAGGTATGTTCGTGAATAAAAGCTCTGTCCAATTAACTAGACAATATCATCAACAGATCTATAATAAATTTATATACAGACAACTACCTCCCTTCATTTTTCAAAGACCTCTTTCGTCTGCTTATAAATTATTTTCTGCTACTTGGCTGTGTTAATATAAGCGACACCTTTGGATGATTTTCAATTACTCAATAGGAAGTTTGCACAAGACGGTTTCGATAGGGAGATACAGTTATTTAACCCTTTCTTCCTCTAGTGTTTTACTCTAATGTATCATCCTTGTTTATTAACAGTTTTTAAAAAGAATTTCTAACTACTTTGAAAAGTCAATATAACTCTTAATGTATTTTAAATATGCGTTTTTTTTATTTTTTTGTTGTTTAAAATGTTTTTTATATTACATATGAACACAATTGTTCTTGTTAGTATAATATGAAGGTATGATATGAAATGTAATATATTTTCTTACTACGCAGCCTTCATGGAGAAAACATTAAGAGTGAAAGATTTAACATTGTTTAGGGATAACTTCAAGGAAGGCTTTTACTGAAAGTGCTTATCTTGCACTGAACACCTCTCTTCAATTAATTTTAAAATCAGGGGAAACCGCCCTGAAAGAGGTTGGATAATTTACAATTTGCTTTGACGAACACAGATATTTGTCAGAGAGATGTGATTGCACGACCTTTGTCAAAAGGTGTATAATGTGCATTGAATTACTATAACCTGTTTATAGGCTGGGACATTCCTATTCTACTCTCAATATTAACGTAAAACACCTGACATAGCAGCAATGGGAACCTTTTTAAAAACTTTGGGAGGGTAAAGAAATTGGCTTATAAAGTATGAGTTGATTTATGATAGAACTGTACAAAGTAAAAGTGTTCAAACATTTCAACGAATAATTTCAATTTACATAACAGATATTTTTTTATCAAAAATTTGCGATACATTTAACTTTTTTCTCGAGCTTAACTCCTTAAAACCAATGAGAATTTTGTGTCTTTTTACCTCTTTTTGTTTGGTCCAAGCCAAAGTAGAAGAATAAGGATAATATGACATTTAGATTAATTTCTGTCAAACAAGTGTTTTCATACAACATGGCAAATAATATAATAGTCATTGTTTGGGTGCCTTACTTTTGTTTGATCTTAATGGACACAATAATGAACTATAAATTGATATACATCCCAAATATTTATGTACAAAATTAAACGGAAACTTTTAAATTTATTGGTTAAATCATTTGGACACTACTAGTTTGGAACCAACAAATTAAAATTCAGCAAAAGTCGCCATAATTCTTTATCCAACTATAAGATAATTTGTAAAACGTAAAACGTTGGATACAGGTTAAATTTATAGTCAAATGGTCACTCTCCTCCTGCTGATGCTAGTATCTTATATGCAAGTAAAAAGATGGTAGTTGGGGAGAGGGTAGAATAATTGCAGGCGACCACACAATCCATTTCTGTAAGCGAACTCGTCAAATGAATTTTTAGCAGCAGTTATTTTGTCAAAAAGTTTATTAAAACAATTAATTTTTTTTACAGTTTTCAATGAATTCCTGTCAAATATGTCCAGATAAAAGAAAAGGGATGTCAATATGTTGAAAACAAGGAAGGTAAGAGAAAGATAAAGAAGCTCCTTTTCTTACTTTTACTTTTACCTATACCCCTAGTAGAAAAGTAGAAAAAAAACAACCTGTACTTGTACTTTTCAGTAATGTGATTGAAAAAAGTATAATAAGTATATTTAATTTTGATTTAATAAACAAAATATATAAACACAACATATTTTATGTTTATGTATTACAATTGTTTCACTAATCATCAGTTCCAATTAGGATGTTAAAAAATATGAGTTTAAAAAATATTTGTCTATGCATTTTGTATCTTTTGAAGAGAATGACTAGAAAGTAAAAATAAATGTGTTACAAAAATGTCTCAACCCTCAGGGTTTTTACAAGCTATATTCTGAGAGGGCTGGGGGAATGTGCATTAGAATAACGCACGGATTAAGGAACATAATCTAGTTATAGCGTTGTTGCGCTCTTAAAAAGTATATTTTTGTTACAAGTGTAAAGAAAAGTATTGTCTAAGCCGTGTTCGAGATATTTTCTTATCACACCGAGCTTCAATTTCAAACAGGAAATTGAAAATGTGAATTTATGAAATTGGGGCCGAGAGAGAGCTCGAATCTATACAATATTATGTTTTTTTAGGGAAGCAAAGCTGTCCTACAAGTATTTTAGTAGTGTAACCTAGGTCATCAACTTTTGTTATTGGAACAACGTACATCTTAAGATAATTAAAACTAGCGGTTGCGGCCCAAGCCTTTAGGGGAAAGAAGGCAGTAAAAAAAATATAACCCTCCCGACACCAATGTGAAGCTTAGAACTAAAAATAAGGAACTATATATAGAGATTATATAAACTCAGTGGTTTGCCAGATCTTAAGATAATAGGAGAGTCGATATGAACTACTAATATTGTGTCTCGACAAAATTGTTTTAGATTTGAGCTTATTCTAATTGATCAAATTTTGAAATCGAAACATTTACAAATATGTTCAATCAAAAAAATCCTGAGAAAATATGGGCATGAGTTTAAAATATATAAAAACTGTAGAAATATAATAGTTAGATATTGAAACAAATATCGTTATTGACCGTCAGACAGTCTAACGGAAAGAGGAAGTTTTAAACGTTCATTACCCACTAAATAATCCAAAACCAAAGATAAAGAGTTATAACTTTTTTATGCAAACACACTTGAATGGTACAGGTAATAGCAATGGTACTTGCAGTAAGATGTTTACAAAATGTTACAAATAGTTTAATTAATTAAAAATGAATAAAACATTACATTTAAGGGACATTTACCTATTTTTGATACATATACAAGGTATAATCGAAAACAATTTGTAAATCAAGAGTTTACACTGTCATTAGCTTATATAAATAAACTGTATTATTTGGACGCCTAACCACTTAGTCCTACTTAAGTAGCGTCTAAATAATCTTAATAATAAAGGTAATCAATAGATGGTCAGAATATTACATTAAAATATTCTCAAAATTCAAATTACGGTATTCAATTGAGAAACAAGTCACATGGCTGATTTTTGAGACCCTTTTTCGCGCTACCAGAAAATTTAATATTCATTAGATATTTGTGTTTATCTGAATTGTGTACACGGTGTTTCAAAAAAAACTGCGTTTTCCGGTTTTGGGAAACAACCAGAAGGAGTATGAAAAAAATAATTATATGTCCATATTCTCTATAAAAATATGCATTGAACTTATAAAAGGTGATTTTTAATATCTCTTAAAACAATGCCACTTTTTAGAGCCCAAAGAATTTAAAAAGTGTGTGTGTTACTGTATTCGCGTAGAATTTTATGGTATAAAGTTGAATTAAAATCTTCTCTTTACTTGAAAACAACATAATAGCATGCACAACAAAATATTCTAATAAATACATTTAAAATTTAATTTAAAATACATGTTATGAAAACAAAAATCTATTATCTTATTGCTTGAATTTTGATTCTTAGTATTAGAAATGTTCATGTCCGTACCTCATCTCTTAATCTCTTAATTTTGATTGACAGGTCATAACAGATTAACTCATAAAACTTAGTTAATCTAAGAAAACGCATTTTTAGCAACAGTTTAACCCTTAACGGTCGGGGGGGGGGGGGCGTTGAACGCCCCCCCATCCGGTTTTTTCTATCTCATTTTCTGTGTGTGAAAGATGAAGAGCCCAAACTGCTTGACTTTTTAAGTATGGGTATGACACATAACTGAGAGTTGGAATTTTTTGAATATCTCCATCCTGGCGGGCACAGGATGCCAGCAAACCTGGCAGGGTCATCCAGGTAAAGAGCAAAAATATTTTTTTGACTAAAACAAAGCATTTTATCATACCAAAATACTAAAAAATCCTCTAGTAGTACATCCTTATATGAAATACAGGTGTTCAAGTCACTTTCAGGTTCCAGGTATGATCCTGCAGGTCCTGATCCTCCAGGTCTCCAGAAATCTTTAAAAGGCTCCTGTGGCCGCAATTTTTGACTTAGAGACTTCAAATTTTAAACTTAAGCTTTTCTTACATGTCTACATAACGTATTAAAATTTCATGAAGATCCGCCGCCGTTTTCCCGCCGACCGCCGATTGCGGCGGCTAACAGCTGCCAAGTACAGCTGCGGCCGCTGAAATTTATATTTTGATATTTCTAATGTAAAATTTACATAAAGATAAACATTTTCTGGAAAAAAATTTTTCTTCTAGCTTCAAAAATAAGAAAATTACAGCCGTTTGAAATTTTTAAGTAAAAAAGGACCTAAAAACAAAGGTTGTTAAATAAAAGGTTGAAGGAAGCGAAAATTGACTTAGACTTATAAAAGGTCGGAAATTCATTATCAAACAGGGGACTTGCACAAAAAAATTTAGCCCTCTAGCTCTAATAGGAACTGAGATAATAAGGGGGGGCGTTGAACGCCCCCCCCCCGACTGATTAAGGTGCGGCAAGGGGCCCGACTGTAAAGGGTTAAACCAGCATAACTTGCTTATTTATTAAGATATTGAAATGAAATAAAAAGTGACTTGTTTTATTTATTAATACGCACAGTATTAAAGGAGATCTTTTATGAAAAATGACTTTGCCATAGAGAAATAGAAAAAACTAAATTCTGAATAATCTAAAAAGCTCTTTGCATGAGGCCAAAAAAGAAAATATGTAAAAAATCTCAAATGGGGACATTGATTTAACCTTTTACTACTCTAATATTGTACTTTTAAACCAAAATGTTACAAAATAAATAAGTTAATTGAATCTAATAGTTATCACAGTTTTAGCATGAGGCATTTTTACCCTACATGTACTTATCAGTACAGTCACATTTTTAGAGATATCAAAAAACACCTTAAGTAAATGTAATGCACATTTGTATAGAGAATATGGACATATAATGTTTTTTTTTCATACTCCTTCTGGTTGTTTCCCAAAACCGGAAAACGCAGTTTTTTTTTAAACACCGTGTATATACCTAGCTAACGTGTCGTTTTCAGTTGTTGTTATGTGTACATCTATTCTTATACGTCCGTAGTAATCTTAATAATGAGACAGTATTAACCTTTAAGAGGAAATAAGTGCCTCTCTAATTATTTATATTCCTTTTCTTGACGTGTTGGAGTGGTATGCAAAGGCTCGGCAGGAGTACAATTTTATAACCATGTCTGCAGTTTTAGAAAAAGGAAAGGCCATTAGTTATTGAGACGTTAGCTAAAAATTTCTCAACAAAAGTTTGTGGCTTGGCTAAAGTTTGTTGAGCCTTAAAGGGCGAATATAGTTTCAATATGATATGAGCTTATATGAAAGGTGCCATTACATACTTTTAAAATATCTATGTTAAATTTAAAAAATCAAAAAAATCCTTAAGTAGATTTTGCAATTTTTGCTTTTACTTCAACATATGATAAATGAGAAAGTCAACAAAATCGTTTATTTTACCCCTTTACAAGACTTTTTTTGACTAGTTTTCTTAAGTTTAATTGATTATTACATTGGCATGCATCTTAATTGATAATTAAAGTGTTTATTTTTTTTATATTATATACTATTTTATTGATTTTTTAAAAAGCATAAAATAATTTGCGTCAATTTGCGTCCGGAGTAATTACTAGGGTAAATAATACGTTTTAAAGTTTTTTTTCTGTATAAAGATCAATGATTAATTCTTGATGATATAATTACCCTAGTACGCTTTTTTCAACACACACACACAAACGCACCGATCGCCAGATTTTCTCCAGAAAAAAATATAAGAAAAAAAACACTATTCACCTATTATTTTTGTCCTCTTTAAATTAATTATAACAATTACCATTTAATTTTCATACTTACATGAAATAAAATTTCTCCTGTAAAGGTTTTTTTTTAAAAATAAAATTCATATACTTTACACTTTGTTGGGGAATATTGTCAAGGAAGAAACAATCCACAATACAAAAAAATAGATTGATAACTGGTTTCCACTTTTATTACGACTATCATTTAACGAAAGCTTTTTAATTCAACCTTAAACCGAAGCCTTGTGTGATGCTAGGGTGTTTGGAGTTCTTAGGGAACCACACTTATTATATAAATTTATCCTGAGAATGTTCAGGTTTTAAGCTATAACAGACTTATACATTTGGATATGTCAATATCTTAAAGTTACTTATAATCTATGGAATTGCACGGTTTTTTTGAGCCCATATTATATTCAACCTATATTCGCCCTTTAATCAAGAATTTGTCGCAGTTGCTTATTTAAAACTGCGACTGTGGTGTAGCTGTACTTGCTATGTGCGGTCAAAGAAGTAATCCAAAATTAGCTGGAGATCATAGACTTCAGTATGGTACCTGGAATCGGCTTGAACACCCAATTTTATATAATTTTGTAATATTAAAGATATTTTGGTAATTTAGCCGTTCAAGTGTAGCTGCTATCTGCTAGATCCATTGTTGCCTCTGCCTGAATGATCCTGCCAGGTTTGCTGATGTCATGGAGACCTAAGGACTGTGTATAATTACTAGAATTAAAAGTATCTTATATATAGCCTTCTATATTTTACACAATATAATTAGATACTAAAATAAAACGTCAAAGGTGTATTACAAGCTATGAAAGTGCGAACACACCAGGGATGAGATCTATTAATTAATGTACTTGGTAGGTCCCCTATGATGATAAACAAAATATGTTTTTCATTCTGTAGTTGAATACTGTTAAATGAAAAGTTTAAATACTGCTAGTTTAAAACCATCCAATCAAAATTTAATAAAACTACCTAAAGTTTTTATGCCACCAAACAAAATAAATGTATTGGTACCAGTTTAATTAATATACAGACCAATGTCCCCTACCACCCTGGGACAATATTGTAAAAATTTGGGTTAAAAAATGTTAAGAAATGTGTGTAATGCAGCTTTTTGTATGAATATTCTTTCTTGCTTATTTCAACCATATTTGAAATAAAAGTCGTAAAGCTAACTGAGGCAAAATTTAATGGTTGTTAGCAAGGATATAGGGATAGACAGAACAATGGAGAATAAAATATATAATTTTACTTCCATTGTCAAGAATACTGTCTTTATTATTGAAGGTTTTTAAGGTGCAAAAACTAAATAAGGATAATTTAAATTACATTGTAATATCCCTCTATCCTGAATAAGAAGGCAGTGATATATATTCTCTGCATAGGTCTATAAAGTCTCTATTTACAATGTGAAGAAAAAAAAAGGTTTAAAAATAGCAAAAAAAAATGATTGACACATTAAGTTTTCATTATTGTTTTTGATAATTTATATTTTTAGAATGGAATATTTTTCATTATTTGTCCTCTTAGAAGTTTATTTTTTACATTAACCACTTATCTTCCTTTTATACCATTGATCATCCCTTGTCCCTGATTTAAAGCAGACTTATTTTACATATTTTTCTGAAAATAAAAAACCTTAGTATTATTCATCTTTTAATCTCCCAGTAAAACTTTCTTTTAAATTCAATACACCATGGATCATACCTTATTCCTTAGTTAAAGCAGACTTATTTTACAAAAAAAATTGTAATTAAACCACAACATTGTTCCTTCCTAATCTCTAATCTTTTTTTTAAATTCTTAACATCATTGATCATCCCTTGTTCCTGATTAAAGCAGACTTATTTTACATAAATATTGTGTGAAAATAAAAGGCCTAACATTTGCTTTATTTGCCTAATGTCTGTCTCAAGGAATATTTTCGTATAAGTAAGAAATTTAAAACTAATCCAAAATCATAAGAAAAAAATATCTATCTATTTGTGAGATCTCGTAAACGGATGGACCATCTGACCGATATGATTTTCAGGTAGTTTTCAATTCACCAAAGCCTACTTTTAGTAGAGTGCATTTGAAACTAAAACTATATAAAGCAAACTATGGGTGCCCTTCCCCAACATAGTTACAAACCTTTCTTGGGCCTATAAGTTTCAGTGTGAAGGAGAACCATATCGAATCAGCAGTTTGCGACTTCCTTGTATCCAGATATAGAACTTTTATATTAGGATTATGTAAATTATTATATTTACAAGCGGCTAAGCCTATCGTCTCTAGAGGCTCCAAGAGGCAGAGAGGGGCTAGAAAAATAGCTTATATCCATCCCAAAATTTAAAATCTTAAAATTGAATGGCATAAACCATGATAGAAGCTATGTACAGCTTGCCTAAAAAAGATAACTCAATCGGTTTAGTGGTTGTTGAGATCTTAAGCTTCAGACACTACTTTAAACAATCGGGTGGTGGATAAAAGGAAGGTTTGGTGATTTTTAAAAGTGTTAATATATTATTCCATGCAAAGGTTCCGTGATTTTTTTATTTTGTATTTATTTTATTTTGGGATTAATAAATAATAAGAAAAAAAACACATTTACGTACTTAAGTTCCGTAATAGGGCATTGTACGATATTTCAATCACTCCCTACCCCAAACAAGCTTTGATAAACAAATTTGTCTCTCTCTTTGATTAAAATTATCAATTGAAAAAACTTAGGCCCTCATTAAAATCATTTTATTATTTAGGAATAATCAACAATGAAATGTACAGTTAAAGTTAATTAAGTTGTAAATTAATTAAATATGATTTAATATTTATTTTAAAACGCATTACAATGGTTGAATATTGTACAGGTTTCAAATACAGGTTGGTGACTATACAACATTTAAACAATATTTTAAATATGTTTGTAGCTTACATCTTAAGAGGAAAACCGCTTAAGTTATTGTATTAATTTTAATTATCTCTAAGGAAAAAGTTAATAATTAAAAAATATGTTTATAGCTAACTACAGGACTTTAATAACTTATTCTCTACCATATCTATCATTAAAAATAAATTTCAAAAAATAAATTTCCTCTAAAACTAATCTTAAATTTTCCGCTTCATTTTTGTTGTGGGGGAGGGGGGGATTTCAACTTATGTAGGACAAATTAAAGGAAAGTTCCCTATCTTCTTGCTATGTCTAGTTTAGTAAAGTTTACTTTTGCAAAACCTTTACTCAACTTTTTGCTAGTAAAAAAGTGGCTACTTTTCAATAAAAAAAAAAACAGTCGAAGTAAATGTACTAGGAGAAAAAATAAGATTCATTAGCCAATAAGATCTCCAATACTGAGGTATTAGAGAGCTGTTGAGATATTGAGATTCACACTCTAAGCAATGGACCAACCAATCATTAAAGAAGAATCCCCAAAGAAAGAGAAAACAGGGTAAACCGAAAACAACCTAAAAAATTTCCCCAAAATAAACTTAAAATTTGCTTAAATTTCTAATTGTGACATAACGTACTCAAGAAGATTAGAAGGATAATCACTAGTCACAGAGTATCTACGCTACTATAAGAAGTATAGATATCTTACCAATTTTAATATAAACTTTGTAGTAAAAGGTTTCGTGACTTTTTCCTTATCTATAATACAAAGTAGCTTGATGTCTGTCCGTCCGTCCGTCTGTCTGTCCGTCTGTCTGTCCGTCCGTCTGTCCGTCCGTCTGAAGCTTAAGATCTCGGTAACCACTAAACCGATTGGATTCTACTCTTCAGGGTATATACCTATTGGTCCTGTGGTGGTTTTAAGCTATTTTCTTGGGGGGTGGGACACCCCCAACCCCCCCAAAAATGAAAATTTCCCCCCCCCAAAAAAAAAAAATTTCATATTTTTTTTCTAATTTTAATGTTTTTTATGTTTTTATATATTTTTATTAATTTTAATATTTTTTTATACTTTTTTTTATTTTCTTTATATTTTCAATTATTTTTCTTCTTTTAAATTTCTTTTCTTCTTTTAAACTTTGTTTTATCAAATTCAAAAAGATTGTGAAAACTTCCTTCTCCTGTGGGGGCTAGGCCCCAAAAAGACTAATGGCAAAGAAATTTTAAAAAACAATAAAAAAAAAGAAAAATTTCAAAGGTTTTGAATAATAAAAATCAATATAAAAAGTTATAAAGAGTTATAAAATGTTATAAAGAGTTATAAAATGATATAAAGAGTAATAAAATGTTATAAAATACAAAAAATATCTAAAAATATGTAAACAAAATTTTTAAAATTCTCCCCTGAACCTTCAGAAATAAAGCCCCTAGAGGCTAGGGGCGAAGCCGCTAGTTAAATATATAGTGTTTATTTATAACAAATTTCTGTAGTAAATTTATATAAAATTTCTTGTTACTCTCATAGTGACGTGCCAAGTGAGCACTTAATTTCCTCCCTGATCATTGAAATAAGTGGGGTGGTTTAGATAGTTTTTGCTTTGTGCCTAACCTTTACGTTGGCACTAACCCTACAGAGCTACCATGTCTTTGATATAACATATCTGTCCTAAGGTACTAAACAAGCAGACAAAAACTACCTCCCTTCCTTTTTTTTCAAAATAAAAAGAGTGCCTTTGGTCGACTAGCCCTTATGAAGGAAATCACCCTTGGAGCATATTTTCAACTTCCAGCCATATTCGATCACTTTTTAAATGTGTAACTCAAAAAATAACAAGGATTATAAGATCCATAAATGGTCCTAAAATAACTAGCAAAAGATATGTTGTCATTATATAAAAAATAATGTTTCCTGAAGGTTTAGTTAGAACTTAGAATTTATCAAAAAAATATTTATTTTGGGCATTAAAAGCAGGACGCTCCAGGTAGCAGATACATAGGGTGCCAGGTAAACCAGATATATCTTAGCTAAAACGAAAAGTGCCATTAGTAATCTTTAATTATTATAACATTATCAATGTTCAATCAATCAAAAATTATGTGTGATTTAATAAGGCATTTTTCAAAAGTACCTAGGTTTAAATGAGCCAACATCAAAATAAATTTAAAACAACGGATTATTTAGTGTATGACCACCAGATTTAGAAAGTCATTCAGTTATTACCCCCCTATCTTTTAAAGTCAGAAAATAGAGGTAGAAAAAGCATTAACCCCTAGTGGTTTTTGGGACTGTTATGGGTTAAAGCTTGATAATTTTAAAAAGTATATAGTATGTTTTCTGTAATATTTGAGCTTTTTAATTAGTTTTTTTTTTACTAGAAACACATTTTCACAGATTTTAAGAAAGAACTAATATAAATTTGACGTATTTTTTAACAGGAAACAAATGTTATTTATTCATATCCCTTGTTGTTAAAAAAACGCACTTAATAAAAGTTTTGCTTTAAAAGGAAAATTGGAACAAATATGACAATTTACCTCAAAGTTTTATTTGAAACCACTCCCCTTACCTTACTTTGTCCGTCCGTCAGTCAGTCAGTCCGTCAGTCCGTCAGTCCGTAACGCTATGGGGGAAATGGGATTTACTCAGCTCCTATAAAAGATAGAATGCTGAAATTTTTTGACAACATTCCCATCATTAAGGAGCACAATTGACTATAAACATCATTGGCGTTCGGACCGATTTTTAGCAGGTTTTAGGCTATTTTTATATTTTTCACATTTTTCTCCATATCTTCAGTGTTTATGGTCCGATTTTCAAAATTTTGTCAGTTACAGATATCAAAATTAAATTTCCCGTCGTTTAAAGGAACAACCATAAAGGCCAGACTGCCTTTTCAGCAGGTTTTAGGCTATTTTTATATTTTTCACATTTTTCTCCATATCTTCAGTGTTTATGGTCCGATTTTCAAAATTTTTTCAGTTATAGATATAAAAATCAAATTTTCCGTCTTTTAAAGAAAACAATCATGACGGCCAGACTGCCTTTTTAGCAGGTTTTAGGCTGTTTTTTTTATATATTTAACATTTTTCTCCATATCTTCAGTGTTTATAGTCCGATTTTCAAAATTTTTCAGTTATATATATCAAAATTAAATTTCCCGTCTTTTAAACAAAATAACCATTACGGCCAGACTGCCTTTTTAGCAGGTTTTAGGCTATTTTTATATATTTAACACTTTTTTCCATATCTTCAGTGTATATGGTCCGATTTTCCAAATTTTTTAAGTTAAGGATTTAAAAATTTAATTTTTTGTCGTTTTAATAAAACAACCATGACGGCCAGACTGCCTTTTATCAGGTTTTTGGCTATTTTTATATGTTTTACATATTTCCCCATATCTTTGTTTATTTTGATGCAATTTTCAAACTTTTATGGGATATCTGTATCAGAATAATTTTTCCCATTGTTATGAGCATCTATTATATAATTTACTTTGACCATCGTCATCATGCAAAATAAAACAAGGTTTCATGTTTATTTTATCCAATAAATCTATTCTTGATTTTGGTAAAAAAAAACTTTTAAATCTACATGTACGTATTCCAATCGACGATTTTTTGTGCTTCGCTACTTATGGATGTTGTCATCCTTGTTTTAAAAATAAAAATAAAAATAAAAGAGATTGATAGTTTTTTGTGTTTTTTTGTTTATTTGGGCAAGATTAGGTTAGTTTATAATGGGCACAGAGTAGCCTTGTTATGGTAAGGGCAACCCTCGAGGTTAGGCGTAGGAATAGTTATTTCTCGCATCGTGTTATAAACAGCTTTCCGCGGATAATGTACAATTATTAGATTAAAACCAGTTTTTTGCCCCGAGGTGCCGAAGGCACGGGTAAAAAAACTGGTATTAATCTTATGATTGTACATTTTTATATTCGTAGAAAGCTGGATATAATACGATGCTAGTCTTAGACATAGTTTTTTCGTATGGATGAGAACCGGTTCCTATCCACCGGATTCGAATGAATACGAGAAAACAAATTATCCTTCTCCTTTACTTACAATTTATTTAAAATATAAGGAAAAGAAGGGGGGGGTTATGTGCTTACTTAGGCACTTTGAGACAAAGCGGCAATAATATAAAATAAAATATAAAACAATACATTTATTATTACAAAACAAAATTGATAAGTAATCCGTCCATTACATAAATTGTATTGATCTACATCAAACAATTGTTTATTGAAAGCGGATCTATCTTTCATAGGGTGTATCTGTTTTCAAAACAAATTTTGATAATACAATATCATTTAACTGTTTTTTTTAAATTAAATTTTGGTTAAAAATATGCTAGAACCCATGTCAAAATGGAGTATTCAATTGGTTCAGTACTTATTGAAATCTTAAGATTCATACAAAAAATCTTCTCTAGTATACAAAAAAAACTATTCTTTTGTAAACACCCTAATTTTAATATATTTTGAATTATATTAGGAAATAAAGAAGGATACAGCAAATGGCTTTTTCAGTGCTCTGTCTCTGTAGTCAACCATTCATTTTTATATTTTTGGTGATCATTTAATAACGCAGAAATTTTAACCTAAGCAAATTTATTTCTTGTTTAATGCAATAAAGTTTACATTATCGCATGGGTAAGTGTTGATGGATATCTTTAAAACAAAGATGATAACATCTATAAAAATGAAGCTATAAAACGGTAGGACAAACGAACTTTTACACTTGTAGAGTGTAAGAACTGCAAAAGCAGAAGATAAATGTATAGGTATAAATAAAATTGTAAGTAAATTTGTTACAAAACTGATTAAATTCAGGATTCTGTTTAAGGACATATATACTTGAATTTTTATGACTTGATTACAAAGATGCTTCACTTATAACATTGTACCTTGTTGAAAATTCTTTCTTTTTTATAACCCATTAAAATTATCAATCATGATTTCAAAGTTCGTCAAACATTGAACCTAATCGTGCTAGAAGTCGTTATTTTAAACAAGTTAGGATAATGATAATATCATGAAAAAGTGGACAAACGGATAATGGTGCATTTTAAAAAGTTGGACTATCAGAGTTACTGAAGTATTAAGGACAGACGAACCATCGGTAAATAATGAAAAAAAAATAAGAAAACATATAAAAAAAAATGAAAGAATGTGAGAACATAAACAGGATGAAAAGATTTATTTCAGTATAATAAAATACAATATTTCTGTATGAAATTAAATATTACTGTCCCCCAATCATAAAATTACTGTGAATAAATTTTAAGTTTGCTGCAACATCATTTGGAAAGCCATATTTCATTTTTAAATCAATTGTCCTAATAGTCCAGTAAAATCTTGGAAACCACTTAAACAATATTTTTTAATTAGATTTTTATCAATCTAGAGCATATCTATGTGAACTATTTTTAAAAAGTGATTGATTAAAAATTTCTTTTCTCTTTGTTTCTGTAAATTATTTTCTAAATGAAATTTGGGATCATGGAGAGAAAAGTGGGGGGTTTCGTCATTTTCACAGTAGCTTTTTTAGGTTAGATAAATGTTAATGATTGCCTTGCAGGGTTAGGAAATTGGCCCTGCGTTGGCTAAGAAAAGGAGAAAATCTACAGTGAAAATACGATTAAACAAGCTACTTCGTTTTCTTTCCATGATCCGAAATTTGTTATAACGTTGTTTAAAATAGATATTGTAATGTTCATTAATCAATTTTTACTTTGTTGCCTTTTACATGCCCAATTTTTTAAAGAAAATATACAATCATTAAAAAATGCACTTTCCCTGTATTCTCATATTTTCTTGTTCATAGCTTGCCTGCTGTTATAGCTATTGGAACATGGACATGCATCATAAAAAAAATTATTTTTCTACAGAATATACATATATACCTATATATCATACATGTTTTGTTATGATATTCCAAATTATACATCAGACTTTGAGTATGTTTAGAATAGTTTTGCGAAAATATTTATATCATCTGAAAGTAGCTAATACATAAATATTAATTAAAAATGAAAAATTTGTTAACTATTCTTATATTGTTGGTATCATCCTTGTATTATTAAAAGTTCATAATTATCAACTCAATTTTATTTGTGTTTCTTTTGATAGAATTCACTGCCCTGTTAGTGTAACTGGCTCTATGCATTTCTTTGGTTTTTATGGGTGGCTTTGTGTTACACTTTGTTAAGTACTTCCTCTAAGTTGGCCAGCCTATAACATACACTTTCTTGTTAATTATAGTAAGATTAACATTTTGTAAAACAAATAAGGCTGCAAAGGGTCATAACAACCATGTTAAAAAAAATTGTCGTAATTTGTACATTAGTATGTAGTAATGACACTAAATTATCTTTAATATATCAGTCACAACCACTTCCTTATCAAGATAATTTGGTAGCTGTTCTTATTAAGAAAATGTGGAGTAAAATAGAGATCTAAGGGGTGTAATATTAACAAAATTTATGGTAAAGAGGAAAAAGAAGTGATCAAACCATTTAAAACTGTTTTTTTTGGATTTTTATAATAATATAATTTAATTCTTTTTATGATAATGAACATGTTTTTTTTCTTCTAAATATATTCAATATTCATAAATATTTTTCTTATTTCTCTTGTTTAAAATGTTGATCTACAATCCATCCTCCCATTTTTTAGCTGGCGGCAATATTGTCCCGGAAATTGGCATTTTCCCGCGGGGGATTGATCCCTTCAACCCTTCGTGGTGTCCCCTTATTTCAGTAACCCTATTTATAGTAGCGTGGCTAATTTATAAACCATGTATTATCGTCCAATTATATCTAAAGTTCAGAATATATCATGTTTAAATAAATCTTCCCTTAATATCATTGTTGCTGGTTTGTGTTGATTCCTTACATGTTTTAGCAATGTATCTGGATTATTTCTTATTCAAAAGAGTATTGCCATCCATATAAGTGCGAATACATAATCAAAATGTCGGATCGTGGAAAGAAAACGAAGTATCGGGTTTCTTCTTATTTTCACAATAAATTTTGATAATTATTTTAGGTCAGGTAAATGTTAAAAATTGTCCGGTAGGGTTAGGAAATAGGCCCCGCAGGGTAAGAACCCCCTGCAGGGGTTAGAAATAGGAGAAAAGCTACCGTGAAAATACGACGTAACCTGCTACTTCGTTTTCTTTCCAAGATCCAAAATGCCTTTATATTCTCTTAAGTTGATAGTAATATGTAAATGCTTTAAATTATGAATATTTTGAACAGAAGATAATTAAATCTTTCAACAAGCAACGTTTTTAAAAGTATTTGCTACTTATAAACTTATTTTTTTGTAAGATTTGTATAAACGTGCCCTATTTTCTTCCACTCTTGTACTAAGTCTAGTGATCGGTAATGTTTATGTGACAAGGATAATTATGTCCATATGTGGCACAACAAAAACAGAACAGTAGATTGTAATTTAGTAATTGTTTAGTAATGCTAGTTTCAAACTCAGTAAATGCAATGATTTGACTATAGAAAAGAAAAACTACGAACTTTTATTAAATACTTGAAATAAATCTAGAAACTCTTCCAATTTTTAAAACTCAATTTTTTGTTATTTTTTGCATTTTTCAAGAAGACCATTCTTTTTTTTTAATAAAAGTTATTTGTGTTTTACTCCTGATTTCCTTGAAGAAAATAGGACACATGTTTTCAATAAGGCATTACTTCATATAACCTAGTTGTTTGAAATAAGTGTTTTATGATAAAATCATAAAAAAAGCTAGTTAAAGTGAGAGTAAGATGTAACAAACAAAATGAAAATCACAAAACCTCTATCACGTAAAAAATTATTATTGGCTTTGAAGAATGGCCCACAGACAAGCGGACCAATTAGATTGTATACCTAGATTGTTTCCCTTACATTAATATCCAAGTTGACTTTATTTTAAAGATACATGTTTTTTTAATTAAAGTCAGTTTGACCTAACAATAGCATTTAATTATTAAATATTATAATTATACTTCAGAACTTCCAGTTGATCAAAATTCAAATATTTATTTATTTTTAAGAAAAGAAGCTAATAAAATAATAAATTTTTGTCAAAAAGTTTTGTCATTGATAAGTTATCTCTTTACATCGCCCCTAGCCAATGAGATTTTGCCATATTTTTTATGGAACGTTTTATGTCCAATACAAAACTACATATATATCAAAATACCTTAGTATATTAGATAATAGATATGCCTATTAATTTCATCTACCTATGTGTATAAATAAAATGACATGTTTACTCTTCAAATTGATATAAATCAGTATTCCATTTGCAAATTACCTGTCCTATGCTATTGTACAACATTCCCCAATTAGGGTATCCCTCATTGGATGTAGGTAACCACCAAATCCTCCTGAGTTTTGTTTTAGATGTAAAATCAAAAATGTTATTGATAAACAGACATATCCTTTTATTTAATGCATTAATTTAGTATTTTAACAAAAATAAAAAAAATACATACCAGAAGAGTATATATTTTGTTCTATGCACTTTATTAATTTGTAAAAAAAATTAAAATTCCCTTTTAATACCTATATCTACTTCAACTGTTACATAAACACATTCTATACTCTTTAAATTACTATTTATGAAAAGGTTCTCATAAAACACACTTAAAAAGTGAAAAGCAACTGATATTCTTGTTTTTTTGTCAGCAAACTCCGTATGTTATGTTATTAAGTGTGCGAACACCTCTACTCCCCCCCCCGTATGTTAAGCATGCACAACTAATCTCGATATTAACTTCCTATAATTGTTATTCAGGTTTGACGTAGGAATACAGAGATAGAACAATGCATATTTAATCAATCTTTCCCTTAGTGTTGGAATAGTGTTAATTTTTGCTTTTGGTTGGTTGAAATATTGCAGGATTATTTTACAATCTTAGATTTGATAGGCCTAATAAAGAAATTGGTAAAAAATTAAGTAATCTGACAATTTTCCCTAACTCTTTATCTTAAAACATATTGTACATGTATACTTGCGGATATCAAAAATTAAAATAGGTTAGTACTCAAAGAAGCAAAATATTAGCAACACTCCCCCCCCCCCCTCCCTAACAACAGAACCTATATGGTTCTACTTTAGAGTGGAGCTTTTTATAGGTCCAGAGAAGTTTTACAACTATTTGGGGGAGGGTACCACCACTGTTCTAAGAGAAGTCAAAATTACTACTACAAAAATTACCTCCCCCCCCCCCCACCCTTCCCCACTTCAGGTGCCCGTAGAAGCCTAGGGTCGTAGCCACCAATAACAAAAGTAATATGTATAAATGCCATTGATATTGAGATTGATGCAACTTTGAGAGATTTTTTTCAGCTGATTAGACAATTAGGATATTATTGCCAGTGGGAGGGAGATTTATGTCCAACAACATTCAAAATCATGGAATGTTTGTATGTAACTTAGGAGGACCAGTCATTGAATTTATCACAAAAAAGCAACCCAACATGAACGTATTTATTATTATTTATTAAATTAGTTATAGTTATGTTACGCTTCTTTATTGCCTGATTGTCCTTTGAATCATATCATTTCGAATAATATATAGGAAAAATCCCTACACTGAAAAGTATTTTTTGAAGTAGCTAGGCTACTATAAGATAGTTTTTGCATGTATATTTATTTTTCTGTCTGTCTCTCTCTCAACAATGTTAGTAATAAGTCGATTTTAATTTTAAAATCCGCTCTCCATAAAATTCTCATTATTCTCTCAATTCCCTTTATTACAAAATCTAAACATTCTTTTAAAATGGCATTTGGGTATGTTTATAGTTCCATGATACAATTGAAAAAGCTTTACTGCTATTGGACATAATCGTCCTTGATATGACGAAGCCCAATCTGTACCACTTTTGATTTCTGTGACGTCATATAATGAAGAAGAAGAAGGAAAGAAAACCCAAAAAAAAGAGATGGAGAGCTTCCAGTATGGCCATACCTCCCAGCTGGTGGAAGTGGGAATGCGCAAGTGGCAAATTGGTCAGCAGGCCGAGAAGACAAGTCAGAGGGAAGACTCGCGAGAGGAATACCAACAGACGTCTTTTTTTGGCAACAGAGAAGAAGAGAAACAGCCAAACTCTTCTTCTCTTTAAAAATTTATTGGCGTAGGCCCTCTTGGGCACTTCTTGGGGTAGGGGTTTTAAAGGGGGTAAGGGAGGGGGAGATCAAGTGGAGATTGGTTACCATCCATCCCAATCCAGGACCGAGGGATAAGACAGCAGAAGGTTTAAGAACAAAAAGAGAAAGGAGATACAAGAAAAAGAAAAAAGAACAGCCAATGATAAAACCAAAAAACATCTGGATATAATAACTTGGAATGTCCAACGAATGTCGCTGGGCACTTTCAACAAAAGAAAAGCTAAATCAGTGGCAACAATAGCAGAAAAGAACAACTGGGATTCAGTGCTTTTAAGTGAAGTAAGAGCCTCCAGGAATGGAGTGGAATGGCTTGGAGAAAATGACAACCTGACAGCGATTATACATTCAACTAGGGCAGGAATACTTTTGAGGGGAGAACTTTTAAAACTTTGGTGCAAAGAAGGTCAAAAAAGAAACAAGACGAAAGAACAGTGTCTGTCAAAATGGACAGAACTGTATTAATATCTACATATCAACCTGTCAATGTAAGAAATAACGAGGCTGAGATTGAAGAAGCCAAGCAGGTCCTCCTTCAACATAAGCAGTGGGCGGCCAGGGAGGACATCCTCGTTATTGGAGGGGATTTCAATGCTCACATAGGGGGAGGAGAGAACAGACCTGGTATCTGTGGCAGGTTTGGCATCAGGCAAAGTAATCATCAAGGTCTTGATTTGCTTGCTTGGTGTGAAGAAAATGATCTTGCACACGTCAACAGTTTTTATAGCCATAAGAAGAGGGGAACATGGTTTCATCCAGCTCTAGGTAGATGGTATGAACTAGATGGATTTTTAATGAGACAGGAACAAAGGCATGCAAATGTTAAGAAAGTCAGCACTGTTGGGGAATCATCTATCTCTGACCATAAACCTAAGAAACTAACTTTGGTAAGAAAATGGGAAAAATATAACAGTGAAGAAAAGAAAGCAAGAATACCCAGGATCAAGTGGGAATCTTTGAGGAATGAAGAAACAGAATTAAGATACAGACAGAAAGTTACAGAGTTACTAGAGAATCAAACAGAAGACAACAGAGAACAGACAAACTGGCAGAAAATCGCCGACACAGTTACCAAGGCAGCACTAGAGGTCTGTGGAAGAGAGGAGAAAAGAATAGAGAATCCTTGGATGGTTGACAAGGATGAAGAAGTCCAGAGAATGAGAGCAAGAATTAGCAGAGCAATAGAAAGTCGGAATACATTGATTGAACAACAGAGAACAGGAGCAGCAGCTGAAGATAACTTAGAGGACAATATAGCTGCAAGCATAGAGGAATTGAAAGAAGCAAGAAAAGAGTTGAAAAGAGAGACAAGGAGATGGGAATTAGAGTGGTGGAATGAGATCCTTACAAACTGTGAAAATGCTGGAGAGAGAGGTGACACTTTTGAAGTCTATAAAAATCTTAAAAAACTAGGAGGCAGAGGACTAACTAAAGTTGCCAACACAACCAATTTAACCAAAGAGGAGTTTAAAGAACACTTCCAAAAAGTGTCCGAAGACAGATTTGAAAATAAACCCGAGGAGATTGACAAGATTATAGAGGAGATTGAAGACATAAGCCAAACAGACGAAGCCAAAATATGGAGTGAACAGCTTGATGAAATTCCTCAAAGAGAAGAGATTGTAGAACAAATGAAGAAAATGAAGGATTCTGCCCCAGGTGAGGATGGTGTAAGATTGTTGTATCTCACCAAAGGTGGACCTGAAATTCTGCAAGAATTGATAGAGTTAATCCAGTTTATGTTCTGCAATTCAGCTTACAAGTGGGAGGCAGCCCTGAAAATAGGATTGGTTATACCACTCTTTAAGAAGGGAGACATTGACAACCCTGGAAATTATAGAGGAATCTGTCTTTTGTCAATTGCCAGTAGGATCCTTGCCAGGATTCTAGCCAATAGATTGAGGATCTGGGTTGAACAACTAAACCTCATAGATGACAATCAATCTGGTTTTCGCAAGGACAGATCCACAGCTGATGCAATGCAAATCATGATCAGGATTCAAGAGGATACAGATGATCTCAGGAAAAGAATAACAGCCGAAGGAGGGGTGATTGATGAAGAAGAGATGCCTGTAGCAAAATTACTGGACCTTAGCAAAGCTTATCCTAGAGTTAACAGACCAGCCCTTTGGAAGATCCTCCAAAAATATGGCATGGGGGAGAGGTGCCTAAGGGTACTCCAAGACCTCCATGAAACCACCCACTACAAGATCAAATCAAGGGAAGGAACAAGCTCTACCTGGGCACCAGAAAGAGGCCTCAAGGAAGGATGTCCATCATCTCCTATTTTGTTCAATGCTTTTCATCAACCAGTAATGAGGATCGCGAGGAGAGAGAGGAAGAGGAAGGCTGATGAAATGGGGGTGGAGATGGGTGTCCCCTTTATGTTTGTCCCAGGTAACTCATTCCCAGGTAATAGATCTGAAAAACCTAACTCTGAAGCTAAAAGAGTCAGGATTGATCTATCTCTTTTTGCCGATGATACCACCATAGTTGGCCGAAAGAAAGAACTGGTTGAAGGTCTAAAGGTTACAAAAGAAATAATGAACAAATTTGAAGAGAAAAATAACGACGACAAAGAGGAGGAGTTAGTTTTTGGTACAGAGGAAGGAGAGAAAATCAGAATGCTTGGATCTTACATTGGAAACAAGGAAGATATCAAACAGAGAATTAAGAGAGCAAACGGAGCATGGGCAAAGACAAAAAGACGACTGAAAGGATCTAAACTGTCAAAGAAAATGCAAGCAAGAATAGTGGAAGCATGCGCGGAAAGCACCTTATTATTTGACTGTCAGGTGAGAACTTGGCAGATAGGAGAGATGAAACAGCTACAGAAAACGATGGACAGAATGTACAGAAACATCTGGTCAAAAAAGAATGGTCCATCATTGATACAGATGCAGAATGAACAGAAAAACATGCAGGATGTAAGAAACGAGCTGGGAGTGAAAAATGTGAGGCTAAAGATAGAGAAAAGAGTATTAGAAAGGATTGACCATGTGATTAGAATGAAGGACAACAGAATGGTCATAGCAGCAACTTTGGGTTGGTTAGAAGACCTGGAGGACAAAGTAAAATTACCTGGAAAGAAAAGGAAAACCATCCTATACTGGAAGAAAATAATCAAGGAGGCGGGAGTTGATTATAGGACAGATGGCATCTGATAGAAAGATCTGGAAGCAAATAGTAAGGAAAAGATCTGAAAACCTTGAAACCTGGGAAAGACGTGGCGGGAAAAGATCATCTGAAGAAAGAGGAGAAAGGAATACTGCTGTAGAGGAATCTCTGACCTGTGATTATGAAGGATGTGGAGTAGTTTTTTTATCAAAAGCAGGTCTTACTATCCATACCAAAAGAATCCACGAGATCTCTGACAAAAAAGTCAAATTTAAATGTGATAGATGTGAAACAATTTTCGAGCTTAAATCAGCACTAGTCAACCACAACCGAGGCTGTGGAGGCCTAAAGGCCTCAAGTAGTGATCTCAAAAAATGTGATAAATGCCTTACTGAGGTCACAAAATCAAATTTTGCCCGCCACAGAAAGTCATGTAGGAATGGGGAGGGAGAAGATCAACCCAGACAACCCAGACCTAGGGGAGACAGAAAGGCTTGTGACATATGTGGATTGGAGCAGTCAAAATCTAATTTAGCAAGACATAAAAAGAAGTGCCAGGAGGGAGCAGCAGTCCCTATGTAGGGAGAAGGCCACACAAGACAAGACAAAGAGATGGAGAATCTAACATTTTTATTACGTCACAGAAATCAAAAGTGGTGCAAAAGTTGAACTGATTAAGCTTCGTCCCTTGATAAAATATAAAATTGTAGAATGGTTGTCCCTATCTGTTGTGATTGTATGCAAACACTAATGATATGTGAAATTAATCCTGTGCATTTTCAATAATGCTAAATATAAGGAAAATTTACTTACAAAAACAATGTTGGTATTAAGAAAAGTAATGTTTTCAATTAAAAGCAATATTTTGCCACTAACGTATTCGTTATTCAAGAGTACAGATTTGTTTGTACGTCATTAATAACGTCATTATTAGAAGAAATTTATTGTTTATTTAGTAGTTTTTAACTCCTCCACACTAGAAATATGTTTACGGTCAATCACACCTTATAAATTGCAGCCATAACAAGCTATTTTTATATTTTTTTGAAAGGAACCTAATGAAGTGCGGAAATACTTTATTAAAGAGTAGCATCGTTACCTATAAATACAAATAATGCAATGTGCATGCTGAATTCTAATGTATTCCTTTACATATAAATAATATAATAAGTGTTTTTTCGTTCTAGGAATTTTAAAGTCGACAGTACTCTGAGGATAATTAGTAGCGTCACAACGTGGAGGAGTGCGTCACAATATTATTGCCTCACCACAACGTTAGTTTTTTAGTGTACTATAATCTAAGTGCGGCAATGTTAATTCGTTATAATGATAGTAAGTTAATTTTAAACTAATAAGGATTTTTGGCGGATTCCCAAAAAGTGACTTGTTGAGCACTAAAACTCCCCCACCACAAAAATTTTAGAAAAAACTTGAAAATACGGAGGGGGGGGGTATCATTGTCCCTTATGTATAGTACAGCTCATTTTTATAATCAGTTTATTTTATAATAAGAAGGGGGGGGGGTTAACGTTCGATCGGCACTTTCGGCGAGCACCAGATTAGAGGCATGTTTGAAATATTGTACTTACCTTATCAACATTTAAAGACTGTATGTATAGCTTATAAGAGTTAATATTTCTGACACAAAATAGTATTTCAACATGTTAATTTTATTTACTTTTTTTTAGTACGAATACCAAATTACAGATTTGCTAATGCTTTTATGCAGTATTACTTTCAGGATTAATAGGCAAATGCCAATGAAAAATTATTAGAATTTCATTATTCATAGATTTTGTATTCGTTTACTAAATCATGATGAAAAAAAGCAATAAAATTATTTTGACTCAAAAGTTGAAAAACAAAGGTTTTTCTTGGCATGCACTATCCCTTGTCCCTGAATGCAATGCAGTTGTTGAATAATTTTACTTATACAATAATGGAAACATTACAAATTAAATTAGTATTTTTGAAGCGATGCTTTTGTAAAAAAAATGTAACAGGATGTCTATTTATTAAAGTAAAAGAATAGACTGGGCAAGAGCTTTATGTAACTTTACCTACTAGTCAAAGATCCTGTCCCGATTTTCTATTGGGTCTTTGAAAAATAGCAGGTAAAATTTCTGGAATCATAACATTGTCGTGCGTAGGATCTCGGTGTACCAATATGTTTCTCCTTTACAATGAAGCTTTTCAAAGGTCTACGAAAGATTTATGACTAATTTGGGGTAGGGTACCAATGCTCTTGAGTGTAAAATTGTAGTTTCAGTTTTATTGTTTCTCTACTTATGTGAATAATCATCATTGTTTTCTGGAAAAGGATTTTACCAAAAATTAACCAATTTGTGTTTTATATAAAAGGTTTTGTAATGAATTGGTTTGTTGCGTGGGCTGCCAAATAATAATGGTAATTACATTGTGTGGAAAGCTTATAGGTTTTTTTTTATGAGGAAAAGGTTTGTATATCAGGGTATGTCCGTCCGTAATAAATCTTTTGGGTCAGGCGTAGTTTACGGTAAAAATTTTCTGGTAACGAATATCTCCGAAAATCTATGAATTTTAAAGGCTGCTAACGGCCAAACAGTGAAACTACAAATTTTGCTCTCACAGAATTTTAACCGACAACCAAGGCCTTCTAATAATCTGGAATAGTCAGCAATTAAAAAAATGCACAGTTATCTTGCAGTTCACACTTGCAGCTTTCCCTGTGCATCATTGGATCTTGGCTATTTTATATTATTTGTACATATTCTTTTGCCGCTTAATACGGTGTGCGGGCATAACATGTACGTTCAGCCGTTTGTTAGGCCTTTAAAATTCATAGATTTTAGAGGTAATCGTAACCAGCAACATTTTTCGGTTAGTTTCAAACCTTACATAATTATTCCTATAAAAAGAATGACAATATAAAAAAATCGACGCTTAATAAATTATAAATATTCGAGTTTAATAAATCGATATTGCAATTTTGGGACAGTCTAATATATCTCTATTTATGAACATGTGAGAGAGTCTAATATTTCTCTATTTATCAATATTGTAATATTGGGTCATCCTATGATGCGAAATAATTACATCAAATAGTCAAACATATTTTTCAGAATATAAATAACGTAGAATTATAAATAAGGTGCAAAGGTGTAAAAAGTCTTAATTGCATACGGAAAAAAATCTTGAAACTTTTGCTATTACCATTTACCATTATAGGAATTGTTGTTTAAAAGTTATGATTCTATATAGATTACCCTCTTCGCATTTGTTTATACATTAGAATACCAAACACAAAAGCCCCACACTCAAAAAAAAGGTTAATTTAGTGGTAGGGTTGGGGGTTATGTTATTGTTTACACCCCCCACTTTTAGTTTAGGGAAAAGGTGAGGGAGTATTTCTCATTAGTTTATATATACCTTAGACCCTTCAGTAGCAAACAGACAATGGAGACGAGCAGACGTCTTCATATTCAATCCTGTGTAGATTGAATTTTTTCAATCTTACCTTTACAGTCAGCTCTTTGGAAACATGGGTTGAAAATTGTATGGGTACCCATACTAATTCATGTGTTGTTAACATCAAAACCATCAAAAATAAATCTGCCTTCTTCATCGAAAACAGTGAAGCCACCTTTTTTTTTCTCTGCAAAAAAAATCAGTCAAGTTACAATGTGCGCTTGTTATACGATCCGATCTGGTCCTTCACACCTTCCTTCTCCTCATCCCCAAGATGTAAGGTGACACAGGTGACCGCTGTTTTACACACCACACATGCACAATGGGAATATCTCGAAACTAAACAAATCATGCTGAGGATCAGATTTGTTGGTTGCTGCTCAATGTTTATCCTCTGGCTATTACTCAGGCTGTTGGTTTCTACCAGTTATTAAAATGAGTTAAAGGCATCCTTTATTGGATGTGTTGCGTCGAGCTGCAGACGACATGTTATCGTTTCTGGCATCTTCAATTTAAATTTTCCGCTAAAATAGTATGACAGATGAAAACAGCATTGTACAAACTGTAAATAGAAGCAATAGCAAAGCAATGGTTTATACCTCTTCAATCAATGTTTCAATTTAGTGAATATCTATCTAAGATATTAAGTAAAACTGTATCAGACTACAAAGTATAAAATTTATCTGTGAATCGAAATATTATCAATCTACATAACACACCTAACAGTTGAATATTAATGATGTTTTATCATTATTGTTGTGATTATATTATTCACTGTTTTATCTACTTTTGCATTATATGTGCTATCATGATTTTTAACTATATTATAACATTGTGTCCAATGTTTTTTCCCACTGTGGGACTGTGGGTATCTTATCTATTTTTAACAATGAGAAGGAATTAATCCTTTTCTTAAATGACATACGTATGCCATTTACTATTAACCTGTATAATAACTCATTATTATAACAATTTTGCTATTTAATATTTTGTGTTGTATTAAAATAGTAATTATGATTACACAGTAACTTTATATATATGTAGAATGTTCATGACTTTTATTTTAATATGTATGATATCTTTTCCTAAAGTTGAAATATATCATTTTGAAACAACAAACCTTAGACCCTTCTAACCTTTTGAATAACAGGCCTCTAGATCCTAGGGGCGCAGCTGCAAGTTGCTGTAAAAAGTGGACAGTCAGAGTATTAGTTCTAGTCTTTCTAAAAATAATACTAGATAGATGTAACCCTTATAACCAATAATCTGAGTAGTCTTCCTCACAATATTTGTTTCATATTTCAAATAGGTTTACTTTGATAATCTGATTATGAAATAAACACATTTTGTTATTAGAAAATTAAGCTGTTGAAGATGTTTAAGAAGCTTAGACGCTTTATTCCTAAAAACTAAACATGCCTGACGACGTAAAAACATGTTTTAAAAAAATTTTGACATTAAGGTCATAAAATCGACGTAAACGAAATTGCAGAATGTGGGAAATATTATAGAAATCACAATTTAGACAATTTAAGATAATAGGACAAATTCTTCATATAAAGTTTGTTATAAATTTTACATTTTTTAAATAGACGACGAAGTTGAAATTATTATCAGTTGCTTGGCTTTTAAAATCAGTCCTTAATGTTACAGGAATGCTCATTTATGGTAAGTTAGTAATGTAAGAACTTGGTGTATATGAGTGTATACTAGCAAAATATGGATTTTGTCTGTGTAATTCTCGTTACCTTTTTGCATCATTTCTAGAAGAACAGAAATATTTGAAATTTATGAATATTGGCAAAAATGAGCCCAAAGATAGTTGCCCCACTTAAATTTGTGTCAAGAAATAGATTTAAACAAGGATAATCGTGATCATAAAAGCGCAGCAATAACAAGCTAATTTTTATCAAGTAAATCGTAAGCAGGTATTGTCTATAAATCAATTAAATGCTAAAAATTCCTATCTGCAAGCTCTTTTTTAGCGACTTTGCTGTGTTAGTAATTACAATGCTATGGGCTGATATTCAAAAACCCAGTTTGAAGTTGCTATATGGTCCACGGGGTGGGGACATAGACTTATTTAACCTCTTCCCCCTCTATTGTTTTATTTTAATAACTAGTCATTATTTTTACCCATGTAAAGAAAAAAAATATTTGGTTGTTGTTATTAAATTTCAAATTATTCACTTAGTCTTATAACATAACACCCTTTCCTTAATTCCATTAGCAAGGGGTGCAGCCATAGGCGGAAGTAAAAGTAGTTCCAGTCTGACAAGACACAAATTTATTCTACAATTTCAAGTTGATAAAATAAATGCACAACGGGCTAACCAGGAATAAAGAGGATAATTATGCTTAAAATAATCTACAACCCTTGAACCTCCAAAACAACGATAGATTTTTACACCTGAAAATTGCAGGCATATACATTAATCATCCATTTTGGCATTCCTGTATTCCTGAGTCTAACCTACCTCTGGCTTATAGAACAGGATTTAGAGTAACTTTTCATGTTTTTACATACTTTGTTTGCAAGTGGTCATACAAATTTTACAAGTTTTTTTCTTATAAAAAAAATTTACCAAAGCAATAAATAAACAAAAAAAGGCAGGGATAGACAAACGGACAAAGTAAGTTATATGGGTATAGTCCTTTCCATGACATCGCTCCATATGGGGCGATGATTTTCTATAGCTCCTTCAAGGAGCTATAGCATAGCCTCTTATCATATGGAGCGATGTGATAGCCCCTTTTAAGGAGCGTTCATATCGCCTCTTATGATAAGAGGCTATGCTATAGCTCCTTCATGGCCTCTTAATAGCTCCTTTGAAGGGGCGTTAATATCGCCTCTTATGATAAGAGGCTATACTATAGCCCCATGATGGCTCCTTCATAGCCTCTCCATCGCCCCTCCATAGTCCTTTACCTCCAGTGCCCCTTCATCGCTCCTTCATCGCCCCTACATCGCTCCTTCATCTCTCCTTCTTGAAATTTATATTAAATTGTACTTTGATGGCCCCTACATCGCCCCTACATCGCCCCTACATCGCTCCTTCATCTCTAATTCTTGAATTTTATATTACATTGTACTTTGATGGCCCCTACATCGCTCCTCCATCGCCCCTACATCGCTCATACATCGCTCATACATCGCCCCTACATCGCTCCTTCATCTCTCCTTCTTGAAATTTATATTACATTGTACTTTGATGGCCCCTACATCGCTCCTCCATCGCCCCTTCATCGCTCCTCCATCGCCCCTACATCGCTCCTTCATCTCTCCTTCTTGAAATTTATATTACATTGTACTTTGATGGCCCCTACATCGCTCCTCCATGGCCCCTTCATCGCTCCTACATCGCCCCTACATCGCTCCTTCATCTCTCCTTCTTGAAATTTATATTACATTGTACTTTGATGGCCCCTACATCGCTCCTCCATCGCCCCTTCATCGCTCCTACATCGCCCCTACATCGCTCCTTCATCTCTCCTTCTTGATATTTATATTACATTGTACTTTGATGGCCCCTACATCGCTCCTCCATCGCCCCTACATCGCTCCTCCATGGCCCCTACATCGCTCCTTCATCTCTCCTTCTTGAAATTTATATTACATTGTACTTACTTTGATGGCCCTTACATCGCTCCTCCATCGCCCCTGCATCGCTCCTCCATCGCCCCTACATCGCTCCTCCATCGCCCCTACATCGCTCCTCCATGGCCCCTACATCGCTCCTCCATCCCCTTACATCGCTCCTTCATCTCTCCTTCTTGATATTTATATTACATTGTACTTTGATGGCCCCTACATCGCTCCTCCATCGCCCCTACATCGCTCCTCCATGGCCCCTACATCGCTCCTTCATCTCTCCTTCTTGAAATTTATATTACATTGTACTTACTTTGATGGCCCTTACATCGCTCCTCCATCGCCCCTTCATCGCTCCTCCATCGCCCCTACATCGCTCCTCCATCGCCCCTACATCGCTCCTCCATGGCCCCTACATCGCTCCTCCATCCCCTTACATCGCTCCTCCATCGCCCCTACATCGCTCCTATATCGCTCCTACATCGCCCCTACATCGCTCCTTCATCTCTCCTTCTTGAAATTTATATTACATTGTACTTACTTTGATGGCCCCTACATCGCTCCTCCATTGCCCCTATATCGCTCCTACATCGCCCCTACATCGCTCCTTCATCTTTCCTTCTTGAAATTTATATTACATTGTACTTACTTTGATGGCCCCTACATCGCTCCTCCATCGCCCCTTCATTGCTCCTCCATCGCCCCTACATTGCTCCTCCATCGCTCCTACATCGCCCCTACATCGCTCCTTCATCTCTCCTTCTTGAAATTTTTATTACATTGCAACTTGATGGCCCCTACATCGCTCCTCCATCGCCCCTTCATCGCTCCTACAACGCCCCTACATCGCCCCTATATCGCTCCTATATCGCCCCTACATCGCTCCTTCATCTCTCCTTCTTGAAATTTATATTACATTGTACTTACTTTGATGGCCCCTACATCGCTCCTCCATCGCCCCTACATCGCTCCTCCATCGCCCCTACATCGCTTCTCCATTGCCCCTACATCGCTCCTCCATCGCCCCTATATCGCTCCTACATCGCCCCTACATCGCTCCTTCATCTCTCCTTCTTGAAATTTATATTACATTGTACTTACTTTGATGGCCCCTACATCGCTCCTCCATCGCCCCTATATCGCTCCTACATCGCCCCTACATCGCTCCTTCATCTCTCCTTCTTGAAATTTATATTACATTGTACTTACTTTGATGGCCCCTACATTGCTCCTCCATCGCCCCTACATCGCTCCTCCATCGCCCCTACATCGCTCCTCCATCGCCCCTATATCGCTCCTACATCGCCCCTACATCGCTCCTTCATCTCTCCTTCTTGAAATTTATATTACATTGTACTTACTTTGATGGCCCCTACATCGCTCCTCCATCGCTCCTTCATCTCTCCTTCTTGAAATTTATATTACATTGTACTTACTTTGATGGCCCCTACATCGCTCCTCCATCGCCCCTACATCGCTCCTACATCGCTCCTTCATCTCTCCTTCTTTAAATTTATATTACATTGTACTTTGATGGCCCCTACATCGCTCCTCCATCGCTCCTTCATCTCTCCTTCTTGAAATTTATATTACATTGTACATACTTTGATGGCCCCTACATCGCTCCTCCATCGCCCCTACATCGCTCCTTCATCTCTCCTTCTTGAAATTTATATTACATTGTACTTTGATGGCCCCTACATCGCTCCTCCATCGCCCCTTCATCGCTCCTTCATCGCCCCTACATTTTTCCTTCATCTCTCCTTCTTGAAATTTATATTACATTGTACTTTGATGGCCCCTACATCGCTCCTTCATCGCCCCTAAATCTCTCCTTCTTGAAATTTATATTACATTGTACTTACTTTGCTGGCCCATACATCGCTCCTTTTCCAAATTTATATTACATTCTACTTTGATGGCTCCTACATCGATCCTTTTCCAAATTTATATTACTTTGTACTTTGATGGCCCCTACATCGCTCCTTCTCCAAATTAGTATTACATTGCACTTTGATGGCCCCTACTTCGCCCCTTCATCGCCACTCCATTGCTCCTTCTCCAAATTTATATTACATTGCAACTTGATATCCCCTACATCACTCCTCCATCGCCCCTACATCCCTCCTTCCTTAAATTTGCAATACATTGCAATACATAGATGGTAACTAAGAAGAAAACAAAATAAAAACTTAATATATTTTTAATATATTTATATGGCCCCTACAACGCCCCTTCTACAAATAAAACATCATTATTATTATTTGATTCTTTATTTGTCTTTATCATTTACATACAAAATTTACATTTAAAGTTTATCAATATTATTTTAAAAGTCATTCTCAATATTCAAAAAATCATGGATAAAAATTATTTATGTACACATATATTAAAGAATATCATATCAAAATTACATTGGTTATAAGAAAAGATTTTTACATACTGTGACATTCCCTTTGATCAGTCATAATTTACGTCTTCATAAAATAATAATGGATCACATTTAAGATGTGATTAGCAGACTGAATAAGTAAGGGAGGGGCATGGACAGTTTTATTAACACTGTTAGGTACATGGGTCGCCAGAGGATGACTGGTCCCTTACCTTGTTATTGCCTCTTTAATTTAAGTCAGACATCCTGTGATATTCCCTGAGCCCAGTCATCAATAAAGCCTTAAAGAAATAGTGTATCACATATAGGATGTGCTTGGCAGACTGAATTAAGATGAGTGGGGCAAGGACAGGTATTCTGATAGTATACAGCTCTGACCCTGTTAGGTTTAAGAGTCGCCAGAGGATTAATGAAGGATCATTATCGACTGGTCCCTTACCTAGGTATTTACCCTAGAGCTGAATAACAGACAGAGTAGGAATAAAATTTATCCAGGGTCAAATTGAATTGTTGTTAATTTTTCATATCCTAGTTTATACTTTTTGCTCTTAAGCAAAAATTTCCTTTGAAAGGAAATAAATTCAAGTAGATTTGAGTTTAATGGAAGCTTTTTTTTCAGTCTTGACTGAAAGATGAAATATAACACAAGTATAATTTCAATATTTAAAACGGTTATCATATTACTTGTGAGCGTTTTTGGAACTCCTACTAACAGCCAGCTTGCGTCAAAATTAAGTTGAATATTATGTAGAAAGTCTGAGAAGTAGTTGGTTGTAATATCAGTTGTGACAGGACAGTCCAGATAAAAGTGCTGGGCAGTTTCTTTGGGTGCGGGTAGATTCCGGTCTAGTATACAAAGTGTACACTCTGGAGACTCTGGCCTAAAATTAGCGATATTAGCATTAAAATAGTTATAATTGTTTATAGATTTAAACGAGAATTCTCGTATATTTATTGGAATAAAGGACAAAGTCCATACTTTCTGCCATTTGCGCTCTCTCTCTATGTCAAATTCTCTGATTTTCGCCCAGTTATACCTATTTAAATAAGACTTACACTTTTCTATCCTCTGATCATCATTTGATAAGAAGTAACGAAAATGTTTTGACTTTACTTTTGGCTTTAAAAATAGTGAACTAATTTTAGTTTGGGGTTTAGAAAGTTTACACCTATATATAGCAATATTGTGTTGAACAAATCCCCTAAGTCTCAAATATTCCATGTAATTGAAATTGACCTTTGATTTGATGTTAAAGTTTCTATAATCTAGACATAAATTATCAGTATTTAGAAGGTCTCCAAAACAAATTGACTTTATATCATTCTCATATCGTACCCATGTTGTTTCTGTAAAAATAGCCCTGCTTACAATTTGTTTTTCACTATTACAAAAAAAAATATTTTTAAAAATTCTCATGTCTTTTATCTTATCATTTTACCTTATCTGAAAAAAAACATAAAAAAAACAAAATAAAAAACTCAATATATTTTTTTAATATATTTATTAAGTAATCTATTCAAATGAGTAATCTAACATTGCAATTTAAAATAGAGGTCATAGATACAAGGAGAAGCTGCTATAATACAAGGTAGAATGTCAGTCTGTCTATCCATCTATCCATCTATTCATCTATTCATCTATTCATCTATTCATCTATTCATCTATCCATCTATCCATCTATCCATCTATCCATCTATCCATCTATCCTTCTATCCATTTGTCTGTCTATCCATCTATCTATCTGTCTGTCTGTCTGTCTGTCTGTCTATCTGTCTGTCTGTCTATCCATCTATCCATCTATCCATCTATCCATCTATCCTTCTATCCATCTGTCTGTCTATCCATCTATCTATCTGTCTGTCTGTCTGTCTGTCTGTCTATCTGTCTGTCTGTCTATCCATCTATCCATCTATTCATCTATCCATCTATCCGTCTATCCATCTATCCATCTATCCATCTGTCTGTCTATCCATCTATCAATCTATCAATCTATCAATCTATCAATCTATCTATCTATCTATTTATCTATTTATCTATCTATCTATCTATATATCTATCTATATATCTATCTATCTATATATCTATCTATCTATCTATCTATCTATCTATCTATCTATCTATCTATCTATCTATCTATCTATCTATCTATCTATCTATCTATCTATCTATCTATCTATCTATCTATCTATCTATCTATCTATCTATCTATCTATCTATCTATCTATCTATCGGTATTATCCTCTTAGAAATTTTTTTTTCAATATTGAAAATTTGAGTACCCCCCCCCCCCCCTCCCCCCCCCCGACAGCGAACTATGAACTCTGGCCGCAGCGCTCAGCTCCCTAGCCTGCCTAGCCGCAGCGCTCGGCCCCCTTGCCTGCCTAGCCGCAGCGCTCGGCTCCCTAGCCTAAAACCTAACCTAACCTAAAATAGTTGTTCGTCGGTAGTCGGGGGGGGGGGGGGGGGGGGGGGGGGGTACAAAATTGAACAAAATTGAAAAAAAAAATTCTAAAAGGATAACGCCTATCTATCTATCTATCTATCTATCTATCTATCTATCTATCTATCTATCTATCTATCTATCTATCTATCTATCTATCTATCTATCTATCTATCTATCTAAACTCGTTTTGCATGCAAGACGAGTCCCCCCTGCAGCTAAATTAATATTACAGCGAGTATTACAGCAACTACACATTGCCAGGGTATCATGGTCATTACCACTCAATGTAGCCCGCCTCATGCATGCCAATAATAGTTTATTTCAATTTTAGATAGGTACCTACCTATCAATCTATCAATCTATCAATCTATCAATCTATCAATCTATCAATCTATCAATCTATCTATCTATCGCGATATAGGGGCGATGTAGGAGCGATGTAGGGGCGATGGAGGAGCGATGTAGGGGCGATGGAGGAGCGATGTAGGGGCGATGTAGGAGCGATGAAGGGGCGATGGAGGAGCGATGTAGGGGCGATGTAGGAGCGATGAAGGGGCGATGGAGGAGCGATGTAGGGGCCATCAAAGTAAGTACAATGTAATATAAATTTCAAGAAGGAGAGATGAAGGAGCGATGTAGGGGCGATGTAGGAGCGATGAAGGGGCGATGGAGGAGCGATGTAGGGGCCATCAAAGTACAATGTAATATAAATTTCAAGAAGGAGAGATGAAGGAGCGATGTAGGGGCGATGTAGGAGCGATGAAGGGGCGATGGAGGAGCGATGTAGGGGTCATCAAAGTACAATGTAATATAAATTTCAAGAAGGAGAGATGAAGGAGCGATGTAGGGGCGATGTAGGAGCGATGAAGGGGCGATGGAGGAGCGATGTAGGGGCCATCAAAGTACAATGTAATATAAATTTCAAGAAGGAGAGATGAAGGAGCGATGTAGGAGCGATGAAGGGGCGATGAAGGAGCGATGTACGGGGCGATGGAGGAGCGATGTAGGGGCGATGGAGGAGCGATGAAGGGGCGATGGAGGAGCGATGTAGGGGCCATCAAAGTACAATGTAATGTAAATTTCAAGAAGGAGAGATGAAGGAGCGATGTAGGGGCGATGGAGGAGCGATGAAGGGGCGATGGAGGAGCGATGTAGGGGCCATCAAAGTACAATGTAATGTAAATTTCAAGAAGGAGAGATGAAGGAGCGATGTAGGAGCGATGAAGGGGCGATGGAGGAGCGATGGAGGAGCGATGTAGGGGCCATCAAAGTACCATGTAATAAAAATTTCAAGAAGGAGAGATGAAGGAGCGATGTAGGAGCAATGAAGGGGCGATGGAGGAGCGATGTAGGGGCCATCAAAGTACAATGTAGTATAAATTTCAAGATGGAGAGATGAAGGAGCGATGTAGGAGCGATGAAGGGGCGATGGAGGAGCGATGTAGGGGCCATCAAAGTAAGTACAATGTAATATAAATTTCAAGAAGGAGAGATGAAGGAGCGATGTAGGGGCCATCAAGGAACTCAGATATATATATAAAATCGTGAAGGGGCCATGAAGAGGCGATATTTTATTAAATAGCCCCTTGGGATAAGAGGACATATCATTACCTCTTTAGAAGGAGCGATTATGGAGCGATAAAGGATCATTTAATCGCCTCTTAGGGCAAGGGGCTATCAAATCGCTCCTTTCAAGGAGTCATAACATCGCCTCTTGTTATAAGGGGCTATTAAATCGCTCCTTTCAAGGAGCCAATACATCGCCCCTTGTCATAAGAGGCGATCAATTAAAATCATCGCCCCATATGGAGCGATGTCATGGAAAGGACTATACCCAAAATATCTTCTGTTGTCATAAAAAAAATTAAGAACATGCGATATATCATGAAATTCGAAAAAAGAAACCTATTCAAAATAAGTATTTATGCATGAGTGTCAGACCAATGGAACATGTAAATTTTAATTACATACTGAATACTCAGTGGTACAAGGAATCTTCAACAAAATTCAGACCGGCAAAATGATTTTATGTTTCAGTTGTAAACGTTTCATTTTTCCTTGAAGTAAAAAATGCCGCTTAGGAGCAACATTCAAAGTCTTTTTAAAGATCATTTATTGAAGCATCTCTAAAAGTATCTCTATCACTTACTTGCAATTATTTTTATAAATAAATATTTCGCGGCATTTCTTTGTAAGTAAATGATAAAGACAAATAAAGAATCTAAAAAAAAAAAAAAAAAAAAAAAAATATTTCGCGCATTTGTATCACCGCTCCCGGCTGAATATTTATGTTGTGGGGTGTCAAAATGTAGTTTGAGCTAATATTTCACCTATTTATACGATTCTCACTTTTATACTTCTTGCCTCACTTTTTACCAGAATTTTCTTTATATTCACAAGCAGAGAAATAAACTGAAATGTTTGGTGTTTTCTATTCAAACAAGAAAGAAAAAATCCAAAGTTCCAATATTTTGAGATTTGAGCAGGAATTTGACTTAGCATTAAGTAAGGTTTTGGTATCTCATGAATAAACCCTAGTTAGGAAGGGGACATTGGACTGTTAATAATTCTAGTACTAAAAGTTTTATAAACAAATTATATTAATTTTTGGCTCAAAAACTTTGGGAACATCTATATTATTTAAATTTTTGTTTGTCATCATTGGGAAGGTGAATTATTGTCTAATTTCTTTTTCCTCAGATCACTTAAATTGTTAAAAGATGATATTTGAAGAATCTTATGTTTTAATCAAATGGCAGTCACGTCTTCTTTAGTAATATATGTATTAAAAATGACTGCATTTCGAGTACATGTTAGCGTTTTTTTACTAAGGTAAATAGATCCTACATACATATATATATATGCGTATTTTATAAATTCTATACAACTTTTCTATTACAATTCCTAAGGAAATAGAAGAAAAGTTTTCTCAAATCAATTTACAACTTTTAATTTGAAAGATATAATTTCTCGGTTACAGTAGTTTTATACTTTTTATTGTAGTTCCTAATATAACAATAATAACAAAATCCATAATAGTGGAGCTTATTAAAGTACAAAATTGGACAAAAGAACTGAACTTATTTTAAATATAGATATATACAAATGAAATATTTAAATTCGAGAGCGCATTTTAACAAATAAAACTCAGAACTATCTGATACTGATAATAAATGTAAATATTTTAGATTTCAAATATTTTTTTTGATACAGTCTTAATTATAGCATATCATATATATTAACTACTCACAAGTAATTGACTGTGACTGACTGACTGACGACGCATTTATTTATGTTCATATCCTTATAAATGTTAAAATCCTGCAAAAGTAGATAGATAACACCAAATGTGATTAAAAGTGCATTCTTCATTAAACATTAATAGTGCATTGATTATTTTTATTTGCATAGTTTTTTAGGAGCAAAGCTGCAATAAAATTAATAAATAAATAACACTCTAACCTATGTCATTTAGAATTAATGGAATTTTAAAGTATTCTACATCAAAACATCCAGAAAATTTTGGAACAAACTTCAAATTATCTATAATTGATCTCACCTCTGCATTATAATAAGATAATCTTTTGAGATGGAACAGCAGAAAGTGTCATGTGTGACGTAACAAAAATACGTCTATTATCTTTCTCTTTTTAGGAGTTTCCTTCCCTACTTCTCCTCTCGTCCTTCCTTGTTAGACGTATTTTTATGACGTCACTCATAAAACATTCCGCTTTCCCTTTAAAGACACCTCTCTCTCACTAAGATTACTTCGTTTTGAATTTGTTTTAAAAGCTTCGATTCTAATGAATATAATCACCTTTTTTTTGCAAAATGCAAAATGTGCAAGTTAGGAGGGTGACACACATTTTGCAAATAAATTTGCAGTTTTATCATATCATCTCAGAGGGAGATAATTCATCAGAAATTTCAACAAACTTTTTACCAAGCATTATGTGTGTTTTTATTTCGCAATATTTTACTATGATTTTTATATCTGTAGAAAAACACTCAAAGACAAATACTTGCTAATGAATGGTTGAAAAATTGGAATTAATACAGTTATTCTTAGAATACAGATAAAGTTTAGAAATATTAAAGATTTTTTATTTATAAATTTACTTTGGGAGTAGCTGTTTTTTTTCTAGGAATTATATCTTGTATATTTTTTTTTATTTCTAGCTCTACTAATGATTTTAGATTATTGCTCCCAATTCAATATTTGAATTTCAATAAATAGACTTTATCTAACTGTTTTCCTTTTTTAGGAAAATTATATTTTAACTACAAATTTTATATGCATACAGATTATTAATATCATGTTATTCTTTTTACTTTTGGAAGTCTTAATAGTTATTTCTCGCATCGTTTTACGAACAGCTTTCCGCGGATATAGAATGTACAAGTATAAGATTAAAACCTTTTTTTATAGCCCCGAGGTGCCGAAGGCACGGGTAAAAAAAACTGGTTTTAATCTTATGATTGTACATTTTTATATTCGTAGAAAGCTGAATATAATACGATGCTAGACATAGTTTTTTGTATGGATGAGAACCGGTTCCCATTCACCGGATACGAAAAAATACGAGAATAGTTATTTCTCGTATCGTATTATAAACAGCTTTCCGCGGATATAGAATGTACAATTATAAGATTAAAACCAGATTTTTGTACATTTTTATATTCGTAGAAAGCTGGATATAATACGATGCTAGACATAGATTTTTCGTATTTATGAGAACCGGTTCCTATCCACCGGATTCGAATGAATCAAATGCTTTGCTTTGGTCAAACTGACTAAAACAACATTCTAAGGTTTAAAACAAATGACGTACTGGCTTTCAATTTAAGGACGCTTATATTTAAGATTAAACACCCTATTCTTAATTATTTACCCCCAGTAAATATCTATTAGAAAATACCCTTCCTTTCTTCCCCTAATAATTGTTCATGTTATTAGAATAATATGATTCCTATATAAAAGCTGTAGGTTATATTTTTCCTTAATCCTTCCCCTTTTTACCCATTTTCCTATGTTATCTCCCGCCCCTCCCCAAGCACCCAAACTCCACCCATTCTCTAAATATCCTTCTCTTCTTACCTCATGGTTTGTTGGTTAACTCCCGGATTTTTCTCCAGCGGTGTTTTTGTGAAACGGCCAAGTTTTGAAAAAAAAACCCAAAAAATAAAACGAAAGCATACAAACAATAAGTATAATTCAGACCATATAAGTAGCGCATCAATAACATACATAAATTTGGATTAAATAGCTCAACTAAGTAATGGTTTGTGAGAATTTGAAAAAAAAACTGTTTGCTATTATTGATTCACTGTCGTCAGACATAACCTAGTTTTAAAGTAGCTTCATAACTACAAATGGAAATTTTTTATTTAAAATCTCTAACTACATAAATCTTGAAAGTTTAATATCAAAAGCTTTTATCTTATGCATATTTTTTTGAAACTTTGTACTAAAATAAAAGTATTGGTTATTTTGTCTGCATACAACTCCGAGAAATCTCCGGTGGTTGTCGGAAGCTGAGTAGTAGTAGTAGTTACAAATATAACTTCTCCGAGAGAGGAGACTCACTTCAGACTTTTTGTTGCTTTTCTAAATAGTGTTTTTTTTCGTTTTATTAAATGTGAAATTTAAAATGCGCACCTTTTCTTCACAAAGAATGTGTTCGTCTATACGTAACGTGTAAAAAGTAAAATTATTCATTCGTATTTAGTATACCGTATAACCATTAAATTTAAATATAAGTTGTTTTTATAGAATTTTAAGACACCCAGTTATGACATGATTTTTTTGGTTTCAACTTTGAATTGATGACAATAAGATAATATGTTTTAAACAAAACATTTATATAATAACGTATACCCTTATTAAACATCTTATATCAAGATAAACTTAATAATTTATTTTATAATTAGTTAAAAATATAATAATGTATAAATTTACATATTAGGTATACCTATCTACAATGTAGATATACCTATATCTTTTGTATTATTTTATGATTATAAAGAAGTAGTGTGTTACAAAGTTACTTAAATGATTAAATTTTGTTTTTGGATTAGAAAAACAGATAAATATTTGTTTCTTCCTTGAACAATAGTATGAAAATTTCTTAATGACCTAGAACTATCACTTTACATAGCAATTAAACCGGTTTTGAACCGTAAAGGGAAAGCATGTCTTTTCATTACGCAGCTACTCTATATTTATAGCATGACTATACGTCAATCACTCCGTTATTTCGCAAAGTAAGTTAAGAAAATTGACCATTTTTTTCTTGTTTACAAAGTACAATGCTCTTTTTAATAGTCTAATAATCCCGCTTTCTGTACATCAACACAACCCTGTACAGACTGGCTCACACAAACACACTAATACAAACGCTTACAGTAGCTCTAGACATTATAATTTTTTTATTACTTCTAATTTGAATTTTGAATTTACTGAATACAATTTACTGTACTTTTTTATTATTGGAGTATTGAATATATTATGGCCATAATTGTCTTTGTTTTACCAAAAAACAAATTATGGATTCTGTTTAGTAAAAGATATAACTATGGTAAAATATATATTTGAAAGAAAAGTTTGTAGTTTATTAATTTCTGGGTAGTAAAAACTTACGGGAAGATAAAATTCAGGGAAAAGATGGATAGAGAATCTTAGAAAAATATTTTAGCTGTATTATTTTATAAACACTTTGATTCCATAACTTTTGTCCAAGGTCCAAAATACTTTCCATATTTTACTTTGTTATTTTTTTTGTTTTATTATATAGAAAGCAAAAACCATCCCGGGGCTTATGTGAATCTTCCCTAAATTGGTTCAGTGGCTTGAGAAATCGTAAATAATTAACAACAAAAAAAACTTAACTTATTTTTATTAATGGGATGTTGTTTTTTTATATATAAATGTCCTTAATTAAATTAATTAAACAATTATCAAACTGTCATTAAACCACTCTTTTTGGTCTTTGGCTACAATAAAGGGGAAAAATACGCCTTAATTTGAATCCTTTTGGGTTTGGGCTTTGACAAAGTACTTTGTTTAAGTCTTTCTAGAAACAACATACAACTTATATTTTCTTTCAAAATTTTTCTATCCATTTTCTCTGTGTAAATTCCCGTGATCAAAAGAAATAAGAAGATTAAGAAAAGTTAGAACAATACAACAATTATCAACAAAACCCTCTTTTTATCAACACAGCTTTTCTATGTGAATGTAGGTCCGTACTATATAGGTTGGTCGATTTTTAATGATGTTTTTCTATTTTCAATGTGCTACCAGCATTTATTGTTTCAACATTATACAAGAGAGAAGAAAAAAATAAATATTCTTTCTTTTTAAATTATTAAAATTTGTGCAGTATCTGATTGAAGATTCTAGATAAAACAATAATTTAAAAAAAAACGAGTACATTATATTTGTATGTAACGTATCATTAAGATTTCATATTTGAAATTCTTAAGATAAATATTTTTCACTCGATAGGACTACGGACAGGCCAAATTTATAGTTTAGTTCTGCTTAGATACATTGATATACATCCAGAATATTATCCAAAAAATACCCATTTTATGTTGGTTTGAACTAACATACATAGATTGGAAAATGAAAGTGATTCTAGAATTGTCATGTTTTTTCTATAATTTAGTTTGTATTGTTATAATAGCAACAAAGGACTTTAGTCATATTGACAGTAAACGAAGGGTTGTTTTCCCCAATATCTGGATCACAAACATATAAAACAGTACTATAGGTGCTTACCTTGGGTGAGGTTAAAAGAAACTACCCTATAATCGTTTAGTCCCTATGGGTTAGAGCTAGAATTAAGTATTTTCAATTAATAAAAAAATTCAAAAATAGGGGAGAGGGGGGGGGCACTTATTTTGTCAAGAAATACAGCATGACCCTCGAAAAAGTATTTTTAAGCATCTGCAGCCCTTATTTCTCAATGAATTATTTAAAAATGCATATATCCTTGTTCTCCATAGTATTCCACGTAAGTAGATATAAAAATATTTTTTTTACCTCCATTAACACTGGAGATTTTTAGTGCTAAAGTTTTGAAAAAGTGACTGAGGAAAAAGTAACTTTTAACATGATACGACTTTTTTAGCAAAATTAAGCTAGAAATCCTTTTATTTTTGTTACTAGCAGAAACTTTATACAAAAATGAAATAAAAAATTTAGTTTTTGAGTAAAAAGCATTTTTTTACACATATTTTTTGAGTCTTTTTAGTTTAATGATATTTTGAAAAACTTACTTATTAGGCAAAATTGTTTAAGATTAAAAAACCAAATAAATCTTTATGAATATAGCAGGAAAATTGTTTTTGTTTCACAATCCTAACTTTAATAACAAACAAGTTATAAAGAAAATAAAAATAAAACATAATGATTTTTTAGTCTAAAAAGCTTAATTTACCCCTTATTAAATAATTGAGATGTCAGAAAAGTAGGCGGAGCAACTGTCATAATTAATCCTTTTCTATAAATAAGGGTTAATAAATAACCTAAAATTTGCAAATAATCAATTCATTCAGTAGTATTTTTTGCCATTAAAAATTTATATTTTTGGTGGAATAAAAAAGAAATATTTAGTTAACTTGTTTTTCTTTGTGTCTCATTATTCAATTGCCAGAAAAACATAATATAACCATCCAAAAAATAAGAGAAACAAAAAAAAATTCTTTTTCTCAGTCACTTTTTCAAAACTTTAGCTCTAAAAATCTCCGGTGTTAATGGAGGTAAAAAAAATATTTTTATATCTACTTACGTGGAATACTATGGAGAACAAGGACATATGCATTTTTTAATAATTCATTGAGAAATAAGGGCTGCAGATGCTTAAAAATACTGTTTCGAGGGTCATGCTGTACATTTAAGTAGAAGCACTTATTAATGCTTTGTTAATATAATGTCAGCATGTCTAATATACTGTAATTTTTATGTTATAATTTACTGGAAAAAAATGTCGAAATAGTTATTTCGTTCATCGTATTATAAACGGCTTTCCGCGGGTATAGAATGTACAATTATAAGATTATAACAAGTTTAAATTCGTAGAAAGCTGGATATAAGACGATGCTAGACATAATTTTTTCGTATGGATGAGAACCGGTTCCTATCCACCGGATTCGAATGAATACGAGAAAAAAATATTCTAGTCTTAGCATTAAGCCTATAATAAATTAAAGACTTATGATGTCTCTCTCAGTAAAAAGATCTTGCCAATTAATCTAATTCATATTTAGTGGATTCAATAACTTTCCCATGAGAAATTAACCTTTAAAGTTTGTTTTTGCAGTTAACCCTTCTCCTATTCTTCTAACTGTCCCCTTGGGACTTGAGACGCAACCGCCTATGTAGAATGGATAAACACTTTAGATGCAAGAATTGAATTTCCATGAAATTTGAACAAATAATAAATAATTTATAAGGTTATATTCAAGTTCAGCGATAAATGGACGTAATGTTTTTAGTTGATTTTAACTGAGTTTCGTCGTGTAATATACTTTGGACTTGGCAGCATCGAATCTACTCTATAATTATGGTCTGTCTCTACGTTCAGCTGTTCCTTTGTCTTTAAGTTTTATGTTACTCCCCTTTCAAAAAAAGATCTGAGCTGGATCTTTAAATCACTTTAGTGGTGAGTCAGATCGGGGTGGCTCACCACTAAATGATTTAAAGCGCCAGCCCTGGAATTTTTAAAGACTTTTGGGTATCCAATTCCCCACGAAAATTGCTAAAAGCCTTGTTATAATATTAAGTATATTCCCTGAAAAGCCAAGCCCGATCGGTCCAGAAGTTATCAAAATATTAATCCTACTTTCATATAGAAAATAATTGTTTTCTTTTATGGATATTGTCATCCTTGTTCAATAATGCATGTATATATATTGAGGATACTACAGATACAAGATCATTTGCAATCCATAGGTTATAAATTATATTTATTATTCTATACTTTTCAGTATATACAGAGCGCCCACATAATAATGTTATAATATTATCTCAAAGTTATCATTTATAACTTTATTTATATTTTTTTAACCAATCTACAATCCACTTACAAAGTATAATGATGTATGTGGTGCATTATTTGCCAAATGTACCACTTTTCTGCACTACCTCTCCGATTTTGTTAATACTCTATATTTTGGTCCGTTGGGTCATTCAAGGATGCTGGATGGCCAAAAAAAAGTTTCAGAGTCCCTGGATGTCTGGATATCTAGCTATCTATGAAGGTAGGTAACAAAAATGTAAAAAACACCCATTTTTTCACAATTTTAAAAATTAATTTTTTCATCAATCTTACATCCAATCTATACATTTTATACACCAAAATGATCGTTTATTCATGTAAAAAGCGCACATAATGCTATTTTGGCCAAAACTCTAATTTTACAGGGTGTCCAACAAAAAGTGTATTTTGGATATCTAGCGTAATACCCAAAATACCTGTCCGAAAAAAATAATTTTTTTTGGCTTAAATCCTGTGTTTTATCTGTGTGCATATGTGGTATATAACGGTTCGGACCACCCGGGACTATAAGGTTGTCAAATTTCACTTTGGGACACCCTGTAAATGTGATTTTTGCGTCTGTAGAGCTAAAACTTGGTCCAAATTGGCTATTTTTTTCAAATTACTCTAATATGTGTCTTAGTATGTTTGGCCATAGTGTTTTCTGACCAGATCAATAATTTCATATTTTTTGGACACCCTGTATTTTCAAAAAAAGAGAAAAAAATTTTTTGTTTTTTTTTAAATTTTTTTTCTATTTTTAAGTTACTTAAAACTGTCATATAGATACATATTTTGACTAATAACAATAATATTTGCCTATTTTACAATTTTTTACACTTTTGGGACACCCTGTGCATGTTTTTGAAAAATGATGGTTTTTGCCCATTTTTGGGTGGAAGGAGTCGTTTTAGGGCCATAGACTATTTCTTCATTTTTGTAGAACTTTTCAAGACACATCATTTCTTATTTATGCAAAAACCGCAAAAACCGAACCGTTTTGCCGTTATTTACCGCCAAAGGCAGAATTTTTTACGTTTTTTGCCGTTCCGGAGGTTCTAATGGGCATTTGTGGTAAGAAGACGTTGATTTATCAAGATAACTGTGAAATACTTTTATTTAGGCATTTTAATTTACTAAATTTCATATTAAGTAAATTTTTTTGTATATCCAACCGATATTTGTCAAAAGGAATTTCAAATGCACATGATTTATGTTTCATTTATCACTTATGTTATAGCAATTATTTATGTTATATTCACTTAATTTTCTTGTTTTAACAATTGAAATCCATCTCGACGAAAAACGGTTAGCTGCACAAAAAATTTTACTTAATATGAAATTTAGTAAATTAAATTACCTAAATAAAAGTATTTAAGAGGGATCTTGATAAATCAACGTTTTCTTACCACAAATGCCCATTACAACCTCCGGAACGGCAAAAACGTAAAAAAATTCTGCCTTTGGTGGTGAATAATGGCAAAACGGTTCGGTTTTTGCGGTTTTTGCAGAATTAACAAATGATGTGTCTTGAAAAGTTCTACAAAAATGAAGAAATAGTCTATGGCCCTAAAACGACTCCTTCCCCCAAAAAATGGGCAAAAACCATCATTTTTCAAAAACATGCACAGGGTGTCCCAAAAGTGTAAAAAATTGTAAAATAGGCAAATATTATTGTTATTAGTCAAAATCTGTATCTATATGACAGTTTTAAGTAACTTAAAAATAGAAAAAAATTTAAAAAAAAAACAAAAATTTTTTTTCTCTTTTTTTGAAAATACAGGGTGTCCAAAAAATATGAAATTATTGATCTGGTCAGAAAACACTATGGCCAAACATACTAAGACACATATTAGAGTAATTTGAAAAAAATAGCCAATTTGGACCAAGTTTTAGCTCTACAGACGCAAAAATCACATTTACAGGGTGTCCCAAAGTGAAATTTGACAACCTTATAGTCCCGGGTGGTCTGAACCGTTTTATACCACATATGCACACAGATAAAACACAGGATTTAAGCCAAAAAAAATTATTTTTTTCGGACAGGTATTTTGGGTATTACGCTAGATATCCAAAATACACTTTTTGTTGGACACCCTGTAAAATTAGAGTTTTGGCCAAAATAGCATTATGTGCGCTTTTTACATGAATAAACGATCATTTTGGTGTATAAAATGTATAGATTGGATGTAAGATTGATGAAAAAATTAATTTTTAAAATTGTGAAAAAATGGGTATTTTTAAAATTTTTGTTACCTACCTTCATAGATAGCTAGATATCTAGACATCCAGGGACTCTGAAACTTTTTTTTGGCCATCCAGCATCCTTGAATGACCCAACAGACCAAAATATAGAGTATTAACAAAATCGGAGAGGTAGTGCAGAAAAGTGGTACATTTGGCAAATAATGCACCATGTTTGTCTATCAATATGCCTGTCTTAAGATATCAGTAACTTCTAAACCAATAAAGTTAAGCTTTATCTATGTTTTAGGCTATTTTCTTGGGTGTTTAGAGAACCCCCTCTATTGGAAAAATGATCATCTTCCCCCTCCTTTCTCTAAAATATGATAATATCAAAATCCTATTTTATCATACTACTGATACTCAAAGTATGGGTCAAAATTAATTTACGGGGACATTTTTGGAAGCCACCCTGTAAACATTGAAATAGAAAGATAGTATTAGTTATATTTATTATTGTGTACTTGTATAATGTAGCTTTATTAGAGGGTTGCAAAACACCCTGAAATTTTGGGTTTATATCTTTGATAATATAAATACAATAATCATGATAACATTGTATAAAAATATACAAAAATGCATACAGACATTAAAATATACATCAGCAAATTCAATTAAAGCATAAGTGAACAGCAAATAAAATTTCTAAACACAAAACGTATTTTTGATGAGGCTATATAAAGTTTTAAAATTGAGAATGTTCCAATAGCTTAAACTCCTGCAAATAAATGTATTTTTTAATTTTTTTTAGGAATAGATGATAGCAACTTTAAAAAACTAGTAATATTTTCAAAAGTCTCATTATTTTTAAACCCTCTATTGTATATACTTTCTCCTTACTACAAGATTAATTTTTAGGCTTTATGGTTTATCTAGAAACCTATTAATAGATAAATAATAATAGTAATGATATGAAGATGGATAGATAGAACATTCCATGTATTTACTATAATACCTACTAACGGCTTCGCCCCTAGCCTATAGGGGCTTTGCCCCAAGAGGTTTTATCAAACTAATTTTTCGTGTTTTAGATTTTTTTAAAAATTAAAAGAAAAAAAATAAATTTTTGGGGGGGTATTTTTCATTTTTTTTTGGGGGGGGGGGTATTTTTCATTTTTTGGTGGGTTAGGGGTTTTCCACTCCCTAAGAAAATAGTTATAAACCTTCCCGGGACCTATGAGAAGCTACCCTGTAAAGGAGAACCCGATCAGTTCAGCGGTTAGTGAGATCCTTCGCTACAAACAAACAGACAGACAAACAAACATCGTTCTACTTTGTATTATAGACTAGCGGCTTCGGCTCTAGCCTCTAGGGGCTTTGCCCCAAAAGGTTTAATCGAACCAATTTTACGTATTTTAGATTTAAAAGAAAAATAAAAAAAAAAATTTGGGAGGGGGGGATTTTTTTTTGGGGGGGGGAGTAGTCGATCCCACTATTTTAATTTTAGTTTTAAGAAGAAAAAAAAAATTTTTTTGGGGGGGGGTATTTTTAATTTTTTGTTGGGGTTTGGGGTGTCCCACCCCCCAGGAAAATAGTTATAAACCTTCCCGGGACCTATGAGAAGCTACCCTGTAAAGGAGAACCCGATTGGTTCAGCGGTTAGCGAGACCCTTCGCTACAAACAAACAGACAGACAAACAAACATCGTTCGACTTTGTATTATAGATAACTTATATTTTTGTATTTGTATTTCGCCTGTCTTTTTTTCCCGTCTGTCAGAACGAAGAGAAAAATTTAATTTTATTGGCTATCAAAACACGTTTTGTAAGATATTGTGATTTACTCGACTGTTTTCCATTCAAAAAATTCGTCGCTATTTCTGGAAGCTTTTCTATAATAAGAACATAAGTCCGTTTAAAACATGCAGATTTTTTATTTTTTTCAAAAATTTTTTTCATGTGTTATGATTATCCTATCAATCTGGTTTTATAATACTGATTCCTAGGACAACATAGTCAATGTTATAAGCAAAGCTATTCTATAATCAAGTTCTAACAATGTAAGTCCGTCCTTAAACAGCTTCCTCTATTTAAGCAGTTTTTAAAAAAAATTTACTTAAAATTTTGTTTAGATTTTATACATTTACATTCCACTCATTCTGTGTTCTGACACTCTACAAGTGTTAATGTTCGTTTATCCTTCCATATCAGAGCTTCGCTTTTATGAATGTTGCACTCTTTGTTTTTACAGCAATAGTCAATTCTCGGATTGCATAGTAGTAAAGTTTTTTTAGCCTGGCATAAATTCAGTTGCCGTGAGTTACACACTATTGCAGACCATAAACAAGCATGAGGCTCTACATAAGAATATAGCAGAATAAACTGTAAACTATAATGGTACCCAAAGTTTTATAATAGTGTTTATTTTCATAAAGTAGTATAAATGACTCAAGATTCAGGGATCTAAAGAAATTAGGCAATGGCCGATAAATTTATGTACATCCCCAATGATGATACCCAAAATTACTAATATTGATTACTAATAAGTGATTAAAATGTTTGGACACTCAACTTATAATTCCAACCAATCAAAATTCAATAATAGTCTCCAAACTTGTTAGGCCAACGAATAAGAAAACTTTTTCATAGATAAAACTTTGGGGACTAGTGTTATAAACAGCTTAATTTTTTTCTCAATGTCAGCTGAAGATGTATACATATTGTAGATATGCTACGCATCTCAAATATGAATATAAAAAAGAACATTAAGCTTAGAGGATGGCAGATATAAAAAAAGTTTTAGATATTTTTATACATGTGAATGAGTATTATTAAAAACTAATAATTACTTATTAGTGGCAGCCCTTAAATATATTTTCTTTAAGGGGGTAACTTACCTCCACATAATTTTACCCCAAACATTAGAGATGCCTTTATCATTGTGCTTTATCGTCATATATGTGTCTTTTTAAATCAAATAATTTTACAAAATTAAAAAGGCCATAAAATCTTAAAATAATTGTTACATAATTCTCATTGATGTTCAAGTTTTGGATACGGAAAATATAGTAATTGTAGATAAGCTTCAAGCTACCTAATAAAAATGTAATAATAAAAGAGACTGGTTGAGTAAACTATAGACATACATACGTATAGACAGAGAAAGTACGAGAAAAATAACATGATTTTATTGTTATTTCAACAATTCAGCATCTTATAATGTGCAGCAAGAACAATCGTGTCCAAACATGGTGCATATTTCATTTAAAATTAACATAAGCACATAAATTTGTCATAGATTATACCCCTCTTCGTCCTTAAAAATAAACCCCCTAAAAAGTTTAAGAAGAAGAAGGGTAATTTTCAATAAAATATATAGGATAAAAGTTGATTAAATATTTAGTTTTGTACAGTTTCGAAGATAACCTTTAAAACAGATGTAAAAATAGAAAAGAAAAATATTATTGAGCATGTACTTTACATACAAAAGTAAGCCCTCATTTTCTAGAAGCACAGATATTTTACAAAGTAAACATAGGAATGATAAAAATAATCACTGTCTGCTGTTATGCAAGAACACTATTAGGAAGAGAACAATATCTTTTATTTTCAATATTTTCCTATTCGGGGAGGGGGCTTTTCAGTTATTTGAAACGGAAATGGATGGCAATTTCAGTAGAATTATCAACATTTTAGCTGGGTTTAAAGGTCCCCTTGTCGCAGTTTTTTAACATAGAACATAGAACCTAAATAAGACTTTTATTTGGTGTAATAGGTCAATAAATAAAAGTCTCAGAAATGTATTTTACCTGAAAAATATTAGTACATAAATATTATAACATTAGAAACCTTTTTATTTTTAATGGCTTTTTTTGATTTGCTGCAATTAAATTGATTTATAATTGAAAGGTAGAGGTCCTAACGTGTAGTCTATTATGATTAAAACATGAATGACAACATCCATAAGTAAAAAAAATCATTAAAAAAGACTTTTTGAAGAGAATTTCAGAATCATTATTTGTAAACATTTTAACAGGTGGACAATCCTCAAAATTCTAGGGGACTTATATAAAACCTTTTGCCATAATAGCCTGAAAGACAGAAGGACAGGAAAGAGTTATATTTTACATGTTCAGAGAATATTCACAAAGATCTTCAGAATATATTACTAAATATTAGCTAAGGGAAAGTCAATGAACACAGTAATAGTGTCTGACTGATTATGACTTAACAAAAAAAAATTAGCCAATGAGAGGCCGTTATTGACCAATGGTAAAATTTATAGTGGCCTCTCATTGGCTAATTTTTTTGTTACGTCATAATCAGTCAGACACTATTACTGTGTTCAAAGTCAATGGACGATAGATTGGTATTATAGATTTATATCTTTTTGTTATTATTTTTATTTTTGTCTTGAAGAAGCCTAGTATAGTGATGAGGTATGTCATACAGAAGAGGATTTCATTAAGTTACTGATTTCCAGAGCGACTTCTTTATTATTTGAAAATATCTAGTTTTGTAAATACTAGCGGCCTATAAGAAGAAAGTGGGAAGGGGGGCAATTTGTCCCCCAGTTTAAATTTTAGTTATAAAAGGAAAAAGTTTTTAAAATAGTCTAGGGCAATTTCTATTGGGAGGGTGGTGGTACACTCCCCCAAAATATCTATATATCCTTCCCAGACCTATGAGAATTTTCACTGTACTGGAAATCCTTATCGGTTCAATGGTTTGAGAGATTTCTTGGTACACACAGAAATACAGACATTCTTTTACTTTTATATAAGAAAAATAATAATTATCGATAACTAAATGGTTTAGCCTTTAGTAATTCACTCAAGCTCATAACTGAAATACTTTTCAATATCTTTAAATAAATATATTTACAACAACTGAAAGAAAGGAAAATAAAATTGGAAAATTTTTAACATTTTTCAAAGGATTAAATTTTTGCTCTGTAAAATACAAAACAGAACGATGCCTGTCTGTCGTTTCGTTTTTCCCGTAAGATATGGCTAACCGCTGAACCGATAAGGTTGTTATTTAAGGGGACCTACCTATTTGTCCCGAGTTGCTTTTAAGCTATTTTCATGCTAGCTTGGAAAAAACTAAATCTAGGGGCAAAGTCATTCTATTTCAGATATTAGGGCAGAGATGGGTTTTTAATAAATGCCGCGTTTTTTCGACAATTTTTTAGACATTGATTGATTGAACGAAGACGATGGAAGAGTATACAACATAAGAATTCAAAATTTTAAAATTATTATTTCTAATACAACTTAAATCCATTTCGCTGCATATTTATTAATGCGTCTTTTTAGAGCTGTGTTAGACATTATACAAATGGCTAAAATAATAATTTAAAATTTTGAATTCTCAAGTTGTATACTCTGTTAAAATCGTACGGGGCATTGATCTTCAAGATGGAATAAGGTTTTTAGCAGAGTATACAACTTAAGTATTCAAAATTTTAAAATTATCATTTTGGCCATTTGTATAATGTCTAATACAGATCTAAAAAGATGCATTGATAAATATGCAGCGAAAATGGATTTAAGTTGTATGGCTAAAATAATAATTTTAAATTCTTATGTTGTATACTCTCCCATCGTCTTCGTTCAATCAATCAATGTTAAAAAATTGTCGAAAAAACGCGGCATTTATTAAAAACCCATCTCAGTAATTATGGTTTGTTGTTGCTGGACTAATAATTCATATAATTGTTCCTGATATCAGGGATCTAAAGGGATAAGACAATGGCTGATAAATTGATGTACATCCCTAATGATGAAACACAAAATCACCCCTTCTGTATATTAAGATTATTGGTTGAAACATTTGAATACTCAACTTAATAAACCAACTAATCAAAATGCAGTAAAATTCCCCAAAGTTGATAAGCCAACGAATAAAAAAAAACGTTATTGTAAAACTTTAGGGACTAGTGATATAAACAGCCAACTGTTTTTCTCTGCCTTGATATGCATGAATTGATAGGTCGACTTTTTTTCATAATACCTAATCCTTCTTTTCCCCCCAATTGTTAATTTGCATGAAAACTGGTTTTCTTATGAATAAATTGGGTAGAATATTGCTAAATATTGTAACACATTGAAATTTCATGTAAACTATAACTAGAACATTTTCATGGCCATAAGTGGCGCAGCAATAAGACGATAAAATTACAACTTTTAGATTGTATATAAACTATGGTGCCTTGGATGATCTATCATTTCATGCCGCTAATCCAATTTACCTGTCATTTGTGTTGTCATATTGTCCAACTATAAGCTAAAGAATAATCTATTAAAATAACAACATTGTCAATCTATTTTTATGCTAATGAAATAACAGTATAACGTTTAACAGGAGTTTTGAAATAATTTTTCGATATTGTATTTGAAAATTTGTCCAGCAAAACACAAGAACCGAATCTAACTTAAGAGTATCTGCGCTCTTTTAAATTATATCGATCTACCTATCTATTAAAGTATTGAAATTTTATGTAAAGTGAAAATATTTCGGGAAAATTTTGTATAAAATTTATTAGACTCTAAATTTGTTTTTGCGTGAAGGAGAATATATTGAATTTGCTGATATGACGTGATAATAGAGGTACAGTTAGACCTTCATCTTACATATTACTTAATATTAGCGACTGCGCCCCTAGCATCTATGGGAGGGAGGAGAAGAAAATAGACTTAAACCATCACCAGCATGAACGTGCAGAATGAGTATATATAGGGGGGTGTCAACAACCCCTAAAATAAGAAAAAATATAGGGCTGCCTTCCCCCTTTTTCATCACTATTAGGCTTTACACCTACCTAGTTTAGCGATGCTGTACGTATTGGTGCAAAAAATGGTGACAATTTTTAAATTGATTTGACGGGGCTGTTTATTTACGTCACAAGTGAGGGGAAAGAAAAATGAAGGAGGAAAGAAACCCCCTAGAAAAGAGATGGGGGTATGACGTCACACGCCAAAACAATTTGAAATTTGTCCCCATTTTTTGCACCAATACTTACGCATCAGTTTAGCCCTGTGCACGCCATTGATAATTTAATATAAATTTTAAAAAAATATCCTAAATCCATCCCAGAACCTATGTGAAGCCTATTTAATAATTAGTAGCGAGAATTTTACGGATAAACAAATTTATATAGACTTTATACTTGATTGTATTGTTTTTTCACTTTATTCGATGCTTATTTAATGCTAAATTTGCAGCTTGAAAGAATTTAAAACAAACACGTTAAAACAATCGTCGTGCAGTCAATTATCCACCTATGAAATAAGATAAAATGGGTTACTGCAAGTTTTAAAACAACAGAACAATGAAAACATGAAGAAAAAAAAATAAATATTAGAAATGTCTATTGTTGTATGATGACAATCTAAGTTAAACCTTAACACACCATTTCCTATCAATATATAACAACCTATATACATACACTAGAGTGTATCAAAATTATGAACTGTTTGAATTGCTGTAAATTTCGCTTCATGCTAGCTGCTGCTACAAGTATTAACCCTTGATTAAATTGTAATAATTTCAATAATATTTTGTTTGATTTAGTAAAAAAAAATTTAGGTGTTTTAATATTCCTTTTTTTTTAATTACTTTTAAGACATAAATTTAATTTGTAGGCTACATTTTACTATTAGCTATTTTCAACCATTTCAAGCTTTGTGTTTTTATTTAATTACTATTAAAGTAGACTTTATAAAATAAACTTTTGATTAAAATAAGATATTTTAAAGGTAAAATTTGTAACTTAAGGAAAATGGAACACTCTATTAAAAACCACATTATTACTTTTTGCCATAAGCTAAATTCACAAAGTGTATCTTATGGTAACTTATTTATCATTATATTGTTTTCTACTGTTAGTGTTTTATGTTAGGTAACATTTGGTACAGAGTAGCACAATAGGTTTAAGGTACCGCAGGTATAGGCCCTGCAGAATTAGCTATAAGGAAAATAATATTTTTTCTAATAATAATGGGGGGGGGGGGGGGTGTTATCCTCGTTAGACTACTTTATTATCAGGTAAGAAGCAAATATTTAGAAGAGTAATTCTTTCAACAAGGGTTAGTGAACTAAGAGTAAATTTTCTCAACAAAAACTGCTTAGCCTATTCTTTTTTTTTTGTGTTCATTCTAAATGCTGTTGGCTTTTAATGCTGTACGCTACAATGACCATAATTATCCTTGTTACCTTTTAGCTTTGCACAACCTAGAGACAACTAAAACAATTTATGAGTGTGCAAATTATGTTGCTAATTTTTGCTAGCACGGCACTTTGATGTCACATTCTTTATGTGCAAGTAGTAACTTTCTATGGAAGAATTTGGAGAAAGCGAAAGATTAATTTAATATAGCTATGAAATAAAGTAAAATTCAATGCTTTGCTGCTAAAAAAAATTTATCTGGCTGAATTGTATCAACTTTCAGAGGTATGCAAGGTGTTGGTGTATGCAGTTTTTCAATGCAAAAATCTTATCACAAACTCTTGTATAACTAAAGTTATAATTCTTTTAAATGAATATTACAAACATTTTGTTTGTAATCAGAACTGAGGAATAGTAACTCAGCATAAAGAATTGTAATCATCATAAAAACTTGAAAATTTATGGAGAAGTTTGATGTCGTTTCTGTGAAGGTTTTGGGCTGTTGTCAGCTACCCTACGAAGAGAGTTTAATCTAGATAATTAAATCAAAATGTTTAAATTAGCTCTACTTCTCGAAAAAGTATCGTGCTAGTTCTATATAGGTTTAAAACTATTTTTAAACCTATACTACTCTATGCTCTCTGAGTAAAGCGAATACTCGCTATGGGCGAAGCCATTTGTTTAGTCTGGATGGTAAGGGTATATGGACTCTAAATTAATTTAAATTTTCAAATGGCTGTTACGAAACTATTTGTGTCCAAACTTTTCAATCAATCTACAGAAGGGGGGTAATTTAGTTTATCATCATTGGGGATATACATCAATTTATCGTCCAATATCGTCTCCCTTTAGGTCCCTGCGTATAAAGAAAATAATCAAATCAATGAAAGATTTTTTGTAATGAAAGTACTTTCTTAATAAGAACTGATAATGCATTCTAAGAAATTGAAGAAGAAATCTTTTATTATTTACTAACCTCTTATACCTAAAAAGGTATAGTATATACTCTTTCACTTACTTTGTCCGTATGTTATGTTGTAAAAGTAATATGAAACATGTTAGAAATAATATGCATTTGAATACTTTAGCAATTTTTACGAGCAATTAACATTTACTCTATAAGGTATTTTGTTCGGCCGTCTGTATGAGATTAAAACCAGTGTTTTAGCCCCTTCGGAACCTCGGGGCTAAAAACTGGTTTTAATTCGTAGAAAGCTGGATATAATACGAACCGGTTCCTATCCTATACGAACCGGTTCCTATCCATCGGATTCGAATGAATACGAGAAAAAAATACATAAATTTTCTTTAATTATAAAATGCTATCCTTCTTTAAAACTATAAGTCTATAAGTATACATATTATTTTTATTGAATTGTCTATATTCATGATGTTTTATAATATACATATATCTATCTGTCTATCTGTCTGTCTATGTATCTGTCTGTGTATCTATCTATGCTCATCTATCCATCTATCTATATGTAACTAAATGTGTGTAATGTGTGAGTAAACAAGGCATAAGGATTTCATTAACCTCTAGAAAGGATCTTAATAGCATAATTTGTTTCAACAACACAACTAACAACTTACATTGCTAACAGAGACAATTTTCATTCTTTACATAATTTATTTTCAACTAGCGATTACGGCCATAGAGGTCTCTGAAAGCACTTTAGGTGAGGGGGGGGGGATAATTTGACCACCAAATTTTATTTAAGGAAAAGGAAAAAGTAGGAGGGGTCTTGTTTTTCTAGGGACGATTTTTATTGGGAGGTTAGTGGTACTCTCCCCCAAAAATAGGACCCTGAAAACCGACGGTGTAAAGGAAAACTATATCGGTTCAGCTGTTAAAAGATCCTTGGCACAGACAAACAAACACAAAGCCAATCCTGTGAAAAGAAAATTTAGTTTTTCTATCTGAAAGGCAGACATCAATCTAATTAAACTTTAGCTTCGCTACTCGAAAAAAAAGATAGATACCACCTGTTCTTTGAAAGTGTAGTCATGAATTTTCTTGATCAAAATTGTATTCCTGTGTGTGTATAAAGATTAATGATACTGTTTCATCCGCACACGAACAATGGAATATTATCTTTCTTTGCTGGTGGACTATCATTTAAACCAGGGCAAGGCAGCCGCGAGTCGGCTGCGAAAAAGGCTCAAATTTAGACTCGTTTGGATGCTTTTGAAAAGAGGGATTGTCATATTTAGGTCAGGTAAAGATTTCCAGTTGCCTTTTAGAATTGTAAAATTAGGCTTAAAGGCTTCTGACGCGCAGCTGCCGAGCCCTGGTTTAAACTGTCCCCCTATCACCTTAGCTTTTTAGATTTAATTTTGGTTTTTATTGCCTGCAATAATTTGGATGTGAATGTCTAGTGACATAATACAAAAGTCTGGCTCTACAACCCCTTATAAATCTGTAATAAATTAGAAGAAAATACACATTTCATTCAAATTTTATTTCTGGATCTAACCCAATAATTCCTTGAAAAAATGTTTGGAGTCTACTAAAAAAAGGGGACCGTGCCTAACAATGAACAAAGTAAAGATGTACATATATTGAAATAGATAAATTCCACTATAAGTAGCATAGCAAATCTATAGTTAAAGTCTTATAAACTCCACTAGCAGCTGTGTCCTTGGCCTTCTGGAAGTCTGTATTCAAAGGAAAATGAAGGGACATAAGATAGCCTAAAATCCTTGTAACTATGTGAAACATGTCTAAAATGGAGAACTTAATTTATTCTGGGGTTAATGGTATCTTATAAAAAAATATTACTACTTTATATAATAGGATCAATTATCATAGTTATTCTAGCGATCAAACTATTTTATTTAAATCATTAAGAGGTGAGTCATTAACCAATCAACCATTATAGAAAATAGACGACAAAAACCTGTCCAATATGTGAAACTTTTCTAAAAATAAGTGAAATAGGTGAAAGCTTAATTGCTATATCATGAATATTTTAAGATTTTTCTATAAAGTATATCTGTAAGAAATTCAAACTCTGTCCTTTAATATCCCACAAACTAATATTTAAATTTTTTGTGATTACATAATTACGAACTTGATGAATTATTACAGTGCAGTGTTAGGACAACCAACTAAGGGTTTATATTTTTAAAATAATGTAGGGCAAACGGTTTATAGATTACCTAGAGGCTAGAAGCACAGCTGCTAGTTTATAATAAATACAAAAATATAATTGTATATATGAATATAAATAAGAAGAGGTAAAAACAGAGTGTAGTAAAAATAACCTTTCTTTCAAGACTAATGTCCGGCTAAAAGGTATTTCATACAGTGTAAAGAAAGGTATTCACACTTTACAACCAATATTATACAATTTTATTTTAGCTTAAGAGCAAATATATGCCAATTGTTTATTTTAGAGTTCTCATATAAGTTAAAACTAAAAATCCTTTATTAAAAACCATGAATTTTTCAAAATTCACATAAAAATTATTCATGTAAAAGACCCTTTCTTGAAAAGACTCCTTATTAGTTAGAAGGTTAGCGAGATCTTATAGGTCAAACAGAAAGACATTTAAGCATCTATCCTTTTATATATCAACAAGAGGGAACGGCCTTATTTTAAATTAAAAGGAAGAGTAAACTGTTATACTTTAAATAGAATTCCTCGTTAAAGAAACTCTTCTATTAATAATTTTCAGTGATTGACGATTGGACGTATGGTCATACGGACCTATCAAAATTATAAAATAGCTGCGCTTCTAATATTGTTGTTTTGTCCGGGCATAGTAAGGGCTGGACTAACATTTACCAATTTTGTTGTTGATAAATTGCCAGCCATTTATATTGGCCAGAGAAAGCCAGGCAAAATCTTATACAAGGCAAAGCAATGTTTAGATTCTAACATGAACAATTATAGCCATGTAGCGGTGTGAAGAAAAGGCCCGATTTTGAAGCAGCTTATAGTGCAAATAAAAAATGACGTTATACCGTTAAAAGCGAAAAAATTAAATAAAATGGAACACACCATAAGCATATTAAATTGTAGAAAGCTTGTCTTCTATATAATTAATATTAATATACATTTTGTTGGATATAAAAGACATTTGTGACAAAGCCCATATCGTCCTGTTGTGACGTCATAAATATTGGGATAGGAGAAGGAAAGAGGTGGGGGGAAATCTCATTTTCTTTTCCCTTTCCCGAAATATATGACGTCACAACAGGACAATATGGTCTTTGTCACATTTGTAACTCCTCATAAAATCGAAAATTTGATTGCAGTCCAAATTGTACTTAGTAATTAATTTTGTATTATTTGAATGATATTTATGTCGTTTATCTGATATAGGATCAAAAGGTAAACTTTTAATGTCTTTAGTTATGACGAGGTATGGGTCGATATTCGAACCAACCACCTCCCCGGCACGACCAGAGGCACTGCATTTAAGTCGTTCATCTAATATAGGATCAAAAGGTACACTTTTAACGTCTTCAGTTATGACGAGGTATGGGTCGAGATTCAAACCAACCACCTCCCCGGCACGACCAGAGGCACTGCATTTAAGGTTACTGCCGCGATTTTCTTGTGATGACATATCCCCTGGTTATTTGTATAATTGTATTAAAATGAGACATATGATCACTGTAGCGTAAAAGTGACCCACATACTAATGGTTTATCTATGTATGGACGGAAAAGTTAGGTACATTGTTGGTATAGTGTGTGTTAGTAGAGAACATTTATAATACAGTATGGTTTACATATGTATGACTGTTAGATACATGGTTGGTCTAGTATGTGTTAGTAGAAAAAAAATATATTATAGTATAGTTCATCTATGTATGGATAGAAGAGTTAGATACATCGTTGATCTAATGTGTAACAGAAGAGTAGATGAATATGTTTATATGTAGTGAGATACATCGATGGTCCTAAGTGTTTTATACGACAGTAAGCCACGATTACGAAAAAAACATCTAAGACTTCACATTTCAGCTGTAATGTTTAGTTTATCCCTTTCAATTTTTAAAAGCGAAGCTTTTCTATAATTAGGGTCGGTCCGTCCGTCCGTCCGTCCGTAACGGATAGCTTTTTTCATTAATTTAGACATGTTAGAATTGTCCTATCGATTTCAAATTTTGCATGGTGATTCCTTTAGTAGTTAGGTACGATTTAAAAAGCGTAGCAACTCTATAATCATTACCAAAATGTCCGTACGTCCATTTTAAACATGTTGATTTTTTTACTTTTTTTAATAGCTTTTTTCGTTAATTTAGGCATGTTAGAATTGTCCTATCGATTTCAAATTTTGCATGGTGATTCCTATAATAGTTAGGTACGAGTTAGAAAGCGTAGCAACTCTATAATCATTACCAGAATGTCCGTACGTCCATTTTAAACATGTTGATTTTTTTTACATTTTTAACAACAAATTTATATGTGACCTAATTATCTGATTTATCTGATTTTTGGTATACTGAATCCTGGGACAACAAAGTACAATATTATAAGCGAAGCAACTCTATAATCAAGTCCTAAAAATGTAAGTATGTCCATAAACATTATCCTGTATCAAGCAGTTTTTCAACAAATTTACTTACAATTTTGCTTTGACTCTTATACATTCGCATTCTAATTATTCAGTTCTGACATTATACAAGTGTTAACGTCCGTTTGTCCTACCGTTTCAGTGCTTCGCTTTTATGGATGTTGTCATCCTTGTTTACTTTCTTTTTAAATGTTAGATTTAAGTTGGAAGGGTCGATTAATCCATTGATGAATCTAGCTGTGTAAAGCAATGATAAAAATATGCAATATTATCATACATACAAAATATACACAAGCTATATCAAGGTCATTATTTGGCCAGCATAATTTTTTTATGGTATATTAATTAATGGTTTTATTTACACTCTTACTTTTGGCACTTGTTTTCATGCATCCCTAGCCTTTAGGGTGGGGTGAAGATGGGGTTAGTTAGTTTCTTAGAACATTTAACTCAAGGGTGTTGTACCTACTTCCTACAAAACCCTAGATAGGATTTTTACAAAGCTTTTTTAAAACAAAGTAGCGGGTTTCGCCGTATTTTTACAGTAGCTTTTGTTAGGTTATTTTAGGTTAAGTTATGTAAATATTAATGATCACCTGCAGGATAAGAGCCCCTCGCAAGACTAAAAATAGGAGAAAAGTTGCTGCTTCGTAAGAAAACTTATTAAGAATCTTTATTTGAATCTCCATGATATTAGAATATTCTATATTTGAACTAAAAAGAGAACCTTGAATTTAAGGAAAATTTGCATTTATATAAAGTATTTGTTTGAATAACACTTTTAAAGTTCTTAATAACCCTCTACAGATATTTTCGCGCCTTTTGATGGGAGTGGGTTCATTTTTTACATGAGTAGATTAACTTTAGGGGTTGAAGGTACTCTCCTACTAAAGGTGAAAAAACTGGGACATATTAGAGGATTTACTGACATTCAAAACTTCTAATAAGAACTAAATATTTACATTTTGTCAAATTTCTTTAAAAGCAAACAAATATTTTCTTCGTTTAGGATGTGTCATGACGTCATAAGCTCTGATAGTTTTTTTCTGTGTTATTGGTTATAATCATTCAATGCAAATGAAAAGCATTACAAGTTTATAACCAGAAGTTAAAAACTTTAATTTTAAAAATAAATTATTAAGCTTCTTTGACACCAAATTTAGAGACTGTAAAGGTCTCCTATGAATTAAAGTATAAATTGATAATTCCCATTATTATTAGGCAAAACTTAAATTGCTTTCTAAAAATGATCTAATTTCAGATTTTAAAAATGTTATTAAGTGATAAAAAGACTTTTTTCAGTGTTGAATAGAAGGAAACTTGTGAGAAAAGAAAACATATTTTGTATATTTACAATATCATACAGGTTCCTCAACTAAATTGTCCCATCTCACAGTAGGGACAATATGGATTAAAAAAGGTTTATGGATCGCTCAAAACTACATTTAAAAGTAACATGATGGTTGCCTGTATGTGCCTTTATGTTTGTACCAAAGGATCACTGCTAACTCTGAACCGATATGGTTCTCATATACAGAAGGTTTATATCTATTTCGGGGGAGGATAACTCCACCTCCCCCTTACATCCAAACAAATAGCACCTATAAAAATTAATAATCTTCCTCCAAATTCTTTTTACTTTTTATTTTTAAAACTAAAATATGAAAATGAAAATAAAATAAGTGTTAAAGCCGAACATACAGAGTAGTATCTCTTCGGGACAATTTTTTTGACGCCACCTGTATTGTAGTTAGAAAATGTGAGGCTAATATAATTTGCATTTGGTTCAACAGTACTTCAGTTCCGTATAGTGGTAGAAACAGAAATACAGGAATTTAGGTATAAACAATACAAATATAATAATTTTGTTAGTTGTCAATCATTTTTTTATTGTCAAGATTGATTTGATATTGTCTCATTACATAAAGTAGTAAGGTTTTGTTACACTGTATGTTAAGATCTAACTAACCATTGAATCGAATGAGTTTAGCTTTAACAAAGCTTTAAAAATAAATCTATTTATATAAATGTACAACCAGACAACTACCTGGATCAACCTATTGGGGACCTTTTTAGCAAATTACTTTTTGCTTTTTTGTAGCGACTATATTGGTTGATTTTCAAAGACCTAATTAAATGTCGTAACAGAGTCCTCGGGGTTGGGACATTCAGTTATTTAACTCCTCCCCATCTAATATTTTACTCTTATGCTTCAAGCAGGTCTCATCTGTAATTTTAAGCTATCTGCGTTCCCAAAGAACCACAATAACATAAAAGTTACTTTTTTAACTACAAAAAAAGTAATCCAAGAACTATATTATATTGTGTATACCTATATTGATAAGCAGAAATATGCCCTTCCTCTGCTTTCCCTATGGAACTAATATCCAGTGTTGGTGTGATAACACTGGAACCGTGAAGGTGAGCATTTGTTCTTTATGGGCTATTTGTCTAAGTTGACAAACGCAGAGTTGGATCTTTAAATGTGTAGCCATTGCCGTTGCCGCTGCCAGACGTACAGCCACTAACGGGAGTGTCTAAAATATTATATTAATCAAGTGATTATATAAGGTTAGGTTAGGTTAAGATATGAATTTACAAATATTACCCCGCAGGGGTTAGGTATTTAAAATCCTGATATATTTTTAAGTGTCCACTATGACGACTATCGATTGTCTATTCAAACGTTTGTCCTAAGACCCTAAGAACTACAACCCATTGTAGTGTTTTCAGTTTGTTTTTGGGGTTTCTCAAGGAGTCTTTTGCCCATCATTGTTGATTTAAACATAATGTTATTCTAATTATGACAAATGGTGATTGATTAGCAAGTTTTGACAGAGAAACTTAATAATATACAACCTTATTACTCTTTTTTTTTATTTTAGAGATGTGTACCTGTTCTGTTAAATCTAGGCATAATTCAATATCAGGTAAATTTTCTTTTTATTTTGACGATACCGTACGTAACTGCTCTAAATGTCAATGATCCAATTTAATAGTACAACATTTTAATCTAAGAATATTTATTAATACATAATATAAAAGTGACAGGATTTAATCTTTCTCTGTAAATCTTAATATCTAACACCTAACCGCAATACCGATATGGTTCTCCTTTACAGTGAAGCTTCTTATAAGCCTCTTGAGAATGTTTTCGTAAAACAATCGATTTATAAAATGAAATCACCAAATGGATTTTGTCGTTTGCGATATTTTATTGGATTAAACCTGCAAAACCTTTTTTTCTAATTTAAATAGAACTAATAATTTCAGGAAGAAAATAAAGAAAGCTTCAGTGAAAGGAAAGCAAAATTTATGTCTTTTTTAATAACACCTTTAAAACAACGAAGCTCATAGTATGAAAACAATAAACTTGAAATAAGATTTAGCCACATTGGCAGACGGACAAAGTTTGAGATTTAGATTTGATAATCATTGAAGTTGTGGTCATTTAACTTTATTAGAGGCTGAGAAAGACACATTGTTTAAACCAATTTATAAAACCATTCACGGACGAATGGATTTGTCCCCTTAATCAGACGGACTGACATTTGTAATTATAGAGTAAAATTGCTAACTTGCATGAATGAATTTTTAAACTGATGAACATCCCCAATGATTATACAGAAAATTACCCCTATTGTAGATTTAAATTATTGGTTTAAAAGTCCCCAAAGTTTTTAAACCAACGAATAAAAAAACATGATAAAACTTTGGGGACTATTGTAATAAACAGCCAATTGTCCCCTCTCTCTTTTTCGGATTAAGATAAATACTAAGATTCGAGTTCTTTGACTTTGAAAAATATAAAAGACATAAATGATTGTGTGTGTGTGTGTAGTTTAAGCGACCCCCATGAAAACTTTTTCTCTGGGGGCGAGAAAACAGAACTTTTCCTGGCCTTCCTTTTTCTTATCATCATTATACTTCTTTTCATTATGTAAGTATTTACTTCTTTTATAACGAAGCTACTATATAAGTGTAAAGTGTTGTTGTGTCTTTGTTTTACTCGTTTATTCTCTTTAGCTTTTTGTAAATTTAAAAATTTTTATACTTAATTTCCTACTGTCCGTCTGTTACGGATAGCTATGATTTAGGCATGTTAAAATTGAACTATCTATAATACAAAGTAGCTTGATGTCTGTCCGTCCGTCTGTCTGTCCGTCCGTCTGAAGCTTAAGATCTCGGTAACCACTGAACCGATCGGATTTTACTCTTCAGGGTATATACCTATTGGTCCTGTGGTGGTTTTAAGCTATTTTCTTGGGGGGTGGGACACACCTAACCCCCCCAAAAACAAAAAAAATCCCCCCCCGATTTTTTTTTTCTTTTTTTTTTTTTTTTGCTGAAGATTTCCTTGGTCCTTTATGTTTTGTAGAAGATTTCCTTGGTCCACCCCCGAACCCCCCCCCCCCCAAAAAAAAAAATCCCCGCCCCCCGAAAAAATTTTATTTTTTTAATTTTTTAACCAAAATTTAAAATGAGGAGGGGCCTACCCCCCCCCCCCAAAAAAAAAAAATTTCTCCTCCTCAAGTGCCCCCTAGAGGCCTCTAGGGGCGTAGCCGCTAGTAAATTTATAAAGTAAGCAAATCAATAATCATTAATTTACTTTGAAAAATGAGTATGTACATTGTACATTGATATTTTAGTCCTAAGGACAACCCCTATTAATACAGTAACTGTGCTTCTTAAAAAATAAGATAGAAAAAGACACACTCAAGCTCTGCCCAATATTATCTCAATATAAAGAGATGGATGTTAAATTTGTGGGAGTTCCATCAAAGCAGTCAATAATATAATAAAAACTTCTGCAAGTATCCCGTTGAAAAGTACATAAGTACATTAAGGTGAGCTTAGCTTTTAATATAAACTTTTATTTTTTCTATGATGTTTCGAGACGGATCAATTACTGAAGATGTTGAAAATGGTTCCTAATTCACCTCTTTCAGAATAATAATTATAAGTTCTGAGAACTAAAAGAATTATTTAACCTTCAGTATTTTTTTGTCTTTTTTCTTTCAATTAGTAGCTTTAAACAAATCCTTAATTTTTTTATAAATATCAATTTGTTTCTTTGGTGAAATACCTCATTGTATGATAAAGTATAATGTATAAATCTCGGGCTAAGGGTGAGTTTTCTCTGTGGCAAGTTTAGAGGTATGCTTGGGTATTATGGGCTACAATTTTTCAAAGCTTTTGCTATCATTGACAATTAAGTCAAAAGTAGCAACAATCTTTGAATCTAAATAGTGAAAAATGATAAAGAGAATGTTCATTATGCATAAATGTACATAAATTATAATAAAAAATTTCTGAGCAATCATAGAAATAAAAAAAATCTTTGCTGATAGTCGGACAGACGAAGTGCACTAAAAAAACTTTGATATTTTGTATCCCTTCCCCCTCTCTATATTTTATTGAGCACTCTGACAGACTAATAGATGATATAATAGATCTCCCCACAGACACAAATACATGGATATATATCATAAAAAAAGTACCAGAATGTTTATTGAGCTTATATGTAAAAAATGTCTTTGTTGTATTATATAAAGTTTAATAAGGCAACGTATCTGGCCTCTAGGTGCTCTGTTTTTGAATAGGCAGAGATAGCTTAAACTAACACAAGACTTAACTTAATTCTGAAAATAAAATAGCCAGAGATCATCACAAGATCTGTGAGAATTCAATCGGTTCAGTAGCCATTAAGATCTTAAGCTTCAGAAAAAAAAACCTTGCTACTTTATAAAATTGGGTAGATTAGTTTTTAGCGAATAACATTGCAGTTATCAGTATTATTAGGTCATGAATTATCGGGAATTAACTGACAATCTATTAATAACTGTAAAAAACAAGCATAATTTGCTGGTTTTTGTTTTGCAGTGACCAACAAAAAGGATTCAAATATAAAAAGATACAAGTATTAATTATAATCAATGTAGGGTTTAAAACTATTGAACATGTAGTATATTTGTCTCTCTCCGTGAGGGGTTAAAGAAATGGATTTTTATCTCCATTCAACTATTTGTAACTTTATTTTGACAATCCACTTTTTTATATTTCTTTGTAATATCTCAATTATTCTTTTTCACTAACTAAATCTAGATTTATTATAGTTTGGGCATTTTATATGGCGAGCTAGCGGCTTCGCTCCCTGTCAATAGAGGCGTCTTTTAGGGGGAGGGGGGGATTTTTTTGGTTTTCACACTCTTACCCTGAACAGATTCAAAACCTTTACATGTTCTAAAAAGCCATTGTCGAAATTAAGAGGAACATATTTTTTTTGTGCGTGATGATTTATTTGTAAATTTATGCAACTTGGACCTAAATTTAGCATTCGATTAAATTATATTAAGTATATTTCGTAAATTTTTTTTTGTTAATTACTAATAATTTCTTTAGGTTGAATAATGTAGACAAGTTATTTTAATGACAATTGTCGTCATTATTATTACATTTCAGTAATTATACAATATTTCGACAATGTTTGTACTACTGTAGAGTATTTCTGTATTTTGAATAGCGAATTGCAATGAATGTATGCATATCATATAACATAGAATGCATGTAAAACACTATTGTTATCCTAATGATCAATGGAGCAAAAGATAGCCATACATTTGTTAGTCGTCATAACAGAAAAAAGCTAATTTATAGGTTTGAGTATAAACACATGAAAAAAGCTTCCTTATTTTAAAATTTAGTCAGAACCCTGCCGGGCCGAATTTTATTGCTAAATACTAAAATTACTTACATGAACCTAATCTAAAAATTAAAAATACTTCATTACTCAAAATTCTCAATGAGGTCCATGTGGAATATCATTAAGGAAAGGTAGCTTTTGATTATTTGTGAGGGTTGTGGTTCCCTCCCCCAAAATAGTGATAAACCTTCTCAGGACCTATGAGGAGCTACCCTGCAAAGGAGAACCATATCGGTTCAGCAGATAGCCAGATCCTTCATTACAGACAGTTTGAGCTCCTGTTACTTTATTATTAGGATAAAGAAAACTATAAGCTGAATTGAGAGAACACCAGAAAAGGATATAATATCCATTGATAAAATAGGTCATTGTGGATAATAACTGATGGTCAAAAGCCAATATGTTTAGCTTTTTATAAGCAAAACTACGTTACTTGAGTGATTTACATCAAATTGACTTGTGAGCATAGAAACCCTTCTTATTTCAAAAAAATGAATATAAGGGGGAGAGTGTTTGTTTTTTCTTTATTTCTTAAGACTGAGGGGGTCCAAATCTTGCGGGGTCTATACCTGCCCAGCTATCATTTAGCTAATATAACCTAACCTAGCCAATACTTAAGCGCAAATACACGATAAATTCCACCCCAACCCCCCCTCCTTACTTTCAAATAATTTAAACTAAATAAAGGTGAGGGGCTGGATTTTTAGACTCGACTATGCGCTTTGAGGGAAACCTCCTGAGAAAGGTAAAAGATACAGTTTGTCAATCTGTCTTTCTAAATTTCCTTTGATTGGTCTTTCTATACCACATGTTTAAAATTGATTAAACCATTTATTTTTCAGATTTGTAATTCACAAGTGCAACAAGATCTGTAAAATTAGAAAACATGAGGTAACATAAATAGTTATGTAAATCAAGGGTATAAAGATATAAGATAGATAGTTGAATAGATGAATGGGTGGAAAAACGGATAGGCAATTAAGCTGATATTTTGTGTGAAGCTTCTCCTTATTAAAGCGCAACAAGTTTACAATTACTTTGTCTGTGGGTCATGCTCTGCAAGTGAAATGTAACTTACTAGACAATTATTACTGGACAAAGTGTCTCAAAAATCAGCCATGTGGCGTCATAAAAATGAGGGACATGAGAGTAGAAGTGGGAAAGAAAACCCTTAAAAAAAGATGGATAATCCCTCATTTTTGTGAAGTCACATGGCTGATTTTTGAGACAATTTTTCCAGCTACTTTTTTTCTGACCAATGAGCATCTACTGAATAACTCTTTGTTAGTCGGTCCATCTGTAATGCTCTTGAGGACATGCTTTTTTATTTTTTTTTCTCGAGTCCGAATCTAGTAAAAGTGGGTGACTCAGATTATGACGTCAAAAAAATTAACCAATGAGAGTCCAGTATACACTATAATTGACCAATGGTAAATTTTTTAGTGGCTTCTCATTGCATAATTTTTTTTAAGTCATCATCTGAGTCAGCCACTTTTACTATGTTCCTCGATTCCTATTTAAAATAGATAACTGAAATTTGCTGTGAAGATTCTTCTGACCAATTTATATCTTCTCTCTAAATTATTTTTTACCATTAATATTACCATTGTATTAATATGTTCATGAATTGCTCTAAATTTGTGCAATACTTTACCTCTGGATGTAGCCCGTCTTGTTTTCTTATCTATTTTAGACAATTAAATGTATAGTTAGAAAAAGATGCAAATTGAAAGATGAAATTAGGAGAGAATAAAAAAGTTAAAATTTGCACCCATCTTCTAAAGGCAGACAAAAAAGCTCAACTTATTGAAAGTTAGTTTGAAAGTTTAGCATTTTTTGTTCGAATTTTCCAGGGTCGACTAAAGCTTATATACAGAATGTGTTACAGTTTAGGGATAGAGGGATAAGTTGTGGAGTACGGAAGTGGGGTGTTCACACCATCTTTAAACACATTAAAAAGAAGAACCCAAATGCGAATCGCAATTGTGGAAAATTTTCTGGATTGGAGTCGATGTTTTTTAAAATTTTATCTGATTTAACTCTTATAACACAGTTTTAATTAACTATTGATATTTGCTGATGCAATGTTTATCTACTGTTTTTATACCTTGAATTTTTACACAAAAAAAAATATTTTGTAGTTAGAAATTCTGCTCTTTGAATCTTTTGTTTTTGTTAGTAAAGAGGAAAAATCCTAAATATTGTAGATTAGATTTACTTATTCGGAATATAGGTACACCGACAAACCTCCTACCACGACAAACGTCCTAATGCGACAAACGTCCTAAACCTCATAATGCGACAAACGTCCTAATGCGACAAACCTCCTAAAGGGACAAACGTCCTAATGCGACATCTCTTAAAGTAAAACGTCCTAAAAATTTTCAAAAATTATGAAATAAAAAAATCTTCCAAAATTTGAGAACAAAATCCACTAACGTTAATACAAATTAACAATATAAAATCCAATATGGCGATAAAACACAGGGACATAATTTTTAATTGAATTTATTTATTGAATAACTTTGCACACAGGCTGAAGATTAAAAATCCGTCCGACAGTTTTCCCAAAGTCTGCGTTGGCCATCGAATGGCATGGTTTTGAACCCGATACAATCATGCATAACAAAAATCGACCTTTAATTTTTAAAAATTCTTTTTTTTAAATTTATATTCGAACATTTTTAAATTAGATTGTGAAAGATTTAAATTTTTAAAATATTTTAGGAGGTTTTACTTAAGAGATGTCGCATTAGGACGTTTGTCGTTTAGGAGGTTTGTCGCTTAGGAGGTTTGTCGCATTAGGACGTTTGTCGCAGTAGGACGTTTGTCGGTGTACCGGAATATATACTAGCTTTTTAATGGCTTTATTTACTAAAATAGTCATGATAATTTTTAAATCTGAAACAATAAGGTGAAATCTAGTAATTCTTAATTTGCCATAAGAAAGAAATTACATGCATTTTTTATATGTATAGTACTATTTTCATACATTATGATTGAATTGTTCTATTATTTTTTAAATATATTGATATTGATTCTTAGCATTGTAAATATTTTTATATTGCTTTTTCTCTGTAAGTTATAAACTGGCTGTAAATATTTAAAATTAAGGCCGAGAGACGTCCAACTTTTGCAAGATGTATTGGAAAGACAAGGACAATAATATATATAAGAAGTAAAGCATTACTGTAATCTTTAATTAATGTGCTGTATTTCATATACAAACGGACGTAAGGAGTGACGGATAAGTCATGCATTAAAAGTATAGATGTATAACCTAGAAAACTACCTGGTTCCAGTATTGGGGACCTTTTTGCAGCAACTTGGCTGTGTAAATGTTTCCAACGCTATTGGCTGATATTGAAAGAACCAACTGAAAGTCGGCATAGGGTCCCTATCCTAAGACTTACAGTTATATAACCCCTGCATCATCTATATTTTTCCTTGGATAGTTATGCAACGGCTCACATGAGCTGTGTCTTGAAAATAATTCATTTTTAATTTCTATTTCTGTATTTAGGTATTTAAATCATATTTTGGCACACTCGTATTTGTAGAAAAAGGTAAAAACTAGGTTTTAATAGTTTATGGGTACTACACACTCCCAGGCCGGAAAGTTAGGTAAAAACTAGTGTAATGGGGCAAAGATACACACACACACATTTCATTTTCTTTCGGAGATCACTTTCTCAGTTTATCTCGAGAAAAACGTTTGTAGTAGAATAAAATGGGTCTTTTTATAATCCAGTCAGTGACATTAAAAGATTCCCTAAAAAGCACAGATGTACTAGTTTTGCAGCTTGTACATTTTATTTTCGAATTTTTCAAATGACGGCAAAGGGGAAATTAGAGGCGAATATGACGTTTTTTATATGTGGTAATTTTTGGTTAAATCAGCTGAAATTAAATATTTCTCATCTGATTATTCTTGATGTGTTTGTAAGAAAGTTGGCTCTAGAAAGATGAAGTGGTGCCCCCCTCCGGCTCCTACTGTTTATAACAATCTTCTATGGTTAGCTTAGGAAACAACAGAATATTCATTTTAGCAAATTTGCATTATTTTCCTAAAAATATAAGAAAAATCTATTTCTTTCACTAATATCATCTATAAGTTTGAAGAAATGTTACAATAATGTTTGTGAATTAGCAATTACTTTATCTCTAACTAGCGGATTCGCCCCTAGCCTCTAGGGGCTTCACCCTTTGAAGTAATGGGAAGTCAACCCTCCTAAATAGAAATATTCAAAAAGGTTATTCTTTGTTTAATTACACTGTGGTAAAATTAAACCCATGTTGTGCGCTGTATGCACAAAAATTTCAATTCGTAAAAATAAAACCTAGGTTGTTCGCATACACAAAAATTTAAATTTGTAAAAATATTTTTAAAAATTTAACAATTTTGCAGTATTTCTAAAGCACCAATTCTCTTTTCTATGTTTCTTCTTGTTCTTATCTTTGTTCTTTTAAAAAGTAAAGCCAAGAAAAGGTTCAACTTCAGACTTTTTACACAGATAAAGTCAAATACATCTTTTTAAATCAGGTAGACTTGGAATTTTTAGAAAATGTAAATATTAAATTGTTATACTAAATAACATTAGATGAATAGATTGTAATAGTTATTTCTCACATCTAGTTTTTAATCTTATGATTATAAATTTTTATATTCATAGGAAACCGGATATAATACGATGCTAGACATAATTTTTTAATATGGATTAGAACCGGTTCTCATCCATTTCAAAAAATTATGTTATGGTTATTAATTGGTTTCGAATAAATACGAGAAAACTGCTTACTTTTGGCATAAAAGATATTCTGTTTGTTTTGAGAAAAAATTATGTAAAATTTTACTTGATGATCTATGTTAGAAGTAAAATAAAAATAGTAGGTTTATTCAAAGTGCATTGTAGAATAGGTACAGAAAATTATCCACAAAAGCTGTGCAATCATCTGCAGACAAGTAAGCATAAAACTACTTATTTTAACAATTGAACAACGAGCATTAATAAAAACACTTTTTTTTCGATAAAACTAATTTTGCTACCAACTAAAGAAGTTTCATATAGGTTAGTTAAGATTAGGCAATCCTGCGGTCTTCTACAGGAAGTTTGGGGCTGTGTTTAGTTAGTGGGTGAAATCAAAAGAAATTAAATACCAATGTATCCCTCTTGTGTGTGCCCTCGTATTCCTGAATTCAAGGATATTATAAACTTGGCCTTGCAATAATTATTCTAAAAGAATTTCAAAGATTTTAGAATTTTTAATTTATAAAAATGATAAAATAGTTTGTGCAAAGTTTAGTTTATAATTAGATGACTCCATTGACTTACAGGATGAAAAGGATAGAATTTCAGAATTATTGCAGTATTACAGTATTTTAAAGCCTATTGAAAAGTGTTTTTTATGGTTGATTTTATTAATTTGAATCACAATATTGAAGAACAGGTGTTCTAAACTTTATTGAAAACTTGTTTCTACATGATATTTTCTAATGGCGATGCTTTTCCTTCATGAAAAATGCCTGAAACCAATGAAAACATCTACAAAACATACCTTTGTTGGTCCAGCTACATATATTATAGATCACGCATTATAAAGGAAAACTCTAAAATTGTATTTCATTTAACAGCGGTGCAATTTTCCTGATATTCCTGTATTACTTAAAATCTAAGATTCCTATATTCCTGACTAGTTGACAAACTAAAAGTTGAGTTAAAATCCTTGCAAATCTGTATTAATCCCATACTTCATAATCATATTTTTAGTTATAGAAAATATTTTTACAAACAGAATACTGAAAAATCATGTGTAGCATCGTATTACAGACAGGATTAAACGCCCCCCCCCCTTAACCCTATCAGCTTCCAATATAGCTAAAGGGCTAGAATTTTAATTTGACAAAAAAAATCACGACGATATATTTTTAGCTCCTTTATATGGCATCCTTTGTTATAAGGTCGTATTTTAATTAAATACTCAAAACTAATTCAAATTAGTCAAATCATATTAAGGAAGGGAAGTAAACTAAAGATCCAGTTAGAAAAAAATGGCACAATTTTCATGTTTGATATATGTTGTTGAAAAGTTTTAAAAGACCAATACTCAGTACAATAGGATTCTTATAAAATTTCATAACTTTGTCAAAATTTTGACCTTTAGGAAAATCTTTTTAAAGTGGTATACGAAATAGCTAAAAGCTTACACATTACTAATGCATTAAACTAACATTCATCTTGTAAACTTACCTCATATTATTTTAAAAATAGAGCATTTTCTTCTATTAACACAAGCTGCTCAATTCGAATTTAGAAAAGGTACGCATTTTTCTGCACACCCTGTAAGAGGGAGATTAATAAGTGTCAAAGCCTGTATTAAGACATTATTACATGTTAAGACAGATAGTTACTTGCAGTTTTATTTTGTGCAAATAATCTAATAATTTTGTTCCTATGGATAAATACTAAACTAAAAGCTATGACTTTGTAGTAGCAAATCTTCTCTTGATGTTCACCCCTTTTTGTGCTAATTTTGAATATTTTCTTTCTTGCTTATCTCTTTAGTGTAACTTCAGTAGTAAAAGAAAACTTTATAGAAAATTTTCACCAGCTTAGATCTGTTGTTTCAACTCTCTTTACGTTTGCTTAAGTTGCATTTTATCCTAATTTTTATGTAAATTACATCTTTATAAACAAGGATAAATATGTCTCAAATTAGCACAACAAATAAAAGAAGGTAGGAATAGTAAATTATTATTTAGAAAAGTGTAATAAATAAAAACCTTTTGCTCTTGTCAGGATGTTTTACCCTTGTAAAAGGTCATATATATTCTCTCCTAAAGTGTATAAACTCATTCTGCAATTCGTTAGCTTAAACACATTTTTGTAGCGCTGCTACTCTACAATGCATTATTTTACTAATGAAGGAGATGGAGAGGAGACGGTACAAAGCAATAGAGAGTCAAACAGAAGCATTTGAGGTCCTGGACCCACTATGCATGGTGGACGAGGGAACTTATTCAAGGAATAATTCACTTTTTTGTAATTTGAGTCAAAAAACAGTTGTTGAATTTATATTTTTTTTAAAAATACGTTCAAACTGTTTTAATATAAACATATAAATATATGATACAAGAAGTTATCATTGAATCGACGTAAATATGAAGCAAATAATCTTTAATACCTTGGATCGATATTACCTCGTGTGTAATATATCATATCGTCGGCATAGATTACTATGGTAATATGCAACCAGAATGATCTGTAGATCTTTCTGTATGAATAATTTTTCCGCCATTCAACAATTATGGTACACATTCGTTCTTGTTAAAAAGTGAACAATCTAATCCAGGAGTAAAGAGTACAATGGGGGTACTGGAACTTTGAGGGGGGTACATCTATTATACCCTAATCTAATACAGGTATATTGATAATAGATTGATAGATAGATATAGAGTGAGAGAGAGAGAGAAAGAAAGAAAGAGAAAGAGAGAGAGAGAGAGAGAGAGAGAGAGAGAGAGAGAGAAGCTATTGAGAGAGAGAGAGAGAGAGAGAGAGAGAGAGAGAGAGAGAGAGAGAGAAGCTATTGAGAGAAATATATATAGATTGAGAAAGAGATATTATACGAGATGAGAAAATTTTAAAAATGAATGTTTAATAAATTAAAAACTTGTTTAGGGAGATTGTAACGGAATGGATGGATTACATTCGCCATTTCAAGTAAGTTAAAAGTTCAAGTTATTATAAATGACTTAAAATGCATAGTTAATTGGTGTTTAAGTTTTTCTTATTGTAGGCACTACACAATTTAATTTAGATATTTAATGAAACATCTAAAGATGACGAACCCCAATCTGTCCTACTTTGAGAAAGACGATTCCAGTGACGTCATATACGTTTCGGGAAAGAAAAAGGAAAGGGGGGAAGAAAATCTCTTCAAAAGAGATGAGAGAAAAGGGAAGAGATTTTCTTCCCCCCTTCCCTAAACGTATATGACGTCACTGGAATCGTCTTTCTCAAAGTAGGACAGATTGCTTATTCGTGTTAGGATTTACAATTTTTAGAATTAATTTAAATGTTTCCAAAACCTCTTAATATCGTATCGGACACTGTAAAACATCAATAATTAGAGTTACGCGTCAATAAAAGCTGTACTTACGGACTGAACCTAAATGCAAAACATTACTAGAATGTTTTTTTTTTCATTTATGTATTTTTTATTTTGATAAAAGTGACCACATCATTTTATGCTAAAAACTTTCAACAAAAGATTTTCAAAATCCCATTCTATTAAGCAAAGTATCTCTACAAGTTTGTATGATTTGTTCTTACTTACTTTATGTGACGCACTGTTTCAATTCTATTTTTCTTTCGCTAGGGGTAATAATTTTTCTATTTTCTCTTTGTTTCTATGCTTTTAAATTTTTTCCACCATTCAGTTTGGCCTTCCGTCTTAGAAAAAAAATAAAAACGTTGTATTCTATGCGAATATCCCCCGATTAAAGTTTAGGCTATTTTTCTGGGGGGTACGACGACTCTCTAGCTCCCCTTCCATTTGTGGATAAAAGCTACTAGTATATTTAATATTTATATTTGTCGCAGATTAAAAAATCTACGCACCCACGGCCGCGGAGCAGCCTTGTTTGAATAAAATAATTTTGGTTTGAAGCCCCATTGACAGGCAATGTCCCAACTTTTCAATTTCTTTTCTACATTTGCATCACACAAACACATCAACAAAAGTGCCCATGCCTTCACACCAAGTAAAATATTTCAGCAAGAGTTTAATTATGCATTATACCTATCTAAAATTATCTACTATATAGGTTACCTTTCCTAACTCACCGGATAAGCGTAAATGATAGCGTGCCTGCCTGCCTGGGCAAGAATCCAGTCCACACAGCGTCATACTAAAAACGTTAAAAAATGAAACCTACTGCTGCTCTGTCTAGCACGTGAAACTAATAGTAAGAGTAGGAGGATTGCATTGGGCTAATAACAGGCGCAACTCATTACCATGCACTGAACAGTTAGGAATTCCAGATAAATGTGCTATCAAAGGGTGGGTTGTCTGTTGGATGCTACTTAACCTAATATTCTTGGGTGTTAGATTAAGATTCACCTATCTTATAGGATAGTTATCTAAATACATGAGATAATTAAGATTCTAGATATTAAATTCAGTTTAATTATCAAATTGTGTATAATGTTTCAATAAAAAGCTGTGGCCAATATTTTTTGTTGGTTAATTTGTGCATAAGGCCAACATTATCATTTTTTGGGAGGGAGGGGGGGAGTTTGCTTGTTAATTTCCTTCTATTATTTTCTAAAAAGGGCATTTAACAGTCTGAATCAAATCTATTTAAATTTTTGTTCTAATAAAATTGGTTTTATCGTAACAATATAAAAATTGGAAATATGAAAATAAATATCCAAACAAAATATAGATAATTTGATTTAAAGTCACAGACACAAAAACAAGGCAAATAATATTTAAAGAAATGTTTTCTTTCGATATTTTTATTGAATAATATACAATGATATTTGCAATAATAATGAATTATATTGTTCTATTTCTTAAAACAAATTAATGACAGTTTAACTAAAGAATGGTGTTTAACAATAATATTGTAAGATAAGATTCTCCTTTCAATTTTTTTCAGTTGAAATTTTTAAAAAGTAATAATTTGATTTTGTTATTTTTTCATCTTTTCTACAATTCCAGCTTAACACTCTAACATAAAGAAAATTATCTTTTTTCTTATTTTTCTTTTTAGAAAACTTATGAGAATCCCACTTTGTTATATTTTAATCAAAAGTAAATTAAAGGTTTGTTTGCACAACCTTTGTCTGGAAGTCAAATATTTACAAATGAATAGATTTACCATATTGTGACTAAATGTTCAGTCCTAAATAGAAATAGGACCAACTTTTAAAAACTTAACTTATAATTCGGTTTAGGTTGAGACACGAACCTTTGAATTTTCTAATCTTTCTCTAATTTTTAGGACACTGCCACGCTCGGGTCTGACAAACAAACAATCACAACTGAACTCAAGGAATAATCTTGATAAAATATTTCAACTATTTAGAAGCGCAGCTTCTTTAAAGTTTGGTTTCTTGCCGTACGTCTGTTTAACTGGCATTAATTTTATTAAATTTCTACAAATATATTCTAACTTATAACACCTTTTTTTCTTTTTTTTACTTTAATTTTAAGAACAAAATTAATATGAAATAAATTGAATTAAAGTAAATACTATATAACCGGAAATACATGGACGAATAAATATATATTTTTTTAACCTTGCTACTCATGAAGACTTTAATTTTACCTTTTGCTTTACATTTGCTCAACGACTCTATCATATGGACATTTCGAGCGGCTGTCAACCAACGTTTTGTGGTCATTTTATATTTATTTTTCAGTTGATATATCCCTCAATCCTTAGACGCTGATTGGTTAAAAGCTTTATCCCAACTCTTTTTTACATTTCTCATTTGAAAGCAGGGATAAGGGATTAAGGTTTTGGCAAACATTCTAAGTGGAAATTTTATATAGCCCAATTTTGATAATATTTCCCCTTTGAACTCAATCTCTTTTTGATTTCAGTTTTTGAGACAAACATCATTTCATGGGTATTTTTGCTCCTAAATAAAATAGAAAATTTATTGAAATTTGTCAAACAAACAGCAAGATAAAGTAAATTTTATGTAAACTTCAATACTAAGATTAATTTAAAATCTTACTTAAAAAGAAACCACTATTTGTATAATGTATACATTAAAATGTATGTATTTGGCAAGAATATTTTAAATTTATATTTAACAACGATAATTAGATTTATACGTAACGCAACAAAAAAAAAATAAAAGCATTTAAGATAAAAATTTTGAACATAAATTTTTATACTAGCAACGCAATATAGAATTTACAATAGGTATAAAATGTAAATGATCCTAAAAAAGAAAAACTTCACAGAAACTTTATTAATAATCTTGGCAAAAGAGTTCGCCCTAAGTAAAGTAGATGAGCCACGTAAGAGTCCATTTAAAAAAAAAAAACTTGAAAAGGAAATATTTAGTCGGACAATGTACAATTATATGGTATCTACGCTACTTTAAAATTTAGTTTCTTGTGGTTGTTGTTGAGCTTCTATTGTTAAAACAAAATTCAATTAGAGTTTTGCCTACACACACCTGAACTAGAGGCGCATATAATCCCACCAAAAACTGAAACTACAAAATAATTGAATTTGGTTATAGTAAATATATTAGACGTTCTACTATGACGACTGCGTCCCTAGCACCTAGGTACTATGCATTCAATGGGAGAGGTAGTGGACTAGCCGAAAAATCCGCCCAGGAACTCATTAAAAGCCTTCCTCCTTTTATCTTTATGTAAACTAACTACTACGCCCCAAGAGGCCTCTAGATATAATTTTTATTTTAAGAAAAGTTTCATGTATATGGATGTGTTTTCAGTTTAAGAATAAATGCTAAATTTTCCATAAAATGAAAAGCTAAAAAGATATGAACAAAACCACATTTAAAATGCTAAAAATTGTCCTTTTTTGTACTATAAAAACACCTTTCTATTTCTTACCTGTATATCCCGCCCTTTTTTTACAACCCCATTTCCACTGAATAAAACCTCCGAAGAAAAAATGAGAAGATTCTCTTAAATTTCAAGTAAAGGTAAAAAGTCTAACCTTTTGATTTTTAAAATCATATCATATCAGCTATGACCACTTTTTTAAAAGCGAAGCTTTTCGATAATTATGGTCGATCCGTCCGTACGTCCGTAACGGATAGCTTTTTCCGTTAATTTAGGCATGTTAGAATTGTCCTATCGATTTCAAATTTTGCATGGTGATTCCTTTAGTAGTTAGGTACGATTTAGAAAGCGTAGCAACTCTATAATCATTACCAAAATGTCCGTACGTCCATTTTAAACATGTTGATTTTTATACTTTTTTAACAACAAATTTTTATGTGATCAAATCATCGGATTGATCTGATTTTTGGTATATTGATTCCTGGGACAACAAAGTATAATGTAATAAGCGAAGCAACTCTATAATCAAGTCCTAAAAATGTAAGTATGTCCATAAAAATTATCCTGTATCAAGCAGTTTTACAACAAATTTACTTACAATTTTGCTTTGACTCTTATAAATTTATATTATGATAATTAAGTTCTAACACTATACAAGTGTTAATGTCCGTTTGTCCTACCGTTTCAGTGCTTCGCTTTTATGGATGTTGTCATCCTTGTTTAAAAGGGAAGCTTTTCGATAATTATGGTCGGTCCGTCCGTACGTCCGTAACGGATAGCTTTTTTGTTAATTTAGGCATGTTAGAATTGTCCTATCGATTTCAAACTTTGCATGGTGATTCCTTTAGTAGTTAGGTACAATTTAGAAAGAGTAGCAACTCTATAATCATTAACAAAATGTCCGTACGTCCATTTTAAACATGTTGTTTCTTTTTCAATTTTTTAAACAAATTTTATATGATCTAATCATCCGATTGATCTGATTTTTGGTTTACTGATTCCTGGGACAACAAAGTATAATGTTATAGGCGAAGCAACTCTATAATCAAGTCCTAAAAATGTAAGTATATCCATAAACATTATCCTTTATCAAGCAGTTTTTCAACAAATTTACTTAAATTTTGCTTTGACCTTTATACATTTATATTCTGATTATTCAGTTTTGACACTATACAAGTGTTAATGTCCGTTTGTCCTAACGTTTCAGTGCTTCGCTTTTATTGATGTTGTCATCCTTGTTTAATAAGAGATTCCTTATAGTGGATCCAAAATAAAAAAAATACTTTGTTTCCTTCAAAGGAAAGGTAAAGGGATAAATGACCCCTCCCCCTCCCTTCCCAACAAAAAAAAGTAGGGTGCCGTAAGATCAGTAAAAAAAATCAAATAAAGTGTAAGACGTCTGTTACTTGCAAAATTAAGAATTTTACATGCAAAAAAGTCTTTATTTTTGCTGAGTTTTTTAACAATAAGTTTATTGACGATTTTGTCAAAATGTATTCTAATTTATAATTTCAGGAGATGAAAAAGACCACTTTCTTTTAGAACTAGCAGCATTTTTATAAGGTTCTAGTTATAGGTAATTAATGATTTTAAAAACTTTTAAAGTTATTTTCATTTTTATACTAAAAATCTACCAAAAAAAAAGACTTGGTAAAAGTAAAATATATTTTAAATAGTCTTACTTTACAACAAGCAAAAACAAAATAAATTTTGTTGAAATGTGTGCACACTCTTTGAATATCTTAATGTTTTGTTCCTTAGTGAGATTATATTCATGTAAAATAAGAAAATGATAACATTATAAAATTGAGCTCTTTTTGTGTGTGTTATTTATATCTTAAATTCTAAAGCTTTTAAAGTTTTATATGCATAGCTAATATAAAACATGTTTATGTTCCTAAATATGATTTCTTTATATATTTAGGTTATTACATTCTTAAATTTAGAATTATTTTAACATCTAAGCTAAAAAAATAGATTAAGTTCAGTTTCTTTTATCCAACTCTTTTTTCATCAATTTGTTAATACTGTGCCACTCATGGACATGAAATGGACCTTTTTTTAGATGATTTACTGTCATAACTTTTTTTCTGATAATCATTTGGTTGCTGTGCTACATTTTACATAATATTTTGAATAGGTTTTATAAATAGCAGGGGAGTCCTGAGGGTTTAAGCCACTGCAGGTATAGGCCCTGCATGGTTTGGCTCGATGCAGGGGTAAGACATAGGGAAAAAAACTTCTCCACTACCTTATTATCAAAAAAAAATATGGTGGGTGGTTCTGTGCTCGCTTTGGACTTTGAGGGAAAGTACCAATCATAATAAAATACTTATATTTAAAAAATTTTAAGTAAATTAAATTTAAAAATCAAGATTAAAACTAAACAGGACGAGAATTCAAGATGTTACGAACTAGGCAGGATATTCAACATTATAATAATACAGAACATGTACGTTGTCTGTCCGCTTGCATATTGTATGTCTGTCTATCGAAAAAAAAACTATTTTTCTCTCTTTTTAAATAAAGTTAACAGACAAGTTGGTTGTTAATTATATGTACTAATTGTTCACTGTAATAATTAATAGGAAAACCAAGGGTTTAGACCAAGATGCAGCTTATCCTATAGCCTTACAAAAAGAAAGAAAAAGTCAATTAATTAATAGTTTAGAAACTAAAAATAGAGGGGACAATTAAAAGAGAAAGGACAAAGACAGAAATTAAAAAGTACGGAATGTTTTCCGCCAAGAGAGAGAAAGAGACAGTTTTTCAGTGGTTTAAATCAAGTTTAGAATAAGATAAAAAAAAATTTAATCGAACAGGATTCAATAAGACAAATCCACAAAAAAAAGTTAGTGAATTGTTTTAAAAATACTTCAAATTTTATATACTTATTGTGAACGTATTCACCATTTGAGTCATGTTACCTGGATTATATCTAATCCTTACAGGAGTCCTTAACAAATGTTTAAAATAGAAAGGACAATTCACAATACCTTCACAACAAATATTACATGATCAAAATCTTTGAGGGTAACTGTCCCTTGGACGGATTAAGAGACAAAGAGAGATAAATAGGGAGAGACAAGCCATTGAACAAACTTTTAATTCAACTTCAACAACAAAACTTCAAGTAATATGGCGTTCTGCCAATCAAATAAGAGATATGTAGATAGATAGATATACAGTTAGAGTAATAAAAAAAAACTTTGCTTTTCATTTTCTGTCAGTTAGAAGTGGAAAAGTCTGTTAAAAAATACATCAGGCACAAAATGACTTCAATAAAATTCATTCGAAACACTTTTTAAACTCTAAATATGTCGTTTTTATGAGATATTGATAAACATCTGAAATAAATTTGATTTATTTTTTAAATAGAACCTGGATATGCAGTGCTTTTCTGACTCACCCTGTAATAGATAGTATGAAGGACACACAGATACTTAGACTTCATTTATATGAAGATGAAATTAAGTTTAAAACAATTAGCTCAATTAGAAAGCGAGCTTTAAAAAAACAAATGATTTAGAACAAAAAATATTTTTGCAGTGTTTTATTTGAACTGTATGAGTTGGCGAGTTAGTTTGGCTGTTAATGTTTTGATTTAGTATTTTGATATGTTTACTTTATGTTTATGTAGAAATTAATGTTCAATGTCTTTGAAATCTAAGCAAATTCAGGCAAAGTATCTGTTATTTTCATGAAAATTTAAAAATAACATTAGATTAATTTAATTGGGAGATAAGCTAAAGGCCAAATCATTTACATAATTATTTTCTTTTCATAAAGTTTAAGGGCAGTTTTAAGGAAACATTAAGGAAAGAAATAGTATGAAAATTGTAGAAACCAGACGGGTTAAAAGATAGGGTTATTTATTCGTACGTCCAAACCTACGAAAGCTTTTTGAATAATTGTCATTGCAAAAGATGTCAAATTCCTTATTTTCAGTGGAATTCAAAGTACAAATTGCCTAACAATCTAAAATAAAAAGATATAAACCAAAATTAAGAATCAGTGCTAATTGTCTAAATATTGTTGATACAATTGATATTTTACGCTATTTAAAACGACTAAGCAAATATTGCTTGATTCACTCCTACAAGAGATAAAATAAATTGAAAATGATTGCTAAAATCAAAATATATCTACATGTCTCAGAATGGTGTATTTTTTAAAAGAGGTTGAAAAACATACTAACTTTGAAATAAACCACTATTTATGGACATAATTGTCCTTGAATGAATACATTTCCCTTTTCTAGACTTGCTTTGAAGAAATGGCGAAATTCATGTAAGATTCTAGTTGAGCATACACCCCACCTCCAAATAAACATGAGTAAGAATAAAGGGGCTGTCTGTCGAAGCAAATTATATCATTTGTTCAAGCAGCTAAGCAAGGTTAGGTTAAGTTGGATACAGCTACACAGAAGTTTTTTTATTTCGCGCCACTGAAAAAAAGTGATCACGTTTTTTTTCCTTTCCTTTGCCCCATCCCCCTTATTTTCTATTCGTAAGTTAAGCTGTAAGGGGGTGGGGGTAATGATACAGTCATGTTTTAAGTGAAATCGCCGAAGAAACCAATTTAAAGAAATGGGCAACCAGCCTAGTTGGCCTTTTAACAAGTATAGAAAAGTTTTACTACTCCAACAACTTATTTTGTCGAACAGGGACTTAGCACCTCAAATAAAATCTGCTTTATCAAATTATCAAATATTTTCTAAAATATTATATATTTATTCTATAAATAAGAAAAATACTGCATGTTTTTATCAAAAATGTCAAAAAAAACTTTCACTTAATAAATAACATTTAAATTTGGAGACCTAATAGTTTTCTTTATGTATATTCCTAGCAGTGTTTCAACATGTTGGTTTTCATATGTAGACTCGTAGAGTTCTAATATAATATGGTTAGGCTGAAATCAAATTATCTTCTATTGGATTTGAAATGCTACATTTTAAAACTAACTAAACTTGTACTAGATTTCATAGTATTTTTTCACAGCGCAGATACTTCATAATTTACGGTATGTTTGTCTGTCATTCTGAGTCAAGACGTCAGTATCAACCAAAATAGCTAGGGACAAGGTAAAGTGATCTTCGGTTGCTAAAATTTTGTGTTAAAAAGTTTTGGTACTGCTATTTTTAAACCAACAAATAATGATTTTAATAAAGGACTCCTAAGTTTATAAAACTTTGGGTAACGGTATAATTTACAATCCAATCTACCTCCCCCCCCCCCCCCACACTCTACTCCCTGAAAAAGGGCACGTCAAAATATGATACGACAAATGAAGCTCGGTAAATTAAATTTCTGTATTATTTGAGCTGAGGGGGAAAAAGTGCGAATAATCAGCACAACCATTTCGTTAAAATTCTGGTGAAAATGAAGTAAAGTTGGCTTCACTTGGTTCCACACAGGGCTAAAGGGATAAAAATAATGAGGATGAAATAATCCCCCCCTATTATTATATTAAAAACTAGTAGTAAATAAACTTTGGGAAGAATTAAGGGTTTTAGATTAATTTAATTGTCCACTCCATCCCTGAGCCAGCATGAAACTGATATTATTCTGGAATAATTAGACAAAAGTCTTAGAGTCATTATCTTAAAGTAGTGGAATGTCCGCTTGTGTATTATTCAGTGTTTCGGGATATAATCTCTTATCACTGAACCGATTGGTGGTAAGTGTGACATCAATTTCGCATGTTATTGAATATAACTGCAAATCAAATATTTTGCATATTATTGAATATATCTGCAATTTAAATATTTTTCAAGTATTGTATTTTAAGGTTTTACGTTTACAAAATATTATATTGGCAATAGAGGCAAGTAGTAAGTAGCGAATCCGCACGTCGTTGTGGCAATGATAAGTTCGAATCCTGGCTCAAAACGCGGCAAAACTAAAGACGACAAAAATGTAACTACTGCTGCATGTTTGATGGAAGACATACGTAGTAATCACGTAACATTTTTTTGCGAATTAATAAAGTCTTTACCTATCTGTTCTATTTTATTTTTGTGGAAACTATAGCACACTTCTACTTTATACTACTACTCAATGTATATTTCGCAGAAATTAAATTCTAGATAAAGAAATTTACACATAGTTCTGAATTTGCATAACTAGTGCTATATATTTCTATTTAGTAACGCAGCAACTATATTACCAAGGTCAAACGTTCAATATTTGTCATTTGCAATAGTTTATTGATGTTTAATTAATCTGATTAAACATATAACCATTTTTTAATTAGATAGGTAATTAATTATTAGCCATAACTATTTTAACCAATAAAATCTTCCTATATTAACAAGTAACGAATTATCTCTTAAGTTAAGTATTTTGTTATGTGGCTGAAGCCAAAATATTTAATTATATTGTAAAACCAAAATCTTTCCGCCCCAATTTCTAATATTCTGAAATTATCTTTAGTCATAAGGACACAGAGATATTTAGAAATACAATTTCTATATAAATTATTTACTCAAAAAGCATTTTACCAGGAGGGAAGGGGGGCGCGGGGGGGGGGGGACTGTTATATTCAAAATTGGTATAATAATAAAAATTTACAATAATAAAACATAAAAGGTTAAAAATAGTTGGGCCCTACTTTTAGTTGATCATACTTTATTTATAAGGGATAAGACAATGTATATACGATAAATTGGTTTAAATCTCCAATAATGATAAACAAAATTAGCCTTCTATCGATTGACATAGTTTGGCCAAACAAGCGAATGAGAAATCTTGTTTGTGAAACTGTTGATACCATAAGATTTTTAGAGTTCCCTTGACCCTGTTTAGCTCATATAATATTGAATATCCATATGTATTAGAGCCAGTATACAGCAGTGAGGAACAAGGAAACATATTCTCCATAGAAACGTCGTCAGAAGTAGCAAAACATTTTCACAACGTCTAGAAAATTATCTGTGTGAAGTTTATTTTTTATTTTACCAATTTGTTTTGCTTGTAAGTTATCCTTAAAAGCGGAGCTCCTCTATAAATCCTATGTAGATTCTGTAATAAGCTCTAATCGATTATCCTCTCAAAGAAAGTTGTATCAGAATATAATGTGTGTTCTAAAATGTTTTGCTTAAAACCTTAATTTGTGATTAAATGATATGAGGTATTAAGAAAACTTTAATTGCTACTTAAGTTTATTGAAATTTCCACTGAAACCTAAAAAATCCCTATTATTGGAAGGCAATTTTTATAAACAAAATTAATTATGTTTTAGTGAAGTTTTTTACAATTAGTATTACTGTTTTTTTTCTATTTTGCAATACAGTCGAAGATAATCTTTTTTTTATCAAAAAAAAAGCATCTAAAAACTGTTTATAATTATAGTTGAAATTTTATTTTTTGAGATTATCTTTTTTATGTAATGTTATAATTTTAATGCAACCCTTGATATTTAAACAGTTCAAAGAGGCTTATTTTTTAAATGCAGTGTTATTTTGTTATTTTTTTTCCACATAGTGAATAAATGTGCTGAATTATGTGCAACAATTTAATATTACTGACAGACAGACAGAAGGACAGACACAATGTCTTATGGAGTTGCTTTGCTTCCAAAAAAGATGATTGTATTGAAATTAAGCCTTTTTGATACTTAAAATTGTTTTTATTTTAATCTTGGATATCGGTGAAATCTTCTTGGTGAAAAAAAATAAGATCAATTAAATTTGACGACAATACAAAAAAAGTATCAAAATTTTAAAAATAAATGTTTCAGCAAGAAGATTTTTCTGGCATCAATTTGGCTTTCTAATGAGTTTCTATGCAGTCTGAAAAGGGCACAACAAATTTACCACGAGAATTACAGAATTTTTAGAAAATAATGCAACTTTTTTTAACAAAAAAAATATATTAGATTTATCTAAACCCTTTATGATTTACATTTTTATATATTAATTTCAAAGCCCTATTGTAAGGAATAAGATAAAATAAGATAAATTAATCTTCATCCTAACTCTTATGCCTTTGGAAGGACTCAATTTATTGCTGATAGAATAGGTGTACAGATTGATTTTTTTGTCCAAAATAAAATTTATAAAAAGAATTTGATTTTCCCTTTGATATTTTTATTCTACATATTTTATTGTGATAAACAAATTACATGAATGTTATTTCAATCATATGAATAAACAAAATTTGTTAATTTTTGTTATTTTAACCGAAGCATTTCTCCTTTTTAGTGTTTGTTCGTTATTAATCACGTCTTAATGGCTGTATGGATTAACGAAATTTGGACAATATAAAACGATCTTACTAATTTAAAACTTTTAAATGATTACCATGACAATTAGACAAGATACTAAAACTAGAAGTTTAAGTCTTATATTATTTGTAAGATCTGAAAATGAAATATAAGCACAGAAGCTATTTATAAAATCAGTTTGTAAGATTTGATTTGATTTTCTTTTATTGTTTTGCATATTAGAATAAAAAAACAACAAATAAATATAATGATGCTAAAAAAACCAAAGACAAAAAGAAGGCATTTATAAGAAATCAGTGAAATGGTTTGTATAGATATATAGAATATACCTATGTTATCTGTAAAATACTGTCAAATCTTTAATTTAACGACCTTTGTCCAAGTCTAGCCATGCGTAGAAATGTTTTTATAAATCTCTCAGTATAATGTTGTTTTGGTTTAACTCGAACCCGTTATCGTCCAGACAAATAGCGGACGGTGGTAGGTCTATATTAACACCAGTATGTGTGTTGTTTTATGCGTAAATATACACAAATAATGTGTAAAGAAAAAGGCACAAATAATTTGTGATAGACCTGTTCAAAATTTTAGCTTTCATAGTAAAGAAATATGGAGGAACAAAATAAAACCAAAAATACCGTTCATGTTAATACTTTTTATTTATAATGACGATATCAAAATGCTAACACTATTATTTAACAGTGTAGTTTAAGATATTTTTTACTTTCTATATTTTTGTACCAGTCTACTTTATAATAATATTTGTATGTTTGTATAGCTGCTAGTCTCGTACTGTGAAGCAAATGCTTGTTATTTTGAACCAGTCTACTATACAATAATATTTGTATGTTTGTATAGCTGCTAGGCTCGTGCTGTGAAGCAAATGCTTGTTATTTTTAACCAGTTTACTATTCTATACCTATATGAGCGATTACTTTTTCTGTTTTTTACCTTATGAATTAATTTCGACAGATTTTTTATAAAACGGCTTGCTTTATTGCATCAAGATCCATGATAGATCTATATAGGAAATAAACGTCTATATATGAGCTCGAGTCTTCCAATAGTAGAGTGTTTAATACTCATATTGCTCCAAAAATCCATAATAAAATCTCATTGACCAGAACTATAAGACCCATTATTTTACTCTATAAAGAATAAATTCTTTTTTTTAATTTCATGTTGCTATTTGAATTATACTAAAGTATTGAATTTCTATTCATAAAATAGAAAATTTAAATTCATAAAATAGTATATCAAAGAAAACTTAGTTTTAAAATAATTTGATACTAGCGCTGCGTCTGTAATGTGTTCAGATATTAAACTAAAATTTAACATTTAACTAAATATTTTAACCCTTTGAGGACGATAATTTGGAACAAAAAAATTCTAGGATCCTAAAATATTTTAAAGAAAGAGAGACAAAATTATAAATACGGTTTTAAATAAAAATAATGAAATTTAAAAAAAGATGGAAGGAAAGGGAAGTGAGAGAGAGGGACATATAATCTCTAAAAAATGATGAAACTAAAGTCGCAGTATCTTTTTAAAAAATCTTTAAGTGTAGTAACTTTTTTGTAGTTGGGTTGATATTCAGTGGTTGGAAAATGGAAGAAAAAGATTAATATTCAGAGATAGGCCAATGGAAGAAAAAGATTAAGATTCAATCTAGCCAATAGCGAGATAATTTTAGAACGCCGCCTCTAGTATAATAATATTTGTATGTTTGTATAGCTGCGAGGCTCGTACTGTGAAACAAATACTTGATATTTTGTACCAGTCTACAATATAATAATATTTGTATGTTTGTTTAGCTGGTAGGCTCGTACTGTGAAGCAAATACTTGTTGTTTCGAACCAGTCTACTATATAATAATATTTGTATGTTTGTATAGCTGCTAGGCTCGTACTGTGAAGCAAATGGTTTAGAAACTGATTCTTTGCATAAATAAGAGTCTGGAGAAATGGTGTTTTATCACAAAAGCAAAAAGGAATAATTCAAAGTAGCAAAAGGTTTGCAAAACGTCCATACTGCTGCTTTGTCAGGCACGTGACGTAAATTGCTGGAAAGTTAGTTTACTGGGTGTAGTTTATACCACTCGATTCGTTTAGGTAATTCCTTCAAAAGCATCACAAAAGCATATGTACATATAATCAATGATTGTACCCTTACCTACAAGTAATAAGATGTCTATCTGTACTTAATGATCTCACGTACCATTGGACCGATATGGTTCTCTTTTACATTCAATCTTGTTATAGGTCAAGCGAAGGCTTAAATCATTTTAGGGAATAGTCTAATAACCCTCTCAAGAGAAATCACCCATAAAAAAGTAACCCCACCAAAAACATTATTCACTTCTTCATTTTAATTGTGAAATGTCTTTATAGTAGAGTAGCTGCTATTAATATTAAAAGACACAATCATGGCAGTGAAGGTGAGAAAAGAAACGTTAAGCTCGAATCAAGGCTATTGGTGTGTTAGAATTCTAAAGCAAAATTTATAAGTTTTATAATCAAATCACTTAAATCGTTAGATAAACCAATAGATTTTATTGAATTTATTTGTTTTAGAATCCGCTCATTGTCTTTTTTGGTTGAATTTCAAGAACACTGGAGAAATAGAGGGGAACAATACTACACTAATCATAATCTTAATAATAATAATAATATTTATCTATCTATTCCTTGTTTCTGCATCTTCGTATAATGTCTTTCAGTAATATCTATTTAGCTGTCTAACTATCTCACTATAATACAGTCTGTCCTTCAGGTTGAAGCTTAAGATCTCACTAACAGCTGAACCGATTGAACCTAACCTCTCAAGAGAATATTGGTATCTATAATGCAAAGTTCGTCCTTGAAGATCTCTCTGCAAGGTTTAGGTTGTAATATTTCAGTTACAATGTATACCTTCATGTCCTGTGATTGTTCTAGGCTATTTTCCTGTGGCTGTGACATCCTCCTCAAAAAGAACCTTCCTTCAACCACCGTCCCCTCCTTTATATAACATTAGGACTGCATAGGTGGTAGTAGTTGAAGTCTATCAGTCCGTTTGTTGGTCCGTTAAGATATCGCTAACCACTGCACTGATTTAGTTCCCCATTTTAGGGATACTTCTCATAGGTTTCATAGTGGTTTTAGGCTATCTAATTTTCAAAATTATATTTTTTTTGGTTTTAGGGGTTTTAGGCTATTTTCTCTCCATTCTAATACAAAGCTGTTAAAAATTTGGGGCAGAAAAAATTGTAAATCGAAATATTTCTATCTAAATATCTACAATCTTTTTTTTATCTATACATCCATCTATCCAACAGAGCTATTAATGATTATGAAAACATCATTTATATGTGGAGATGCGATCCTCAATTTTCAAATTCTTTGAACGTACATATGAGACTTTTACAGAAATGCTTTGCATCCACAACTATCTATCTATGCTTGATATAAAGTCAACACTTTATAGAGCAGATTATGAATATTTGATTGACGCGTGCCCTGCAATTATCTAGTAGCACTCAGGGGCAAGACACAATTACTTTAGCTAGGCCCAAGGCATTATTTGTATCAATTTATGCATTCATAGGCCTATCTTTACCTATATGACACCATATGTGGGTAACGCTAGCCTATTCATGGTAATCTGTATGTGATTTGCTAATAGTATATGTTTATTAAAGATATTATGTTTATTGTTAATGTAATCATATAAACAATCAGTATAAATATGTATGCCTACAACCATGCCTGATTTACGTCACATATTAACACACAGACATTTAATTGCACAGACAAACACTAAAATCCTGGTCCAGAGCTAATGTTATAGCATGTACCTCTTGAATTTATTCAGTTATTTATTGACTCCCCTACCATCAACTTCTCTTTCTGGCTTTAAAAGGTAATGACTTAGTTGTTTGGCATGCATTGTAGTTTAAATTTAGGCCCCTTAGTACTTAGCATGAATTGAGCTCAGGCCTTATGTTAGAATTCTAACACTTAGCACAATTCACTGCTTGGGACTTAGGGCACATTTCTGTCCTACTCTACTTATAATTTTAACACTTATCCTGTAAATATTTTCATACTTAACTTATGCACTTGTAATATAAATACACTTTATAAAAACATTTTCCTTCCTTAATACATAATATACTTATATAATTCTGATCGAATATCAAAACCAACCATTTATTCTTAGGTTAAAGCAACATAATACTTCGCGTGGGTCTTTTGTTGAGCCTCCACCAGCTCAACCAAATTCGTATTATACTTGTGGGAATAGAGGGTTAAGCATTCTAAACAAACGAACCGACGATGAGAATGTCTATGTGTATTGCATTAAAATTAGGTTTTAGTAGTACTCATAGAAGAGCGGTCTCCATACCTAAATATGGACAAACGCCCCATTCGCACACACAATGGTGCAACTTACTGGTTGTATCTTGGAAAAATTTTACTTCATAAATTTTTTTTCTTTTTTTTCCTTACCGTACCCGAACCGCCTAAGGCAGGTATTTTTACCAAAATCGAATAATTGTAGTTATGGCAAAATCAGATTTTCCAAAACCTGTGAAACTATTTGAGAGCAAGGTTAGGACTATGAGGCGTTTGAAGAGATAGGGACTGAAAGGCACGACACAAATGCAATTGAGAGCCTCGTGTACGAGCAGTTGCACTAGCTGACACTCTAGAGGCCCTAGAGAATGCTAGCATATTTGTGGCCATTGGTCGCCGCCCTATAAGGACACTCGCACTGGTTGACACTCTAGAGGCCCTAGAGAATACCAGCACACCGGCACCTCCATGTCCGCCTCTCTTTAGTAAAACACTTGGGTTGGAATAATCTATGATTGAGCTATGTGCAAAATTTTGATTTTTGGACTTAGTCAGAATTTTGAAACTTAGGAGTTGTGCTAGGTGGCGGAGTATATATAAATCTTCGGACTTAGTATGATTTTTACTTATTCGAAAATTCTCTAAGTGTTGAAATACTTGAATCTTTGATACTTAAACCAGAACTTATTAAGAATCAAGCATGGAGTAACTTTTCATTTATAAGCTATCAAAATACTATTTGTAAAGGACCATTTTGAACTGTCTTATTAAATGAAAACTTAGGAGCAAATCTTATAGAACACGGGAAACGCTGTTAGTTGGGATACATATTGTCTTTGGAGCCATGTTTCTGAAACAATATGCCGAAAGCAGTTAGTACTCTTGAGTCGTAGTAAAGGGCCAAAAGATTATTACAAACTTGTAGCATTTATACTCAAGTTAAACTGTACTAATACTTTGGTACCGTTAGAACCGATTTTCTGAGATTTGCACTTACTTATACATGCCTAGGACTTATATTCCTAATGTAATTCTGATTTATATGCGGATGTATCAAAATAACTATTTCCTCCAAAAATTTTGAGTCAAAACAAAATATCTCAAAGTCTCAAAGATATTCTCAACATCGATCGGTTGGAATGATATAAGTATAAACAAATTACTGTATGCAATCAGCAATAATTCCAGAGATTTCCTGATGCTCTGAGCAAAATACTCCACTTTTGGACTTAGCACCGTTCTATTTCTTTTGTTACAGAGAGAATTTTGGATCTCTGGACTTATAGTAATTTTTATGAAATTGGAAACTTGGTTGGAAATTTACCAAAATTCGGACTTGTAATAATTGCAATTTTTCCAACTAGATTAACAAATTTCATTTTCCACACTTAAGAGAAAATTTTGTTTTAGAGTATTTCTGTCTTAGCCAAAATATTCCAATTATGGACTTAGAGAGATTCTATTTCTTTTGGTGAAGGATAATTCTAACACTCTAATACTTTATGATTTTAAAATCCTTAACTTAGCGAGATTTGCACTTAGTCAAAATACTCCAATAGTGGACTTAGAGTGATTCTATTTCTTTTGACTTAAGGGCAATCTCTAAAGTAGCTTTGTGAATGGACTGTTAGGAAATTTCATCTCGGACAAAATATTCCACGTCTGGACTTAGAGTGATTCTATTTCTTTTGTCTCAGGATAATTTCACTAATTTTGTACTTAATATAATTTCATTGAAAAGAAATTTTTTTTTGGACTTAGTCAAAATTCACTAATTTTGTACTTAGCATAATTTCATTGAAAAGTAGTGGACTTAGTCAAAATTCACTAATTTTGTACTTAGTATAATTTCATTGAAAAGAAATTTTTTTTTGGACTTAGTCAAAATTCACTAATTTTGTACTTAGCATAATTTCATTGAAAAGTAGTGGACTTAGTCAAAATTCACTAATTTTGTACTTAGTATAATTTCATTGAAAGGAAATTTTTTTTGGACTTAGTCAAAATTCACTAACTTTGTACTTAGGATAATTTCAATAAAATTTTTTTTGACTTAGTCAAAATTTATTAATTTGGCACTTAAGATATTTTCATAATTTTTTTTCCTAAGCCAAAATTTATTGATTTTGTACTTAGAATAATTTCATTAGAAACTTTTTGGACTTAGTCAAAATTTTCCAACTTTGGACTTAGAGTGATTCTATTTTATTTTGACTTAGAAAGTTTTAATTCAATCTTAACTTAAAAAATTTTTTTTTGTTTGTATATTCCTTACAAACATATACCTAAATACAATAAACGGTTCACTCAACAATAAGTAGGACATGAAAACTAAATTTTTACTTGCTTTGCTAATGCTAAAATTTCTATTTCATGTGCCGCCAGAATTCAACAGACAACTTGAGAAGAGTTATAAACCATCAATCATTAGTGATAGTGAATATTAGTGATTTAAAAGTATAGTCAACAACCTAAGCCCTATATGTAATTAAAAAGCACACTTATAAGAGACAAAGTTCTAGTAACCAAACGCAGCAAAAGGTTGCAGCAGCCTATATTGGGAGTCTTGGGACGTCTCTAAAAGAAGTAGCAAGTAATATTGGAAGTACTCTACTGTCTTTATAAAAATCCGGATTAAAACAAAGAAAGAAAAAATTTTCTTTTTATACCATTGAGAAAATTTAATTTTACTTAGGATTATTAGCATAAAGACTATAACCAAGTAAAATAAAGTGTGTACATATAGTTCATAATCTTTATAATCTAAAATTGTTACCATTTAGAAAAAAAAGTGCACTAATTCAGCTAATTTGATTTTCAATAATATTTCACCAAACAATAACACCAACTTTGTAGTCTACTTTAAAGAGTTTGATTGACAACTTCCAGCGTATAGATTGATCACCTTGCGTAGGATATCACACTTCAGTAAGACACATAGAATATTGTGTTCTCACTAATTAAGTGGAGCACATCCGGTCTATAATAACCTTGAAAACAAACTGATTATACTCATATATATAGGACAATCTAAATTGAGTCTCAATAATATAGTTATAAGGATTGAAATCACAAGTGAAGCCCCATAATAATTCGCGAATAATACTTAGTAGGATTGGTAGGCATACCCTAATACAACTATAAGTATTGGGTGCGAGATCTTTGATATTCAGGCAAAACTGTTGCAATACTATTAGAATATAGACGATCCTTTGGGAGTGAACCTTAGTAAGTTATATTCATAAAGCCTTACAGGAATAAGCAGATTGTAAGCTACATATCCTTAGAGTGGAGTAAGAATTCAACAAGGATTATAAATTGCTGTTTTTCTCAACAATAACATTTGCTAGGAAAAGTCGACGCCTAAGCAAATAACAGTTAATTTGTGATAGTATATTAGCATACCCAAATTAACTTCGCTGCAAACCTTAACATTCTATTTAACTTTATAGCTAATTTGTATAGCTAAACAACCCACATTAGCTTTATAGGCAAATATAGAATAAATCTAAGTAGAAGTGTTTCTACAGTTGAGCTTGATTAAGGATAAGAGTGCATTAGCGCACACTCCAGAATAAGATTTAAAGCTCACTCGCAAGCATTCACGACGTAGAAACAACTGTAGGTGAAGTAGACAATACATACTCATCTATATTTAACAATTTTAAAAGAAAAATTTGTTATTGTAAACAATTTTTGATTGTTTTAACTTTAGGCGCATTATTTAGTTTCTTCTTGTACCTTTGCTATTTAAATCCTAAAATAGTACAACATCTCATAAGCTTCTTTAAAGAACTCATAGAAAGTTTAAAAGCTTTAAGCTAGCTGTAATGCCATTATTTAATAAAAGTAAGAAAGATGACAACGCTGAAAAGGCGAACACTCCACGTCGAGGACGCTCGACGACGCCTGGAAGAAGAACTCCGTCAGCTGATGCAGCTTCTGCAGGAGATGATACACGAAGGGAGGAACCGATGCCCAACCAGGAGGAACCAGAACAGAATGGTGAGAGAACCAAGACGCCAGAACCAGACACGGAATCTGTAAGATCCATACCTATGCGCGAGGATTCACCAGACGCATTGATCAGAGATCGATATGTTAGAGCAACACTATCAGATCCTCTGGGAAATTTCCTGTTCCCACAATTCCTGGATACAATAAGACTTTGTAACCCCAACATACGTGTGGACTCAGAAATGATGAGGAACTTCTGTACCAACTACACACAGAGTATGAGGGAATACAAAGAGGAACAAAGACGTGAAGTTGAGTTAGAAGCCCAGCGTATTGTACACGAGGAGAATGACAAACGCACTCAACGACACTTCAGTAACTTCACCAACCAAACTGGAATTAAACCACCAAGCAGCTATGCAAGCAAGAGCACCCTAAGCAACGATCAAAAGCTTAAGTTAGCCAATGGAACCTTCCCTCTCAAGCATTGCTTCAAAGGAGACGGCAAACCACCTTACATTACTGATTATCTATCAGAGATGAACACTGCTCAGGAATTATGTAACCTCTCAAGAGCAGAATTCGAAACCTTTATGCTTAGAACCACAACTGGTGAAGCATATACTACTATCCAGCAGAGTTTCAATCTTGGACTATCTATTGAAAGTGTCTACAATAGCTTACTGCTACAGTACGATATACTCATCAGCCCACAGGAAGCTCAAGCTAAGCTGATAGCTTTTAAGGGAACCAAAGCCATGTCATTCCCTAAGCTTGTCAGTACCATTCAGAATCTTGCCAGCAGAGCCGCTGTTCACTATACAGACAAGAAGGAACGACAGAATGTATTCAACATAACTGCAGTGGAGGCACTCAAACGTAGCTTACCAACAAGTAGCCGCAATATAGCATCTGAAAACCATCACAATCTCAGACATGATCTTGGAAGATCCCCTACATATCATGAGTTGACCGCTTCCATGTATCCTAGAACTGAAGACCTAGATATGGACCTACAGCAGAATGGTGTATCAGCCAGTTACAATGGAGATTTGTCGCTTCATAAAAAGACAAATAACACCAACTACTCACATGACAGGGATACAAGAATGAATAGAGACAAACAGCCTGCTAAAGTTGCCGCTACGTCAAGCTATTATAAAAGGCCAACAGTTAGAGAAGTTACTGCTAAACCAGCCTATCCTAAAACCTACAACAGAGAAAACAGGGATAATAGAGATAGACAACCACAAAAGAACACCAAACAAGATTATCATATCTCCTATGGTACATCCAATAAGCGCTACTGCGGTGCATGTGGTCAAAATTCCCACAAAATATCAGATGGATGCAGACTACTGTGCGATGACCAAGGACGACAATATCAAACAGCACTAACATCCGGATACTGCCCAAGCTGTCACAAGAAGTATGGCAAAGACCTATACCACGCTCAACACCTATGCCCTGGACGACCAGCAATGATGGAACTGTACCATAGTGGTAAAGTAAGACCTGGTGGTGTGTTTAGACAGGCATATGAAGAATGGGTTGAGGCCAAAGCCAATGGACAATCCAAAGAGCGTGGCAGAACAAGTAGAGTTAACGCTATCACCGTACGAATGGATCCTAATGACCCCAAGATTTTAGCGGTAGATAGTTCGGCAGCTATCATGGATGAAAACAGGAAAATGTACCTGAACTGCACCGGCTGTATGTCAAATGGAAACTACGATGTATACATGACAGCTTTGTTTGACTCAGCAGCAGACAGAAATATCATGTCAACCAGCTATTTTGGTATGTTATTTGGAGTACAACAAAATGAGGTTAAGAACCATCTGGAAAAGAGTGACATGGTTCTTGTCAGCTATTCTGGACACAAAATCCCAGTAGCTGGAGAGATAACTCTCATGATTCGCCTCACACAGTTCTCAGGCATCTATAGACCAGTACCGTTTATGATTGTACCTGAGGAACACAAGAATGTCACACCTATGATCATCGGAATGAATGGCATTAGAGATCTCCAATTAGGGTTGACTTTCGTTGCGGACAACCACCCGCCAGCACCATATCTATACTCTATGTTCCATCCTGGGAGAGTACTAGATAGCCTGTTCTGTTCTGATTATGAGTTACAACTCTGCACAGGGACAATTGACAAAATTGACTCTAATGAAACTCAGACTATAGAGATGAACATCAACCATTTCTTCAACTTGGCTCCTGGAACAAAAGTCATTCTCAGCGATGACCACATTGCCAATGATAGAAATGGAGGAATCAAAATTCAGCCTGGACAAACGCAACTGACTGTCAACAACCGAGGACAACTCAGTGGAAGAGCAATGATAACAAATGTCACTGAACATGCAATCACTAACACTGTTATCACCGGATACTTGGAACCAAGCAACCAATTTGTAGTCAAGGAGATCACCACAGACTTTGATTTTACGCAATCATTCCTACACAATGTATCTGTGACAACTGAGCTAGATGAGATTGTACAAGCCCTGGAGCAACACGCAGAGAAAGCTAATGCTCCAGCCATCAATCAGATCTCACTAGACACCAGAAACAACTCAGTTCAACTTTTATAGCTACCAAAATACAGCGCCATCAATCTGGTAGAACGATCTTTTCCTTTAGCTGATGGATATATACCAAATCCTACAGCTATAAACAATGACACTCCAGTACCAGGAGTAGCCTTATCTGACTACCGTTCTAATATTGATGAAATTCTAACTACACCAGATCCTGAAAAGAATAAACTTTTTGAAAATAGTGATGACGTTATTGAACTTGGCTTAAAACATATAGCTGAATCTGATAACCTCATGGACTATGTAACGGAACCTACTGGCTACAGTGTGCCTAAGGACCAGTTTGTTAAACCAGAGGATCTTGTGGTGCTGTCAGACTATCCACCAGAGGTAAGACATTATATAGAAGACATATTCCTAAGATCTTACCCCGATATCATATCTACACATTCTACTGATAGAGGTAACATGAGTAAATATCTGGGCAATTATACAATTAGACTAAAACCTGGTCAAACTTTACCCCAGCATAAGAAATTATATTATTTATCACCCGTAGAGAAAATGCAAATGCAATCTATCTTAGAGTTTTTGTTAAAGAACGGCACCATTGAAAGAGCTAATTTGGATGGGGATTCCTATAACAACTATGCAAGCCCAGCTTATCTGATTCCAAAGTCGGATCAGGGGAGCTGTCCTCGTTTAATTGTAAATTTTCAACAATTGAATCCTTGTCTGCAGTCTGAACCTGCACTGCTACCCACAGCAGAAAATTTGATTCAGTCACTAAGGGATAAATTTGTGCATAGTAGTAGTGACATGGCTAACGCTTTTCATAGTATAACGCTAGATCCTTCTTGCAGAGACCTAACATTGTTTGCAACCCCATTAGGAGCTTTTAGACACGCATCCTTACCAACTGGCATTAAAACTTCACCTGAAAGCCTATCACGCTTTATGGAAAAGATATTACACTGGGAATTGGTTTATGATGATAATGGTAATGTTGTAATGGACGGTGATTTAGCCAAAATGGTATACTCACCTATCCCAGAAGTCCAGCACATTTATGATGATTTCATTGTCTCAACTGAACTAGCTAAAACTAGATCAGAATCATTGAATATACATTTTAAGATTTTGAAGAAAGTTATGGGGAGAATACACACGCATAAGGGAAAAATTAGTTTAAAGAAATCACAACTTTTTAAAAGTAGGGTAAATTTCTTTGGATTCTTCATTTCGCATAATTATTGCTGTGTAGATCAAAGGCGAGTACAAAAACTTCTAAATATTCCCATGCCTACTGATATTACTATAATGAGATCTTTTATGGGTGTACTACAAAGTATGCATAAACATTTAAGATTTGATATTATGGCTCCTACACATATTCTAACTTCACTTACATCTACTAGATTAGGTAAAACTTTTGTCCCAACTCCAGAACAAAGACAAGCCTTCGAGGATATTAAGAAAGCTTTAGCTTCAGGGCCAATTTTTAGCAAATTAGTTAACTTATCGGCACCTAAGATTATTTTGTCAGACGCAGCCGGCACCTCAACTGGCTCATATTCAGCAGTCTTAGCGCAGATAGTGACACCAGAATTACAGGCTAAAACCCTACCCCCTGGGCTAAACTTCGATGATCCTGTACACCATGTTATTTATGATAACAGATTACCAATTTTACCCCTACCTTTGCAGATTGAAGGTGAAAACATTAAGGATTATGCTAAACGTATGTCTGAAGATGGACCGCCTGAATTTGAATATTTGGCTAGTAAAACTTTGGGCTATCCTGAAGACACTGTACACAATAGTCTTGGGATATCTTTACAATTGCTTTTGGAACTAAATAAAGTTCAAACACCTTTGACCACCATCCTGCAACGAGCATCAAAAATCATACGTTCTACGATGTTGAGACAAAAGTATATTCAATTTGTATTTAATAATGATAGGGATAAATTCTTAGAATTTATTCGCAAACTAGAGCATGGATATGTATACCTAGATCCGCAACAACTCATATTTGAAGCTCTTAGTGTAGCTATGTACCGCCCTGTGATAGTTATCACAAATATAGAGGGTGTCAAACCTGTCACTCAACACTGTTCAGACAAAACAAAACCCCCTTTTGTATTTTTACTATATGGACACAAGGAGCAACACATAGTAAAACCCGCAATGGTTTCATCAACCAATAGCTTTAATTTAAAATCTTTGGCGTCTATGTTTGAAATTATCGCATACACCTCAAAGAAAATTACCGTTGCTGAGTCAAGATTACATATCATAGACATTGAAATCCTAGGAATTATTTATGCAGCAAACTCGTTTAGAACTCTAATAGGTCCAAGCTGTGAATGCACTTTGTTAACAGACGCAAAATGTGCTTACTATCTCTTCAATCCTAAAGCATTAACAGCCCTTAATAAATTGAAGAGGTGGAATACCACTCTGTTAACTCTAATACCGAAGCTAACAATGTCTTTCTTAAGAGGAGAAGACAATTTGGCAGATTTCTTAACAAGGGCATATAAGGCTACTTTGCCAAGCATCAAAAAGGTAGCCCTACCTAAATTTGTTAAATCTGGGTTTGAAGATAACTTACCCCAATATAAAGTTTGGACTATTGAGGACTGGACACAGTTCATTATAGATAACCCCGACTATTTGGGTTATGATGAACAACCCCCACAACCAAAGCAACAAAAGCCCAAAATCACCATAAATTCTCTTGCCGCAGAACATAGAGTTATAGGCAAAGTACTAAGACCTTTGGAAATCCTAAAAGAAAGGATTAGCATAGAAAATATAATTGCAAACCAAAAAGAGGAATACTCTGATATTTACACACGTTGTCTAACCTCTAAATCAAACACCTACACTTATAAAAGACAGAACTACGAACTTAAAGATACGATTCTGTTTACAAAGATTAAAGGAGATTTAAAAGTTTATCTCCCAACCATATTATTACCAGTATTAGTATGCTATACTCATCTTTTGTTAGTACATAGTGGAGAAATTAAAATGCTTTTGAATATGCAAAATTTCTTCCACCCTAACCTTAAGAAATATGTTAGAAATTACACTAGATCTTGTTTAAATTGTCAACTTCAAAATTCATCTACAAAACTAGAACAAGTAGGAACTTATAGTACAATTTCAAGACCTTTTGAATGTGTAAGTATTGACTATATACAATCCTTACCCCCCTATCGTAGTTATAATCATATCCTCACTATAGTCTGCCAACTAACAGGAATGATTCTTGCATATCCCATGAAATCACTCACATCCCGTGAATTTATAGACAAATTCATGTTTTATTTCTATCCTAATTTCTCCCCCAGACAAATATTGTGTGACAATGCAAAATCATTTCTAGAAAAGCAAAACTTGATATTCTTTGCTTCTATTGGCATCCGAGTTTTGTATTCTACTGCATACTTTTCACCTTTAAAGGACTGGTGGAAGCTAGCAACAAAGTAATAAAATGGCCAATCATTAAAATTTTGGCGCAAGACTCAACAACCTCATGGTTATATCTACTACCGTTAATAGTCCGACAATATAATTGCACTAAAATACCAAAGACTGGATTTTCACCCATGGAATTATTATTCGGGACACGCAGCTCCCTGACTAAATTGTTCTTTGGAGCAATAAAACCGGATGAATATCACCCTGAAATAGCTCGCACAGAAGCCTATGTGCAAGACCTCTCAGACAGTATACAAGAAAACTTGGACATTTCAGCAAAAGCTATTGAAAAGGGAAGGGAGGCAAGACTAAAGTATATTAACAAAACCCGCATACACAAACAATTTGATATAGGAGATCTTGTCTTGGTTAGAAATAACACTATTACACCTGGTGTTAACCCAAATCTTACTCCTATCTATCATATTTCACCCTATAGAGTTTTGGATGTAAGCCCTAACAGTTGCAAGCTTGAAAGAATTTCTGACAAGAGAACTGAAATATTTAAATACTCTTTCAACGAAATCAAAAAGTTCAAGCCAATTGACGAACATTTTGACACCCTCCCAGAGGAAATAAGGGGAATTATTACAAAGCCTTATAATAAACTCACAAATCAAGAGATAGCCACATTAGTTAAAAATGACACACTTCCGCTTATATTCCCGGTCAATTCAAAGGATCCGCAACCAGGAATACGCGCACACTCAACCTTAGAAACACGAAAACAAGCGTCACAAAATAAGAAACCATTAGACTCTGATTCGGACATAGAGGACTCAAGTGCCGATGAGGACATGACACTAGATTCCGTATTTATTACCGGAGGTCGACGACTTAGGAAAATAAATGATAGACATGTCAGATTTCGGAATGGCACAAGTTCACAACCATAATTTACATTTCCATTTACCCTGTAAACTTGTGAACAATATGATAATATGTTATTCTAATCTGATAACTAAGTTATCATATTCATGAAAAATTTTCCCACTCAAGGTTATATATCCAGTGGTAAAATATACATCTTTTCTCTTCAGCAGGGGAGACCAACTATATGCAATATACGTCGACTAAAAAGTCGATCCCTTCAAAAAACACTTACATAAAATTGCATATAGAAAGTTTTGATTCTGTATAGTCAAACAGAGTCAAACGATTGATACAGATTGTACAAATATACGAATGTTACGAATGTTAAATACGCACCCTGATATATACACAAAAACTATTTAAAACATTTAATACAAATTGTATAAAGTATACAAACATAGCAGTACTATTAGGCAACCTATATATATATGCCTTGAATTGTGATGAGTTTGATTAGTTATTAGAAACTATAACCACTCTACATACAAAAAATATGTCAAAACTTTAATTATAACTTCGGACAGGAAACGCCCACTCAGAATTTTAGTAGTAGTGAACAATAACGATAACTTAAATTTTATCCTGAAATTGAGTCAGTTTACTATAACATATCCACAAGTGAGGAAATCACCAACCTTGTGAAGTATTACAGTTATCACATAACACGTAAGTCTTAACAGAATATTCTATAAAATCTATAAAATGCAAACTAGATTCCGAAAGCCTATGCCTAGATCACAACGAATTCTACATGAGACCTTCGCAAACCTAGTAGAATATTGTTATAACTTGCTTACGATGATTAAAGAAATGTTATCGTTTAAAATTAGTTGTGGAATCAGCCAACCTAGTCGTATTGTACGATACTTGCATTGTCGTATACTTAGAAACACTTATAGAGACGCATACAACCGTTTGGTTATACGGTATAGACAGCAAGAGTATAGAAGCCGGCAGGCTATAACAGACGAATTACGGGCAGTAGCACGCCAAATAGAGAACCTGAGAGACACAGTCCTCCTCATTTCTGGACATTGTACTCTCCCCACTATCCACGAAGAGTAAACTAGATTAAAACTGATTCCTATAATCTGACTTCTAACAATGACGTACGGACGTATCCTAACGATATAAAAGTTTTGCATATGGAAAGTATAAAACCTCTTGTACATATGTGTATTGATGTAAAATACTTATATTTTCATATATCTCTATGTAATTATTGTAAAATTCATCTTAAATGAGAGCGATAAAAACGGTAGGAAATTAATCGCATAAATCATAGCTGAGATATCAAAAAGAACATAGCAAGAAATTTTGTTATTTATGAAAGTTATCATAAATCAAGTGAATGTAAGCTAGTTTAAGCACCTTGTAAAAATAACAATTTAATTATATATCTAACTAAATTAAGGAACAGACAGTAATACTTATAGAGTAGCTACGTAAACGGGAGATTTACACAACATATATTAAATCAGTAAATAACAGTGTATATGTTACTTAAAATCTCTATATTTATTTTAACAAAAGTAGATAATCTTTAGAAAAGGTATAAAATTTTGACAAATATTTCTCTTTGGCGAAAATATAAAATTAAATCAATTTCGAAAACAGAACATAAATTTTTATTTTACAGTACTTGAAAAACATTATAATAGTAAGAAGACTTCTGACAATTTAACATTTTAGTTAATATAACTTTGGACATGAGCTGTATACTGGCACATAATAAAACTTCGAGATCGTTAATACTACTAATTGAACGATAAATGTCGAATTTGTGTATATATAAAGGCACATAGCCTAACAACAAGCCAATGTGAGCCAAATTAACTCTACTCGTTGGAAATAAGACTTAGGTTTAAATTTAAAGGGACATAAGAACATTTTTTTTACCTCGAAACATTAAACTTTATGACTATTGTATTGAAATTTAAAAGGGATGTTAAGTTCTATAATTTTAAAAGGAAACGTTACTTAATCTAAGCTTTATTAATTAAATAAATTTTCCTTAATGAGATCATCCAATCAATGATATTACTCTAATTACCCGTATTACAAACCGTTTTTACACGAATTTTCTTAAAAATACTTGAATAAGCGTACTTAAATAACTTTGTCTAACGTCAGTCTTTCGGTCTACTTAGATATTGGTTACAAAAAAAAAAAATATATGCTATTTACAAGTCCTCTCTATATCACAGCACAATTAAAATTCACGATTAATGCACAGGGATGGATATAAATGAAATTTAGAGAAAAGGTACTGAGGTGCGAGTTCGATTAAATATCTATATATACATAACCCTTAAAAGCTAACAAGAATGAATAAACTGTGACATAAGGCTGTAATTACAGTTGCTAATATACTATTGAGAAAAGAAAAAGATTAGTTCGCTTACGAAGAAAGTAATTGAGATTGAATGAAGTTTTAAATTATGGGCATAAAGAAGATACAACCTTATAATCATTTCCTTACATACTAAATATCCTTACAGACTAAACATGTATATACATAACATAATGGCAGAAGTGTAAATTAATATTTAGTTTTGTACAAGTATAAAAAGTCATAACGTCTAATAACAAAAGTCTTTACTTCATAGTGATCACTATTTTGACTAGTTACATAAAAAAAATTAGAAAATTTGTAAATTTAGTCACATGTTGTCTAAACTGGTCATTGTCTTAAAATTTGTATGTCATATTAACCAAGCTAACAGCGCCACTTTATGGCGTACGTTTAGGGAACGTAGGACCCCGACGTCGAGGGACTCCCTCAACGCCGGAATCCTCTGTCCTGTTATTATCTGAGGAATGCGTAGCCGAATTGAAGCTATTCTCCGCCGACGTTATCTCTTCCAAAATGGCAGGAGTTGGAGTACGCATGGAGCGGCGCAGACGTTCCAAACTGAGAACTCTCAGTGGTGTAGGGTACTCGATCTCATCACTCACCGCATTAAATCTAATGGGCGGGAGATCAACGTCCTCGATATCGTCGACCAGTGGGACTATACTATCCACATCCTAAAATAAGAAAAGGGACATTATTAGACAATCATTTTAATAAACGTTCACAAGAAATGTATCAACGCTTATCCATACATGCTTGCGAGTCAATCTTTTTTTAGATTATTAAATAACTTATCCATACTCTTAATGTTGACCATTAGGAAGGAACTACACCATAGTTAAAGTAAAATTATTGTCTAAAAACATAGCTAACTGAGCTAAACAGCCTAGTCTAAGTTACGTAATTTTTGCAACGAAGAAAATAAGAATATCATAAGAGCTTATCAAACTTACCTCAGACAAATCAGCTGCAGATGGAGACTCAATGCGACTAAGGCACATAATAGAGCTCAATGAAGAGCTGTCGCTGGATCCCTCAGCTGTCCTCTCAGTACTGGCCCGATTACACCTCCCCATAGTTGTGTAGAACCGCGTCAGGGGGATTGAATTTGTCGCCTAAAATATAATAAATTTTATTAGTTTAATCACAACACCAAAATAGAATCTAGGAAAATCAGGAAATGAGAATATCTAAAATCCTGTAAAGCTATATGATTAGGTAGCGATTCAACCCACTTTATAATAGAATTAAAATCTTAAAACGGTTCAAAAATGCTTATGCAACCATACATTTTAAGATTAATATTCTACCAGTAAAAGAATTTTAGTTGCAAATACCTCTAGATACGTGTACAAATATACAGCCTCTTTCTGAAAATTAATATAGAAAAACTAAAGCATGGATACTTACATGAATACGCTCTGATTGATCAAAGATCAATGGACGGAAGCCAGGACTTCCCGACGGGGTGCCCAATCCCGCAGGCACATTACTTCCAGTAACTCGATCCTCAGTGGCAGACAGGCGGTGTACAGCAAACAGCCCAACTCTGGATCTCACCTCAGCTGGAGTTGATGGACTAGCAGAGGGAGCCTAAAACAAAAAGAAAACATTAAAGTCTTAATCTAACATTTAAAACCCCAATGAGAAACGTGCGGCACGAGCAGACTCTCAACCTTCCCAGAGGGAATAATATTAGTTTGCTAATTAAGTTTAATAAATGTTAACTGGTATCTCAATTTGATTGCGGTAACCGAGCGGATTTCTCTGGTGACATAAAACGACGACAAACGGTGAGCGATATATATGGAAGAGCCGAAAGTCAACGTTGAGGAAGTGAGAATAGGACAGAACAACCCTGCAACATCATGATGCTTTATTAGACAAAACGGGTGGCTATACAAAAAAAAATACAAAACAGAAAAGAAAATATACAACAGAAGAAAAGCTCACCTGTGTATCTGACAGAATATCATCCATCACAGAGGACGCGGCTTCATACATGCCTGTATCCGACGGCTCCACAGTTGGCGACGTAACTCCAGATCTAGTCCTGTTACCGCAGTGAAGAAGCTCAATGGTCCGGACGCCTATATCACGGAGGCGCGTACATACATCTCTTATCCAGCGAGCCAGCGACCTGTCTGAGGTGTTATCTAAACGAGTTAGAGTCTCAAGCCCTACAGCACCGAAGAAGACCACTAAGAGAGCACAAGAAAATAAGCCTAAACCCAACAACATGTTGAACAAGCCATCCATGTTGAGTGCGTCCAGACTCGTCTTCTGGTCTCTCCTCGACTCGGCAGACCCAGAATCACCTCCGGCAACATCGTCACCAATGTCACCGCAGGAGTTCTGCATCACCGAATTGAGGAGAGACCAGATGATTTGTATCGTTCTACTAAGCATCAGTGAGAGATGCTCGTTGCCAAACATCTCCCCTTGATCCCTTTCGGACTCTACAGTATCAAAAGTACTCCCATAGTCATCAACGTCAGCAAGGCTTGGCATCCCAGACGCGTCGCTGTACACTGAACTCGAGTCGTCTAAGGAGGTTTCGAGAAGCGAGGAATTGGCGAGAGTGGCCGCAGCCGCTCTCATCGACTCCTCGAATCTCTCCTTAATATTCTGATGCGCGTCCAGGCTGTCCGGAATATACATAATGAGCGGATGTAAATTTAAAATAGAGGACTAGTGATTCTGAAAGGCAATATAGTAAAATTAATTTTATGAAAAAGACTGTACACACGAATATTTTTTTCAGTATTTTAAGCAACTATGGTTGAGCTACCTAACCATTAAAACTTTGATTTATCATTTAAAAGTAAAATTTATTTAAGTTAAAGAATGTGTAATTAATCTTACATGATTCAACGCTTAAAAATAGCTATCGTTAAGCTATTCAAACATTAAAACTTTGTTTTATTATTTAAAAGTAGATTCAATTAAGTTAAAGAATGTGTAATTAATTTTACATGATTCAACGTTTAAAAATAGCTATCGCTGAGCTATCAAAACATTTTCATTATGATGTATCAAGCAACTAAAACTTATGTACTAGCTAAATCTGAATATTTTCAATGACGTTTTAAAAGTACCTACGATAAAGCTAGCTAAATATAATTTTTGTAAGCGACCATTTTAAAATAAATATGGTTGAGTTACTTGTAACGTAAATAACCTATCAATTAGCGTCATTATAACTGAATTAAGTAAAACGAAAATCTTATTTTAAAACCTATAGCAAAATTGTTTTAGAAGATTTAAGTCAATATTCAATAAATTTTGATTACAAAAAGGGACGCTGTAATCAAATGTTAAAACAAATAAAATGATGGAACATATCTGTATCAATATAAGTTTTGCTTATGATGAACGAATTTAACTTTTGCAGACGGAAAACGTAAACAAAACAAGGTACGTCAATCTACCTGATGATTCAGATATGTCCTATCAAAACTACAAATATTATATAAAACAAAATTGTCATAGATTGAAGATATACCCATATTGTTTCTAACCCACTTTCGATCAAAAATATAGTGATAAAGGCCTTATCGACGAAGAAAATAAGATTCTTGAGTCTTAAATAGAGGCTAACGAATGCAATAATGGGCATATCAACAATCTATAACATAAAAACATTTATATAAAACAAACGGGGTACTATATTTTATCACTTTTATATAAATTCTCTTGGAATTAGCGGTAAAATTAAACACTCGAACGCAAGCTCCGCTCGCAAAGACAATTGTTGATAAAATGAGCATAATTATTGGGCCGCCAGCTTTTTATAACCTCGCTCAAATCCAACCCCTATCACTTTTGACCGCCCAAACATAAACAAAGGGTTGACAACTTATTGTTACGTAAAATTTAATTACGGACGTCAAACGATATATTTTGTAGATATTAAGTCTAAAAGGTATACTTAACAGCGATGTAATGTAAGACATTAGTCTTCAAGTTGATTAAAATTTATTCGTGTTAAAAATAAAATAAATACAGCTAATGCCAACAATGGTATAAACCATATGTACATATACAAAATATACAAACAAGGGTTACCAACTATTGTTAGTAAAATCTTATATTTATACATATATACGAATAATGTAATCAAAGAACTTAATACGATATGTAAATATTAATTGTACTTATAATTTTTATATAAAAATATTGTTTAAATTCAGGAAACAGTTATATTTAACAGAAATAGAGATAACTAATCAATCCATTATAGGTCTATCTGTAACGAAAAGAATTTCTAGAATATCCCAGGGATAAAATGATTAATAAAAGATTATTAAAAGTTCTTTTGTTTAGATTACCATAGCCAGGATACCCCAAGGAACCGGTTGGAGCACGCGCACTAACTCTTTTTAGGATCTACCATGGACCAGCCTGGAGATAACCTAGATGATCATGGAGTATTGGAGCCCTACCACCACCCTACCTTGGACGGATTGCGGTTGTGTTCCTGTCAACACCTTGACGCTATAGACGAGAACAACAACATTATCACCACACCAGAGTACGATGGATTCTCAGAGAACCTGTCCATCACCATCAGGAATTTCTTGTTAAATACAGCCCTGAATACCAGAGAAGATAGTAGAGTGGAGACCGATAGTGACATTAGCTCCAGCAGCACACTATCCCTCTCTACCAATGACCTCAACCAACTCTACTATGACCTGGAAAATCACTCAATCACCTTGGACGAGAATGGCAACGAGGTAGCACAAGTGGACGCCCTTAGCTACATATCTACCTCACCCCCAACCTCAGTCTACACTTCGAAAGAGAGCATTTCACCACCTAGTTCATCATCAGAAGAAGCTGAACTATCCAGAATAACCAACGCAAAAACATTTATTGATGTGACAATGTTAGATAAAACTAAACCCCTAAAGAAAAGAATGTATTCTATTTGGGAGGTTTATCATCTTGTATACCCAGCCATGAAAATACGCAAAGCTTACTTTCTCAATGGAAAGCGTATTTAACTTGGCTTGGAATACATTTATAGTTTATTATATATGCCTATACTGGGACTACTAAACTTTTTCTTTTTCTCTTTTTTCTTTTTTAGTAGCGAAGCTACTCTATAATTCACTTTGTCCGTCCGTCAGTCCGTCAGTCAGTCCGTCAGTCAGTCCGTCAGTCCGTAACGCTATGGGGGAAATGGGATTTACTCAGCTCCTATAAAAGATAGAATGCTGAAATCCTTAAGGAGCACAATTGACTATAAAACATCATTGGCGTTCGGACCGATTTTTAGCAGGTTTTAGGCTATTTTTATATTTTTCACATTTTTCTCCATATCTTCAGTGTTTATGGTCCGATTTTCAAAAAATTTTCAGTTACAGATATCAAAATTAAATTTCCCGTCGTTTAAAGGAACAACCATGAAGGCCAGACTGCCTTTTCAGCAGGTTTTAGGCTATTTTTATATTTTTCACATTTTTCTCCATATCTTCAGTGTTTATGGTCCGATTTTAAAAATTTTTTCAGTTATAGATATCAAAATTAAATTTTCCGTCTTTTAAAGAAAACAACCATGACGGCCAGACTGCCTTTTTAGCAGGTTTTAGGCTGTTTTTTATATATTTAACATTTTTCTCCATATCTTCAGTGTTTATAGTCTGATTTTCAAAAGTTTTCAGTTATATATATCAAAATTAAATTTCCCGTCTTTTAAACAAAATAACCATGACGGCCAGACTGCCTTTTTAGCAGGTTTTAGGCTATTTTTATATATTTAACACTTTTTTCCATATCTTCAGTGTATATGGTACGATTTTCCAAATTTTTTAAGTTAAGGATTTAAAATTAAATTTTTGTCGTTTTAATAAAACAACCATGACGGCCAGACTGCCTTTTATCAGGTTTTTGGCTATTTTTATATGTTTTACATATTTCCCCATATCTTTGTATATTTTGATGCAATTTTCAAACTTTTATGGGATATCTGTATCAAAATAATTTTTCCCATTGTTATGAGCATCTTTAATATAATTTACTTTGACCATCGTCATCATGCAAAATAAAACAAGGTTTCATGTTTATTTTATCCAATAAATCTATTCTATATTTTAGTAAAAACCTTTTAAATCTACGTATTCCAATCGACGATTTTTTGTGCTTCGCTACTTATGGATGTTGTCATCCTTGTTAACTTCTGTATACTATAACAAAGTAAATCTAACTAAACTTGTTAACAACTTACCCCCATTGGAGATGCGATCCTCAATTTTCAAATTCTTTGAACGTACATATGAGACTTTTACAGAAATGCTTCGCATCCACAACTATCTATCTATGCTTGATATAAAGTCAACACTTTATAGAGCAGATTATGAATATTTGATTGACGTGTGCCCTGCAATTATCTAGTAGCACTCAGGGGCAAGACACAATTACTTTAGCTAGGCCCAAGGCATTATTTGTATCAATTTATGCATTCATAGGCCTATCTTTACCTATATGACACCATATGTGGGTAACGCTAGCCTATTCATGGTAATCTGTATGTGATTTGCTAATAGTATATGTTTATTAAAGATATTATGTTTATTGTTAATGTAATCATATAAACAATCAGTATAAATATGTATGCCTACAACCATGCCTGATTTACGTCACATATTAACACACAGACATTTAATTGCACAGACAAACACTAAAATCCTGGTCCAGAGCTAATGTTATAGCATGTACCTCTTGAATTTATTCAGTTATTTATTGACTCCCCTACCATCAACTTCTCTTTCTGGCTTTAAAAGGTAATGACTTAGTTGTTTGGCATGCATTGTAGTTTAAATTTAGGCCCCTTAGTACTTAGCATGAATTGAGCTCAGGCCTTATGTTAGAATTCTAACACTTAGCACAATTCACTGCTTGGGACTTAGGGCACATTTCTGTCCTACTCTACTTATAATTTTAACACTTATCCTGTAAATATTTTCATACTTAACTTATGCACTTGTAATATAAATACACTTTATAAAAACATTTTCCTTCCTTAATACATAATATACTTATATAATTCTGATCGAATATCAAAACCAACCATTTATTCTTAGGTTAAAGCAACATAATACTTCGCGTGGGTCTTTTGTTGAGCCTCCACCAGCTCAACCAAATTCGTATTATACTTGTGGGAATAGAGGGTTAAGCATTCTAAACAAACGAACCGACGATGAGAATGTCTATGTGTATTGCATTAAAATTAGGTTTTAGTAGTACTCATAGAAGAGCGGTCTCCATACCTAAATATGGACAAACGCCCCATTCGCACACACATATGTTTTTTTCTAACACTTTTTATATGCTAAACTCGAATAAACATTTTTCATTTAAATTGTTGAATAAAAACTTATATTAAAATATAAGTCATTCTTTTTAAACAAGTTGGCTATTACAAAGGTACTGCTCTACGTTGTTACCGACCGTCCTCAGAGGTAGTTATCAGAGGTCTCATATGACCCCTATTGCTGCTTTTTAAAAAAATATGCTGCTAAATGATCTTATAGATGCTTCGCTTATGATTTTGTATCATGTCCTAGGAGTCATTATTTCTAAAGTCAGATGTGTTAGATAATTATATCATACAAAAAAAATTTGTCATCAAAATCATTAAGTTGCATGTTTTGAAAAGACCCACGGTCTTTCTGGTAATGAGTGTATAGTTGTTAAGCTTTTAAATTATATTTAACTGTTACAGGAATAATCATGTAAAGTTATAAATCGATTGGAAACTTCTAACGTGCCTAAATTGACGATAAAAGCTATCCATTACAGACAGACAGACGAACGGAATATCCAAATTGTAGAAAATCGTCGCTTACAAAAAGAATATTTTGACTGTTTCGCTACTTATGTTGTGCATAATTGTCCTTGTAATATATTATTAAGATGAAAGGTAGAAAGAAAGGGATTTCTCCTTCTTCTGTACAAAGCTAGGAATAGAGGGACATGTGAATGGAAGATAAACAATTATTTGTTCTAGAAGCTTTGCTATCACTTATTGTTGTTATTCTTTTTCGTCTTTAGCTCTTCATTTCAATGAGGAGCATAAGGGAAGCAGCTTATAGTGCCTAATAAAAAATGACGTCATACAATACAGATGACCAATGATAGGCCAGCATGCATTGTAAGAGACCAATGGTAAAATCTATACTGGCCTCTCATTGGTATTTGTATTGTATGACGTCATTTTATCGGGCAGCAATAAGGCTTCAGCATAAGAACTTGATAAAAGCTCTCTACTAGTTTCTGTACTGAGGAGTCTCCTTTACGTCCTCGCAGTTCAGGTTTGCCTCCTCCAGGTCTTTGTCTATGGTCCTGCGCCTGGCCATCTCGTCTCCTGCTTTTCTCCTAGTTTCCAGTCAAGGGCTTGCTACCAAGCATCCTTAGAAAATGTTCTAGCCAGGTAAAAATAACTAAATTGTTATTAAACATTTATATTTATTAAATACGCAAAAGGCGTTTTATAAAAGCTTATTTTGAGTTTTAGAGTCGTTAAAACATTAATTTGCTGTACATGAAACAAGCTATCCAACTGCCATACTTTTAGACAAGATCGTCCTTGTTTGCCCAGTGAGGAAAATATTGTTTCTTGAATTGACCTATCTTTTATCCATAATAATAAGAAGCTGAATCTCATAGTAGCTATTCCCGAAGGAAAAATCTCCTCATGGCGTTTAAACAATATGGCATATTAATGATAACTGGATGTCTGTGTGTAGCTTTGTTTGGTTTCTGTGTCTCTTAAGATCTCAGCACTATTTTTAGGCTCTTGATGTTTTAGGAAATCTTTATTAAGGTTTATAGGCAGGTTTTAAGCTATAGGTAAAATGATTGTATTTTTGTATGTGTGTCTATCACTAACTGCTGAACCGGTGAAGCTCTCGATTACAGTAAAGATTTTTTGTGTCCCTAAAGGTACTGGTTTAAGAATTGTGGGTGCATTTACCAACCCCAATCAGGCCTCTAGTGGTGCGACCGCTAGTTGACAGAAGTTGGCCTTATTAGCTAAACTGTTCTAACGCTATCTCTGTTTTACCTCTTGGCTGAAATCTTCCCCCGAGCGAAATTTCCCCCATTGTTCCTTCAAACAATTTAAATTATCTTTTACATTATATAGCAAACTGTCTATTAAGTCATACTGTATAAAAAAACAAACTAGAAGTGTGTTTGTATGTATATATATCCAGTAAGATTGCAATAACTGTTTTTTTTTTCATTTTTTTTTAACATTAAAATAGATATTTAAGAAATCAAAAATATGGGGAGTCAAAACTTGTTACACAGTTTTATTTATTATGACGCGGATTGGTAGGACACTCGAAACATTCATAATATCCCATACAACTAGCGGTTATGGTATATTTTACGCTAAAGTGTCTTTTGACTATTTTATGTAAATGTTTTTTTTTTCTTTTTTGTATTTGTTTAAACAAGTTGTATACAACAATAGAAGACTATTCACAGTTAGGTTCCCGCAGTAGTGCACCAAGTCACGTGTCTAAACCACTCGAAAAGAGGGTAAGTATATCATTTTCATGAAGGTAGGCTACTTTGGAGTTTGGACTGTAAATTAATACTTCTCACTTTGGATCTGATTTAATAACAAATATTATATATATGATTAAGATCAAACAATAGACAAATAACCGAATTGAATAGGTCATTTTCATGCATTTATGTGTGCTGCGAGTTAACTGTGCATTTTTGTATCAACTATCACAGATAATTTTTAGGCCTTATTTACCGAGTCAAATGATGTGCGAACATAATATGTACGTTTAGCCGTTTGGCAGCTAGCAACATTTTACTTTTAACTGAACAAAATCCATGACTTTAATAAAATTCAATAATTTCGACATCTTCCTGTTTAAACCAGGGAACTTATGAGATTATACAATGGAAGATAAGTTCATGTATATTCCCAATGATAATAAACAAAATTACCACTTCTTTATAACAAACTAATGGAAACTTAACCTAACGAATCAAACAATGAAAATTATTGAAACTACGAATAAAAAAACGTTAATATAATACTTTGGGCGTGTTTTGAGATAGGCGTTTTCTGAGATAGGCGTTTTTTGAGATGACCCATCACTACAACCACATTTAGGCGTAATAATTGAATTGATGTAGATGTAGAGAAATAAAAGAAATAAAGAGAGACTATATACTTGAGATAAGTCTTGTGTATCAATTCCTTAAACTCAGGGATTCAGATGATTATTAATTTACGAAATGCTGGAAAGTGTCATGTGTCATGTAAAAAAAGAGGAATGAGAGGAGAAGTGAAAAAGAGATGGATAATAGACGAACTTTTCATACATGACACTTTCCAGCGCTTCTTAATCTACAACTCATTCTTCACCCCTTCTTGCTTTGCAGAGTTATTCACCAGTTGGGGTATAAAACCATTAAAGGGGTGGGAAAAAATTTACCATGTGACGTCATAAAAATCAGGGATTATCATTTCTTTTCAGAGGTTTTCTTTCCCACTTCTCTCGTCTCTCTTATTTTTATGGCGTCACATGGCTGATTTTTGAGACACTTTGTCTCTCTACGCAGACAAGCCTCTTAAGTTTTAATCTTAAGGGAGTTTTGATACCCCCGTCTGCACGCCACTGCACCCACCCCAATACATTTACCACCGACAACAGTCAAAACTTCGGAAACTAAACTATGGAAAAGTATAATTTATAATTAATTGCCATATCGCTATATGTCTGGTTAAACTAGATTAATTATCTTTGTCTCTAGGTCCTAGGGAACAATTAGTGTGGCTTACCAATAGACCAGAACTGTCAAGACCAAAAAAATTGTTGAAGACTTATATTTATAATAAAAGGTTTGTCTGTCTATGTGTCCGTCTGTGTGTAGCAAAGTATCTCGCTGACCGCATAACCGATATGGTTCACATGAACAGTTAGGCTTCAAGTAGATCCTTGGAAGTTTTAAGACTTTTTTGGGAAAGATACCTCTACCCTTTCATGAGAAAACGCCCTAAAAAGTTACCCCGCATCCCTCAAGTGCCCCTAGAAATTATTTGTAAATTATGAAGAGTAGCTTGAGAGACGGACAAGAAGAATTTACATTATGAGCGTTTATTGGTCAGGGGAATTATGTAAAATAGCAAGGAGAATTATGTTTTTTAAAAATTATTTACCCCATCCATTTCAGTTTCGTCAGGACATTTCAGATTTTAACAAACAGATATTTTTGTCTGCACACTAGAAGTGTAACTAAGGAAAAAAGTTATAATGATTGGAACGCTTAGTTAACTCCATTGTGACTCTTAAAATCAGGTTTACAAGGATTAGCAAGTCTGATACACAATATTCTTGTGTTATATCAGAGATAAAGGGATGCATCAATACAACAAACTATAAAAGCTTCCGATTCGTCCTTAATGTTTGGCTTTTGATTGACCAAACCAGTAAAGTATTAGATTTGAAATTACGTCATACAATACAAATGACCAATGATAAGCCAAAACACTGACTTAATTACCAATAGAAGGCCAGTATATTTTTTAATTGACCAATGGTAAGCCAGAATGACGTCATTTTTCTATAGTCACAAAAAAAGCTTCAACAAACTTTAATTGAACTACTCTTTTCTGGATGCCCTAACCTAAGAGATCTAACTGTTTTCCCTACTACAGAGAGGGGGGAAATTGTCTTGTAAATCATAATAGTCCCCAATTTTTTTTAAATTAATTGGCGTGAACCTTGCTTGAATAGTACAAAATTTCAGTGTGCAAACTATTTAACCAATTAATTATACATAAATGAAAAAAACACTAGAATGAAAAATGTATCTTTCATTTTCTTATCCCTATATTTGGTAATATTGTATTAACCCTATTTACAAAGTTATTATGTTAATTGTATATTTTATGATGGTATAAAGAAAACTTGTTAAGAATGTTTCTGATTAAATGTCTGTCTGTCATTATTTGTCCAAAAATGTGTTTTCTAATGTATGTTTGTCTGTATGTTTTTTTTAACTAACTTTTATATAGGGGTAGAGGAACTATTTCAAGATCCCAAAATACACAAGTGTCTATATTATTTTGGCAGTTTTAAAATGTACTTTTTACGGAATCTCGAAATAATTTCTCATTCATTTATTATTGTCAAATGCCATTCAAAAGTCTAACTGCTTTAAATTATCTAAGATCAACTAAAAATAATTTATATTAACAGAAAATCAAAATGATAAATCATTTTAAGTATCTTTCCACTGTGCTACTTAAATATAATAAAAATTTTCCTTGTTGTCAACTAAAAAATAAATTAATAAATGCCTGTCAATGTTTTATAATTGCCAAACCTTTCCTAATCTACATAATATATTTATCATTCTTAGGGTGGGTCGATTTTGGAATTTCACATTAGTAGACATTGGCAAGGGTTACTGGGCCAATATAAAACCCTGTGAAATTTGAAAGAGGTTTTTTAATCCAAAAACAACGGGCGCACGGGGGGTATAAAATGTGCCCGCCCCCTTATTTCTTCAAACACAGGCATGTTGCATATCAAAATGCCCGCATTGAAATGCTGATTACAGATCTGAAAACCGTTTTGAAAAATATTGATTCAGTCTGAAATGATTTTTAAATAACCTACCAAAATAAACAAGTTTGACTAAATCAGCTGTTTTTAGGTACTTAATAAGATCATATTCTAACTAGGAGCAATATTTTTCAAAACGGTTTTCAGATTTGTAATCAGCATTTCAATTCGGTCCTTTTGATATGCAACATGCCTGTGTTTGAAGAATTTCAATTTTTGGTTTTATAATGGGGAGGATTCCTCCTATCCTTGGAAATAAGTATGGTTTGTTGTATAATAAAGCTTTATCTTGTTCTTTATTGACCATGTTAATTGTTATTTTATGTTTTACAATTGACTTATTATTGTTGTTTGACAATTATTAAGCTGCGCTACGTATAGACTTGATCGTCCTTATTCTATTTTAATTTAGGATACTAAAGCCTAATATTTCAACTTTGATGATGTAAACAATTTCAAAATGACAAATAATCCAACAGAGAACTAGTTTTTATTAGCAACGCAGCTACATTATAAATATGATCTGTCAGTAAGTCACTATTGTTATCAACATGTTACTGCATAACAGTTCAATGTTTATTTTTTCTATTAATGTATCTAGTATGTCATGAATAATCCTAAATATCAAAATAACAGGAAGTTTATCTGTATAAAATCTATTTCTTTATGTATGTCCAGTATGACTGCTAGACCAATCGTTCCTCAATTTTCTATGCCTTTCTATTGGCGCAGGTTTTAGGCTAGTTAGCAGATGTTCACATCACCCTATCATGTAACAGATAGAGATTCAATAACGACGCTACTATTTAAAGTGATAATAATTAATGTGGTATAAAACCTACTGATTTTTTCTAAACTTTTTCTAAATTTTCAAATTCTTGTTAATGTGCAATTATATTTAGTTTGGTAGAGTTGTTGCGCTGCTTGTGGATAAAATATCCTAGTTATATCAAGTCTACTGCTGGGTTCTAGAAAGAAGTCATTAAATTTGAACAAATAGAACTAATGATTCCACATTAGATAAGTTGGTAAAGACTCTTTATTCTCAAGTAGACCCCCCCCCCCCCTCTCTCTCCTATTAGTAACACCAAGGAAGGGAATCGACACAAAAATCAACGATCAAAAAGTTAATGTTCACCTTCCAAAAAATAAACAAAATTAACCCTTTTAATTATGGATGAAAAAGTTTAAACTCTGTTGAAACCCAATCAAGATAAAAAAAAATTAACCAAATTTTTAAGCTAAGCATTACCTACGATAAATACCAATCACTGCAATTAAGAAAAGTGCGGCTATTCTTTATGTCAGTGCGTTACAACGTTAGTATAGCAGAGATATTTTATAAATTCTATATTAATGGTTCAAAAGGGGTGGTTAAGTCTGCGTAGAGTTAAATTTAAGATAAGTTTCCACATAGAATTATAACAAAAGACATGGTAATAAGAGAGATTTACAGCTCATAACTAGGCTTAAGCCTTTTTTCTAATCAGGACGACTGCTTTACTTTACCTTACTTTATTTTTTAATTTTGGACTAAGACTCTAGATTAAAACTGTAAAAATTTGTTATATTCTTGCTTAAAAATTAAATGAATCCTGTAATTGAAAGCAACAGGTTGTTTGTTTTTCTGTGTTTGTGTTTGTACCGAACGAAAGAGATTAGGGTTCTCCTTTACAGAGCTGCTTCTTTTAGGTCACGGGAAAGTTTTTATCTATTTCAGGGAAGTTTTTCTGTGTAGTTTCTGTTAAATTTACATGTCTTACCAAATTTCTGTAACATGACAATGTTAATAGTTATATTCTATTCTTTTCAGTGTTGGATATATTTGAATTTTAAATTAGTTACATAACAACAAAAAATGGACAGCTTATTTATTATGGAAATCTATCTTTTATATTTCATTATATGCGCATCTATCCTGAATTTTAGATTTTATATAAATTTTACCTCTATATTTTTCTTTTAAATACATATGAATCAGGGCTCGGCAGACGCGCGTCAGCCGCGACTAAGCCACAAATCTAAACATGTTTGGATGCTTTAAAAACTTTTTGAAATAAGGATTTTTTTATTTGGTTCAGGTTATTATTAAATTGTCAAATGTTTATTTCCCTGTTGCTTACAAGCAGCTGCCCCAATATAAACCATCCTGATATCTATATTTCTAAACATCTACATAAATATATCTACATATTTCTTTATATAAAGGGTATGCGGACATTTTTAAAATTGAAATTGCGCGGCATGTGTTAATAGTAGAAAAATGTTACGCATACCGTTAGAACCGCTAAGAAGTCTATTTTTTGGAAATATAAGAACGATTCTTCTGCTACGTATAGTTACGGAGCTACGTGTTAAAATGTCCCAACTGATGTAAAACTTGACTTGCGAGTAAATTTTAAAATATAACTAAAAATTTGAGAAGATATTTTGCAAAAAGAGATGCCTACATTTTTAATTTCAAATTGCGCGGCTTGTGTTAATAGAAGAAAAATGTTACGCATACCGTTAGAACCGCTATGAACTGTATTTTTTGGAAATATAAGAATGGTTCCTGTGCTATAAATAATCTAGGAGCCAGATGGTAAAATGTCCCAAAATTTACTCGCAAGTCAATTTTTAAGTCAGTTGGGACATTTTAACACGTAGCTCCTAAACTATACATAGCACAGGAATCGTTTTTATATTTCCTAAAAATAGACTTCTTAGCCGTTCTAACGGTATGCGTAGTATTTTTCTACTATTAACACAAGCCACGCAATTTCAATTAAAAAAAAGTTTTGCACGTCCTTTATCTACTACAGCGGCGCTTAAATTTTTATTGTAAAGACAAAAAAAATGTATTTATCTTACTCTATATTTTTGCCTTTCTATCTATCACTCAAAAAAAAATCTCAAATTGTCGATCATAACTTTTTCAGAATCTAAAAATGTTGAAAAGATACATTAAAAACTTTTTTTTGTAAAAATAACATTTTACTTTCTTCTAGCATTGTTTGTAAAGCACCACTCTATATTAAGGGTACACCTGTCAGTCCTGACTTTTACTTAGATATTTTCACTATAATGTAAACAATACGTAGTCGTACAGGGTGGGGCAAATAAGACCGGACAAATTCTAACTTCTAAACAAATGAACATTGAACATAAAACCGTCAATTTTAAAGATTTTATTGAATTTTAAAAAACTGGCAAGCAAAATAGGTATATGACTATTAGATTATTCAATAAAATCGCTGATAGCCTTAATCACCGCCTCTACCCGCCTCCTCAACCGCCAGCAGATCCAGGTCAAACTGTACCTGTCCAAGCTGGCGTAGTTCTCCTTGATAGTGGCAATGAGGGAGGTCTTTGTGGCATGAGCAGGTATATTGGTGCATGCTTCAAAGTAGCCCTAGGCCCAAAAGTCCATTGAATTAAGATCGGGCTGCTGGGAGGCCACATTTCCTTAGGAACGTAAGTAACCGCAGGATCCAAATTTACACAACTTTCAAGCTACCCTTATACACGGAGGCTCTTATTTGGACCACAGTTGAGCTAGAACGACGTTTTTTACCTTTTTAGAAATGGCATGAAGTTTAAGCTAGGGTTGTCAGCGCAACCCATAGTCTAAAATGAGTTTTAAGGTTCAATATGGGTCCGTGAAGTCAAGAACCGAGAAATTTTCACAAATTTTCACGGTTTTTGGCGTTTTTTACATCTCAAAATCTGCCCCGTTTCACTTTGCTGGAGTACTACGGCCAAGCCATTTCAGATAGAGAGCTCTAGTCTTTTCTATTGTCTTACTTATGTATCTGACAGTATCCCCAGCAAGTTAGATAACTCTACCTCACCTACAGATGGGCTTTAAGGTCAGATTTAAAGGGCCCTAGTCGAGAATCCATTTTAAACCACCGGCGCATTTGGAATCTGCCATGTTGAACATATGCGCGGCCAGCTCGTTGTACACGTCCATCTTCGTCCAAAGATTTTTTTTTGCTAAAAGGTCATTACCTAAGCTTTTTATATTGTGGTCGAACGTCCTGATTGGTCAAGTAGTTTTGGCGCTATGACCGTTTAAAGTTTGTCCGGTCTTATTTGCCCCACCCTGTATATAGGGAATCCCACAAAAATAGTACCCGTCAAGGTTAGAGCTCCCCGCCGTGGCTAGAAATTGACTTACAGCGTTAGAAATATTGATTTTTTTTTCTGTTGAATCGTTGAATCATATTTCGTCCTAAATGAAAAGAATTAAAGGAATACAAAAAATCGGCCAAGGACATAATGAATGATTAAAGCATTTTAAGAATAGAATAATTAATTTTCTTTGAAATTTTCGCAATATTAGTATTAAAACAAAGTATATTAAGTATATTGTTATAATTTGATGGATCATATTGTATTTACAAATGTTATATCCATCACCTATATAAAAGTGACCCAGGAAAGGAGGGGACATTGAGCTTTTTATTGCACTAGTTTTATTATAGTGTTTTCTTAATCATTAGATTAACAACCTTGGGGGCTTTTATTGAATTTTGATTGGTTGGTTCAGGAAGAGAAGTTTCCTAACGTTTCAACCACTAATTGGCATCTACATAAGGAATTACTTTGTGTATCATCATTAGAGATTTAAATCAATTTATCTGCCATTGATCTATCTCTTTAGATCTCTGAAAGGGACCCCTAAATATAAACATACACATTCATGTTGAAATAGAAAGCAATGTTAAGGTGAAGCATATTTTCTTATGGCAAATTCAGGTATATTTAGACATTTCAGCTAGATATAAAATAGTGGCTTTCTCAATAAAATTTTAGAGAATTTCATTACAGAAAAAAGAGAGAATTTGGGGAAATATAAATAAAAAATCTAGTCCGAATTTACCTATTTGAATTGTGTATGAACTTTAAAAGTTTACAAATGTACAATTCATAAACACATGATCCTACAAAGCCGAGAAAAAAAACGTTACTCTGTTTAGCATAATTTTTAGGGTCCCAATGAGGTAAATTAGCAAAATATTTAAATAAGTATTTTAGTGTTTATATTCATAAGTGTCTTTATATCGCTAAAATTAGAAGTATTCTATTTTGTAAAGTCCATATATGTATAGTTGGGCAGTATATGTTTAATGTGTATAGAAATTGTTTAAAATAGCAAATAATTTTGTTTTAAAATTCATAAAATCCAAGAAAGACAAGAAATACATTAACTCCTTTTGGCATCTGTAGATTAAGACACATTAAGTCAATTTTTTTTTTTAAAGTACCGAAAGGTTTTTAACTATCGAATAAGATTAAAGATAACATGGTTTTAAAACTTTGGGTACCAGTGGAATTTACAATCCAATGTCCTCTCGCTCCCTGAAATTATCCAATTTCTTAAGGTTTGATACAGCGTCCTCTTAACCTTCCCCATTGTAAGAGCACCTCAAAAGGCTATACGAGAAATGAGAATAAGAATTTGAAAAGGTCTTTCCTCAAACAGCTATAAGATTTTCCTACTTACAGGGCTATATCATTTTCTTAAAATTCAAAATTAAATGATGTATTTTATATTTCGAAGATTTTTTATTAATATTTTGGAAGATTTTTTATGTAAATTTTTATGAAATATATTTAGTAATGTTAAAAATAATTGAAAAGGCCTCGCAGAAAGTTAGTATTGAAATACTCACACATTTATACAGACTTTAGGTAAGCAAATTAGAATAGGATGACAAAATCCATAAAAGCTCATCATTTCATAACATCTTAAAAATTACATAACTTTTCTATTGGGAATAAAATATCATTTAGTATCATAAAATTTTACAATTATCATTAGACATTATATATGAGACGTATATAGAAATTAATACTTTAAAAGACATAACAGAGGTGTCACGCTTATACTATTGTTCTTAATTTTTAAATGAATCATCACATAAGAAAATTGTAACTATCACATAAATATATGTTTCAAAGTTTCTGTAAAAATATCTAAACAGAAATATGCTTAACTCTAGATAGATATTCTAAGCTCCCAAGATTCTACCTTATCGTTACAGAAATCTTCATTAAAAGTTTTCAAGCGATGTAATTATTTTAGCATACCAAATCATCCGTTATTGGCGTAAGGACACACATAATTTAGAAAAGTTACATGCGCCTCATTGGAATATTGCCAAAGAGTTATCTTTAATATAAACAAAACAAAACTATAAAGTAATAGTTTATCTTATATCTTTAAAGCTTATAATTTCTTTAAATCTTATCACTTTGTTAAAAAGCCTCGCTTCCTTTACTTTATGCATATGTATTTCTTTATTCTCACTTTGTCTGTTAGTATATTTTAAAAATTGTTGTGCTTTGCTACTTATAGATAAGTCAACCTTGTTCTTCATAGCATTTTTTGAAGTATATTTGGGTGAATCTGAATAAAGCACCCTGTTTAGCCTATTGCAGTTAAGCTAGATGCTAAATTCAAACTTTAAATATTAGTAAATCTTTAATTCTAAAGTTGTAATCTATTTATTTTAACCTTTATTTTATTCTATTATACGTCAAACCAAAATGGTTTAATTACTACGTTCCAAGAAATAGTAATGCGTTAGGAACATTAAGTCTAAATTAATTTCTTTTAATTTGTCTTTGTCTCAAATTTTAGGTTTTTGTCTTTATTTCTGTTCTTCTTTGTTTATCTTACTTATTAATAGTGCTACTATTCTGTTTTTACTATTGTCTGTCCGCCTGTCTGAACACAGTAAAAGTGTCTGAATATGACGTCAGAAAAAATTAACAATTAACCAATGAGAGGCCGCTATATATTTTACAATACTGGCTTCTCATTGGTTAATTGTTAATTTTTTCTGACGTCATAGTCAGACACTTTTACTATTTTCGCCTGTCTGTCTAATTGCCCTACTCATTAATTATTTAATTGTTTTATGTAGATTTTTAAATACAAAACTGTTTTTACTCATATCTCTACCAATCTCTTGTTTTTAGTCATCCGCTCTAACTCTATTGGGGCCTATCCCTTCGGGAAAGTATACCTTTAGGGCTATTTTCAAACCTTAATTTACCTATCATAAACTAAAAAAAAATATGCAATATTAATTTATATAATGTCAATTCATATATTTTGATTACATATAACTTGTTTCCTGCAATCATAGTCCATCATATAGTTACTTTTCATATAGATTATATTTTTTGGCTCAATACCAGCTGAGTATCCACAAATTCCCTAATATTAGCGAAGTATCCACGCATATTTCCCAAGAGTAGTTGAATATCCATACTTTTCCCCTATGGTAGTTGATTATCCACAATAGTTTCCTATTGGTATTTTCAATATATCCTTTCATAATGCTGATTCCCATCATTTAACTTTAATACAGATTTAGGAACCAAATATTGAAAATCCATAAAAGCGAAGCTCTGAAATGAAAGGACAAACTAACATTAACAGGATAATAATGCATAAGTCTATATAAAATTATTGTAATTATAGTAAATTTGTTGCAAATTTGCTTAAGTATATGCTACTGTTTAAGGACATACTGACATTTTTAGGACTTGATTATTGTACCTTATCGTAATAAGAATCAGTATTCCATAAATTAGATATTCTCAAACTAATAAATAATAAATACCATTTAGATATAAATCAATCCACGTATGTTTTTGTCTTGAATTTAAGTTGTACAAAGAATCCGAAAAATATCCACCCACTTATTGCACCTTGCACTTTAAAACAAGGATGACAAAATCATTAAAAGCGTAGTTGGGCATACAATAATCAATTTGATTTGTTGGTAATTATGTTCTTTATAATGTGCTTTAGAGGAATCATAAAGCCAAGTTTAAAATCGACGAACGGACAGACGCACAGACCCTTATTTTTTAAAATGATCAATCTATAGGGCTAATAATCCAATATTTTTTTGGACCAAAAATCTCTAAAGCTACGATTTTATAGAGTTGATATAATTTCCTAGAAGTGTAGAAAAACTTTGCTTTCATTTATTAAATTATATGAAACAAAAATGGTTAAAAATGTTAAAAAGCAGCATGTTTAAAATTGACCTACGGACTTTCTATTATAGAGTTGATACGCTTCCTAAATCGTACCTTTTGTATTAAATCGATAGGACAATTCTAACATGTATAAATTAACAAAAAAGCTAACCAAAATAATTGTTTAAAAACTTCCCCCCCCCCCAATGGTAGTTGAATATCCACACATTTCCCAATGGTAGCTGAGTATCCAAAAATGACCCCAATAGTAGCTGAATATCCACGTGGATACTCAGCTGGAATTGAGCCCATTTTTTTATTACAATTACATATGAAAATTTGTATCCTTTATGTCTATTCCCTGCGGGGTCTTTACCTGTGGTGATCTACCTAATACAACCTAACCTATCCTATTGTAAAAGTTATATGAAGCGAAATTATTTGAAATGCAATTATATTGACAGTAATTATATAAAACATATATAATATTCAAAAAGGTTTGTTTGCGGTTTACTATCATTTCTATGAATGTTTCTAGCTACCAAAGACAGGAGAAGATTAATTAATCTTCCTATGTCTCCTCCCTCCCTCCCTGTGTGATTTCCCTTGCTTACTTTCCAAATAGAGAACATAATCTACCTACACATCTTCTTATACATAATCAAACAAATGAATCTTCTCAATTTAAACATCGATTTCCTAATCAAATATTCAACTAAAAATCTCTCATACAGCTTGAAATGTTGTAATATTATCATTAATTTAATATTATACTTGAGTATTTTTATCAGGTACAGACTGGGTTTAAAAAAATTCAAAATCTTGTCGGAAGCTAAAATACATCTAACTTGTTAAATTTTTAGAGACCTTACTTAATCTACTTAACCCAAAAACGCTATAACAAAAATATCTTTAAGTAGCAAAACTACATCATTACAATTTGTGTCTGTTTCTGTCTGTACTTTTGTCTGTCCTTCTGTCTGTCTGTAATGTTAAACAGTTGCTATTTTTTTAATGTTAGAATTGCAGAAAATTTCTTTTACTTCCCAATCACTTTACTTCCCATAACTTTCCTTTTCCTTTCTATCCACTTCCCATTTCTTCCTTTCCTTTCCCTCCCTTTTACTTTTCCATCCCTTTAATTTCCCTTCCTTTTCTCATCACTAACTTAGCAAAAATTTATTCCTTCTCAAACTCTCTCAATGTTTGACTGTATATTTTGCTTAATATTTATAACTTCTTTGCTACTTTGGACTTTATAACTTTGGACGTAATCTTTCTTGTTAACTGTAAAATTAAGGAAGGAGGGAGGGGGGTAACTTATAAGTGGTCCATTTGCATTTTCGAAATTTTTCTATCCTATTATATAAGAAGTAAGATTTTTTTTGTCTGTAACATAAGATCTTGCTTAATATCGAACTGATATAGTTCTTCCATTTATGGAAGCTTAACATAGAACCATGGGTGGTTTTAAGTAATATTTCTCCTTTTAAGTCTATGGATAGTTATATGCTATTATCGTCCATTTCAAATACAGAGCCCCTAGATACTAGGGGCGCAGTCGTTAGTAGATCAAATATAACAACTCTAGGATTAAGGATATGTATCGCAACCATTACTTGACTATTGAAAGTGTAGTTTGTAAGCCGCGTAAACTTTCATCTAATTAATGTATGAAGCCCATAGCCAAGGAGTTCCAGTAAATCCACGAAATTTTATTAATGAAAATTCATGATACTATATGTAAAACTGAAATATGAGAAATTGAGAAATAGTACTGGGTTGTAATCTGATAAAAACCAATTAAAATAAGATTATTTCACAATTGCGTGAAGCGAACGAAAAGACGTGTATTAACCCTAATGTTTTTTTTGGCAACTCGCTTCTCTACAAATTAAAAACCGGCGGGCGTAACTATATACTAAATGTTCAGTAGGTACATAGTAAATGGGAGAAATTTAATTAAAATTATGTGAATTTTAAGAAAGGTTATTATCACTCCACTACACCCACCTTCTGCACACATCTATGTTTTGCCCCTAAAGTAACACAGTAACAAGCCATTTTCACTCCACAGGGGGAGCATAGGCCGCTGACAATTTGTCAGTGTTTTTGTAACAATGTGGCTTTTTTATGGATATGGGATAGGGTTGTCAGCCCTAAGCCCTATGGTTGCGGTGTGAAGCGTCCATTTGCCCAGTTGCCCCTAAAGTACATAGCTTTAATTCTAGTTTGTAAACTAGACTTTTAATTGAAAAAACTTTTTAGTTCTTGTTGGTTTAACAGAACATCATTTGTAATATCTATTTAATTGGTCTACCTATTCATAATTCTATCATTCTCTCTTTCTCTCTCACACACACACTCTCTCTTACTTTCTCTCTTTCTCTCTTGCTATCTTTCTCATTTGATGTCTCTCTCATTCTAATTCAACAGGTAAAAATATAAATTCGATAAAGTTTTCTATGTATTTGATTATTTAAAGTTGCATATTTAGTTATGAGATTGAAACATTGCTAATTATATCAAATTTTCTGAACACTATAGAAAAATGGTTGTCTTATTTTATTTCTTTTTTTACTTTTTATAATATTTATTTATAGCATTGTATTACAGACAGCATTCCGTGGATCTTAAAATTAAATCATAGGAATAAAACCAGTTTTGTTATTCTCTAGAGGCTAAAGGCCCGGGACAAAACTGGTATTATGTGTAAATTTATCTGTAAATCGACGCTTTATATAATTTTTCAGAATGGCCGAGAACCGGTTCTAATTCAGAGGATATTATTCGGTTTCGAAGCCATACTGAAAAATATTTTTTAGTTAAGCTCCGTATGAACATAATTATTCCTATTAGAATTAAAAACAATG